>NW_027362772.1:241428419-242061460 GCF_046119375.1 Phyllobates terribilis
CAGTCTTGTAGTGGAAATAAACCTTTACTCATTCAGAGTAGTGAACTTTTCCTTTCACCTTCTAGAAGTTATAGCACAAGTGATCACAATGTCTATGAATGGCAATAATGGCTGGAGACCGGCCGCAGCAGCTGGAACCCCGGCACAGTCCTCTATTGTGTCAGGAAATTGCCTCAGGTTGACACAATTACTTTTCTAATGTTAATTCCCTTTTTTTACTCCTTCCTGACCTCAGACCAGGAGATGGGGAGTAAGTAATGGAAATGCTTTTCTTAGCTCACTGACTTTCTACATTACAATTGGACTCCTGTCTTTATTTATTTTTTTACAGTTCCCATTGTAATGTCATATTAATGCTGTGATCTAATGGAAAGAAAAGTCATTATAACTAGTAATCGTAGGACAATTTTAGGTTTTAGAAGATACGGAAGTGAATGTTGAGAAGCCCACCAGTCATTACATTAGAACATTGGGGTTCTACTGGAACGGGACAACGTTCAGTTTGGTGGCCCAGCCCACTATCTAGCTAAACTAGGCACCGACATCTGAAGCCCATTTGCCCGCCCACATTTGGCATGACAGATATTCATTGCGGCCCCGTCTCATATCGCCTGTAATGGAGAGGCGGCCATAAATACATAACGCTCTCTATCCATTTATTTCAGAGTTCCAAAAATTGCTAACGTTTTGTTTTAAAATTTTCGAAATTCATGCGTCATGGCCCACGCTCTATTCCTAGAATTGCAGGACTTGGCCCCAATTTCCAGAGAGAAGGTGGTCCCAGCTATGCCATAAATTTTTTATAAGGGACGACCCCTTTATAGACGACCTGTCACCAAGTCACAAGTGTCCAGTTTTTGCTCTTACTTTACCTCGCTGCTTTCCTGATTAATCTGTTTTTTTTGTTTTTTTTAAATCCGCCATATGGTTTCAGAGATATGGGCCTTTTTATTTAGTGCTACTTTTTGGGGTCTTTTTTTCAGGGGGTGTGGCTCGCAGGGTAATTAGGCAGAGCAGTCTAAAGACACGCCCCCGAGGATCATGTGAGCCACGCCCCTTACTAATGACCATAAGGATTTTCACTAAATAAAAAGCCCCATATCTCTGGAACCGTATGGCGGATTTAAAAAAAAAAAAAAAGAGGTATATTCAGGGGAACATCAGGAATATAATAAGAACAAAAACTGGACACTTATCACCTGGTGACATGTCTTCTTTATGCTGAGGATCCTCAGTTCTGTGACGTTTCTTATGTTTTAGGTTTGACAATCCACCCAAAATATTGTCATGTATGAACTTACTCTAATCAGTATACATTGAATCAGGTGTAAACTTGAATGGAGTCCTTTCCATACTCATCTCTACACTTTCATCCCCACTCGTCCCCTATGTGACTACCCACTCGGAAAGGACATTACATCTATCTTTCACCCCCTGATCAGCGCAGAGTTCTCCCTTCCCACTCTGACACTGACTCGTCGGTGCCAGTCCTCTCGTGCAAAGCCTAATGGTGCAGATCAGGACATTTGCCTGTCCCTCTTCCAAGGCCCCTTGAAGTTGTGGACCCCATGATTATAGTTCTGCTCATGCATTTAAAGAATAAGAATATCCACTTTCTGTACAGCATAATATGCATTATTTTCTTAGCTCCTCCGGTGCATTTTCTGGAATAATCATTACAACTGGAGCTTTTCATTATAACCCTCTAGTGACATCTAGTGGTAAAGTGGAAAATAAAGTTATTGGTCTGCTCTTGGGTATTCTGGGCTGCGCAAAGGATCTATTCATCGTATAATTAAAAGTTATGCAATCTCTAATTAGCTTTTTGTATTACTTTCTCACTTTGCAAGACCTGTGCTTGCTGTCATTTAATAGGGATTCTCACAGCTCCCACAGGATAAAAATCTGTCCAGTTCATGTGAGGAAGCAGGGTTTGTTGGGGTGAGATCAGCTGTGGTGGAATAGTCGAAGAGTTTCTGAAGAAATTAAAGGGCTACAAAGAGGATCTCTCATTCTGAAGGGTCTGGCGCGTGTGGACATCACGTAGACAGCACAGTTTAATGGGAAGTGTGTAATGCTTCACTTTCCCTGTGATCACTCTTTAAAGAGAACCTGCCAGCAGATTAGAGACCGGCTCCTGCATTACTGGCTGCGCTCCCTGAGGAAGGTTGACGAAACCGGCGTCAGGGCGGTGGGTCGTCCTGTGGGTCCACTCATTTATCTCATCAGGTAATGATTATTTTTTTCTCCCCTAATTATTTCCATCTATTTGAGATGGTGCTGAGGGGGGTGTTTATATTTGCACTTTGCTAGGATTTGGATCTCTGATGAACAAGTGTGTTATTCCATGTACCACATTTTGATTACACATTTTTGTGCATATTCTTATATTGGTATAATATAACCACTTCACCCACTTTTTATCATCCATACTTAGTACACATTTTTTATTCACTTTATATAATTTCCCTGATGATTTATGTGATTCATGTAGGAATTGACGATACCCACCATGTTTGGGAAGTTACTGGTGTTTTTACATGGTTTTAAAGATGAATTTTCTCTAATAAAAAAATATATTTTTATTTATACTCGGTTTTTTTTCTGTGGATTATTTGCCTTTGGAAAATTGTTGTTAATTACTGACATGTATGTTTTATTCTGAAATGCTGCAATTCAGAGGAAAACATAATAGAGGGTGCGGCCAGAGACAAGGGGACTAGTCCAAGACGCAGGTTCCAGCCGGCTTCGCTCTGCCCACTCAGCTAGATTGACAGTTTTCAAGTCCCTACGCATGTATAGAGAGAGATCTGTCAATCTAGCTGAGCAGGCGGGGAGAAGGCAGCAGCGACCTGCCTCTTGGACCAACCCCCTTGTCTCCTGCCGCACCATCTGTTTTTCTCTCAATAAAACATACAAGGTAACTCTCCCTTTCATTTACAATGATCCTTGGAGGCAGATTCTCAGGGAGATCTATGTCCGGCCCATAGATCTTAACAGCTCATTTACGTATTAAGACAAACTTGGATTTCTCAAGAATAAGACATCGGATCTCCGATATCAAGGTATGATTTTATTCAAAACAGACAGCATAGCCAGAACAATAGACATAATTTTTAGAAAATAGCAAAAGGCAATGGTACTCACCAGCCAAGGTTTCAAGAAAAAATGCACACCAGGCTATGCTGTCTGTTTTTAATATTAAAGTAGGGACTCGCAAAACCGTGAGGACCCTTGACGATGGGTTGAGAGCTTACGTATTTTGGCCAAAATATCAACTAATACCTCATATGATATTTTTTGCACTTTTTTTATCTGCTAGGGCACGGCCAGGCCCAGTAATGGTGACCTTGTGAGTGGGGGCTTCACAACTCTGCGATGCACGGATAGGGTGCCGGGCATCCCGCCTAGTCGAATAGTAGGGGCGTGTAATAGGATGCTGGCTAGGCACGGTGCCGCGAGTGTGTGAATTGCACCCTACTGCAAGTTTCATCTGTGTGCAGTTTTAGTGCTGGGCAGTCGCCCCTCCAGTGAGAGTGGGTGAGGGCGATTGCTCATTAGCATTCTGCACCTGTGTTACCTCCTTCTAACAAAAAGGGGGCCGGCCGTGTCCTGGTGTGCATTTTTTCTTGAAACCTTGGCTGGTGAGTACCATTGCCTTTTGCTATTTTCTATGATTTTATTCAACTTTCTGTGACCTGCATGTCCATATAGACCAGTGTTTCCCAAACTCCAGTCCTCACGGACCCCACAGGTTATGTTTTCAGGATTTCCATAGTATTGCACAGGTGAGAGAATTCCTGATGCCTTGATGATACTTCCATCACCTGTGCAATACTATGGAAATCCTGAAAACATGACCTGTGGGGTCCGTGAGGACTGGAGTTTGGGAAACACTGATATAGACGGTTCAGGAGGGTTGATCCTACTGACAGATTCCCTTTAAATATTCTGTATTGTTTGCTTTAATTCATCATTCTGTCAATGTGAAGTTCAGTCACTTACAAGCCATCAGTGGCCGTTGTAGTAACTCATTCCTGGGTTTTTGCACTAATTGTTGTGTGCTTTACAGCTCTACTCATTACATTGCAGTGATTCTTTAATTGATACTTTGCATCACAGTCATAAACACATTAGCTAATGTGCTGCTGGTAGAGGAGCCACAAACGTTCACAGACACAGACTCCTACTGACAAAACAAAGGCACTTCTTATTCCAGTCTAAATGAGGGGTGTGCAGGAACTAAGAGGTGCATGTTACTTAATAAATTTGGCACTTCTTCTCTTTGGCATGCGCCTCACCAGAAATGTTACTCCCGTCAAGAGAATTTCTGGCACTTTTGTGGAATTTGATGGACGTGCATAGCTGCGCCCTAGGGTCAGACTGCCCATCTGGCAATTCTGGCAGTTGCCAGATGGGCTGGTACCTGCGCTGGGCCGCTTTGTCACTTGGTGTCTCCTGGTATCTTCTGCTGCACAGGGATCAACGCCGCACCCTTTCTCCCAGGAGCCCCACGTGACCTCCTTTTCTTCATATTCACTTTATGCACGTGAAGGATGAAAGAGGAGATGACGCCTCAACACGATCATTACCTATGACCAGCCTCGCAGGCTGAGGTATGCAGCTTCCACACACTGAAGAGCAGCAGCACGTTAGTGTAGGAACTTTTTCCCGGTGTGCAGGAGGATGTGTTAGGTGAAATGCTTGTCCTCTGTTCTGTCCAGCAGCTCCTGCCTCTGATCTGCTGCTCCCATCTTGCTACACATGATCTTCGGCATGCGAGCCATGGAACATGACGTCACTGCCATATTCCCCCAGTCAAGGGCATGCCTACGTCAGCTGACGGCCTCTGATTGGCCAGCGGCGTATATGACAGAATAGGGAGCCGGCTGGTTCCTTGGGTCGAAATACATTTCAGCTGGATGTACGCCGTTGTTGTGAGACCCCTCCAACTCTGGGCCCCGGTGCAGCTGCATCGGTGTTATGTCTGCCCATGCCGTTACTGATCCCTGTGGCACCCCACTGTTAACTGTGAACCAATCTGAGTGTGTTCCATTATAACCACTTTCTCTTTCCTACCACTGTGCCAGTTGTTAACCCAGTTACCCATATTTTCCCCTTGTCCCATTGCCCTCACTTTATGTACCAATCTTTTGTGCGAGTCTTCATTAGAGCCTCTGGTGGTGAGGATAGGCTGGGCTGCCGGTAGACACCAGGTACCAATCCAGGACAGTCCCGGAGACTGCAGCAGCAGACCGGAGGGTCAGAGGCGCAGGTACCAGGTACAGGAGGACGAAGACAAGGATGAGGTCAGACGGTCTGAGGTTGGGGCAGGCAGCACAGGTTCAGGATACATAGTCGAGGTCAGGAGTAGAGAGATCAGACATGACGGAGATACGAGCCAGGTCAACAACGGGAGAAACAAAATACTTCTGAACTATCAGGACACTAGTAGAACAAACTTATTTATTTATTATGATTTGCTTGTATAGCGTTATCATATTCCCCAGCGCTTTACAGACATCATCATCTCTTTCCCCAATGGGACTCACAATCTAAATTCCATATCAGTATGTCTTTGTAGTGTGGGAGGAAGCCGGAGAACCCGGAGGAAACCCATGCAAACACAGGGAGAACATACCAACTTTCAGATGTTGCCCTTGGTGGGATTTGAATCCAGGACCACAGTGCTGCAAATCTACAATGTTAACCACTGAGCCACCGTGCTGCCCTGGCTAGAACAGACTAGGAGCCAATGTGTGGGCCAAGAGTGGTGGGAGCAGCTGCCTAATATAAAGCCTGCTTGCACGGGTTAGGCTAAGGAACCTAATCTCTGCAGGACACAGCAGGGTTAAAGGGGAACCTGTCACCATTTATGCCCCTTATGAGATTAGGCCACCACCTTTCAGCCCTCATATACAGCATACTAATATGCTGTATATCTGCCCCCAATCCAGCCTGCAAGACAAGAAAAACACCTTTTATTATACTCACCTGCGGGGCAGACTGGTCCGAGGGGTGTCGCTGGTCTTGGTCCAGCACCTCTCTTCTTGCGATGCCGTCCTCCTTCTGAGTTTCGTGTGGATGATGCATCCTACGTTATCCACACAGTCTCCCCGGCATCACACTCCTGCGCAGGAGTACTTCTCTGCCCTGACTAGGGTAGAGCCAAGTACTGCAGTGCTCCCCTGGGCTGTCCAGGTCACAGCTGTGGGAGGAGATCGTGGCCATGTTTGTGAAGCCCCCAGTGTATGCTGCGGGCTCCGTTTCCCCCCTGTCATCGCATACACTGCTCAGTGCGTGCAATGACAGGAGCTGCCAGGGAGAGGAGGTTCCGGGTGAGATGAGTATCTGCGGCGGCGAGCGGTGATCGCAGCCTGTCATCAGTGCTACAGTACAAGCTGCAGATCACCACGAACCTGTTCAGCGCACAGCAGGGAAATCATCCATCTGCTATCCTCTGAACAGACAGAATAGGACGCCACGCTGCGTGGGAGCGCCGGGAAGGTAAGTACAAGTGTTTGGATTTTTTTTTCTATGCATTGAGTATATGGGCACATATTCCAGGATGGAGGGGCCATATACTGGGATGGAGGAGCCATATACCAGGATGGAGAGGCCATATGCCAGGATGCTCTATATGCGGCACATTATACTGTGGGGCACTATATGGGGTCATTATACTGTGGAGCACTATGTGAGGCTCATTATAGTGTGGGGCACTATATGGGGCCATTAAACTATGGGGCACTATATGGGGCCATTATACTGTGGGGCACTATATGGGGCCATTATACTGTGGGGCACATTATACAGAAGGATGGGTGGCTCTGATAAGCGTTGTAGTTACTGACTACCGCTCATCACAGCCGCCAGGTCTTGTGGAGCGCAGCGGGACCCGGAGTGACTGCTGCTACGGCTTATGGAGCTTGGTTCTCTGAACGAGCCTCCATAGCCTTTGGACGTCTGATTCGGGAATCGTTGTGGGAACGCCATGGACTACGTGGGACCTGCATGGGAACTTTTTGTTTTCGAATAAATTGGTGAACTAGGGACAGTTTCGTGTCTTTATTTCTCTCGTTTTATTTTTTTCCAGGTTCCATTTCTGGACTACATTGGACCTGGATGGGTTTTTTTTTTTTTTTTCAAAAATAAATTGGTGAACCAGAGAAAGTGTCGGGGAGTCTTTATTCAAATAAAATTTTTCTGTCTGTGTTCTTTTTCCATTACTTGTGAAAAGAAAAGAAAGGGCGCATGTGTAGACTCACAGGGCTATTTGCTTAATTTAAAAAGTGCCAGTACACTCACCTGTGAAGGTTGTGTACGTCTACACAACCAAGATTAAGCGTGTAATTAATGAGGCTCCGGGTCACCTCTATTTGTAGTACCGTCCTGTCGGTGTTTGCCTCGCAACTCCGTGCTCCTCAAGTGGTCACACGATCCTGCTGGACCAGATACCACGTCACCGCAGGTCCTCAGTAGTTTAACCCGGTGGTTGGATACCGCAGGTCCTCAAACATCCAAATAAACCAGGCCGCTCCTGCCGCTTTAGCTCCGCATGGAGATATCTCACAAGTAAACAATGGTGCAGCGGTCTCAGGGAGCGCCAAAGGAATACTGGACAATTTAGTAGATGTCAACCGACTTTTATTCTTCCTCCAATACCACTGCCACAACGCGTTTCAACGGTCTATTCCTATTTATTTTTTTACAAATAGGAAGTTTTTACTAAGAATTGTGATTTTAAGAATCCATGTAGGGATTTTTTAGTGCACAATGCTGTTTCCAGGGGAAATAAGAGGTTAATTGGTTAAGAATGTATTATATGGAGTTTTTCAATGAAAGGGTTAATTGATTACAACACGTGGTCTAAATTTTGTAAAATACCACCCCTTTATAAAGCTGTCATTGTAACATTCCCCGTTACCCCACCTGATGAAGACGGCTTAGACCGTTGAAACGCGTTGTGGCAGTGGTATTGGAGGAAGAATAAAAGTCGGTTGACATCTACTAAATTGTCCAGTATTCCTTTGGCGCTCCCTGAGACCGCTGCACCATTGTTTACTTTTTCCATTACTGGGTTAGTAATAGGGTTGTCTGAGAGATGCCTCTCCATTACTAACCACAGGACTTGATGCTAGATGTGATTTTTGACAATTCACAGCTGTCATCAACCCCAATTACCATTACCCTGATTACACCCTGATTGAGTGGTTTAATTGATGACTCTGCTCCTTCTACTTCTATGGGAGCAGTGGTGTAATGTGTGACTCTTCTCCGTCCAAACTATCTTCAAAGTTATATATTTTCTATTGCTAGATTATTTATAACTCACAATGTAATGTTTCGTTAAAAAAGTATGCAGCCCTTTTTTAAATGCGGCTCTAGTGTCTGCCATTACTATCTGTTGTGGTCGTCATTCCACAGTCTGACTGCTCTAACAGTAAAGAACCCTTTCTTATTTAGCTGCCAGAATTGATTTTCCTCCACGTGTAACAAATGTTCCATTACGCTTTTTAAGGTCCTACAAAGTGATAAGTCATGTGCCAGTTCTATGCATTGACCACATATATATATATATATATATATATATATGTAAATGAGATCTTGTAATAATCTAGTTTCTGCCTTTGAACTGACTCTAAATTTCAAATATCTTTTTTAAAATCTAGAGCCCAAATTGGATCCCATATCCAAGATATGGTCTTGAATCTCCGGATTTTATCTCTCATTTGATAAATCCTAGAAGCTTGTTTGCTTTTGAAGCTGCTTCCTGACTTCCTTCCCATGCTGACTTCCATGCGGTCTTCTCTATACCGTTCTGTTCCTATTTTCCAATGGTATGTCACCCAAGCTACACCAGCTACCCCCCACTTTCATTTATGACCTTGTTTACTCAGTCTTTGAGTATCCAGCATCTGGTTCAATCTAATCAGCTGATCAAGATGAGCACAGACCACTCCTCTGTGGGTCACAGCTGAATGCATTCTGTTACAAATATATTGTGGGCCAGGAGTCTGTTAGGCTTTAGTCTGTGTCCATCACCTTAAGTGTCCATTAGCTGAAGTGTCTGAAATTTGAATTAATCCTGAATTGAACCTGAAGGGAACTGGATACTAAGTCACAGTAAACAATGTTTGTGTTAGTTTTCACTCTCACCCCCTTAATCCTTCACTTCTTACAACCACCCCTAATCCCTACACCTAGTAATGAACTCTTCATCTCTCCCTCCATTCTCCCCACCCATCTCACCACCCTCTCAGAGCTATTCCTCAACATACAATCCTTTGTCTCCAAACACAGACAGTCACCTCATGCCTTCTCCTGCTCCCACCTACTAGCGCGTTCTCTGCTCCTCCTTACTGCCGGCGACATCTCTCCACATCCCGGTCCTCCTCACCACATCCCTACACTCACTTCCACCTCCTACCCACGATCTATCCCAAACTCTCGTAACCCTTCTAACCTTATACCCATCCGCCCAGCCCCCGCTTCGCCAGTCCCTCTAACAGGAGCTCTATGGAACGCTCGCTCCGTCTGCAACAAACTTTCCTACTTTCACGATCTCTTCATCACTAACAAGCTTTCCTTCCTCGGCATCACTGAAACCTGGCTCACCCCCTCTGACACAGCGTCTCCTGCTGCACTTTCGTATGGCGGATTCCACCTCTCCCATACCCCCCACCCCACCGGCAAGCACGGTGGAGGAATAGGTTTCCTTCTCGCTGAAAACTGCTCCTTCACCCATATCCCACTGCCGCCCTCAATTACTCTCCCCTCTTTTGAAGTGCACTGCGTGCGCATCTACTCCCCCTCCAACCTCCAACTGGCTGTCATTTACCGCCCCCCAGGATCAACCACCACTTTCTTTGACCACTTCACCATTTGGCTACTTCATTTCCTCTCCGTTGACATCCCCACTATCCTCATGGGCGACTTTAACATCCCCGTTGACACTTCCCTCTCACCTGCCTCTAAGCTTCTATCCCTCACTTCATCCTTCAGTCTTACTCAGTGGTCTTCCACACCCACCCACAAAGATGGCCACACACTGGACCTCATCTTCACCCGCCTCTGTTCCCTATCTAACCTCTCTAACTCATCTCTCCTTCTTTCTGACCACAACCTACTCACATTCTCTTCTCTCTCCTCCCCGGGGCAACAATCCCCACTCCACAAACTTGTGTACCCTCGCAGAAATCTCAAACACCTTGACCTACACTCACTCTCTGAATCCCTCCTCCCTCTTACAGACATTAGTTCCTTACATGATGCAGATGTTGCTGCCACTTTATACAACACCACAACCGCTGCAGCTCTCGATTCGGTCGCCCCCCTCACACATACCAAGGCTCGCACAATCAACAGACAACCCTGGCACACCAGCCTAACTAAAGAACTGCGACGGGCCTCCAGGGTTGCTGAGCGTAGATGGAAAAGGTCCCACTCCAATGAGCACTTCATCGCATTCAAACATTCCCTCATTACCTTCAAGTCCACACTCACTGCTGCAAAACAAACATACTTCGCATCTTTCATATCCTCCCTGTCTCACAACCCCAAACAACTATTCAACACCTTCAATTCTCTCCTGCGTCCCCCAGTGCCTCCTCCCTCTCCTCTTATTTCAGCTGAAAACTTTGCCTCATTCTTAAAGCAGAAGATTGACACCATCAGGCAAAGCTTTTGCCTAAAGCCCCCACTGCCCCTCCCCACACCTACTCAACCCTCTTCCTCCAAAACCACCTTCTCCACCATTTCTGAAGATCAACTTTCCTCTTTACTCTCCAAATCACACCTCACGACCTGTAAACTTGACCCAATCCCGTCCCACCTCATCCCAAACCTTACCACTATCTTCATCCCAGCCCTAGCCCACCTCTTCAACATGTCACTAACAACTGGTGTCTTCCCCTCATGCTTCAAACATGCCTCAATCACACCCATCCTCAAAAAGCCCTCCCTTGACCCATCCTCTGTGTCTAGCTATCGCCCCATATCACTTCTCCCCTATGCCTCAAAACTACTGGAACAACACGTCCATTCTGAGCTATCCTCCCACCTCTCCTTCTGCTCCCTCTTTGACCGCCTACAATCTGGTTTCCGACCGCACCATTCTACTGAAACTGCACTGACTAAAGTCACCAAAGACCTACTAACCGCCAAATCTAAGCGACACTACTCTGTCCTCCTCCTCCTAGACCTGTCATCTGCCTTTGACACAGTGGACCATTCCCTCTTACTACAGACTCTCTCATCTCTCGGCATCACAGACTTGGCCCTATCCTGGATCTCCTCATACCTAACAGACCGGACATTCAGTGTCTCCCACTCACAGACCACCTCCTCATCTCGCCCCCTATCTGTCGGTGTCCCCCAAGGTTCAGTTCTAGGAACCCTACTCTTCTCCATCTACACCTTAGGCCTGGGACAGCTCATAGAGTCTCACGGCTTTCATTATCACCTCTATGCTGATGACACACAGATCTACCTCTCTGGACCCGATATCTCCTCCTTACTAACCAAAATCCCACAATGTCTGTCTGCTATTTCATCCTTCTTCTCTGCCAGAATTCTAAAACTTAACATGGACAAAACAGAATTCATCATCTTTCCGCCATCTCATTCAACCCCCCCAACTGACCTATCTATCAACATCAATGGCTGCCCACTCTCCCCAGTCCCTCAAGCTCGCTGCCTTGGGGTAACCCTGGACTCTGAACTCTCCTTCAAACCACATATCCAAGCCCTTTCCACTTCCTGCCAACTCCAACTCAAAAATATCTCCCGGATCCGCACATTCCTCAGCCATGAATTTGCAAAATTTCTAGTGCACGCCCTCATCATCTCCCACCTTGACTACTGCAACCTCCTGCTCTGTGGCCTCCCCTCTAACACTCTCGCACCCCTCCAATCTATCCTAAACTCTGCTGCTCGACTAATCAACCTGTCCCCCCGCTATTCCCCGGCCTCTCCCCTCTGTCAATCTCTTCACTGGCTACCCATTGCTCAGAGACTCCAGTTCAAAACCCTAACCATGGTATACAAAGCCATTCACAAGCTGTCTCCTCCATATATCTCCGACCTAGTCTCCCGGTACTTACCTGCACGCAACCTCCGATCCTCACAAGATCTCCTTCTCTACTCCCCTCTTATCTCCTCCTCCCACAATCGCATACAAGATTTCTCCCATGCTTCCCCCCTACTCTGGAACTCTCTACCCCAACGTATCAGACTCTCGCCTACCGTGGAAACCTTCAAAAGGAACCTGAAGACCTACCTCTTCCGACAAGCCTACAGCCTGCAGTAACCCTCTCTCCACCATACCGTTGCACGACCAGCTGTACCCCGACCTACTGTATCCTCACCCATCCCTTGTAGATTGTGAGCACTTGCGGGCAGGGTCCTCGCTCCTCCTGTACCAGTCGCTGTCACATTGTGTTCAAGATTATTGTTATTGTTCTTGTATTATACCCCTTTTTCACATGTAAAGTGCCATGGAATAAATGGCGTTATAATAATAAATAGTAATAATAATAATTTAGTACTGCTGTTCAGCTTATTTGCAATCAGAATACCCAAGTCCTTCTCCTGTTCTGTAATCTCTAATATATTTACATTTAATCTATATGCAGCAGTACGATTACTCCCGTTGCGGTGCATTACTCTACATTTATTAACATTAAACTTCACCTGCCATGTGTTTGCCCCTGCAGGAATCTTTTCCAGATCATTTTATAATATTAAAATGTCAGAGGTTAATAATCAACATATGCCGTTTGAGGGGTGCTTTGATCCATTGGAAAAGGTAGGCATATCCAGCCATTTTTTGGATAAAAAAAATGTAAAAAAAAATTATTAGTAGAATTGAATAAAAACAGAACATTTTGGAAAAGGTCTCACATTTTTTTTGTAGCACTGGGAATGTTCTGTTTTTATTGAATTCTACTAATAAAATTATTTTGAAATTTTTTATCCAAAAAAAACGGCTGGATATCACTATCTTTTCCTATTGCTACCACCAAGCAGGAGTGGTTTTTCATCTGAGCTGAGGATTCGCTGGCTAGTTCAACGTGGGTGAGCTGGATCACTCTCTTTTATTTGTTGTCTTAATCCATTACTTTTAGATTCAGAACAGCTGCAAAGTTAAAATAATTTTTACTTAAAGGAAATCTGTCAGCAGTTTTTTTTGCTATTTCATCTGAGAGCAGCATAATGTAGGAAAAGAGACCCTGAATCCAACGATGTATCACTTAGTTTACTGGGTATCTCCACAAAAAAAGAGAGAAAGGAAGACAGAGAGCGCACCAATTTAAGTGTAGTATATAGCGGTAATATGAATATTTATAATGGTCTTTTGCACTCACCTTTATTTGGTCTTGGAATTCAGCTTACTGATCTCTAAGGATCACAAAGAAAGGGATTTTCTCCTTTCAGTTGGTTTGCTGCATACACCTGGTGACTATTCAATAGCCCTGCTCGGGTTATCATAGGAAAGAGATTTTGACAATAATGTTCATCCAGGCCAAATGCGCTCCCAAGAAGCCAGTGAATACTGTGGGGATATATTCTCCAAACGATCTTTATTCCTCAAGTAAATACAACGCGTTTCGATAAGATTATGTCTTCCTCAGGTATATTCTCAGAAATTTTTAAGATACAACTGCTTCTTAAAGGAAGCAAAAGCACAGTTTTGTGTGGGGGATGTGTTCCACACAAAGCAGACACACCCATTCCCTTAGACATCAGTAATACTATAAAATCCAATTCATCAATCCACAAAAAGTCTTAAAAGTATAAAATATACTAGTTAATAACGCTTATGTTATGTTAAATACTTTGTTAAAAGATATGTAAATGAATATTGTCCAAACCTATAAAAATGAATGTCCCAAAAAGGAAAAAAACAAACACAAAAAAAACCCCACAATAAATACCTTACTTTTAAAACACTAGAAAACTACACTTATGAAACCCTATTAAAAATTATTTTTTATATATAAATATAAATATAAGACTTTTTTTTATTTCAGAATAACCTTTTGCATGTTTTCTTATACACCTTCTGTAATATCATTCAGCCCGTCAGGGTACAGCGTCCCCAGTCTAAATATCCAGAAGGATTCTTTTCGGTTCAATCTTTCCACATGATTTGAGCAATCAGCTGGTATTTGTTCGACTGGTTTCACAGTTCTATGAAAATTTTTGTTATGTTTAAAGCATAATGTCTAGATAGACTGTGCTTCAAGAATCCATTTTTTGTGTGTTTGCCTGTGGCCATTCATACGTGTTCTGAGCGTCTGTGTGGTACGACCCATGTATTGAAGGCCACAGGTACAAGTAATAACATATACTACAAAGTCGCTATCATAGGAAAGCCTCTGTGTAATTTGGATTCGTTCTCCTGTATTATTTGACAATATGGAATCGGTATTATGATCGATAATTTTACATCAGCAGCATTTTTTATTATGGCATTTAATGACTCCTTTTTTATTATTAATATGAAGATTTTTTTCTATGATCCATTTTTTGATGTTCCCCCTGACCAATTTGTTTAAGGTTGCTGGGGGCAATGATACCTTTTATAGTTTGTCCCCTTTGGAAAGTTATATTTGGCTTTTGCGGTAATATTTTTTTCAAATATACATCCCTTTTTATTAGGTACCAATATTTATTCAAAATTTTTCGAATCTCTGTATTATACGCTGTTACAAAATTATACCGCCATTTGTTATTTATCAATACACTTTCATTTTTGCCTGTTTTATTTTCTTTATTTTTATTTTTGTTTTTAATCAGGCACTCATCCTGTGTTTTTTCAAGTTTGCTGAATAAGCACTCATTACCAGTCTCTTTGGGTACTTTTTGTCCTCAAATCTATCAATAAGTATCTTCGATTGCTCTATATAGTCCTCTTTGGATGTGTTATTCTTTCTTATCCTGTGGAATTGGCTGAAAGGGATATTACATTTCCATTTCTTGCAATGTTCGCTGCGATAGTCTAAAAACTTGTTCACAATTCAGGGTTAGCTGTATCTCCAGCAGCTCGGGACCGCGATGGGGACTCGGGTAGCCCCAAGTTTCGCTAATCTATTTATGGGGCTATTCGAGTCCTCATCGCCTATCTGTCAAAGACCATACAGTGCACATGTAGTGCTATATCGTCGCTATATAGATGATCTGGTAATTATATGGAGAGGTAGTGAGAAAAAAGCAGCAGAATTTATAGATAAAATGAATGCTAATAAGTGGGGTATAACTTTCACTGCGAAAGTGAATAAGGAAAAAAATGATTTCCTGGATCTTGAGCTATCACATGCCAATAAAAGAATTATTAGAAAAACCCATTTTAAAAAAACTGATACAAATGGGTTTTTAGACTATCGCAGCGCACATTACAAGAAATGGAAATGTAATATCCCCCTTAGGTTCACGCTAAGAACTGAAATGTCGCCATTATAGGCTATTAAAAGTCAGCCTTTTATTCTATTTTTTCTACTTCTGTACTGTCTCCTTTTACCTATCTTTTATCTAGCTATCTCTTATCTGTCTATTTAGCTATTTTTTATCTAGCTCATATCTATTATCTATCTATATCTTATTTATTTATCTCTTTATCTGTCTAGCTCTCTCTCTATATCTTATCTACCTATCTATATCTCTATATCTTATCTACCTATCTATCATTATCTACTGATCTATTATCTATCCCTTATCTATTTATCTATCTATATCTTATCTATCTATTTATCTCTTATCTGTCTATCTATCTATCTCATATCAATCTATCTATAATCGATCTATCTATCTCATATCTATCTGTAATTGATCTCTCTCTTATCTATATATCTATCTGTATCATATATACTACTGCGATATATACCTCTATCATATCTATCTTTCTCTGTTACTAATGTCTTTCTTTACATAGTTTGTATAAAAAAAACAAGTACAAAATACTTCCATAACTCTTAGATGAGAGAAAATACAGTACAGACCAAAAGTTTGGACACACCTCATTTAAAGATTTTCCTGTATTTTCATGACTATGAAAATTGTACATTCACACTGAAGGCATCAAAACTATGAATTAACACATGTGGAATTATATACTTAACAAAAAAGTGTGAAACAACTGAAAATATGTCTTATATTCTAGTTTCTTCAAAGTAGCCACCTTTTGCTTTGATGACTGCTTTGCACACTCTTGGCATTCTCTTGATGAGCTTCAAGAGGTAGTCACCGGAAATGGTCTTCCAACAATCTTGAAGGAGTTCCCAGAGATGCTTAGCACTTGTTGGCCGTTTTGCCTTCACTCTGCGGTCCAGCTCACCCCAAACCATCTCGATTGGGTTCAGGTCTGGTGACTGTGGAGGCCAGGTCATCTGGAGTACCACCCCATCACTCTCCTTCTAGGTCAAATAGCCCTTACACAGCCTGGAGGTGTGTTTGGGGTCATTGTCCTGTTGAAAAATAAATGATGGTCCAACTAAACGCAAACCAGATGGAATAGCATGCTGCTTAAGGATTCTGTGGTAGCCATGCTGGTTCAGTATGCCTTCAATTTTGAATAAATCCCCAACAGTGTCACCAGCAAAGCACCCCCACACCATCACACCTCCTCCTCCATGCTTCACGGTGGGAACCAGGCATGTAGAGTCCATCCGTTCACCTTTTCTGCGTCGCACAAAGACATGGTGGTTGGAACCAAAGATCTCAAATTTGGACTCATCAGACCAAAGCACAAATTTCCACTGGTCTAATGTCCATTGCTTGTGTTCTTTAGCCCAAACAAGTCTCTTCTGCTTGTTGCCTGTCCTTAGCGGTGGTTTCCTAGCAGCTATTTTACCATGAAGGCCTGCTGCACAAAGTCTCCTCTTAACAGTTGTTGAAGAGATGTGTCTGCTGCTAGAACTCTGTGTGGCATTGACCTGGTCTCTAATGTGAGCTGCTGTAAACCTGTGATTTCTGAGGCTGGTGACTCGGATAAACTTATCCTCAGAAGCAGAGGTGACTCTTGGTCTTCCTTTCCTGGGGTGGTTCTCATGTGAGCCAGTTTCTTTGTAGAGCTTGATGGTTTTTGCAACTGCACTTGGGGACACTTTCAAAGTTTTCCCAATTTTTCGCACTGACTGACCTTCATTTCTTAAAGTAATGATGGCCACTCGTTTGTCTTTACTTAGCTGCTTTTTTTCTTGCCATAATACAAATTCCCACAGTCTATTCAGTAGGACTATCAGCTGTGTATCCACTAGACTTCTGCACAACACAACTGATGGTCCCAACCCCATTTATAAGGCAAGAAATACCACTTATTAAACCTGACAGGGCACACCTGTGAAGTGAAAACCATTTGCAGTGACTACCTCTTGAAGCTCCTCAAGAGAATGCCAAGAGTGTGCAAAGCAGTCATCAAAGCAAAAGGTGGCTACTTTGAAGAACCTAGAATATAAGACATATTTTCAGTTGTTTCACACTTTTTTGTTAATTATATAATTCCACATGTGTTAATTCATAGTTTTGATGCCTTCAGTGTGAATGTACAATTTTCATAGTCATGAAAATACAGAAAAATCTTTAAATGAGAGGTGTGTCCAAACTTTTGGTCTGTACTGTATGTTGGTGTGACCCCTGGCCTAAATGTGAGCAGTGACACTATTGTGCCTTAAAGAGAATCTGTCACCACTTTGGAGATATCAGACCTCTGCTATGGGCATACAGAGTATAGAAAAGTAAATCTATACATACCTGTATGGCCCATGGTAGAGGTTTGATTGCACAGAAATCTGTTTTTATAAACAGGGCCGGGAGGAAGCAAAGCGCGCTCTATGTGAGCTCTATGTGAGCGGCACTTTGCACATGCCCGGCACAAGAGGGAGCACAGTGCACGTCACAGGGTCCTGTGATGTGCAAGGGAGGGGGGGGGGATATGGTAACTAAGCCTATAGGCGGGGATTTGGGGGAATAATAAGCACATAGGCGGGGATTTCTTGGCGTCCCCCGGACACCAAGCCTGTGGAAGACGGAGTTAATAAAAACAGATTTCTCTGCGATCAAACCTCTACTATGTGCCATACAGATATGTATAGAGTTACTTTTCTATAACCTGTATGCCCATAGTAGAGGTCTGATATCTCCAAAGTGGTGACAGATTTCCTTTAAGGCCCATCTACACATTAGACCTGACAGGACCTGATGACCACCTGATGTCTTTTGGGGCTTACCAACTCTCTTCTGACAGATGATGTTGGGTACAGAAGGATCAAGCAGATGGAATTTCAATGCCAGATCCTTTTGCTTTCATGAAACATAAGCTACTTCCTGAGAAGTTCTCCTCTCTCCCCATTCAAAATACATCTTATTCCCTGCAGCTGATCTTCTGGGTCTATTAGGCCACATTCACATGTTCAGTTTTTGGTGAGTTTTTTTACCTCAGTACTTGTAAGCCCAAACCAGGAGAGGGTGATAAATACAGAAGTGGTGACGTGTTTCTATTATACTTTTCCTCTGATTGTTCCACTCCGGATTTTGGCTTACAGATACTGATGTAAAATACTGAACATGTGAACGTGGCCCCAGCTTTTGGAGAGGCTGGGGGCCATAAGCTCATTGTGAGGTTCATATTTAGCCATGACAAGTATACGGATATTTTGTTTGTTCCAGGGTGAAATACGCATCTGTGGAAGGGGTCCTATAGATGTGTTTGACTTTGTGACCAGTAAGAAGACACAGCATCTAGCAAAGATTATATCATTCATGCCTGCGCATCTGAGCTCACACGGTGGAGCCGACTACTACCTCATTGATAGTTTCATCTCTGCAGTCTCTGTAAGTACTAAATCATCTATATAAAGTGGGGGCAACCACTGGCCAATGCTGGATACAGTTGTAGTCTCATTTATGTACATGAAATAAAAAACTTATTGTAAGCTTTTGGTATATTTTACTTTATTTTAAAGGGATCTTTTACCATTTTTTTCCTGTTGAACTGGATACACGATGTAACAGCGGCTGTAAAGCGGAATAAAACATTTTTTTTTTATTTCTCCTTCTTATGAGTTGCCCAATCATAAGCAGGGAGCAACACAGTAGAAAAAGAACACGCCCCCCAGCATAGCTTAGGTTTCTCAGTGTGTGAGATGTAAGGATACAGCTCTGATCTCCTGGTCTAACCTCCTGTATGATTAGAAAATGCTGAGCGATTAGTGCACAGATGACTTTTAACATATCAGCTCTTGTGGAGACTGGAAACCATTTTTCTACGTATTATCCCTTTTGAGTACCAAGGGATATATTTGTCCCATATGTTTAAACTACAGATAATTAGATTGAATCAATGTATGGTCCTCAAAGGGCTGGAAAGCAACAAACACCTTATCAGGACGGGCATCAGTGGCTATGGGGGCCGTTATAATCCATGGAGGAAACCACTTTTGCCCCATTTTATGCCAAATCCCAATGTGAATTTTCAGAAATTTTCCTATCTAAAGACCAGTCTAGTATAATACAGTAAATAGAAGTAAGTAGTTGTAGTCTCACAGACACAGATAAAGAGAGAGCGGAGGGGGAGAGAGCCGAGACCTCTGAATTGCTAGGAGCATACAAAACACCAGAAAGAGACCCCGCTCATAAAACTAATTGCTTATTGCTAGGGTATTCTATCACTGGTTGGTTGATGGGAGTCCGACCTCTGGGACCCCACTCATCTAGAGAATAAAGAGACTGCAGTGTTGATTGAATATTACTGCTGTTTTTAGACTGGTACTCCCAGCCAGTGGCATTCCCTACATAGCCACGGCACCTCTGTAGGGGTAAAGATTATGAAGTGCACATGGCTCACGATTAGCTCTCTAACTCCTTAAAGGGGTTTCCAGTCTTAATCTACAAGTCACTTTCTGTGACTGCAGAGTTGTGAATCCTCACATTTTGCATATTTCGTTCTGCGAGAATTCACCGGTGCCGGGAGCGGGCGGTCATATGACAGCAAGTATGCAATTTGCAAACTTCTGGCCACTTTCCAACTAGACTGTATCCCTCAGTACACTTGCATTGAGTGAGGCTGCACCCATCTAGTTGGCATGTGACCGCATGTATGTAAATCACATATCTGCAGTCACTTTCCTGGCACTAAAGATTCGTCACAGTGTGCGTGCAATGTGAGGATTCACAAGTCTGCAGTCATATAGCGTAAGTACAGACTTGTGGCTTAAGACCAGACAACGCCTTTAAAGGGGTATTCCTGTTTCAGAGTGCATCTGTCCCCAAGTGCAATTCGTTGATCACCCTCCTCAGGTTCCAGAGCTGAGTCTTTGACGCTGCTCCCAGTGTCTCTTAGGTCCCCTTCACATGTCCGTGTTTTAGCTATGAGTGGCATGTGTTTTTTTCACGGTAACCATTATAACCTATGGGGCTGCTCACATGTCCGTGTCCGGAGGCACGTCCGTTTTTTTTACCAGCAGCACGGATGACTAGGGCCAATACAAGTCTATGGGTCTGTGTAAAACACGTAGAGCACATGGGTGGCATCTGTGTGCTGTAAATGTTTAACATTGCAAAGTATAGGAGAAGCTTTGGAATTCATTTTTCTTAAGCCATAACGGAAAGAATGGATGGCACACTGATGGCACACTGATCCAAAACACTGATGACACGGGTACCATTTTTTTCACTACTGGTATTATACTGACATGTGAAGGGGGCCTCATTGTCTGCAGCACTAACATCTCGTTAACAGCACTGCAGCCAATAAGTGAGCTCTGCCCGAGTATACAGCACGAGCCGCTTACATTCGCTGAGCTCACTGATTGACAGAGACTCAGCATTGGACCCGGGGAGGGTGAGTAAAGTAAGTTTTTTTTTTTTTTTTCACATAAACTTAATTCCCAGAGATCAGACCTCAATAATCAAAGGGATATGCAATAATTTTATGAGAAAGCCCCTTTAGTGGATGAAAAAAGACCCCAAAAACATATTTTACAGACAAAACATAATAGATGCTAAGGTAAGGTGCCAAGAAATAATGAGTTTGGCTTTTATCCTAAGTCACGTGACAAGACTCGTTAAAGGGTCGATATTGACTTTTAGGATTGCTACTTCCAGTAGGTGGCGCTAGAGTTCCTGTGTTCTTCCTCTTTGAAGAGAAAATTTGTATATGAAATAATGAGTGTTCTCTTGTCTGTATAATCACAGAAAATAAAAGTTTAAAGTAAAAATCTTGTTATTCTAATCTGATCTGTGATTGCTTCCAACAGAATAATGACCCGTCACTGATTATTACGGGACCTGATGATACTCTTCAAAGCCACTTGTTGGTGTTTCAGGCTGAAAAATCGAGAAGGGAAAACTCCGTGGTGCATATAGATAAGGACGGACAATAAGGAATGAAGATTTTCAAATCCAGACGAAAGCCCCTGATTACACTGCAAATGTGGGCTGCTGATGCCTTACACTGAGTCTGATTATTGGGTGGGCCATGCGTTCATTTGGTTAACAACACTCCCACATTGTGAGCCCCTGTGAAAGGCAATGTTTCCAAAGAAGATAATTAAAAAAAAAGAAAACATCCTTGTTTTCTTTGTTTTGTTTTTATTTCCCAGAAACAGCGCCATCCTTGTCCTCAGGCTGTGTCTGGTAGTGCAACTTCATCACATTCACTTGATTAAGGGATGAAATGCAACAACAAATCCAGGACATCTTGAGCATGGAAAGACCCAGCTCACCTCACACTTCCCTTGGATGAAAATCTGACGTCCGGGGGAGGCGTGAGAGCAGAGGTCCGTATCGGCCACGAACATAACAATGTCACGCAGGCACCAGCCGAACCATTGCTGAAAACGCTGGATCGGCACCGCTGCAGGAGATGATGATCCGTTTTAAAGGGGTTGTCCACCTTTTGGATAAACCTTTCTTAAATGCTATAATCCCCTGTGTAAAATCTAAAAAAAAACAAAAAAAAAAAACAGATCCTCGCCTCCTGCGCCGGTGCCGATCCAATGTTTTCAGCACAAGTGCAAGATGTGACCATTTGTATTTTTTTTTTCTATTATACACAGGGAATTATAAATAGGGTTTGTCCAAAAAGTGGACAACCCATTTAATAATAGGTCATTAGGTTGATGTTCAAAACCCCTGGGCTCCAGTAACCTGCTACCTTTCCACAGCGGCACATATTAATGACAGTTCAATAGCAAGATCCATTTTTAATTCATGGACCCAAGAGGTAAGGGGGTCACTACCAGCTCTAAAGCTGGAGGAATTATGCATTATGAGGCGCTGTTGGACTGCAAAGGACCCATGTATTGTTCTTGTACAGGGGCCTCTGCTGTGGACGTATGATGTGTTGATGGCACCACCTTGTAGTAAAGGTTAGATAGCAGATATATAATGGCTCTAATGCTTCCTTCCCAGGTTACATCATATTTAGTTCCAATATGGAAGCCAAATGGTAATGAATATGGGCCGCCGCGGCTGTGGAGCAGGTTTGTCATTTCTTTTGAATGTACTGTATATATCTGGAAGAAATGGTTTATGCTTTGTATTTTAATAAAGCAATATACTGTATGGAAATCAATTGTGCACAACTTTTTGTTTTAAGTAAAAAAAATATATACTGTTAATTGTTTTCCCTAAAAAAAAAATAATCCAAGCTGGGAGTGGTGGTCAGAAACCCCAGAGCAATCAGGTGTAATCGCATTGTGCACCCATTCATGTAGCCTGCCGTGGTCTCTGTAGGGGAAATATAGCCTAAAGAGACTTCTTTTCAAATGTATAGCAGATCGTATAATACATTGATGTGGAAGCGGCTACCACCCGGGGCCCCTCTAAAGGGAATCCCAATTGGGGACAAATCCCTCCTGTTATGGTAATTGATTATATGGACAGTGATTTTCTTCAACGGGTTGTTCCAGTTACAAGAGCACCAGTCTTCGCTGCGCTACTTGTGAGGCTAGAACTGCCTAAACTATATTCTTAAGGCTAGGGTTACACCAGCGTATAGTCTCTCATCCGAGACAATCGGGTTAATTATGCAAATCACACTCTGATCAAACTTTGATCAGAATGTGATCATAGTGTGATCCAATTTTCTTGGATGAGAAAAATTCTCCATCTTCTCGATTCTGTGAGTCCGTTGAAATCAGACTGCACTCAGATGTCATCCGAGTGCAGTCCGATGTTTACCACAAACTCACCGACTTGCATAGCCGAGTGCGATCCGAATATCAGATCCAGCTTGGGCATGCTGCAATTTTTTCTTCAGACCTGCTTAGTCTGAAGGAAAAATCAGACATGTGCACTGACCCATAAAATAACATTGGTCCAGGTGCGATTCGATGTTTTGTAGGATAGCACACGGGCCGAAAATACAGCCATTTACACAAGTCCTAAGGGAAAGGAATTTCGCAGGTGTTAGGTCAAGTATTTGTGGAACTTGGAAAAGACAAACTATGACACTAGCTGTAGGGGTAGTAAAGTACAAAGAAGAGGTCATAGTGTGCATTGGGCATCACCAGTATAAGGAAATGGAGAAGATACAGAAAAAGCGGAAGTGCTCTCCTGATGGTGTAGACAATCATATGGCCATGCCAATATAGTAATGGGGTGTCACAGCCTATGGTCCCATCAGAATCCAGCCGCTGGATGGAGTCTCAGAAAATGAGTTAATACAACTGACGCGCCCCCTGGGCCATGTTCTGTAGCGTTGCGCACGCGGGGAATACCCGGAGCCGGATCTGTTGGGGGTGGTAGTCCTCGTGGCGGTGACCCGGTCCGTGCCCAGGGTGTCAAACTAAGTGGCGATGTTTTTAGTGGCAGATGTGATATTGTTCGACTACGCCACCCGTTGAATGCGGTTACGAAACCGCCGCTGCAGGGCAGACCGCTGAGGCCGGTGGTACAGTTGTGCAGCGTGGGTAGTATAACCCCCAACGGGAGGGGTATGGCCTCAGGGCAGCGGACGTGGATGATGGGGATGGTAAAATTGCACGCAGGCACCAGGAACCACTCAGAGACGGTGCGGTGTAGTTCAGGGTCTTTACTGGTGACAAAGATAGACCCTCCCGGGAGTACTGGCTAGCGGTCGGGGTCTGGTCAGTCCGTGAGCAGACAGGATCTCCCCTGGCCAGGCGGAGTTGTAGGCCTCCCCAACTAACTGTACTCTTCTTGGCTACCTTGCTAGAAGCGGGTAAAAGTAGCCCACGTCCCTGAGTGTACCGTGTGGTGCTCACCCGTATGGCCGGTGACTCGGGGCCTTCTGGTAGCCTCCGCTCCACGACGGCGGTGCTGGTCCCTTGCGTGTGACCGTGCCTTCGGGTTTCTTGGCCAGAGGACCTGAAATCCCCTGCCGGTCGGTTTCTGCTGCTGGGTATGGAACAGTCCCCACAGCCTCGGACTCCGTGTCCGGTGAGATCTCTTCAGTCCGGACGAGCTCTACAGCTTCCAGTCCCGGACTCCTTTTATCACTGCTCCCACAGAGCTCCTGTTCTTATTTTCCCTGCAACTGCTCCACACCAGACCAGACTGTGTCTCTGTCTCTGTCTGTGTTCTTTTTTCTAACCCCACCTCAGCCCCAGTTTATATAGGGGAAGTTCTTCCCCTCCCAGGACTGGGCAGGAGGTGTGGCATGCTTAGGATTCCTGACCAGGAGACCTCCCACCTGCTCACAGACGTAATATTGCTATTACTGTGGTAACCAGACCCCTGGGGTTCCACACAACAATAGTCACAGTGCTCGGCTCTACCTCTAGTTACAAATCAGAGGCCGTGGAGTCCGATAAAGCGAACCCCTTTACTGGACTCTATTACCAATAATTTTCTATATTTATGGCAGGCAGCACCGAGCAAGGTGAGTATTGTTGTATAATTAAGTCATCAAGTACCGTTGGTTACTGCGCTCAGCAGGAAGCTGTATGTCTGATGGAAGGAAGATATCTGGCAACTCACTAAGCGCAGGCGCAACAGTGCTGTGCAGTCACTTGAGGGCAAGATCCTTGTCATTATGCACGAGACATCAGTCCTCACATCAAGTTAGGTGATTATTCATGTAAGGCCACGTTCACACTTTCAGTATTTGGTCAGTATTTTACATCAGTATTTGTAACCCAAAACCAGGAATGGGTGAAAAATCCAGAAGTGGTGATGTGTTTCTATTATACTTTCCTCTGATTGTTCCTCTCCTGGTTTTGGCTTACAAATACTGATGTTAAAAACTGAACGTGTGAACGTGGGCTAAGGGGGATAGTATCTGCTACATAGGTGCACACATACACTGTGCCGCAATCAAGTCATTAAAGGGCATTCTTCCCTACCAGTCCACATATGCGCATGCGCCAGACAGCACTTAAGGTAAATAATAATCGAATAATAATAATCAAAGACAATAAAGGTGCAATGTACCGGTGTGCATAGGAAAGGAGAAGCCACATGTAGCCCCCTGTGATATGATGTTAAAATGTTCATATAAACCTGGATACAGACATGAGACCACTGGAGACTTGATGACGCGAGACACGCATGCGCAGGCTGGCTAGGGTTGCATTAGCTGCAGACAAAAAATGAAGCAAGGTAATAAACTCATGAGGGAGAGCCTCTGATGATAAGACAATCAAGTATCTACAAGGAATAGAACAGAGGTATAGACATGACCATACAGGAAACCATGCGGAACAGTATACATATGTGCAAAGAGATTTTATCCCTACAGAAGGAACACACTAGCATACCAAAGTAGCCCAGGAGAGGCATGTTTGATAAGTATAAGGATAGGTACTCATCAGAAAAAGGTCACCTTGCCGTGGTTGATGGGCATACATGAATTGGCCAATTTATGCGCTAAGAACCTTCATGTAACTACATTCTATTTAGCATTAATGCAGTTTAGATCTCATGCACTCGGTGTGTTTGCATATATCTTTACAGAGTGCTGCTGTGTTCCTTCCTTTTTTTTAGAATACCCAAGTAGACCTGTAGTGATTACTCATTAGTAAGGTAGTGAGTATGCCACTCATTATGAGTGGCATAAGACCACATATACAGAATAAGGAAGCATTTGTTATGACGTGTTGGTGCATAGCGGGTAAACAGCCTGTGGATTATATGACAGAGAAGCAACAATATTACTCCAATTTCACCAATCCCAATTGGGCCCCATATAGAGAGAAAGGGGAAAAATACTTGCCAAAGAACCCCTTTAAATAAATGCTGTGATCGGTTCCAGAGCTGCTCCACTTCAGTTGTCAGGGTTTTTCCTTTTTAGAAAAAAACTGGAAAAGTATATAATAGTATAATCTCCAACAAAAGGTGTAACCTAGGATGTCAATGCTGCAAGGCAACAGGGCTGCCCACTAAGGCTATGTGCCCACGTTGCAGAAATGAAGCAGAAAATTTCTGCTTCATTTCTGCAAGTCCTCTCCCGGAAAAACGCATGCGGAATTCCGCACGCGTTTATCGCGCGTTTTTCTCGCGTTTATCGCGCGTTTTCCACATGCGGAATTGCCTTGCGTTTTTTATGCATTGGACAAAGGCAATTCCGCTTGCGGAAACGCAAAATTAATTGACATGCTGCGGATTATTGAACGCAGCATAAACGCTGCGGAAAAATCCGCAGCATGTGCATAGAACTTGCGGAATCCCATTGGGGACCATGGGGTGCGGATTACCAAGCGTTTAACAAGCGTTTCCGCTGCGGAAATTCCGCATCAAAAACGCTTGTAATCCGCAACGTGGGCACGCAGCCTAAGCCCCCCAAGCTGTACACACCATGCACATCTCCAACAACGCCGCGCACAACAGTGTGTACCCGATAGTCAAAAACAACAATCATTTGTAGATTTAATTTTTTATTATTTCTATATTTTTTGTCTGTTGCTCATCATTTAGTAGTAAAATATAGTTCAAATGTAAATAGGCTTAAACAAATTCAGCATAGTAATAATTTACAACTATACATCATTTTTGTTAATGAATACAAAATATATTATATAAGTGCAAAAGGAGTACAAGTCTGTACTTCATTACCTCTAATAAGCAGCACATTGAGTTCATGAAAAATACGTTTAGTTTTTTTTTATGGTTTATATATTACTCTAATAACATAAAAGTATAACATAAAAATCAAAAAAATATTGTTTATAATAAAGAACATATAAGAATCCAGGACAAATAATGTGCAAAGTATGCAATGCCATAAAATATCAGATAAGACGACATTTTTTGGCTAATCGTTTCACTCTAGATTTTCTTCTCTCCTTTTTTTAAATTACATTCATAGAAGTAAATTCGATTATGTTGAAGACAACATAGAGCAGTGCCAATCCTCAGTGTCAGTGCTGATCCTCAGTTTCAGTGCCGATCCGCAGTGTCAGTGCCGATCCTCTGTGATGTTTTTCGATCACATTTGTTCCTTAGTGGCTGCCACCATTTCTGGTCTCTGAATTTTGAACTGTGTGAAAATAAGTTTAGAATTATTGTTTTAAAATCTTAAAGGGGATTTTCACTCAGAATAAAAAATAAAATGTTGCTTTACTCGTAGAGTTCATTTAAAGTATTCTACTTTCTTTTGCTTACTTTAGTTACACAATGGTTAGAGGCCATAAAAAAGCTGTGTAGTCAGATCTTCAGTCATGTATTACTCTCCTTCCACCACTATTGAAAAAGTAGTTTTGTCTCATTACAAACACATTTTCAGCCACAATTGTCCTCTCATAGTTCTGACAGCTCTGCTGTAGAGCTGTGCCTGTCTGTAAACAACACAGTACAGCAGAGTTGAATCTTGTCTCATTGCAAACACATCAGCTCTGCAGTACTTCCCCTTTCCCCACACTGGCTGACTATAAGATGGAAGCTGAAGCACATTGAGAGGACAACTGCTGCTGCAAATGTGTTTGTAATGAGACAAAGTTCACTTCTCCTGTACTGTGTTAGTTTTGATCTCACTGCAGCGCTGTGTGTGACTATGAGAGCAAAGTGTCAGCCATTACATATCTCACACTGGTAAAGCCCTCTTCATTTAAAATAATCTCTGGAGGCAGATTATCCGGGAGATCCGCCCATAGATCTTAACAGCTCATTTACATATAACAAAAATGTAAATTTCTCTGGAATAAGATATCGGATCGCCGATATCAAGGTATCATCTTATTCACCTTCCTATGATCTGCGTGTCCATATAGATGGCTTAGGAGGGATGATTCTACTGAGAGATTCCCTTTAAGTTATATTTAATTTAAAAAAAAATTTTCTTTACTGTTTGTGAAGTATCAACTTTGTCCAGTGTGGGCTGGAATGATCCTGCCGAGAGGTCACTGCCTGAAGACGCTGATGAATTTGTTTCAAGATCGTATTTTCCAGATTTAGTTGATAAGTTGGGAAAATTCGCTCTGACAAACGCATCCATATCTAGAATGAGAGAAAGAAAGGTAAAAGTATAATATATTAGAAATTAATTAATTTATGGTTTCCTGCTCTTCTGTAATGCGGAGGTATAAGCATTTAATTCAGAGGATTATTTTCAGCAATTATCATGTGGCACCCCTGCGGGTTCAGTCGCCACAGAGGTACTGCATCTCACCCAGAGGTGTGGTGCCCCACTCTCAGGTAAGGAAGGAGTACTGCCCGGGACCCAAACACCTGCATCCAACACTACATCATTCCAGGCCAGCAGGCGGGGCAAGATGCATACGTACAGTGCTGAGCCCTGTCCCTGGTTGGAAGGGGGGGGGGGACCAAGAGAGGGGGAACCATGTAGTGGGTGTGGGTGGAGGAAGTAGATCAGGGGAGCACCTTCAGTGGGAGTATAAGAAGGGAACCATCATGAAGGAATCAAGTCAGTCTCTGGAGAGAGTTCAGAGGATAGAGAGTTGGGAGCAGGAGCTCTGGAGGAGTGGAGAAAGGAGCAGGGCCTAGTCTGAGAGGCCCAGGAGGAAAGACTGAGAGAAGAGGACGGGAGCAGAGGGAAGGCTCCAGAGACAGGGGGGATCCCAGGGGCACGGTGAGTGTGGAAGCCACTCGTGCGCCCGAATCTACACGGACGTGGAGGGATCAGGCCGCAGAGGGGACCGGCACCTAAACTAGTGGAGAAGAATCAGGCTCAGCTAGATAAACCGAGGCTGCTGTACTTACAGCGTCGAAAAGGTGGCCGCATAGGGTCCAGGGGACTGCAGGTCGCCCGACAAGATCTGAGGCTACCGGCTTGGGACACTGATTGTGAGGCGCAGGGCAGGAGGGTGAGAGCCAGCTCAGGAAGACGACCGAGTTAGGAACATAGAACGGGGTCCCGTTTAAGTACTCCTGAAATACCTGAGAGCTGCTGAACCCCTTCCTTGGTGAACGCGGGACGACGTGGGAGGTTATAAGCTGGCAGTTGTAACCTGGAGCAGCGTGATAACTGTGAGTAAACCTTGAAGACTGCACCCCACTGTGTCCTGGAATTATTACTGCGCCATCACCTGCACTACACAGCACCAGCAACATCTACATCATAACATCACTATACTGCCCTGGAGCTAAGCTCTGCCTGTGGAGAGCTGAACCAACTCTGCTGCGTCATCATCAGCTCCAGAGGATCTGCACCACAGCGGCAGCTCCATATAGCCGCATACCACAGGTGGCGTCACAAACATCTCTAAAAAATTTATTCCCCTTTTACTTTTTCCCTTTAATTGACCGCCCTGGGTCACGGACCGGGTCACTGCCACTGTGACATCCCCCAGCACCGACCGGCCCAGCTACAGAGTACCCCACGGCCCAGGGGGCGTCAATCACTTCTAAAGTTTCTTCTCATGTAGGGACACACCCTCTTGACAAATAGTAACATGTAGTTGTTATACATTTCCAGGAGTAACATCACAAAAGCAATTTTCTAAGGGAAGAGGCTCAAGAAGTAAAATTTTATGGGAAATACAGGTAATGGCTCCAAGAAGCAACAAATGGTGAGGGGAAAAATGAGGGAATGCATAAATATAATTAATACCTCCTGAAAAACGCATAGTGACATAAATACAGATCTCACCCCCAATGTGCGTGTTCTTCTGAGAGTGGAAGGGCTTAATTGTACCTCTACACCCAATATCTAGCATTACCTTATATATATAAATCCACAGCTAATATCACCTTATTTATCACATCCACACCAACTTAATTTCTGCCCCATGTATTCCAGATACTCTGTGTGATGACAGTGTATCACCAATAAGAGTATAGAGAACATGTGAGTCACTTACAAATCATTTATAAAATAACAGAGAAGGGACGTTTCACTCAATGAGAAGCCAGACATGCTACGAAACCCCATTTCTAAGCAGTTCGTGATCTTGAGGACTGTATTCCTGGGTTGGAGTCTGTATTGCACCCACTACCATACCTTTTCTTTTTATTAAAGGGGTTGTCCAGTCTCATCACATATGTAATGGAGACAAAAGAGCCTCTAAGAGGATTCTTACAGGATGCTTCAAAGATAGAGAAAGATTACCATCTGCTGGTCAGGCACAGTCATGCGGAAACGAGATGTACAAGAGAAGTTGAAGGGGGAGCAGATTTAGATGCTGGACCCAGTCAGGTGACTTCCCAGAAGGAGTTCCAAGGTACAAGAGGCCAGCGCTCCAAGCCTGAGGGGTTTTTGGCGCCAAGCAGCAGAGAGGAGCAGACGTGCTCCCTGCATGTTGAGAAGCCCCGCATGGCAGGCCTAAGCCGGAGGCCTGCGAGGTGCCACAGCCGGGCGCCGGTGGATGAGCTCTGGATGCCTCACCGATGTGACCCGAGTGCTGTGCCTACTGAGAAGAGTCGGAACCTGCTTGCGGTGCTGAGTGAGTTCGCGGAACCCGACGTCGCCCCCCGACAGACGAGGTCTGGACCCCCTATCCACGGCTTGAGAGACTGCCTCCAACGGCCAGGAAGAGAGGAGTTGGGAGACTGCTGAGCCAGAAAAGTCACGCCAGTGAAAGCAGAAGAGCTGCATACGTGAACAGGGCCGTCACTTCTACTGTTCACTCACGGTACCGGGGCCAGTTGGGTTTAGGTACTCAGGTTGGGAGGGGAACAGATGAGGTGGAAGAAGCTAAACTTGCTTTAATTGATTTTGTCCGGAAAAGACTTTCGGCCTAGCGGGAATAACCGGTGACCCCCGCTAGGGCCATATACTGAGATAAAGAACTAACGTGGTGACTCCCTGGCTGGGTACACCACATTACTTTGAGAGACTTCGTATTTTGCTAATATTTCAAATTACCGTTCAATACCCTTGTTGTTATCCCCTTGTTCAGAATACCTGTTTTATATATATATATATATATATATATATATATATATATACAGTTATATGAAAAAGTTTGGGCACCCCTATTAATCTTAAGCTTAATGTTTTATAAAAATTGGTGTTTTTGCAACAGCTATTTCAGTTTGATATATGTAATAACTGTTGGACACAGTAATGTTTCTGCCTTGAAATGAGGTTTATTGTACTAACAGAAAATGTGCAATCTGCATTCAAACAAAATTTGACAGGTGCATAAGTATGGGCACCCTTATCATTTTCTTGTTTTAAATACTCCTACCTACTTTTTACTGACTTACTAAAGCACTTTTTTTGGTTTTGTAACCTCATTGAGCTTTGAACTTCATAGCCAGGTGTATGCAATCATGAGAAAAGCTACTTAAAGTGGCCACTTGCAAGTTGTTCTCCTGTTTGAATCTCCTCTGAAGAGTGGCATCATGGGCTCCTCAAAACAACTGTCAAATGATCTGAAAACAAAGATTATTCAACATAGTTGTTCAGGGGAAGGATACAAAAAGCTGTCTCAGCGATTTAACCTGTCAGTTTCCACTGTGAGGAACATAGTAAGGAAATGGAAGAACACAGGGACAGTTCTTGTTAAGGCCAGAAGTGGCAGGCCAAGAAAAACATCAGAAAGGCAGAGAAGAAGAATGGTGAGATCAGTCAAGGACAATCCTCAGACCACCTCCAGAGAGCTGCAGCATCAACTTGCTGCAGATGGTGTCACTGTGCATCGGTCAACTATATACAACGCACTTTGCACAAGGAGAAGCTGTATGGGAGAGTGATGCGAAAGAAGCCGTTTCTGCAAGCACGCCACAAACAGAGTCGGCTGAGGTATGCAAAAGCACATTTGGAGAAGCCAATTTATTTTTGGAAGAAGGTCCTGTGGACTGATGAAACCAAGATTGAGTTGTTTGGTCATACAAAAAGGCGCTATGCATGGCGGCAAAAAAACACAGCATTCCAAGAAAAACTCTTGCTACCCACAGTAAAATTTGGTGGAGGTTCCATCATGCTTTGGGGCTGTGTGGCTAATGCCGGCACCGGGAATCTTGTTAAAGTTGAGGGACACATGGATTCCATTCAGTATCAGCAGATTCTTGACAATAATGTTCAAGAATCAGTGATAAAGTTGAAGTTACGCAGGGGATGGATCTTTCAGCAAGACAATGATCCAAAACACCGCTCCAAATCTACTCAGGCATTCATGCAGAGGAACAATTACAATGTTCTGGAATGGCCATCCCAGTCCCCAGACCTGAATATCATTGAACATCTGTGGGATCATTTGAAGAGGGCTGTCCATGCTCGGTGACCATCAAACTTAACTGAACTGGAATTGTTTTGTAAAGAGGAATGGTCAAAAATACCTTCATCCAGGATCCAGGAACTCATTAAAAGCTACAGGAAGCGACTAGAGGCTGTTATTTTTACAAAAGGAGGATCTACTAAATATTAATGTCACTTTTCTGGTGAGGTGCCCATACTTATGCACCTGTCAAATTTTGTTTGAATGCAGATTGCACATTTTCTGTTAGTACAATAAACCTCATTTCAAGGCAGAAACATTACTGTGTCCAACAGTTATTACATATATCAAACTGAAATAGCTGTTGCAAAAACACCAATTTTTATAAAACATTAAGCTTAAGATTAATAGGGGTGCCCAAACTTTTTCATATAACTGTATATATATATATATATATATATATATATATATATATATATATATATATATATATATACAGTACAGACCAAAAGTTTGGACACACCTTCTCATTTAAAGATTTTTCTGTATTTTCTTGACTATGAAAATTGTACATTCACACTGAAGGCATCAAAACTATGAATTAACAAATGTGGAATTATATAGTTAACAAAAAAGTGTGAATCAACTGAAAATGTGTCTTATATTCTAGGTTCTTCAAAGTAGTCACCTTTTGCTTTGATGACTGCTTTGCACACTCTTGGCATTCTCTTGATGAGCTTCAAGAGGTAGTCACCGGAAATGGTCTTCCAACAATCTTGAAGAAGTTCCCAGAGATGCTTAGCACTTGTTGGCCCTTTTGCCTTCACTCTGCGGTCCAGCTCACCCCTAACCATCTCGATTGGGTTCAGGTCTGGTGACTGTGGAGGCCAGGTCATCTGGCGTAGCACCCCATCACTCTCCTTCTTGGTCAAATAGCCCTTACACAGCCTGGAGGTGTTTTGGGGTCATTGTCCTGTTGAAAAATAAATGATGGCCCAACTAAATGCAAACCGGATGGAATAGCATGCCGCTGCAAGATACTGTGGTAGCCACACTGGTTCAGTATGCCTTCAAGTTTGAATAAATCCCCAACAGTGTCACCAGCAAAGCACCCTCACACCATCACACCTCCTCCTCCATGCTTCACGGTGGGAACCAGGCATGTAGAGTCCATCCGTTCACCTATTCTGCGTTGCACAAAGACACGGTGGTTGGAACCAAAGATAACAAATTTGGACTCATCAGACCAAAGCACAGATTTCCACTGGTATAATGTCCATTCCTTGTGTTCTTTTGCACAAAAATGTCTCTTCTGCTTGTTGCCTGTCCTTAGCAGTTGTTTCCTAGCAGCTATTTTACCATGAAGGCCTGCTGCACAAAGTCTCCTCTTAACAGTTGTAGAGATTAGTGTTGAGCCACCCCCGTAGTGTTCGGGTTCGGTTCGGTTCGTCGAACACCGGGATGTTCGAGGAACTGTTCGTCGAACTGTTCGTCGAACACCTTAGAACACCGTCGAACACCGTTAAAACCAATGGCAGGCAAACAAAAACACATAGGAACACATAGAAAACACCTTCAAAGGTGTCCAAAAGCTGACAAACTGCTCAGAAGACGCTTTCTTTAAAAAAGCCGGCCGGCAATTCAGCAGCGGCATACACCGGTACCCGACAATTTAGACATGAAGGAATAGAGCATCACACATAGATTAGATAGATAGAAACATGTCAGTCACATATATATGAAGTACAGTGACAGTGTTGCTTACTGTACTTGTCATTTAGTGTAAAGGATTTATTAAAAAATATAATAGTGTTTTCGTGCACCGTCTCTTTAAAAAAGCCGGCCGGCAATTCAGCAGCGGTACCCGACAATTTATAACAGACAGAATAGAGCTTCACACATAGATTAGATAGATAGAAACATGTCAGTCACATATATATGAAGTACAGTGACAGTGTTGCTTACTGTACTTGTCATTTACTGCAAAGGATTTATTAAAAAAAATAATAGTGTTTTCATGCACCGTCTCTTTAAAAAAGCCGGCCGGCAATTCAGCATCTGTACCCGACAATTTAGAATAGAAGGAATAGAGCTTCACACATAGATTAGATAGATAGAAACATGTCAGTCACATATATATGAAGTACAGTGACAGTGTTGCTTACTGTAATTGTCATTTAGTGTAAAGGATTTATCAAAAAAAATAATAGTGTTTTCATGCACCGTCTCTTTAAGAAAGCCGGCCGGCAATTCAGCATCTGTACCCGACAATTTATAACAGACAGAATAGAGCTTCACACATAGATTAGATAGATAGAAACATGTCAGTCACATATATAATAAGCACAGTGATAGTGTTGGTTACTGTACTTGTCATTTAGTATTAAAATAAAGGATTTATTATTAAAAAAAATTGGCGTGGGATTCCCCGTAATTTTAGTCTCTAGCGGAGGTTAAGCAGACGGCTGGGGCAGATGTTTGAAGCCTGGGAAGGGGGTAATACCCACGGAGCTTCCCAGGCTACTAATATCAGCCCCCAGCTGAATACCTAGCCTTTACTAGCTATTAAAATGGAGGACCCCCCCCAAAAAAATGACGTGGGGTCCCCCCTAATTTAATAGCTAGCAAAGGCTAGGCAGACAGCTGGGGGCTGATATTAATAGCCCAGGAAGGGAGCCATGAATATTGGCCCCCTCCCAGGCTAGAAACACCAGCCGTCAGCCGCCCCAGAAATGGCGCATCCATAGGATGCGCCAATTCTGGCACTTAGCCTCGCTCTTCCACGCTGCCCTGGTGCGGTGGCAGGGGGTAATAGGGTTGGGGTTGATGTCAGCTTATAATGCCAGCTGACATCAAGCCCAGGTTAGTAATGGAGAGGCGTCTATAAGACACCCCCATTACTAACCCCATAGTCAAAGTTAAAAAAAAAACACAAACACCCAGAATAAAGTCCTTTAATTGAAATAAAGACACAATTCTTTATTGTTCTAAATTAAACCATACTTACCATCACGCCCATTCCAGCTGAAGCCAACGATCTCCTGCAATAAAAGAAAAATAATAAAGCAACCTCATCCTTACCTTTCCATGGTTCCCAGGACAGCTCCAGCTCTGCTACATCGAGATGACAGGCTGGACCGCAGCAGAACGCTGCCATCCAGCCTGTCATCCCGCGGACACTGAGAAGCGCAGGCATGCTTGCGCTCCTCAGTGTCTGACTGTGATGGCATCCAGATGAGCCGACAATGAACTCGGCTCACCTCATGTACGTCACTGACAGCGTGGGAAAATTCTCCTGCACTCAGCGCTTCAGCGTGAGAATTTTCCCACGCTGTCAGTGACGTGCATGAGGTGCGCCGAGTTCATTGGACATGACCTCGGCTCATCTGGATGCCGTCACAGCCAGACACTGAGTAGCGCAAGCAAGCCTGCGCTTCTCAGTGTCTGCGGGATGACAGGCTGGATGGCAGCGTTCTGCTGCGGTCCAGCCTGTCATCTCGATGTAGCAGAGCTGAAGCTGTCGTGGGAGCCATGGAAAGGTAAGGATGATGTTGCTTTATTATTTTTCTTTTATTGCAGGAGATCGTTGGCTTCAGCTGGAATGGGCGTGATGGTAAGTATGGTTTAATTTAGAACAATAAAGAATTGTGTGTTTATTTCAATTAAAGGACTTTTTTCTGGGTGTTGTGTTTTTTTTAAATACTTTACTAGAAATTCATGGTGGTCATGTCTAATATTGGCGTGACCCCATGAATTTCGGGCTTAGGGCCAGCTGATAATGCCAAGCTGGCCTTAACCCCTTTATTACCCAGTGAGCCACCGCACCAGGGCCCTGGATGAGTTGGGTACAGCGCCAGAAGATGGCGCTTCTATGAACGCGCCATTTTCCGGGGCGGCTGCGGACTGCAATTTGCAGCGGGTGGGGCCCAGAAAGCTTGGGCCTCCCTGCGCTGCGGATTCCAGCCCCCAGCTGCCTAGTTGTACCTGGCTGGACACAAAAATAGGGCGTAGCTCCACGCATTTTTTTTTTAGATTCATGAAATTCATGGAATAATTAAGAAAAAAAGGGCTTCCCTATATTGTTGTGTCCGGCTAGGTACAAATAGGCAGCTGGTGGTTGGGAGCAGCCCGTTCCTGCCTGCTGTACCTGACTGGACACAAATATAGGGCGAAGCCCCACATCAATTTTTTTTTCATTATTTCATGAATTTCCTGAAATAATTTAAAAAAAATTGACGTGGGGCTTCGCCCTATATTTGTGTCCAGTCAGGTACAGCAGGCAGGAACGGGCTGCCCCCAACCACCAGCTGCCTATTTGTACCTGGCCAGACACAACAATATAGGGAAGCCCTTTTTTAAAAAAATTATTTCATGAAATAATTAAAAAAAAATTGACGTGGGGCTTCGCACTATATTTGTGCCCAGCCAGGTACAGCAGGCAGGGACGGGCTGCCCCCAACCACCAGCTGCCTATTTGTACCTGGTTGGACACAACAATATAGGGAAGCCCTTTTTTTCTTAATTATTCCATGAATTTCATGAAATAATTAAAAAAAAAAATGCGTGGGGCTTCGCCCTATTTTTGTGCCCAGCCAGGTACAACTAGGCAGCTGGGAGCTGGAATCCGCAGCGCAGGGAGGCCCAAGCTTTCTGGGCCCCACCCGCTGCAAATTGCAGTCCGCAGCCGCCCCAGAAAATGGCGCGTTCATAGAAGCGCCATCTTCTGGCGCTGTACCCAACTCATCCAGGGCCCTGGTGCGGTGGCTCACTGGGTAATAAAGGGGTTAAGGCCAGCTTGGCATTATCAGCTGGCCCTAAGCCCGAAATTGATGGGGTCACGCCAATATTAGACATGACCACCATGAATTTCTAGTAAAGTATTTAAAAAAACACAAACACCCAGAATAAAGTCCTTTAATTGAAATAAACACACAATTCTTTATTGTTCTAAATTAAACCATACTTACCATCACGCCCATTCCAGCTGAAGCCAATGTCTTCTGCAATAAAAGTAAAATAATAAACCAACATCATCCTTACCTTTCCATGGTTCCCACGACAGCTTCAGCTCTGCTACATCGAGATGACAGGCTGGACCGCAGCAGAAAGCTGCCATCCAGCCTGTCATCCCGCGGACACTGAGAAGCGCAGGCTTGCTTGCGCTCTGCAGTGTCTGGCTGTGACGGCATAAAGATGAGACAAGTTCATGTCCAATGAACTCGGCTCACCTCATGCACGTCACTGACAGCGTGGGAGAATTCTCCTGCACTCAGCACTTCAGCGTGAGAATTCTCCCACGCTGTCAGTGACGTACATGAGGTCAGCTGAGTTCATTGGACATGAATGAGCTCACCTCATGCACGTCACTAACAGCGTGGGAAAATTCTCACGCTGAAGCGCTGAGTGCAGGAGAATTTTCCCACGCTGTCAGTGACGTGCATGAGGTGAGCTCATTCATGTCCAATGATCTCAGCTCACCTCATGCACGTCACTGACAGCGTGGGAAAATTCTCCTGCACTCAGCGCTACAGCGTGAGAATTCTCCCACGCTGTCAGTGACGTGCATGAGGTGAGCTCATTCATGTCCAATGAACTCAGCTGACCTCATGTACGTCACTGACAGCGTGGGAGAATTCTCACGCTGAAGTGCTGAGTGCAGGAGAATTCTCCCACGCTGTCAGTGACGTGCATGAGGTGCGCCGAGTTCATTGGACATGACCTCGGCTCATCTGGATGCCGTCACAGCCAGACACTGCAGAGCGCAAGAATGCCTGCGCTTCTCAGTGTCTGCGGGATGACAGGCTGGATGGCGGCGTTCTGCTGCGGTCCAGCCTGTTATCTCGATGTAGCAGAGCTGAAGCTGTCGTGGGAACCATGGAAAGGTAAGGATGAGGTTGCTTTATTATTTTTCTTTTATTGCAGGAGATCGTTGGCTTCAGCTGGAATGGGCGTGACGGTAAGTATGGTTTAATTTAGAACAATAAAGGAATGTGTCTTTATTTCAATTAAAGGACTTTATTCTGGGTGTTTGTGTTTTCTTTTAACTTTGACTATGGGGTTAGTAATGGGGGTGTCTTATAGACGCCTCTCCATTACTAACCTGGGCTTGATGTCAGCTGGCATTATAAGCTGACATCAACCCCAACCCTATTACCCCACTGCCACCGCTACAGGGCAGTGGGAAGAGCGAGGCTAAGTGCCAGAATTGGCGCATTCTAAGGATGCGCCATTTCTGGGGCGGCTGACGGCTGGTGTTTCTAGCCTGGGAGGGGGCCAATATTCATGGCACCCTTCCTGGGCTATTAATATCAGCCCCCAGCTGTCTGCCTAGCCTTTGCTAGCTATTAAAATAGGGGGGACCCCACGTCATTTTTTTGGGGGGTCCCCCATTTTAATAGCTAGTAAAGGCTAGGTATTCCGCTGGGGGCTGATATTAGTAGCCTGGGAAGCTCCGTGGGTATTACCCCCTTCCCAGGCTTCAAACATCTGCCCCAGCAGTCTGCTTAACCTCCGCTAGAGACTAAAATTAAGGGGAACCCCACGCCAATTTTTTTTTAAATAAATCCTTTATTTTAACACTAAATGACAAGTACAGTAATCAACGCTGTCACTGTACTTCATATATATGTGACTGACATGTTTCTATCTATCTAATCTATGTGTGATTCTCTATTCCTTCTATTCTAAATTGTCGGGTACAGATGCTGAATTGCCGGCCGGCTTTTTTAAAGAGACGGTGCATGAAAACACTATTATTTTTTTTTAATAAATCCTTTACACTAAATGACAAGTACAGTAAGCAACACTGTCACTGTACTTCATATATATGTGACTGACATGTTTCTATCTACCTAATCTATGTGTGATTCTCTATTTCTTCTATTCTAAATTGTTGGGTACAGATGCTGAATTGCCGGCCGGCTTTTTTAAAGAGACGGTGCATGAAAACACTATTATTTTTTTTAATAAATCCTTTACACTAAATGACAAGTACAGTAATCAACACTGTCACTGTACTTCATATATATGTGACTGACATGTTTCTATCTATCTAATCTATGTGTGAAGCTCTATTCTGTCTGTTATAAATTGTCGGGTACCGCTGCTGAATTGCCGGCCGGCTTTTTTAAAGAGACGGTGCATGAAAACACTATTATTTTTTTTAATAAATCCTTTACACTAAATGACAAGTACAGTAATCAACACTGTCACTGTACTTCATATATATGTGACTGACATGTTTCTATCTATCTAATCTATGTGTGAAGCTCTATTCTGTCTGTTATAAATTGTCGGGTACCGCTGCTGAATTGCCGGCCGGCTTTTTTAAAGAGACGGTGCATGAAAACACTATTATTTTTTTTGATAAATCCTTTACACTAAATGACAAGTACAGTAAGCAACACTGTCACTGTACTTCATATATATGTGACTGACATGTTTCTATCTATCTAATCTATGTGTGAAGCTCTATTCTTTCTGTTCTAAATTGTCGGGTACCGGTGTATGCCGCTGATGAATTGCCGGCTTTTCATGTTTCACTGTGAGCACTGTTCCCATCGATTTGGGCAATCACTGTAATGCCACAACCACCATGGCTGTGGCATTACAGTGAGTGGCAGACAATCCCTGCATGATTGGTGCTCTAAATAGCGCCAGACATGCAGGACACGCTTTTGGTGCACGAACAGTTATCGAACATAACCTCGAACAGCCGAATTTTTTGCAAATCGTTCGGGTTCGTCGAACAACTCGAACACCGCCCAAAACAGCTCGAATTTGAGATTGGCGAACAGTTCTAGTCGAACACCGCTCATCTCTAGTAGAGATGTGTCTGCTGCTAGAACTCTGTGTGGCATTGGCCTGGTCTCTAATCTGAGCTGCTGTTAACCTGCGATTTCTGAGGCTGGTGACTTATCCTCAGAAGAGGTGACTCTAGGTCTTCCTTTCCTGGGGCGGTCCTGATGTGAGCCAGTTTCTTTGTAGCGCTTGATGGTTTTTGCAACTGCGCTTGGAGACACTTTCAAAGTTTTCCCAATTTTTCGGACTGACTGACCTTCATTTCTTTAAGTAATGATGGGCACTTGTTTTTCTTTACTTAGCTGCTTTTTTCTTGCCATAATACAAATTCTAACAGTCTATTCAGTAGGACTATCAGCTGTGTATCCACCAGACTTCTGCACAACACAACTGATGGTCCCAACCCCATTTATAAGGCAAGAAATCCTACTTATTAAACCTAACAGGGCACACCTGTGAAGTGAAAACCATATCCGGTGACTACCTCTTGAAGCTCATCAAGAGTGTGCAAAGCAGTCATCAAAGCAAAAGGTGGCTACTTTGAGGAACCTAGAATATAAGACATATTTTCAGTTGTTTCACACTTTTTTGTTAAGTATATAATTCCACATGTGTTAGTTCATAGTTTTGATGCCTTCAGTGTGAATGTACAATTTTCATAGTCATGAAAATACAGAAAAATCTTTAAATGAGAAGGTGTGTCCAAACTTTTGGTCTGTACTGTATATATATATACTGTATATAAATTGTTTATAATCATCTCCGACTGTCCTTGCCTTGTGTCTCTGTGCGTTGCATTCAGACACCTGCATTACACATAGATGACTCATCCTTAGGATAGGTCATCAATATGAAATCAGTGGGGGTCCAACATCCGGCTCCCCCACCAATCAGCTGTTATTTGCTCTGGCTCCTTTTGAATGGGAGTTGTCCTGCAGTACCCAACAGCGGCCACTACACATTGAATGGAGCTGCACAGTGCAGTCCTGTTTCATGTGGGCCGCTGGTGGAGTAAATAACGACTAATCAATAGGGAAGGCGGATGTTGGAACCCCACCGATCTCATATACTGTATATCACCTATCATATATGATGTTACTGGAAAACCCCTTTAAGTGATTCCAGCTCTCTGCATACTTCCTAATGGTGATATTATATAAAACCGACATGTCAGGAGAGCCGACATAATCATGAACCAGTACCGTATAAAAAAGGCTCTAAAAATGACTTTCCAAGAAGCTCCCAAGGTGCTTCAGTCCGATACTAGGGCGCAATGGAAAGTGAGTGATATTGCCAATAGATTACTATTCTATTAAAGTAACAACACACCCAAACCTGATCTTATAGTCAGTTACCATGCTCTAAAATGTAGTCTTTTTTTCTGTTATCAGCCACAACTTTGGTGTTTTTCCATGGGATGATAGAAAATACAATTCGCAATGACCCCTGCATTTATCTCACTCAGTGCCAATCCCGAATAACTCCTGAGGCATTGGCATATAAAGTATACAGTATATAGTCTGTGTGCTTAGAATATTTGTGCTTTTTATTTTTTGCCTCTTTTGGATCATCCAGCAGAAAATATTCTGAATATTCCTACTTACCCGTATGCTGGAAATTGGTTCTCTCTTCGTCATATGTGAACCACATTCTGGAATCACGTCTGTCTTTGAATAAACTAAAGAATAAGGAAAAAAAAGATAATTCTGTGAGATTATATCAGCTGATCCTAAGCCGTAGATTTTACATACAACATTTATGTGGTACATAGGTGTGATCCATACACATACGGTACTTTTATTTTCCATTATATGTCGCCACCATGCACTTTACACAAAATATAACAGATGAGTACACGGGTGTTCTGCTTTGTGCTTTTGTATGTTTTTGCCCTTTGTTGTCTTTTTATTTGCCCTTTACAGACTTGTTATTAGGAAAACAGATAAGGATGACAACTCTAACAAAGAATTAGCAGGAAAATAAAGTAATAGGGAGATTTTGTACTTTTTTCTGGTTACTGTATAGAACCTAACAATTATGTATTTTGTTTTAAAATGACCAGAAAAGAAAGGGTTTGTGCCACATTGTTCAGGAGCACACCAATCACCAGCCTCCCAACTTGGTGCTTATTGTGGGGTCATTTGCTCCTGCTTGGTTGACAATGCAGCACCGTAACCCTGGCTGTCGAGTCAAATTGTACGCTAGCCTGGATCAGGCGCTAAGACTGTGCTCCAGTGATCAGTGCAGTGCTTACAAGCTCAATAGTAAAGAGCTTGTAAACACTGCTCATCTGCAGCCAACATGTTAGATCTGCCATAAACAATAAAATAAAAAATGACTCCATTCTTAAGAACAGAAAGGAACTTTAAAGAAGCACTCCCATCAAAGGTTTTATCCTCGCAATATAGTACAGTCATCATATTATATAGCACTGTGTACTTACAAATCCTGATTTTGCCCTCTATATAGAAACCGGAGTTCTGCTTTCCCTTCATGAGTCATCATTAGAACTACAGTTCTACATCACTACAAAGTCCCTGGGAGGGGGGAGGAGTGGAGCAGCTGGGTCAGCAGTTGAATAGGAGGTGGCGCTGGGCTGCCAAGGACTTTGCAGTGAAGTAGAATTGTAGTTCTAATGATGACTCATGCAGGGAAAACAGACCTCCTGTTTCTACTTAGAGCTTAGAAGGATTCAGCTAGTAAGTTTTTACTCGTGATGTCATAGCTCTAGTGGAAAAGAGAAGAATTAACTGGGTAGAAAGGCAAAATGAGCAATTGAAAGTACACAGCGCTATATAATATGATGATTGCAATATATTAAGAGCATAAAAATAGTTTTTATTCCCTAAACCTGTCTAAATATAAGTGCCATAAAATATACACAGCTCGCCGCCTTCCCCCGTTTCCAGCGCTGCTCCAGTCCTCTTCTCACTCACTTGACTGAAATTCTAATATGTGAGTCGGAAGTCGCTTATACAATGGAAGTCCATGGAGCGTAACAACAAAGATTTTTTATTGCACTTACATTACATAACATATACAATGAGACAGGTTTAGAGAATAAAAAATCATTGGAAGTGCTTTTTAATTACAAGTAAAATTGGAAAGTTGCTATAAGATGGGAATATCCCATTAAGCATTTGGGTATGTTCACTGGATTTGCAGAAGATCAGTTTATACTGATTTCACCCTTTGAAACGCAATGGATCAAGGTCCAGTGTGCACATACTCTTTAATGCCCCCCTTCCCACCACCAACACCACTGATATTATTTTTCCACAATACACAAACCTGAACATCCTTTTCTTCCTCAGGACATACACTGCAAAAATCAGAACGATGAGAAGCAGGAGGATTCCGCCAATCACTCCAAATATTAACCCGTAAAATCCAGAAGTTCGCACGTACAGCTCGCATTGCTCTCCTTGGAACTGGTAGAAATTAGACTTGTAGCACCTAGAGCAAAGGATAGTTTCAATGCAACGTCTACATTATCTGCTGACATTACCAATCACTTATCTTAGACATGTGTCTTTCTTTATAATTAGGTATCTTTCTACCAGTGAGATCAAGACCTATGATCCTTTCAGCTAAGGTGAGAACAATGGAAGAATGATTTCACAACTATGGTGCCCATTGCTACAATTTATTCATGTGTTTTTTTTTTAATTATTTAGATCTATAATGTTGAGCTCAATGAGTATTAGTGACAACCAGCGACTGTATCTAGGCCTCTAAGGGATATTCGATGAAGGACTTAAATGATTGGAGGCAACCACATTGATAATGAGACCTTTTATCCGATTACCCCTTTAGGGTGTCACCATTATTAACACTAAATGGAAATTAAAGGGGTTGTCCAGTCTTAATGTACAAGTCTGCAATCACTCTATGTTACTGCAGACTTGTGAATCCTTGCATCACGCGTTGTGAGGATTTTCCGGTGCCGGCTGCGAGTGCATGTCAGCAAGTATGTGATTTGCATACATGTGGTCACATGCCAACTAGACGTGCCCGGCCTCGCTCAATACAAGTGTATTGAGTGATGATGGACACGTCTAGTCGGAATGTGGACGGAAATATGCAAATAGCATTCTTGTGGTCACATGACCATCCGAAGAACCCTTACGGTGAGCAATGTGAGGATTCACAGCTCTGCAGTCACATAGAGTGACTGTAGATTTGTAATTTGAGACTGGACAACCCCTTTCATTCTGCTCCAGCATTGGTTCTTCACCACTGCAGCCAATCACCAGGCTCATCAGCTCATGCTATATACATTGACAGTGACTGATTGCCGCGGTGCTGTGCACTGTAGTCAAGATGTCACAGCTGTGGCAGCAGAGAAGAGCTGGCACTGAAGCAGAGGAGGGAAAGTAATGTTCAGTTTGTTATAATCACCCAGTGAGAGCTTTTTGGGGGTAAAATAAATTTTTGGAAAACCCCCTATAACAGAAATATAAGCATATACTTACAGACATATGGAGCCATTTTTTGCATTGAAGCATTCTCCATTATGATGGCAGTAGGCTGGGTTATTGAAGCACGGCCCGGTGCAGTAACAGTTCACATCATTACACGTCACTATGTAGCCAGCGTAATTCAGAGAACAGCTCACATATGGCATCATCTGTCCTACATCTGTAAAATTTAAGAGATAACAATTTTTGTACCCAATACTGTTAGAAGATAGGAAACATTAAAATGGCTAATTTTATCCAGTCCACTTTTTGGAAGAGTCGCACTAAATGTTGATGTTTTCAGGAAACCTGTATGGTCCCCCAACGCTTTTAGACTGTGTCCATCAACATTTAGCCCTTTACCCCAGTAATGTTTTATTACTGCATATTTTTGAGTAAAATCAACTCATATACAGGTGCTTCTCTTTTTGAATTGAAGAACTGAAATAAATTAACTTTTTGATGATATTCTAATTTTGTGAGAAGCACCTGTAGATTGGCTCGCTGCATGGTAGTCAACCAGGACTAATCAGCGAAGGCTTTTACTAACTGGGACTAGTCTGGGTACAAAAGCTGCAGTCACGCCCTGTGGACGTGATTGACAGTCCCCACACTACTGATGTCTTCACAATTTGCACTCCTCCTGGCTCCAACTACAAAGCAGAGCTTCAACCAATAGAAATATCTATTAGACGCTCTTAATGATTTTTCCAATCACCACTAATTTGTCCATGATTTGAAGAATTGCTATATTTAAAGGGGTTTCCAGGCTGTCTGATTGGTAGGTGTTCAAATGTAAAGTAAAGTGGTGGCCTACTGTACTCTCCATGGTTACTCAGGCACACTGCAGTGCAAGCTACGCCAGGTACTAATTCTGAGTTCCCTCATTCTGCTGAGGTTTGGACCCTCCACTCATCAGAATTCTATGGCCTTTTCTTAAGGCCCCGTCACACTTAGCGACACTGCAACGATCCCAACAACGATACGACCTGTCAGGGATCGTTGCTGCGTCGCTATGTGGTCGCTGGTGAGCTGTCAAACAGGCAGGCTCACCAACGATCAGGGGAGCAGCGACATCGTGGAAAGAATCTTTCCACGATGTCCTGCTCCTGGTTACCAGCCTGCTGAAGCAGGAGCAGGCTGGTAACTATGGTAAACATCGGGTACTAGGGGCACACGCGCTCCTAGTAACCCGTTGTTTATCATGGTTACCACTCTGCTACAGTGAGCAGGAGGTTACCGCTCACTTTAGCAGGCTCGTAACCATGATAAACAGCGGGTTACTAAGTGCGCGTGTGCCCCTAGTAACCTGATGTTTACCATAGTTACCAGCCTGATCTCTGCTCCCGCTGGTCACACACAGCGACGTGTGCTGACCAGCGGGAGAGCAACGACCAAAAAATGGTCCAGGACACTTTGCAGCGATCAGCGACCTCACAGCAGGGGCCTGATCGTTGCGAAGTGTCACACATAGCGACATCGCTGGTGAGGTCGCTGTTGCGTCACCAAAACCGTGACACAGCAGCGATCTCGCTAGCGATCTTGCTATGTGAAACGGGGGCTTTAGGAAAGGCCATTGTTAATGAAGCACTCCCCGGGTTTTTTCTTCTATAGCCACACCCACCTCTTAAATATAGTGTACTCCTATGTATAGTTGAAAAGTAACCATTGTTTTAACTTTTTTCTTTTCATAAATCATTAGTAGATGTGAAAATAAGAAACTTCGTAATATATCTTATTAGAGGAATGAGCTTCTTTCTCCTCTTGGACTTATCATTGATTCTCGAAAGTTTCCAATTTACGGGTAAAATCTGTATTCAGCAAATGCAGATTTTCCCATTACTGAGATAGGAGAGGACAATTGATGCTGATAAGATTCTATGGTGAAGTGTAATTGTTATTTCAGGAGAACTTGAAACAGAATGTCTGTGTCTGCCTCTAGCTCATCCCTCCATAAATTTTAAAAAACACCAATTGTCATCTCCTTCCTCGGCAATAGGAAAATTTGTCTTCATTGAATACAGATTTTACAAATTTAGCTCATGAATTGAAAGTAAAATATCAATCCATGAGAATTAATTTATGAAATAAAAATGAAATGATGGTTACTCTTCCAGCCTCTTTTTTTCTTCCCTCCATCTTCCATCTTCATTCCTAGCTCCCATCCTGAATGTTATTCCTCAATGATCTGCATTTTGCATCAGCACAGCATCAGATGACCAGCTAGTGCCTATGCAACCCCTATATGAAGTAAAAGATTATACATAAACAGTCAGGGGGGCTGAACTCTCTTACATTAAAACTGTGTGACAGGCACTGTGCAGTCATCATCATTATCATTGATATAAAGTTCTGTCCAACCCTGTTGAGAACTTCAGTGGTACAGTCCATGCAGTTAAATCATACAGGCAATTATGGTGACCACTTTCAACCAATATAAAGTCATGACTTAACTGAGGAGAAGTATACTATGAATTCTTCAATAGAAATGAACAACTACGTAAGGTATTCTAGCAGAAATATATATGAGGACTGATACCCTTTTGCCCCAAAACTTAATTATTTAGTAATGCTCCAATCTATCAATGTTGAGGAAACAGCATCATACACCTGTTCCATAAACCGTATTAACATGACTCTCAGGACATCAGTATTTTCGAGTTGTTCTACAGATCAGAAGATAACTCCAGAATTAGTTAGAACAGTGAACAACAATTTTTTTCCCTATATTTAAATCCACATTGTGACAGGATTTATAACGTCGTCACTGTAAAGCACCAGCCCTATGGCTATGTGCACACAAAGTTTTTTTGAGGCAGTGAAAAATTGCACACTTTACGTTTTTTTTAGCGTTTTGTTAACATTTTCTTAAACAGATTTCTATAAAATATTTAAACCTTTTTTTAGTTTGTTTCTTTTGCAGATGATTTTATCACTTTTTTAAAAAAAAAAATCCATTAAACAAAAAAAAATGCTCCATAAGATGCCCAGGTGTCTTTTGACTTTTATTGTAAAGTATTGAGTGGCTTCACACCTGAAGAATCGACCACACCTGAAGAATTGACCGGTCGCTTCTTTTACCTGCTTGGTGACTTTGGAAAACTGAAGCTAATTAAAAACGATCAAAAGACTGAACATATAATCCGTAAATTGTGTTTAAAAAAAAAATGAAGAGGAAGAGTTCTTCAAACTTTTTTGGAGCGATTTTTCAGGTGTTTATTTTGATGGTGTGTAGATGTAAAAACTTACTTGTTATAGCAGGTGATTGAGGGTCTATTTTAGAAATGGAGACACTGGCATTCATCTCTTCTGCGAGTGCCGGGAGTGACTGCTCCAGTGAATTGTTCACAGCCAACACCAAATCCTTGTTCATGAAGTCAATGCCCATCTGATTGTTGGGATATTCGTAGATAGCAGTGCTGTCCACAATAATACTGCCACGCCTATAAAACAGCGACACCTCTACGTTAAAGAATAAAACTCCCTGCTATAGATATAAACTGTCTGTCTTGTCTTGTCTGTACACAGAAAATACTTGTGTGATACTTCTATAAATGCATTTTTTTTCCCTCTAATACGGGTGGCCCTTGTTGGTGTACAATATATATTTTTTTACATTGCTATAAATTGACCCAAGAAAGACCCCCATCTATACATTAGTTCACATGACTATGTGTTGAAAGGGTAGACATAATTTTTTTTTTTGGCCCAATTCCCCCATCCTTCAGCTGGAACGAGGGAGGGCCCTCAGACAAAGTCCCAGGCCAACCAGTATACAGTATAATGGGCCCCACCTTACCTTCTATACAGAATATTGGGCCACACATAGTCCTCCATACAGAATAATGGGCCCCACATAGTTCTCCATACAGAATAATGGGCCCCACATAGTCCTCCATACAGAATAATGGCCCCACATAGTCCTCCATACAGAATAATGGGCCCCACATAGTCCTCCATACAGAATAATGGCCCCATATAGTGCTCCATACGGAATAATGGGCCTCACATAGTCCTCCATACAGAATAATGGGTCACACATAGTCCTCCATACAGAATAATAGGTCCCACATAGTCCGCCTTACAGAATAATGGGCCCCACATAGTCCTCCATACAGAATAATGGGCCCACATAGTGCTCCATACAGAATAATGGGCCCCACATAGTTCTCCATACAGAATAATGGCCCCACATAGTGCTCCATACAGAATAATGGGCCCCACATAGTCCTCCATGCAATATAATGGCCCCACATATTCCTCCATACAGAATAATGGGCCCCACATAGTTCTCCATGCAGAATAATGGGCCCCACATAGTCCTCCATACAGAATAATGGCCCCACATAGTTCTCCATACAGTATAATGGCCCCACATAGTCCTCCATACAGTATAATGGACCCACATAGTTCTCCATACAGAATAATGGCCCCACATAGTGCTCCATACAGAAAATGGGCCCCACATAGTCCTCCATGCAATATAATGGCCCCACATAGCCCTCCATACAGAATAATGGCCCCACGTAGTCCTCCATACAGAATAATGGGCCCCACATAGTCCTTCATACAGAATAATGGCCCCACATAGAGCTGGTGGTTTTGGTGTTGCGGGCCAAATAAAACCACCCTGCAGGCCAGATTTGGCTCATGGGCCCGAGTTTGACATGTATTTTCTACATGGACGTACAGAGGGTTTTATTCCTCAAGAGTCTATGAATATTAAGCCTCAAGTACCCACAGGGATTAAGCCACCATGCTGAGTTCGCACATGTGGTAATGCCATGTCCACTGACTCTTAACATGAAATGGGCGATAATAAACTTGGATCTATTTCCCCAGGAATCCAGCATTAGCTACAGTCACTGCTTAAGGGAGTCTGTCAGCAGGTGTTTGTTATGTAATCTCACAGCAGCATAAGGTAGGGACAGAGACCCTAATTCCAGCAATGTATCACTTTGTTTACTAGGAGCAACAGTTGTGATATAATCACAGTTTTCTCTGCTGCAGATCTAGCAGAGCTCAGAATGCTGAGCTGTGTATAACCCCGCCCACACCACTGATTGGCAGATTTCTGTCAATATACAGTGTACACAGAAAGCAGCCAATCAATGTTGGGGGCGTGGTTAGACCAGGTGGCATGAGGCACCTAGTTCTGCAGTGATAATCTCCTGCTAATAAACCACTGATTGTATTAAAAAAGCAAAACACAGCTTAGTGACACATCACTAGAATCAGGCTATTTTTCCCTACATCATGGTGCTCTCAGATTACATAACATCTGCTGACAGATTCCCTTTATACTTGCAATCTTCTTTCATAAAATTAGACTGCTAGGTCTCCTTTTTTAGGGAAAATTGTAAACCCCAATGCTAAAGTAAACCCCAGTCCCCTTACACAATCGGAAATTCTAAAAATGTACAGTTTCCTGTCTTTTTTCGTTGCCCCCTGCCTGGCATTCACCTACATAACAAGGATAGCACAGTCCCTAAAATCCAGAATATTGATTTTTCCACTAATCTACCTGTATCTACTGTATATACAAGAAATTACCTGAAGCCGTGAATGACCACTTTCGAAAAGTACAAAGGTGCTGCTCTCTTGAAAGCAAAATTTAGCTGCAAAAAAAACAAATAAAAATAAAATTATATGAGAGAGGAGCGGTAACCAGAATTTTATTGTGTTATTTTTCTGCTTTCCTGCTGTGACTATTTTTTTCTGCTTAAGTGACAACAGAAAGTACAGCTGTATTGATTGTCACAAATGATTATCTCATTCATACTTGGCTTTTTTTGTCATTTTTTTGTGTTAATATTTTTTGACCTGTGAATATAAGATTATTATTTCCTATTTAAACACTAGTGTTGCATAGTAGCCAACCTGGGCCGGATGGGGGTGAGGCTTATATAAACACTGCCCAAAATGGACATTATCGGGCGGGTTCCAGGAGCTGCGGAGAGTGGGGAGGCTTAGGCCACGGCCCTACTATCAGTATTTGGTTAATATTCGGTCAGTATTTGTTCCCAGGAGTGGGAGCCAAAACCAAGCGAGGAACGATCAGAGAAAAGGTATAATAGAAACAAGTCACCAATTCTGCATTTATCACCCACTCCTGGTTTTGGCTCCCACTCCTGAGAAAAAATACTGACTGAATACTGATAGTGGGACCATGGCCTTAAAGTGTAACAGTTATTTCAGGAGAACTTGCAGCAGAATGTCTGTGTCGGTCAATAGTTATAGCTCCTCCCTCCTCACCCCTCCCCTCTTCATAGAACTTTATGGGCACCAACTACCATCTCTTGTGTCTGTGTGATTGCAAATCGAAAATGAAATCCTAACTATTTTGAGTTGAAGCCATGTACACAAAGAGTGATTATTTTATTAAAGAGAATCTGTCACCACTTTGGAGATATCAGACCTCTACTATGGGCATACAGGGTATAGAAAAGTAAATCTATACATACCTGTATTGCCCATGGTAGAGGTCTGCTTGCAGAGAAAAGTAGTTTTATGTTTTTGGTTTTCAACAGGCCGGGTTTGTATGAGCACAGTGCCACAGTGCTCTATTGCGCAGGCGCCGGGGAGTCACTATGACTTCCGCTCCAGTGACTCCCGGCGCATAACAAGAAGGTTTTCTGCAGCACTGTGCTCATACAAACCCGGTCGGGAGGAAAGAAAGCGCGGTCTATAAGAGCCGCGCTTTGCGCATGCACCGGGAGGTGAGGAAGGAAAGCGCACGCCACAGCGCCCTGTGACGTGCGGGGGAGGGAGGGAAAATGGTAACTAGGCTGATAGGCGGCGATTTAGGGGAATAATAATCAGATAGGCGGGCATTGCTTGGCGTCCCCCGGACGCCAAGCCTGTTGGAAACCAAAAAGGTAAAACTACTTTTCTCTGCAATCAGACCTCTACTATGGGCCATACAGATATGTATAGATTTACTTTTCGATAACCTGTATGCCCATAGTAGAGGTCTGATAACTCCCAGGGGGTGACAGATTCCCTTTAAACACAATGGTTTAACCAAAACCAATGTAGCACAAGACTGGAGTCTTATGATGGGGAAAGACCTGATTTTAGTCATTGGACTTGTAATCACAAGCACCAGCAAAAAGTGGTTTTTTTTTAAATTCCCCAATGTTCATAGACTTTTAATATGACAATTGTAGGAATTCTCCATCAATAAGAAGTAAAAAATGTACAATAATAAATATTCTATAGATAGTATACAACCAGATACAGAAGCTGATCACATATTGGAATAATTCTGTGTCTTGGCTGATTTATACTTACCACAATTTCAATTTGTGCATACAGGGTCAAGTACTGTGGGGACGATGGGTTGTTTAAAGAATTATCAAAGATCGCATTTATGGTGATCTCAACAGAGATGTTACGTTTTGGGCCTCGCCCTTTATCTGTAAAGGAAATCTATTTAGTAACATAGAAATGAGACTTTCAGTAATAATTTACTTTTATAATGAAATTCAATCTGAATACAGACAACAATAGAGGGAACCCTACATATGGAATCTGACCTGACAAACTACTGCTCTATCTATAGCCCATTTATTCAGAAAGCTCTATCCAGTGGTGGCTGTAAGGGCTTGTGCAGACAAGTGTATTTTCGGTCCAAGTGTGATGTGACAAAACATCAGATCGCACCCGGACCAATGATATTTTATTTTATGTACATGTCCGATTTTTTCCTTAGACAGACACTGATCGCAGCTGGCCCGAATTTGATCCAATATTCAGATCACACTCGGCCATCCAAGTCAATGAGTCTATGGAAAACATTGGACTGTACTTGGACAACATCTGAGTGCAGTCCGATTTTCACGGACTGACACAATGGAGAACATGGAGATTTTTTTTTCTCCATCTTCATTTTAGCTGGGAGAATTGGATCACACTATGCTGACACTCTGATCAAACAATGAGTGCGTCATTCGCATAATCTGCTCGATTCTCTCCAGAGAATCTATGGACATCTGCACCTACCCCATAGTAAAGCTATTTGATGGAAAGCAAAAGAAGCAGAACAACAGGGCTCTCGTTCCATGCCCCATAGGAGTCTTATTGGCTCTATGCTAGGTATCCCACCATGTTGGATAATTTCTCTGTGTGGCTACTAAACCACCAGCACCGTTACTGACAGCTAAAAATATAATATATCATATATACCTTACAGTATTTAAAACAAAAATCGGAAGTTACACTAAAAACTTAACACCCTACAATAAAAAACTTAAATACAGTAAAAAACGTAAAGTTTACTTACTTATCAAAGCTGCCGTCTCATTTATTCCATATTTACAGTCACTTCCTGTGAAATCTCTGCTGCAAACACAAGAGCAGGTGCCATTTATGTTTAAGCACTGCTGGTTTTCCATGCTTGGGCACTGTAATTCAGTAGTACGTACAGATGTTTTAGATGGAGTAGATATTTTTCCAGTGGTTGTCACAATGGCAGTGGTATTAAGGATGCTGTGTGATGATGAAGAGGTTATTTTCACTGTGGTGTAATTTAGTGTTGGGGTCAAAGATGTTTGTGTGATGTTGTTGGAAGCAGAGGTAGAATGACTATTTTCAGTGGCTGATCCAGTTGGATTACTTAAGCTTACTGTCTTAATTCCAGTTGGTCTGGAAGTTGATAAATAATACCCAGTTGATAGATGAGGTGTTTCTTTGGTGGTGGGTTCTTGAGATGCTGAAGTCTCTGTTGTTTCTGTATGTAGTTGAGTAGATGTAGATGACAATAGAGATGAAGTATAATCTGTCACTTTGGAGGTTATGTCTTCTGAAGTTGATTCTGCCGAAACTGATGTGCTTGAGGAAGCCGATGTCGATTCTGTTACAGAAGAAACTCCACTTTCCTCAGTTGCAGTAGGTTTAGTTGAAAATGGGGAAAGTGTTGTGGTGGAGGTACTTTCAATCGGAAGAGTAATTGCAGCTGTTGGGGTTGAGGTTAGAGTGTTAGTCACTTCAGGAGAAAGTGTTTCTTCAGACATCAGTGTTGATATTTGTATTGTAGCTGGTGGTTCAGAAAATATAGTGGAGAGATGACTTGTTTGCGTAGTTGTTAATAAACCTTCTGAAGTTGTCTCTAGTAATAAAGTGGATGGAAGTGTTGACAAGGTAATTGTTGGTTCTGTTGAAAGTGTTCCACTTTCCTCACTTTTAGTACTAGTAACTGATTTAGTAGAAAACTCAGAAGTAAAGACAGTCTTCATTTCTGTTGGTCCAGAAATCGATATATGTTTCCCAGTTGACCGCTCAATTGTATGACTGGAGGTAGGTTCTTGAGATGCTAAAATCTCAGTTGTTTCGGTGTGTAGTTGGGTAGATGTCAGGGACATTAGAGTTGAAGTATGACCTATCTCTGTGGTAGATATCTTTTCTGTAATTGGTTCTGTGGACACTAGTGAGCTAGACGAAGTTGGTGTTGATTCTGTTACAGAAGGCATGCTAGTTTCCCCGCTCACAGTATGTTTGGTTGAAAATGTGGAAAGACTTTCAATTGGAAGAGTAATCGCAGTTGTGGAAAGGGTCTCAATTGTTGGAGCTGATGACAGAGTGTTAGTTACCTCAGGAGAAAGTGTCTCTTCAGACTTCAGTGATTCCATTTTTGTTGTACTTTGTGTTTCATAAGTTGAAATAGGAACATGACTTGTTTGCGTAGTTGTTAAAACAACTTCTGAAGTTGTGTCTGGTAATAAGGTCGATGAAAGAGTTGACAAGAAGGTTGATGGTTCTGTAGAAAATGTGCTACTTTCCTCAGTTCTGGTAAGGGTAACTGATTCAGTGGAAAGCACAGAAGTATAAACAGTCTTAATTCCTGTTGGTGCAGAAGTCGATATATAATTTCCAGTGGACAGATGAGTTGTTTCTTTGGTAGTGGGTTCTTGAGATGCTGAAGTCTCTGTTGTTTCTGTATGTAGTTGAGTAGATGTAGATGGCAATAGAGATGAAGTATAATCTGTCACTTTGGAAGTTATGTCTCCTGAGGTTGATTCTGCCGAAACTGATGTGATTGAGGAAGTCGATGTCGATTCTGTTACAGAAGAAACTCCAGTTTCCTCAGTTGCAGTAGGTTTAGTTGAAAATGGGGAAAGTGTTGTGGTGGAGGTACTTTCAATTGGAAGAGTAATTGCAGCTGTTGGGGTTGAGGTTAGAGTGTTAGTCACCTCAGGAGAAAGTGTTTCTTCAGACATCAGTGTCGATACTTTTGTTGTAGTTTGTGGTTCAGAAAATATAGTGGAGAGATGGCTTGTTTGCGTAGTTGTTAATAAACCCTCTGAAGTTGTCTCTGGTAATAAAGTGGATGGAAGTGTTGACAAGGTAATTGATGGTTCTGTTGAAAGTGTTCCACTTTCCTCACTTTTAGTACTAGTAACTGATTTAGTAGAAAACTCAGAAGTAAAGACAGTCTTAATTTCTGTTGCTCCAGAAGTCGATATATGTTCCCCAGTTGACCGCTCAATTGTATGACTGGAGGTAGGTTCTTGAGATGCTAAAATCTCAGTTGATTCTGTGTGTAGTTGGGTAGATGTCTGGGACATTAGAGTTGAAGTATGACCTATCCCTGTGGTAGATATCTTTTCTGTAATTGGTTCTGTGGACACTAGTGAGCTAGATGAAGCTGGTGTTGATTCTGTTACAGAAGGCATGCTACTTTCCCCCCTCACAGTAGGGTTGGTTGAAGATGTGGAAAGTGAGGTGGAAAGACTTTCAATTGGAAGAGTAATCGCAGATGTGGAAAGGGTCTCAATTGTTGGAGCTGATGACAGAGTGTTAGTTACCTCAGGAGAAAGTGTCTCTTCAGACTTCAGTGATTCCATTTTTGTTGTACTTTGTGTTTCATAAGTTGAAATAGGAACATGACTTGTTTGCGTAGTTGTTAAAACAACTTCTGAAGTTGTGTCTGGTAATAAGGTCGATGAAAGAGTTGACAAGAAGGTTGATGGTTCTGTAGAAAATGTGCTACTTTCCTCAGTTCTGGTAAGGGTAACTGATTCAGTGGAAAGCTCAGAAGTATAAACAGTCTTAATTCCTGTTGGTGCAGAAGTCGATATATAATTTCCAGTGGACAGATGAGGTGTTTCTTTGGTGGTGGGTTCTTGAGATGCTGAAGTCTCTGTTGTTTCTGTATGTAGTTGAGTAGATGTAGATGGCAATAGAGATGAAGTATAATCTGTCACTTTGGAAGTTATGTCTCCTGAGGTTGATTCTGCCGAAACTGATGTGATTGAGGAAGTCGATGTCGATTCTGTTACAGAAGAAACTCCAGTTTCCTCAGTTGCAGTAGGTTTAGTTGAAAATGGGGAAAGTGTTGTGGTGGAGGTACTTTCAATCGGAAGAGTAATTGCAGCTGTTGGGGTTGAGGTTAGAGTGTTAGTCACCTCAGGAGAAAGTGTTTCTTCAGACATCAGTGTTGATACTTTTGCTGTAGTTTGTGGTTCAGAAAATATAGTGGAGAGATGGCTTGTTTGCGTAGTTGTTAATAAACCCTCTGAAGTTGTCTCTGGTAATAAAGTGGATGGAAGTGTTGACAAGGTAATTGATGGTTCTGTTGAAAGTGTTCCACTTTCCTCACTTTTAGTACTAGTAACTGATTTAGTAGAAAACTCAGAAGTAAAGACAGTCTTAATTTCTGTTGCTCCAGAAGTCGATATATGTTCCCCAGTTGACCGCTCAATTGTATGACTGGAGGTAGGTTCTTGAGATGCTAAAATCTCAGTTGATTCTGTGTGTAGTTGGGTAGATGTCTGGGACATTAGAGTTGAAGTATGACCTATCCCTGTGGTAGATATCTTTTCTGTAATTGGTTCTGTGGACACTAGTGAGCTAGATGAAGCTGGTGTTGATTCTGTTACAGAAGGCATGCTAGTTTCTCCGCTCACAGTAGGTTTGGTTGAAAATGTGGAAAGACTTTCAATTGGAAGAGTAATCGCAGTTGTGGAAAGGGTCTCAATTGTTGGAGCTGATGACAGAGTGTTAGTTACCTCAGGAGAAAGTGTCTCTTCAGACTTCAGTGATTCCATTTTTGTTGTACTTTGTGTTTCATAAGTTGAAATAGGAACATGACTTGTTTGCGTAGTTGTTAAAACAACTTCTGAAGTTGTGTCTGGTAATAAGGTCGATGAAAGAGTTGACAAGAAGGTTGATGGTTCTGTAGAAAATGTGCTACTTTCCTCAGTTCTGGTAAGGGTAACTGATTCAGTGGAAAGCTCAGAAGTATAAACAGTCTTAATTCCTGTTGGTGCAGAAGTCGATATATAATTTCCAGTGGACAGATGAGGTGTTTCTTTGGTGGTGGGTTCTTGAGATGCTGAAGTCTCTGTTGTTTCTGTATGTAGTTGAGTAGATGTAGATGGCAATAGAGATGAAGTATAATCTGTCACTTTGGAAGTTATGTCTCCTGAGGTTGATTCTGCCGAAACTGATGTGATTGAGGAAGTCGATGTCGATTCTGTTACAGAAGAAACTCCAGTTTCCTCAGTTGCAGTAGGTTTAGTTGAAAATGGGGAAAGTGTTGTGGTGGAGGTACTTTCAATTGGAAGAGTAATTGCAGCTGTTGGGGTTGAGGTTAGAGTGTTAGTCACCTCAGGAGAAAGTGTTTCTTCAGACATCAGTGTCGATACTTTTGTTGTAGTTTGTGGTTCAGAAAATATAGTGGAGAGATGGCTTGTTTGCGTAGTTGTTAATAAACCCTCTGAAGTTGTCTCTGGTAATAAAGTGGATGGAAGTGTTGACAAGGTAATTGATGGTTCTGTTGAAAGTGTTCCACTTTCCTCACTTTTAGTACTAGTAACTGATTTAGTAGAAAACTCAGAAGTAAAGACAGTCTTAATTTCTGTTGCTCCAGAAGTCGATATATGTTCCCCAGTTGACCGCTCAATTGTATGACTGGAGGTAGGTTCTTGAGATGCTAAAATCTCAGTTGATTCTGTGTGTAGTTGGGTAGATGTCTGGGACATTAGAGTTGAAGTATGACCTATCCCTGTGGTAGATATCTTTTCTGTAATTGGTTCTGTGGACACTAGTGAGCTAGATGAAGCTGGTGTTGATTCTGTTACAGAAGGCATGCTAGTTTCTCCGCTCACAGTAGGTTTGGTTGAAAATGTGGAAAGTGAGCTGGAAAGACTTTCAATTGGAAGAGTAATCGCAGATGTGGAAAGGGTCTCAATTGTTGGAGCTGATGACAGAGTGTTAGTTACCTCAGGAGAAAGTGTCTCTTCAGACTTCAGTGATTCCATTTTTGTTGTACTTTGTGTTTCATAAGTTGAAATAGGAACATGACTTGTTTGCGTAGTTGTTAAAACAACTTCTGAAGTTGTGTCTGGTAATAAGGTCGATGAAAGAGTTGACAAGAAGGTTGATGGTTCTGTAGAAAATGTGCTACTTTCCTCAGTTCTGGTAAGGGTAACTGATTCAGTGGAAAGCTCAGAAGTATAAACAGTCTTAATTCCTGTTGGTGCAGAAGTCGATATATAATTTCCAGTGGACAGATGAGGTGTTTCTTTGGTGGTGGGTTCTTGAGATGCTGAAGTCTCTGTTGTTTCTGTATGTAGTTGAGTAGATGTAGATGGCAATAGAGATGAACTATAATCTGTCACTTTGGAAGTTATGTCTCCTGAGGTTGATTCTGCCGAAACTGATGTGATTGAGGAAGTCGATGTCGATTCTGTTACAGAAGAAACTCCAGTTTCCTCAGTTGCAGTAGGTTTAGTTGAAAATGGGGAAAGTGTTGTGGTGGAGGTACTTTCAATCGGAAGAGTAATTGCAGCTGTTGGGGTTGAGGTTAGAGTGTTAGTCACCTCAGGAGAAAGTGTTTCTTCAGACATCAGTGTTGATACTTTTGCTGTAGTTTGTGGTTCAGAAAATATAGTGGAGAGATGGCTTGTTTGCGTAGTTGTTAATAAACCCTCTGAAGTTGTCTCTGGTAATAAAGTGGATGGAAGTGTTGACAAGGTAATTGATGGTTCTGTTGAAAGTGTTCCACTTTCCTCACTTTTAGTACTAGTAACTGATTTAGTAGAAAACTCAGAAGTAAAGACAGTCTTAATTTCTGTTGCTCCAGAAGTCGATATATGTTCCCCAGTTGACCGCTCAATTGTATGACTGGAGGTAGGTTCTTGAGATGCTAAAATCTCAGTTGATTCTGTGTGTAGTTGGGTAGATGTCTGGGACATTAGAGTTGAAGTATGACCTATCCCTGTGGTAGATATCTTTTCTGTAATTGGTTCTGTGGACACTAGTGAGCTAGATGAAGCTGGTGTTGATTCTGTTACAGAAGGCATGCTAGTTTCTCCGCTCACAGTATGTTTGGTTGAAAATGTGGAAAGTGAGCTGGAAAGACTTTCAATTGGAAGAGTAATCGCAGATGTGGAAAGGGTCTCAATTGTTGGAGCTGATGACAGAGTGTTAGTTACCTCAGGAGAAAGTGTCTCTTCAGACTTCAGTGATTCCATTTTTGTTGTACTTTGTGTTTCATAAGTTGAAATAGGAACATGACTTGTTTGCGTAGTTGTTAAAACAACTTCTGAAGTTGTGTCTGGTAATAAGGTCGATGAAAGAGTTGACAAGAAGGTTGATGGTTCTGTAGAAAATGTGCTACTTTCCTCAGTTCTGGTAAGGGTAACTGATTCAGTGGAAAGCTCAGAAGTATAAACAGTCTTAATTCCTGTTGGTGCAGAAGTCGATATATAATTTCCAGTGGACAGATGAGGTGTTTCTTTGGTGGTGGGTTCTTGAGATGCTGAAGTCTCTGTTGTTTCTGTATGTAGTTGAGTAGATGTAGATGGCAATAGAGATGAAGTATAATCTGTCACTTTGGAAGTTATGTCTCCTGAGGTTGATTGTGCCGAAACTGATGTGATTGAGGAAGTCGATGTCGATTCTGTTACAGAAGAAACTCCAGTTTCCTCAGTTGCAGTAGGTTTAGTTGAAAATGGGGAAAGTGTTGTGGTGGAGGTACTTTCAATCTGAAGAGTAATTGCAGCTGTTGGGGTTGAGGTTAGAGTGTTAGTCACCTCAGGAGAAAGTGTTTCTTCAGACATCAGTGTTGATACTTTTGCTGTAGTTTGTGGTTCAGAAAATATAGTGGAGAGATGGCTTGTTTGCGTAGTTGTTAATAAACCCTCTGAAGTTGTCTCTGGTAATAAAGTGGATGGAAGTGTTGACAAGGTAATTGATGGTTCTGTTGAAAGTGTTCCACTTTCCTCACTTTTAGTACTAGTAACTGATTTAGTAGAAAACTCAGAAGTAAAGACAGTCTTAATTTCTGTTGCTCCAGAAGTCGATATATGTTCCCCAGTTGACCGCTCAATTGTATGACTGGAGGTAGGTTCTTGAGATGCTAAAATCTCAGTTGATTCTGTGTGTAGTTGGGTAGATGTCTGGGACATTAGAGTTGAAGTATGACCTATCCCTGTGGTAGATATCTTTTCTGTAATTGGTTCTGTGGACACTAGTGAGCTAGATGAAGCTGGTGTTGATTCTGTTACAGAAGGCATGCTAGTTTCTCCGCTCACAGTAGGTTTGGTTGAAAATGTGGAAAGACTTTCAATTGGAAGAGTAATCGCAGTTGTGGAAAGGGTTTCAATTGTTGGAGCTGATGACAGAGTGTTAGTTACCTCAGGAGAAAGTGTCTCTTCAGACTTCAGTGATTCCATTTTTGTTGTACTTTGTGTTTCATAAGTTGAAATAGGAACATGACTTGTTTGCGTAGTTGTTAAAACAACTTCTGAAGTTGTGTCTGGTAATAAGGTCGATGAAAGAGTTGACAAGAAGGTTGATGGTTCTGTAGAAAATGTGCTACTTTCCTCAGTTCTGGTAAGGGTAACTGATTCAGTGGAAAGCTCAGAAGTATAAACAGTCTTAATTCCTGTTGGTGCAGAAGTCGATATATAATTTCCAGTGGACAGATGAGGTGATTCTTTGGTGGTGGGTTCTTGAGATGCTGAAGTCTCTGTTGTTTCTGTATGTAGTTGAGTAGATGTAGATGGCAATAGAGATGAAGTATAATCTGTCACTTTGGAAGTTATGTCTCCTGAGGTTGATTCTGCCGAAACTGATGTGATTGAGGAAGCCGATGTCGATTCTGTTACAGAAGAAACTCCAGTTTCCTCAGTTGCAGTAGGTTTAGTTGAAAATGGGGAAAGTGTTGTGGTGGAGGTAATTGCAATCGGAAGAGTAATTGCAGCTGTTGGGGTTGAGGTTAGAGTGTTAGTCACCTCAGGAGAAAGTGTTTCTTCAGACATCAGTGTTGATACTTTTGTTGTAGTTTGTGGTTCAGAAAATATAGTGGAGAGATGGCTTGTTTGCGTAGTTGTTAATAAACCTTCTGAAGTTGTCTCTGGTAATAAAGTGGATGGAAGTGTTGACAAGGTAATTGATTGTTCTGTTGAAAGTGTTCCACTTTCCTCACTTTTAGTACTAGTAACTGATTTAGTAGAAAACTCAGAAGTAAAGACAGTCTTAATTTCTGTTGGTACAGAAATCGATATATGTTCCCCAGTTGACCGCTCAATTGTATGACTGGAGGTAGGTTCTTGAGACGCTAAAATCTCAGTTGTTTCTGTGTGTAGTTGGATAGATGTCTGGGTCATTAGAGTTGAAGTATGACCTATCTCTGTGGTAGATATCTTTTCTGTAATTGGTTCTGTGGACCCTAGTGTGCTAGACGAAGCTGGTGTTGATTCTGTTACAGAAGGCATGCTAGTTTCCACGCTCACAGTAGGTTTGGTTGAAAATGTGGAAAGAGTTTCAATTGGAAGAGTAATCACAGTTGTGGAAAGGGTCTCAATTGTTGGAGCTGATGACAGAGTGTTAGTTACCTCAGGAGAAAGTGTCTCTTCAGTTTTCAGTGATTCCATTTTTGTTGTACTTTGTGTTTCATAAGCTGAAATAGGAACATGACTTGTTTGTGTAGTTGTTAAAACAACTTCTGAAGTTGTGTCTGGTAATAAGGTCGATGAAAGTGTTGACAAGAAGGTTGATGGTTCTGTAGAAAATGTGCTACTTTCCCCAATTCTGGTAAGGGTAACTGATTCAGTGGAAAGCTCAGAAGTATAAACAGTCTTAATTCCTGTTGGTGCAGAAGTCGATATATAATTTCCAGTGGACAAATGAGGTGTTTCTTTGGTGGTGGGTTCTTGAGATGCTGAAGTCTCTGTTGTTTCTGTATGTAGTTGAGTAGACGTAGATGGCAATAGAGATGAAGTATAATCTGTCACTTTGGAAGTTATGTCTCCTGAGGTTGATTCTGCCGAAGCTGATGTGATTGAGGAAGTCGATGTCGATTCTGTTACAGAAGAAACTCCAGTTTCCTCAGTTGCAGTAGGTTTAGTTGAAAATGGGGAAAGTGTTGTGGTGGAGGTACTTTCAATCGGAAGAGTAATTGCAGCTGTTGGGGTTGAGGTTAGAGTGTTAGTCACCTCAGGAGAAAGTGTTTCTTCAGACATCAGTGTTGATACTTTTGTTGTAGTTTGTGGTTCAGAAAATATAGTGGAGAGATGGCTTGTTTGCGTAGTTGTTAATAAACCCTCTGAAGTTGTCTCTGGTAATAAAGTGGATGGAAGTGTTGACAAGGTAATTGATGGTTCTGTTGAAAGTGTTCCACTTTCCTCACTTTTAGTACTAGTAACTGATTTAGTAGAAAACTCAGAAGTAAAGACAGTCTTAATTTCTGTTGGTCCAGAAGTCGATATATGTTCCCCAGTTGACCGCTCAATTGTATGACTGGAGGTAGGTTCTTGAGATGCTAAAATCTCAGTTGATTCTGTGTGTAGTTGGGTAGATGTCTGGGACATTAGAGTTGAAGTATGACCTATCCCTGTGGTAGATATCTTTTCTGTAATTGGTTCTGTGGACACTAGTGAGCTAGATGAAGCTGGTGTTGATTCTGTTACAGAAGGCATGCTAGTTTCTCCGCTCACAGTATGTTTGGTTGAAAATGTGGAAAGTGAGGTGGAAAGACTTTCAATTGGAAGAGTAATCGCAGATGTGGAAAGGGTCTCAATTGTTGGAGCTGATGACAGAGTGTTAGTTACCTCAGGAGAAAGTGTCTCTTCAGACTTCAGTGATTCCATTTTTGTTGTAGTTTGTGTTTCATAAGTTGAAATAGGAACATGACTTGTTTGAGTAGTTGTTAAAACAACTTCTGAAGTTGTGTCTGGTAATAAGGTCGATGAAAGAGTTGACAAGAAGGTTGATAGTTCTGTAGAAAATGTGCTACTTTCCTCAGTTCTGGTAAGGGTAACTGATTCAGTGGAAAGCTCAGAAGTATAAACAGTCTTAATTCCTGTTGGTGCAGAAGTCGATATATAATTTCCAGTGGACAGATGAGGTGATTCTTTGGTGGTGGGTTCTTGAGATGCTGAAGTCTCTGTTGTTTCTGTATGTAGTTGAGTAGATGTAGATGGCAATCGAGATGAAGTATAATCTGTCACTTTGGAAGTTATGTCTCCTGAGGTTGATTCTGCCGAAACCGATGTGATTGAGGAAGCCGATGTCGATTCTGTTACAGAAGAAACTCCAGTTTCCTCAGTTGCAGTAGGTTTAGTTGAAAATGGGGAAAGTGTTGTGGTGGAGGTAATTGCAATCGGAAGAGTAATTGCAGCTGTTGGGTTTGAGGTTAGAGTGTTAGTCACCTCAGGAGAAAGTGTTTCTTCAGACATCAGTGTTGATACTTTTGTTGTAGTTTGTGGTTCAGAAAATATAGTGGAGAGATGGCTTGTTTGCGTAGTTGTTAATAAACCTTCTGAAGTTGTCTCTGGTAATAAAGTGGATGGAAGTGTTGACAAGGTAATTGATTGTTCTGTTGAAAGTGTTCCACTTTCCTCACTTTTAGTACTAGTAACTGATTTAGTAGAAAACTCAGAAGTAAAGACAGTCTTAATTTCTGTTGGTCCAGAAGTCGATATATGTTCCCCAGTTGACCGCTCAATTGTATGACTGGAGGTAGGTTCTTGAGATGCTAAAATCTCAGTTGATTCTGTGTGTAGTTGGGTAGATGTCTGGGACATTAGAGTTGAAGTATGACCTATCCCTGTGGTAGATATCTTTTCTGTAATTGGTTCTGTGGACACTAGTGAGTTAGATGAAGCTGGTGTTGATTCTGTTACAGAAGGCATGCTAGTTTCTCCGCTCACAGTAGGTTTGGTTGAAAATGTGGAAAGACTTTCAATTGGAAGAGTAATCGCAGTTGTGGAAAGGGTCTCAATTGTTGGAGCTGATGACAGAGTGTTAGTTACCTCAGGATAAAGTGTCTCTTCAGACATCAGTGATTCCATTTTTGTTGTACTTTGTGTTTCATAAGTTGAAATAGGAACATGACTTGTTTGCGTAGTTGTTAAAACAACTTCTGAAGTTGTGTCTGGTAATAAGGTCGATGAAAGAGTTGACAAGAAGGTTGATGGTTCGGTAAAAAATGTGCTACTTTCCCCAATTCTGGTAAGGGTAACTGATTCAGTGGAAAGCTCAGAAGTATAAACAGTCTTAATTCCTGTTGGTGCAGAAGTCGATATATAATTTCCAGTGGACAGATGAGGTGTTTCTTTGGTGGTGGGTTCTTGAGATGCTGAAGTCTCTGTTGTTTCTGTATGTAGTTGAGTAGATGTAGATGGCAATAGAGATGAACTATAATCTGTCACTTTGGAAGTTATGTCTCCTGAGGTTGATTCTGCCGAAACTGATGTGATTGAGGAAGTCGATGTCGATTTTGTTACAGAAGAAACTCCAGTTTCCTCAGTTGCAGTAGGTTTAGTTGAAAATGGGGAAAGTGTTGTGGTGGAGGTACTTTCAATCGGAAGAGTAATTGCAGCTGTTGGGGTTGAGGTTAGAGTGTTAGTCACCTCAGGAGAAAGTGTTTCTTCAGACATCAGTGTTGATACTTTTGTTGTAGTTTGTGGTTCAGAAAATATAGTGGAGAGATGGCTTGTTTGCGTAGTTGTTAATAAACCTTCTGAAGTTGTCTCTGGTAATAAAGTGGATGGAAGTGTTGACAAGGTAATTGTTGGTTCTGTTGAAAGTGTTCCACTTTCCTCACTTTTAGTACTAGTAACTGATTTAGTAGAAAACTCAGAAGTAAAGACAGTCTTAATTTCTGTTGGTCCAGAAGTCGATATATGTTCCCCAGTTGACCGCTCAATTGTATGACTGGAGGTAGGTTCTTGAGATGCTAAAATCTCAGTTGATTCTGTGTGTAGTTGGGTAGATGTCTGGGACATTAGAGTTGAAGTATGACCTATCCCTGTGGTAGATATCTTTTCTGTAATTGGTTCTGTGGACACTAGTGAGCTAGATGAAGCTGGTGTTGATTCTGTTATAGAAGGCATACTAGTTTCTCCGCTCACAGTATGTTTGGTTGAAAATGTGGAAAGTAAGGTGGAAAGACTTTCAATTGGAAGACTAATCGCAGATGTGGAAAGGGTCTCAATTGTTGGAGCTGATGACAGAGTGTTAGTTACCTCAGGAGAAAGTGTCTCTTCAGACTTCAGTGATTCCATTTTTGTTGTAGTTTGTGTTTCATAAGTTGAAATAGGAACATGACTTGTTTGAGTAGTTGTTAAAACAACTTCTGAAGTTGTGTCTGGTAATAAGGCCGATGAAAGAGTTGACAAGAAGGTTGATAGTTCTGTAGAAAATGTGCTACTTTCCTCAGTTCTGGTAAGGGTAACTGATTCAGTGGAAAGCTCAGAAGTATAAACAGTCTTAATTCCTGTTGGTGCAGAAGTCGATATATAATTTCCAGTGGACAGATGAGGTGTTTCTTTGGTGGTGGGTTCTTGAGATGCTGAAGTCTCTGTTGTTTCTGTATGTAGTTGAGTAGATGTAGATGGCAATAGAGATGAACTATAATCTGTCACTTTGGAAGTTATGTCTCCTGAGGTTGATTCTGCCGAAACTGATGTGATTGAGGAAGTCGATGTCGATTTTGTTACAGAAGAAACTCCAGTTTCCTCAGTTGCAGTAGGTTTAGTTGAAAATGGGGAAAGTGTTGTGGTGGAGGTACTTTCAATCGGAAGAGTAATTGCAGCTGTTGGGGTTGAGGTTAGAGTGTTAGTCACCTCAGGAGAAAGTGTTTCTTCAGACATCAGTGTTGATACTTTTGTTGTAGTTTGTGGTTCAGAAAATATAGTGGAGAGATGGCTTGTTTGCGTAGTTGTTAATAAACCTTCTGAAGTTGTCTCTGGTAATAAAGTGGATGGAAGTGTTGACAAGGTAATTGTTGGTTCTGTTGAAAGTGTTCCACTTTCCTCACTTTTAGTACTAGTAACTGATTTAGTAGAAAACTCAGAAGTAAAGACAGTCTTAATTTCTGTTGGTCCAGAAGTCGATATATGTTCCCCAGTTGACCGCTCAATTGTATGACTGGAGGTAGGTTCTTGAGATGCTAAAATCTCAGTTGATTCTGTGTGTAGTTGGGTAGATGTCTGGGACATTAGAGTTGAAGTATGACCTATCCCTGTGGTAGATATCTTTTCTGTAATTGGTTCTGTGGACACTACTGAGCTAGATGAAGCTGGTGTTGATTCTGTTATAGAAGGCATACTAGTTTCTCCGCTCACAGTATGTTTGGTTGAAAATGTGGAAAGTAAGGTGGAAAGACTTTCAATTGGAAGAGTAATCGCAGTTGTGGAAAGGGTCTCAATTGTTGGAGCTGATGACAGAGTGTTAGTTACCTCAGGAGAAAGTGTCTCTTCAGACTTCAGTGATTCCATTTTTGTTGTACTTTGTGTTTCATAAGCTGAAATAGGAACATGACTTGTTTGTGTAGTTGTTAAAACAACTTCTGAAGTTGTGTCTGGTAATAAGGTCGATGAAAGTGTTGACAAGAAGGTTGATGGTTCTGTAGAAAATGTGCTACTTTCCTCAGTTCTGGTAAGGGTAACTGATTCAGTGGAAAGCTCAGAAGTATAAACAGTCTTAATTCCTGTTGGTGCAGAAGTCGATATATAATTTCCAGTGGACAGATGAGGTGTTTCTTTGGTGGTGGGTTCTTGAGATGCTGAAGTCTCTGTTGTTTCTGTATGTAGTTGAGTAGACGTAGATGGCAATAGAGATGAAGTATAATCTGTCACTTTGGAAGTTATGTCTCCTGAGGTTGATTCTGCCGAAGCTGATGTGATTGAGGAAGTCGATGTCGATTCTGTTACAGAAGAAACTCCAGTTTCCTCAGTTGCAGTAGGTTTAGTTGAAAATGGGGAAAGTGTTGTGGTGGAGGTAGTTTCAATCGGAAGAGTAATTGCAGCTGTTGGGGTTGAGGTTAGAGTGTTAGTCACCTCAGGAGAAAGTGTTTCTTGAGACATCAGTGTTGATACTTTTGTTGTAGTTTGTGGTTCAGAAAATATAGTGGAGAGATGGCTTGTTTGCGTAGTTGTTAATAAACCCTCTGAAGTTGTCTCTGGTAATAAAGTGGATGGAAGTGTTGACAAGGTAATTGATGGTTCTGTTGAAAGTGTTCCACTTTCCTCACTTTTAGTACTAGTAACTGATTTAGTAGAAAACTCAGAAGTAAAGACAGTCTTAATTTCTGTTGGTCCAGAAGTCGATATATGTTCCCCAGTTGACCGCTCAATTGTATGACTGGAGGTAGGTTCTTGAGATGCTAAAATCTCAGTTGATTCTGTGTGTAGTTGGGTAGATGTCTGGGACATTAGAGTTGAAGTATGACCTATCTTTGTGGTAGATATCTTTTCTGTAATTGGTTCTGTGGGCACTAGTGAGCTAGATGAAGCTGGTGTTGATTCTGTTACAGAAGGCATGCTAGTTTCTCCGCTCACAGTATGTTTGGTTGAAAATGTGGAAAGTGAGGTGGAAAGACTTTCAATTGGAAGACTAATCGCAGATGTGGAAAGGGTCTCAATTGTTGGAGCTGATGACAGAGTGTTAGTTACCTCAGGAGAAAGTGTCTCTTCAGACTTCAGTGATTCCATTTTTGTTGTAGTTTGTGTTTCATAAGTTGAAATAGGAACATGACTTGTTTGAGTAGTTGTTAAAACAACTTCTGAAGTTGTGTCTGGTAATAAGGTCGATGAAAGAGTTGACAAGAAGGTTGATAGTTCTGTAGAAAATGTGCTACTTTCCTCAGTTCTGGTAAGGGTAACTGATTCAGTGGAAAGCTCAGAAGTATAAACAGTCTTAATTCCTGTTGGTGCAGAAGTCGATATATAATTTCCAGTGGACAGATGAGGTGTTTCTTTGGTGGTGGGTTCTTGAGATGCTGAAGTCTCTGTTGTTTCTGTATGTAGTTGAGTAGACGTAGATGGCAATAGAGATGAAGTATAATCTGTCACTTTGGAAGTTATGTCTCCTGAGGTTGATTCTGCCGAAGCTGATGTGATTGAGGAAGTCGATGTCGATTCTGTTACAGAAGAAACTCCAGTTTCCTCAGTTGCAGTAGGTTTAGTTGAAAATGGGGAAAGTGTTGTGGTGGAGGTACTTTCAATCGGAAGAGTAATTGCAGCTGTTGGGGTTGAGGTTAGAGTGTTAGTCACCTCAGGAGAAAGTGTTTCTTCAGACATCAGTGTTGATACTTTTGTTGTAGTTTGTGGTTCAGAAAATATAGTGGAGAGATGGCTTGTTTGCGTAGTTGTTAATAAACCCTCTGAAGTTGTCTCTGGTAATAAAGTGGATGGAAGTGTTGACAAGGTAATTGATGGTTCTGTTGAAAGTGTTCCACTTTCCTCACTTTTAGTACTAGTGACTGATTTAGTAGAAAACTCAGAAGTAAAGACAGTCTTAATTTCTGTTGGTCCAGAAGTCGATATATGTTCCCCAGTTGACCGCTCAATTGTATGACTGGAGGTAGGTTCTTGAGATGCTAAAATCTCAGTTGATTCTGTGTGTAGTTGGGTAGATGTCTGGGACATTAGAGTTGAAGTATGACCTATCTTTGTGGTAGATATCTTTTCTGTAATTGGTTCTGTGGGCACTAGTGAGCTAGATGAAGCTGGTGTTGATTCTGTTACAGAAGGCATGCTAGTTTCTCCGCTCACAGTATGTTTGGTTGAAAATGTGGAAAGTGAGGTGGAAAGACTTTCAATTGGAAGACTAATCGCAGATGTGGAAAGGGTCTCAATTGTTGGAGCTGATGACAGAGTGTTAGTTACCTCAGGAGAAAGTGTCTCTTCAGACTTCAGTGATTCCATTTTTGTTGTAGTTTGTGTTTCATAAGTTGAAATAGGAACATGACTTGTTTGAGTAGTTGTTAAAACAACTTCTGAAGTTGTGTCTGGTAATAAGGTCGATGAAAGAGTTGACAAGAAGGTTGATAGTTCTGTAGAAAATGTGCTACTTTCCTCAGTTCTGGTAAGGGTAACTGATTCAGTGGAAAGCTCAGAAGTATAAACAGTCTTAATTCCTGTTGGTGCAGAAGTCGATATATAATTTCCAGTGGACAGATGAGGTGTTTCTTTGGTGGTGGGTTCTTGAGATGCTGAAGTCTCTGTTGTTTCTGTATGTAGTTGAGTAGATGTAGATGGCAATAGAGATGAACTATAATCTGTCACTTTGGAAGTTATGTCTCCTGAGGTTGATTCTGCCGAAACTGATGTGATTGAGGAAGTCGATGTCGATTTTGTTACAGAAGAAACTCCAGTTTCCTCAGTTGCAGTAGGTTTAGTTGAAAATGGGGAAAGTGTTGTGGTGGAGGTACTTTCAATCGGAAGAGTAATTGCAGCTGTTGGGGTTGAGGTTAGAGTGTTAGTCACCTCAGGAGAAAGTGTTTCTTCAGACATCAGTGTTGATAATTTTGTTGTAGTTTGTGGTTCAGAAAATATAGTGGAGAGATGGCTTGTTTGCGTAGTTGTTAATAAACCCTCTGAAGTTGTCTCTGGTAATAAAGTGGATGGAAGTGTTGACAAGGTAATTGATGGTTCTGTTGAAAGTGTTCCACTTTCCTCACTTTTAGTACTAGTAACTGATTTAGTAGAAAACTCAGAAGTAAAGACAGTCTTAATTTCTGTTGGTCCAGAAGTCGATATATGTTCCCCAGTTGACCGCTCAATTGTATGACTGGAGGTAGGTTCTTGAGATGCTAAAATCTCAGTTGATTCTGTGTGTAGTTGGGTAGATGTCTGGGACATTAGAGTTGAAGTATGACCTATCTTTGTGGTAGATATCTTTTCTGTAATTGGTTCTGTGGGCACTAGTGAGCTAGATGAAGCTGGTGTTGATTCTGTTACAGAAGGCATGCTAGTTTCTCCGCTCACAGTATGTTTGGTTGAAAATGTGGAAAGTGAGGTGGAAAGACTTTCAATTGGAAGACTAATCGCAGATGTGGAAAGGGTCTCAATTGTTGGAGCTGATGACAGAGTGTTAGTTACCTCAGGAGAAAGTGTCTCTTCAGACTTCAGTGATTCCATTTTTGTTGTAGTTTGTGTTTCATAAGTTGAAATAGGAACATGACTTGTTTGAGTAGTTGTTAAAACAACTTCTGAAGTTGTGTCTGGTAATAAGGTCGATGAAATAGTTGACAAGAAGGTTGATAGTTCTGTAGAAAATGTGCTACTTTCCTCAGTTCTGGTAAGGGTAACTGATTCAGTGGAAAGCTCAGAAGTATAAACAGTCTTAATTCCTGTTGGTGCAGAAGTCGATATATAATTTCCAGTGGACAGATGAGGTGATTCTTTGGTGGTGGGTTCTTGAGATGCTGAAGTCTCTGTTGTTTCTGTATGTAGTTGAGTAGATGTAGATGGCAATCGAGATGAAGTATAATCTGTCACTTTGGAAGTTATGTCTCCTGAGGTTGATTCTGCCGAAACTGATGTGATTGAGGAAGCCGATGTCGATTCTGTTACAGAAGAAACTCCAGTTTCCTCAGTTGCAGTAGGTTTAGTTGAAAATGGGGAAAGTGTTGTGGTGGAGGTAATTGCAATCGGAAGAGTAATTGCAGCTGTTGGGGTTGAGGTTAGAGTGTTAGTCACCTCAGGAGAAAGTGTTTCTTCAGACATCAGTGTTGATACTTTTGTTGTAGTTTGTGGTTCAGAAAATATAGTGGAGAGATGGCTTGTTTGCGTAGTTGTTAATAAACCTTCTGAAGTTGTCTCTGGTAATAAAGTGGATGGAAGTGTTGACAAGGTAATTGATGGTTCTGTTGAAAGTGTTCCACTTTCCTCACTTTTAGTACTAGTAACTGATTTAGTAGAAAACTCAGAAGTAAAGACAGTCTTAATTTCTGTTGGTCCAGAAGTCGATATATGTTCCCCAGTTGACCGCTCAATTGTATGACTGGAGGTAGGTTCTTGAGATGCTAAAATCTCAGTTGATTCTGTGTGTAGTTGGGTAGATGTCTGGGACATTAGAGTTGAAGTATGACCTATCCCTGTGGTAGATATCTTTTCTGTAATTGGTTCTGTGGACACTAGTGAGCTAGATGAAGCTGGTGTTGATTCTGTTACAGAAGGCATGCTAGTTTCTCCGCTCACAGTAGGTTTGGTTGAAAATGTGGAAAGACTTTCAATTGGAAGAGTAATTGCAGTTGTGGAAAGGGTCTCAATTGTTGGAGCTGATGACAGAGTGTTAGTTACCTCAGGATAAAGTGTCTCTTCAGACATCAGTGATTCCATTTTTGTTGTACTTTGTGTTTCATAAGTTGAAATAGGAACATGACTTGTTTGCGTAGTTGTTAAAACAACTTCTGAAGTTGTGTCTGGTAATAAGGTCGATGAAAGAGTTGACAAGAAGATTGATGGTTCGGTAAAAAATGTGCTACTTTCCCCAATTCTGGTAAGGGTAACTGATTCAGTGGAAAGCTCAGACGTATAAACAGTCTTAATTCCTGTTGGTGCAGAAGTCGATATATAATTTCCAGTGGACAGATGAGGTGTTTCTTTGGTGGTGGGTTCTTGAGATGCTGAAGTCTCTGTTGTTTCTGTATGTAGTTGAGTAGATGTAGATGGCAATAGAGATGAACTATAATCTGTCACTTTGGAAGTTATGTCTCCTGAGGTTGATTCTGCCGAAACTGATGTGATTGAGGAAGTCGATGTCGATTTTGTTACAGAAGAAACTCCAGTTTCCTCAGTTGCAGTAGGTTTAGTTGAAAATGGGGAAAGTGTTGTGGTGGAGGTACTTTCAATCGGAAGAGTAATTGCAGCTGTTGGGGTTGAGGTTAGAGTGTTAGTCACCTCAGGAGAAAGTGTTTCTTCAGACATCAGTGTTGATACTTTTGTTGTAGTTGGTGGTTCAGAAAATATAGTGGAGAGATGGCTTGTTTGCGTAGTTGTTAATAAACCTTCTGAAGTTGTCTCTGGTAATAAAGTGGATGGAAGTGTTGACAAGGTAATTGATGGTTCTGTTGAAAGTGTTCCACTTTCCTCACTTTTAGTACTAGTAACTGATTTAGTAGAAAACTCAGAAGTAAAGACAGTCTTAATTTCTGTTGGTCCAGAAGTCGATATATGTTCCCCAGTTGACCGCTCAATTGTATGACTGGAGGTAGGTTCTTGAGATGCTAAAATCTCAGTTGTTTCTGTGTGTAGTTGGGTAGATGTCTGGGACATTAGAGTTGAAGTATGACCTATCTCTGTGGTAGATATCTTTTCTGTAATTGGTTCTGTGGACACTAGTGTGCTAGACGAAGCTGGTGTTGATTCTGTTACAGAAGGCATGCTACTTTCCCCCCTCACAGTAGGGTTGGTTGAAGATGTGGAAAGTGAGGTGGAAAGACTTTCAATTAGAAGAGTAATCGCAGTTGTGGAAAGGGTCTCAATTGTTGGAGCTGATGACAGAGTGTTAGTTACCTCAGGAGAAAGTGTCTCTTCAGACTTCAGTGATTCCAGTTTTGTTGTACTTTGTGTTTCATAAGTTGAAATAGGAACATGACTTGTTTGCGTAGTTGTTAAAACAACTTCTGAAGTTGTGTCTGGTAATAAGGTCGATGAAAGATTTGACAAGAAAGTTGATGATTCTGTAGCAAATGTGCTACTTTCCTCAGTTCTGGTAAGGGTAACTGATTCAGTGGAAAGCTCAGAAGTATAAACTGTCTTAATTCCTGTTGGTGCAGAAGTCGATATATAATTCCCAGTGGACAGATGAGGTGTTTCTTTGGTGGTGGGTTCTTGAGATGCTGAAGTCTCTGTTGTTTCTGTTTGTAGTTGAGTAAATGTTGGTATGAAGTATGAAGTATGATCAGTCCCTGTGGTAGACATCTTTTCTGGAATTGTTCCTGTGGACATTGATGTGCTTGAAGAATATGATGTGAACAGATCTGGTAAGTTGGTGGACTGAACAGTTGAAAATCTTGTTGCATGTTCTGTAGAAAATGAGCCAGTTTCTTGCGTTCTGTGTGTAATATCTTGTTCTGTAGAAATTTCAGAAGTGCTGAGAGTTTGTAGTGGTGCTGATGTGCTTATTGAAGTCATGTATGATATTGTAGACATTTCTGTTTCACACCTCATTCCTGTGTATGGACTGTCACAGCTGTAGAAAAAAAATATTTTTTTTACAATTCTATTCGGCATAATACACTAAGGCCCCCAATCATCATTTGCAATTTTTAAGTCACTTTCCTTTTTTTTTTTCTTGTGGTATTTGCTGAGTTTATTGTACCAAATTCATGAAAGTGGCAAACACACTTTTTGAGTTCTGCGCATGTTCAAAAATGTTTTTTTTTCCAGTCTTTAAAATAGTTGTCCACTACTTATTGTTACCCCCCAATATATTCCCCCGGGGCTCCTATGTCATCACGTGACCCTCGGCTGTAGCTGGCTCTGACATCCGCTGATGTCACTTCATGGTTCCGGCTGCAGCCTGACATGACTCAGCGCTGCGTCCCCCAGGTGGATGCTGGGTTGTGGGCAGGGTTACCCCCCGTGTCTCACCCGGCATCCACTGCGCACTTTCCCTCTCCCCATTCTTTGTGAAAGTACGCGGTGGAAGCAGGGTGTGATGCGTGATGTGGGGGCAACCCCGCCCACAACCCAGTATCCACGGCGGGGACCGCGTCACTGATGTCACGCCTCACTTGACGTGACATCAGCGGGAGGTCACATGATACCTGTGAGCGGCCAGGTATAGCGCCACTCACAGGCAGTAACTGCAACGTAAGGTAATTACAAAAACACTTAGGGGTTCTGGGGAGATACATTGGGGGGGATAATAAAAAGTAGTGACCAACTTCTTTAAACATTGTTACATTGTTTATCCACCTGATAGGCGATAACTTGCTGATGCACGGGTATAACACCATTGGGACCCCCAGGGATCTTAAGATTGGGACTTTGGAACTTTGAGAATGGGGCTCTGCAACCTGATCCTTAATAAAGAGGAGGTGCACATGCACTTACTGCACCACATTCATTGTCTATGTGACTACCGAGCTTTGTACTTGGCAGTGAATTAGACAATGAATGGAGCAGTAGCCGCACATGTGCCCCTCCATTGGTATTGGGGCTGCAGAGCCTTGTTTTCGGGGTTCCAAAGCCCTAATCTCAAGTTCAATGGGGGTCCAAATGGTTAGTTCCAGTTCCCAGGCGATCAACAAGTTATCTCCTACCATATACTGTACAGACCAAAAGTTTGGACACACCTTCTCATTTAAAGATTTTTCTGTATTTTCATGACTATGAAAATTGTACATTCACACTGAAGGCATCAAAACTATGAATTAACACATGTGGAATTATATACTTAACAAAAAAGTGTGAAACAACTGAAAATATGTCTTATATTCTAGGTTCTTCAAAGTAGCCACCTTTTGCTTTGATGACTGCTTTGCACACTCTTGGCATTCTCTTGATGAGCTTCAAGAGGTAGTCACCGGAAATGGTTTTCACTTCACAGGCGTGCCTTGTCAGGTTTAATAAGTGGGATTTCTTACCTTATAAATGGGGTTGGGACCATCAGTTGTGTTGTTCAGAAGTCAGGTGGATACACAGCTGATAGTCCTACTGAATAGACTGTTAGAATTTGTATTATGGCAAGAAAAAAGCAGCTAAGTAAAGAAAGACGAGTGGCCATCATTACTTTAAGAAATGAAGGTCAGTCAGTGCGAAAAAGTGGGAAAACTTTGAAAGTGTCTCCAAGTGCAGTTGCAAAAACCATCAAGCGCTACAAAGAAACTGGCTCACATGAGGACCGCCCCAGGAAAGGAAGACCAAGAGTCACCTCTGCTTCTGAGGATAAGTTTATCCGAGTCACCAGCCTCAGAAATCGCAGGTTAACAGCAGCTCAGATTAGAGACCAGGTCAATGCCACTCAGAATTCTAGCAGCAGACACATCTCTACAACAACTGTTAAGAGGAGACTTTGTGCAGCAGGCCTTCATGGTAAAATAGCTGCTAGGAAACCACTGCTAAGGACAGGCAACAAGCAGAAGAAACTTATTTGGGCTAAAGAACACAAGGAATGGACATTAGACCAGTGGAAATCTGTAGTTTGGTCTGATGAGTCCAAATTTGAGATCTTTGGTTCCAACCACCGTGTCTTTGTGCAAAAAAGGTGAACAGATGGACTCTACATGCCTGGTTCCCACCATGAAGCATGGAGGAGGAGGTGTGATGGTGTGGGGGTGCTCTGCTGATGACACTGTTGGGGATTTATTCAAAATTGAAGGCATACTGAACCAGCATGGCTACCACAGCATCTTGCAGCGGCATGCTATTCTATTCGGTTTGCGTTTAGTTGGACCATCCTTTATTTTTCAACAGGACAATGACCCCAAACACACCTCCAGGCTGTGTAAGGGCTATTTGACCAAGAAGGAGAGTGATGGGGTGCTACGCCAGATGACCTGGCCTCCACAGTCACCAGACCTGAACCCAATCAAGATGGTTTGGGGTGAGCTGGACCGCAGAGTGAAGGCAAAAGGGCCAACAAGTGCTAAGCATCTCTGGGAACTCCTTCAAGATTGTTGGAAGACCATTTCCGGTGACTATCTCTTGAAGCTCATCAAGAGAATGCCAAGAGTGTGCAAAGCAGTCATCAAAGCAAAAGGTGGCTACTTTGAAGAACCTAGAATATAAGACATATTTTCAATTGTTTCACACTTTTTTGTTAAGTATATAATTCCACATGTGTTAATTCATAGTTTTGATGCCTTCAGTGTGAATGTACAATTTTCATAGTCAAGAAAATACAGAAAAATCTTTAAATGAGAAGGTGTGTCCAAACTTTTGGTCTGTACTGTAGATAAGAGATAATTTGATTATCTGGGAATAACTCTTTAAATCTTTTGTTGGATTGTTTTCATCCTAAATACCAAATCATCATTAACATCAAATTGTTTTTTTTAATGAACCAATTTTTGGGTTATTTAAATCAACCCACAAGAAAAATACTTTATTACCAAGTGACTAGTTCCAAAGTCTGCTTTAAATTCTTACTGATATATTATATTTAATAATGAAACTATTGTACTGTATATTCAGCATGTTCAAATATAGATTGGGGTACAAACAGTGAGTGTTTCCCCAAAATATTTTTTTTACTCAATTAAATATTTTTTTTGCAAAGTGTAAACTAAATGGTTTGTAACATAAATGCATGTTATTACCTATTTACATGAAGAGTAATAACTTTGCTGTTGGTCTAAATTCTGGGACCTTCACTGATTCTGAGAGAGGGACTTTATAGGTCTCCGTTTGTATAAAGTGAAGGTCTTGAATGTACACCACTGCTCAATCTATAGGACAATGAATGCAGCAGAGACGCACATCCACGACCATTACTCCATTTAAGAAAAATACTCCACATCCCCATTCTCGGGATCATTGGGAATCTTAGTGGTGGGACCTCCAATGATTAGAAATTTAGCGCCTATTCTGTGGATAAGTAATGACACATTTTGGTACAATCCCATTAATGATGTAAGCTGTAAGTAGTGAGCATCGCCAAGTGACAGCCACAGGAGCTTCTATAACATTCTTAACTACTAAAGTACCCTGGGATTTTCCATTTTTGCATTTTCGTTTTTTGCTCCCCTTGTTCCCAGAACCATAGTGGTTTTTTTTCTTGGTCAATATGACCGTGTGAGGGCTTATTTTTTGCGGGACGAGTTGTACTTTTGAACGACATTACTGGTTTTACCATATCGCGTACGGGAAAACGGGAAAAAAATTCCAAGTGCGGTGAAATTGCAAAAAAAATGCCATACCACAGATGTTTTTTTTTTTTTTCTTTTACCACGTTCACTGAATGCTAGAACTGACCTTCCATTCTTAATTCCCAGGTCATTACGAGTTTGTAGACACCAAACATGTATAGGTTCTTTTTTATTTAAGTGGTGAAAAAAAAATCCAAATTTTGCTAAAAAAAAAAATGGCGCCATTTTCCAAGATCCGTAGCGTCTCAATTTTTCAGGATCTGGAGCCGGATGAGGGCTTATTTTTTGGGCGCCGAGCTGAAGTTTTGATTGATACCACTTTGGGATAGATCCGATGTTTTGATCGTCTGTTATTGCATGTTATTGCAATGTTGCGGGGACCAAAAATCGTAATTCTGGCGTCTAGAATTTTTTTCTCGTTACGCCGTTTATCGATTGGATTAATTCTTTTTTTTATATAGATATATCGGGCGATTCTGAACGCGGCGATACCAAATATGTGTATGTTTTTTTTTGTTATTATTATTTTATTTTGAATGGGGCGAAAGGGGGGTGATTTAAACTTTTATATTTTTTTAATTTTTTTTAATGTTTTTAAAAACTTTTTTTTTTACACTTTTATAGTCTCCATAGCAGACTAGAAGCAGCAACTGTCCGATCGCCTCTGCTACATAGAGGTGATGAGCAGATCACCTCTATGTAGCAGAAATGCTCCTGTGCTATGAGCGCCGACCACTAGGTGGCGCTCATAGCGATCAGTACATGACAGCCACTGCGGTCTGTTGCAGGCCCAGGGTTGTCATGCCCACCCATCAGTGACCCGTGATCACAAGACCCGGGGTCACCGATGGGCGGGGTAAGTGACACGCTTCCCAAGCGGCGTTGTTAAATGGCGCTGTCAGAGATTGACAGCGGCATTTAACATGTTAACAGCCGCGAGTGGATCACGATTCCACCCACTGCTGTTGCGGGCACATGTCAGCTGTAATAATCAGCTGACATGTGCCCGGTTCAGTATGGGCTCAGCGCCGGAGCCCTCACTGAACCGGGGGTGATAGCCTGGGGCGTACTATTACGCCCCAGGCTGTAAAGGGGTTAAAGAGTATATGTCACCAGGTTTTTGCCATCTAATCTGAGAGCAGCATGACGTGGGGTCAGAGACCCTGATTCCAGCGATGTGTTACTTACTACGCTGTAGTTTTGATAAAATCCCTGTTTTATCAGCAAAGAGATTATCACCAGAGGACCAATAAACCTGCTTTCATGTAGTTCTCCGTATTCATGAGCTGAGTATCCCCGCCCGCAATAATGATTGGAAACTTTCTGCCTATGCAGTAGAGATGAGCGTTGTTCTACTCGAACTGTTCGCCAATCTCAAATTCGAGCTGTTTTGGGCGGTGTTCGAGCCGTTCGGCGAACACGAACAATTTGAGAAAAATTCGGCTGTTCGAAGTTATGTTCGATAACTGTTCGTGCACCAAAATCATAACTGCATTTTTTCTCAGTAATGATGAAAATTAATGTTAATACGCAGTTTGAGTGTACAGCGGGGTGGGGGGAGGGGCAGGGGATGGATCTCTGCAGGAACAATGAAGATCTCCATTTTTTTTCTCTTTCCCGCATTTACAGTGGGGAGGTGCAATCTGTCAGCCTATCAGCAGCGCACACACGGAGCGAAGTGCTTTTTTTCACACAAGCAAGGGCATGTGTCATTGGCAGTGTATGTCACATGTCCTTGCCCTATAAGACCAAGCCATTTTCCCCGTCGCCACCATTTTCTCACTGCTGCAGCTGCGTGTTAGACGGCACCGCTGTTGCTGTGTGCGCTATACCTTGTTAATTTCAAGCCAATTTTCGCACAAATCTACAGATAGCTTGGGAGTAGGGAATAGTTGTGATTGCAGTCCTTTTAAGGACTAGGTTACAGCATTTCCTACGACTTTTATCAGGCAGGTCTGTGCTCTTAAATAGATAGATTGTGGGAGTAAAGACTAATTGTAATTGGAGTCCTTTTCAGGACTAGGTTACATCAGTTCCTATCAGTTTTTGCCAGGCAGGTCTGTGCCAGTGCTGTGCAAGTTTTTTTCACAGCATTTGGCTGAATCTAGCAAAGCTAATCCTTTTTGGCCTATTGCAGAGTGTGTTAGTCAGTGGAGTAGCCTATCTGTGTTGCAAGATATACCACCTGTGTATAGAATACCAATTTTTTTACTGCACCTAGTGAAGTAAAATCTTTTGGGCATAGCATCATTCTATTAGTCCATCTATACTGACCTCCATCAGGTTGCAAATTGAATATAATTTTTTTCTGCATCTAGCTCTGAAAAAATATTGGGCTTCTAGCTGTGTGTGGGACTTGTTCTATTAATCCATCTATACAGACCTCCATCAGGTTGCAAACTGAATATATTTTTTTCTGCATCTACCTCTGAAAAAATATTGGGCTTCTAGCTGTGTGTGGGACTTGTTGTATTAGTCCATCTATACTGACCTCCATCAGGTTGCAAACTGAATATATTTTTTTCTGCATCTACCTCTGAAAAAATATTGGGCTTCTAGCTGTGTGTGGGACTTGTTCTATTAATCCATCTATACAGACCTCCATCAGGTTGCAAACTGAATATATTTTTTTCTGCATCTACCTCTGAAAAAATATTGGGCTTCTAGCTGTGTGTGGGACTTGTTGTATTAGTCCATCTATACTGACCTCCATAAGGTTGCAAACTGAATATATTTTTTTCTGCATCTACCTCTGAAAAAATATTGTGCTTCTAGCTGTGAGTGGGATTTGTTCTATTAATCCATCTATACAGACCTCCATCAGGTTGAAAACTGAATATATTTTTTTCTGCATCTACCTCTGAAAAAATATTTGGCCTTCTAGCAGTGTGTGGGACTTTCTCTATTAGTCCATCTATACTGACCTCCATCAGGTTGCAAATTAAAAATAATTTTTATCTGCATCTAGCTCTGAAAAAATATTTGGCCTTCTAGCAGTGTGTGGGACTTTCTCTATTAGTCCATCTATACTGACCTCCATCAGGTTGCAAATTAAAAATAATTTTTATCTGCATCTAGCTCTGAAAAAATATTTGGCCTTCTAGCAGTGTGTGGGACTTTCTCTATTAGTCCATCTATACTGACCTCCATCAGGTTGCAAATTGAATATAATTTTTTTCTGCATCTAACCCAGCCAATAGTTTTGGCCTAATACCACAGTTTGGCCACTCAGCTCTGCTCGGTTCCCATCCATTGTTTTTTTGTGCAAACAACTCCAGAGTTGTTAATTAGTTAACCACCAAAATGAGTGGAAAAAGGCCTGCTGCTGGTGGAAAGGGGAATAGGCGTGTTGGGAAGGGGAAAAAAGGTTGTGTCCGTGGGGTAGGTGTTAAAGCAACAGTAACATCTGAAGAAGAAAGACCATCTTCCAGCCAAACTAAAATGTCTACTTCTTTTAGCGGACAATGTGATAAGATCCCTTTCTTACGGCCACGCCAATCGCTACAAATTCCAGATGAGGCACAAAAACAGCAGGTGCTTCAACTGATATCAAGTGCTCCTTTAAGTGGGCTCTCCTCCACATCAACTTCAACATCACAAATACTCCAGTCCTCAAAGGTGTCACCCCAATCGCACTTGCTTCCTCACAGCTCCCAAATCTCCAGCTGCCCGTCTGAGTATGAGGTAGAACAGATGGTTGAGTCTGCAGAGCTGTTTACTCATACTATAGCCTGGGAATCAGAGGTCGACTCCAGCGCTTCTGTGAATCCAGACGAGGAAATGATCTGCACTGATGCCCAGAATCTTTATGAGTCGGATCCAGGACCAGACGCAGAAGGTTCTGACCATAATGTAGACCCTCATTCCCAAACTGTAACTCCTGTTGGTGGAGACAATGAGGAAGACGATGATAAGACTCAAATACCTGATTGGAGCGACAACTTTAGTTTTTTGTCAGGGCAGGAACAGGTTGGCTCTGAGGACGACGGGTGTGATAACGCACAGGGAGATGATGATGAGGTTGGAGATCCCACTTACTGTCAACCCACAGTCAGCCAAGAGATGAGGTCAGCAGAGGAGGTGGAGGAAGATGCTAGTGACGAGGAGGTCAGGTTGCGCCTTCCTGGACAGAGACGTAGTACTGGAAGCACGTCAACAACTGCATCCTCAAACACAACTCTGCCTCTCACCACAAGTCGTGGTGGCTCTTCAGGTCGCATGGGTGCTAAGCCTTGCATAGCCTGGGCATTTTTTCAGATCGATAAAGATGACCCAACTCGTGTTATCTGTAACATTTGTCAGCAAAAGCTAAGTAGAGGCCAAAAAATACATAGTTTGAGTACTTCATGCATGAACCGGCACATGGACATGAAGCATAAGTTGCAGTGGGAAGCTCAGTGTGCTACAATGCGGCCTAGCCGGCCGGGCCAACCACCGTCTGCCATATCTCGTGCATCCGCGGCCTCTTCATCCTCTGTGACTGGGGGGACAGCAGTCACACCTGTTTTGGGGCGCAGACCTGCCACCTCTTTACCCGCAACAGCCTGCGTGATTGGCAGGTCATCATTTTCTTTGGAGGTGGTAACACCAGCTGGTGTTGAGCGCTGTCCGACATCGATAGCACCACCTTTGGATGAAGGCAACCTAACATGTCCGCCTGCATCTTCCTCACAGACCGGCAGTTTGCCGGGGACACCCTTATCAACCCCGTCTAAGCACAATAGCCAGCCCTCGGTCCCTCAGATGTGGACAAGTAAAAGACCATTTCCTCCTAGCCATGAGAAAGCTAAGAGGTTGAATTTCACCATCTGCAAGCTCTTGGCTACAGAAATGCTGCCTTTCCGCCTGGTGGACACAGAGGATTTTCGAGACCTTATGTCCGTCGCAGTGCCCCAGTACCAGATGCCCAGTCGGCACTACTTCTCAAAGAAAGGTGTGCCTGCGCTCCACCAGCATGTCGCACACAACATCACCGCTTCTTTGAGAAACTCTGTGTGTGACAGGGTGCATTTCACCACAGGCACTTGGACGAGTAGGCATGGACAGGGGCGTTACATGTCGCTGACTGGGCACTGGGTAACTATGGTGACAGCAGGACAAGGGGCTGCTGTCCAAGTCTTGCCGTCCCCACGAGTTGTGCGTCAATCCTCTTTATGTCAAAGTTCCTCCACTGCTTCTGCCTCCTCAACCTCCTCTCGATCTTCCACCTGCACCCAAAGCCTGTCTGGTCAAGCCACAAGCTTTCTAACTGCGCAGAAGGGATCCTGCACACCTCCTTACTATGCTGGCAGTAGGGCTCAACGTCATCAGGCGGTTTTTACTTTGAAATGTCTGGGAAATGTGAGTCACACAGCTGAGGAGTTGTGGTCAGCTCTGGAGAACCAATTTCATGAATGGTTGTCTCCACTGGACCTGAAACCAGGGAAGGCCGTGTGCGACAATGCTGCAAACCTGGGTGCGGCCCTTCGCCGGGGCAATGTTACACACGTGCCTTGTATGGCTCACGTGTTGAACCTGGTTGTCCAGCAATTTTTAGCCCACTATCCCAGACTAGATGGCCTTCTGCAGAGGGCACGGTCGCTGTGTGCTCACTTCCGCCGTTCGCATCCCGCAGCTCAGCGACTTACATCTCTACAGAAGTCGTTGGGCCTGCCACTTCACCGGCTAAAATGCGATGTGCCTACCCGGTGGAATTCAACTCTGCACATGTTGCAGCGACTGTGGCAGCACCGACAAGCCCTGGTGCAATACGTTCTGACGTATAGCCTGGGCCAACGAGATCCAGAGGTGGGGCAAATCACGCTGGAGGAGTGGTCTCAGATCAGGGACCTATGCACCCTTCTGCACAGTTTTGAAATGGCGACGAAGATGTTTAGTGCTGACGATGCCATTATCAGCATGACTATTCCGGTGATTTACATGCTGGAGCACATGTTAAACAGAATTCGGAGTCAGGTGGTGGCACAAGAGGAGGTGGAGGAAGTAGAGGAGGAGGAGTTGTATGCGGAAGGGCTAACATCTGCAAGGTCCAGACGGTCGGCAGCACCAAGGCGGCAGGCATGTGAGGGTGGGGGAGATGGTTTTACCAGGGCGCATGGTAGCAGCCAAACTAGTGAGGAAGGTGCAGGAGCCCAGGAAGAAGTGGAGGACGAACTGATGGAAGACTCATCAGATGAGGGAGACCTTGATCACATTTCTGTTGTGCGAGGTTGGGGGGAGAGGACAGAGGAAGGAAGCATGATTGTTACCTCGCCACCAACACAACAGAGACTTGGTGCTCCTGGATGCGCAACACACATGAGTGCCTTCTTGCTGCACTACCTGCAACATGACCCTCGAATTGTGAGAATTAGAAATAATCCTGACTACTGGGTTGCCACACTGTTAGATCCCCGGTACAAAAGTAAATTTGCAGAAATTATTCCTGCCATAGAAAGGGATGCACGCATGCAGGAGTATCAGCAGAGACTGTTGCAGAATCTTACATGTGCTTTTCCACAAAATACCAGTGGTGCACATAGTGAATCTCACAGTTCCAACTTGCCAACCGTGGGACCTTCAAGTGTTCAGCACTCAAACCGTAACAGAACCACAGTATCTGCTGGTAACATCAATTTTGCGGAATCATTTCACCACTTTTTTAGCCCATCCTTTGCAAGGCCACAGGAGACAAGAAGTCTGACACATAGTCAACGCCTAGAGACGATGGTACAGGAGTATCTCCAAGTAAACATTGAAGCCATGACTGTGTCACTGGACCCTTGCTCTTTTTGGGCTTCCAATCTGGATAAATGGCCGGAGCTAGCCACTTACGCCTTGGAGATCTTGTCATGCCCCGCAGCCAGCGTTCTGCCTGAACGTGTGTTCAGTGCTGCTGGTGGTATGCTGACAGATAAGCGCACGCGGCTCTCCACTGATAATGTAGACAGACTCACGTTCATAAAGATGAACAAATCATGGATCCGAAACGACTTTTCTACCCCTGTGTCATCCTGGGGAGAGTAAAAGCTTGATGATTGGTTAAAATCATTCTACCAACCGTTTTAAGCTTTCAAATTACTAATCATGTTTATCTGTATCTTGGCTGGAAAATAATTTGGGCTTTGTAGCAGTGTGCAGCACTGATCCTATTAGGCCATCTATACTAAAGCTTCACCAGATTTAAAATTAATAATAATTTTTAGCTGCATCTAGCCCGGAAAATAATTTTGGGGCTCCGAGATGCGCAAGACACATAAGTGCCTTTTTGCTGCACTACCTGCAGCATGACCCTCATATTGTCAGAATTCGAAGTAATCATGACTACTGGGTTGCCACACTCTTAGATCCCCCAAACTTTTCGATCAACCTTTTCATTTTAATAAAGACCAAAAAAATGGTCATTTTTGAAATTATAAGCATTAGCAGGTTGTTAGAAACTGAAATCAAACAGTTTTCAACTCAAAACTTTATTCTAGGTGATGTTACATTTGCACATAGGACCCCTTGTTCGAAAGGAGCTTCTGAACTCTCTCGTCCATTGAATTTGTCAGGTTTTGGATGGTTTCTGCTTCAATTGTTTTGCATGAGGACAGAATACCCTCCCAGAGCTGTTGCTTAGATGTGAACTGCCTCCCGCCATCATAGACACTCCTTTTAATGATGCTCCAAAGGTTCTGAATGGGGTAGAGGTCAGGGGAGCATGGGGGTCACACCATAAGTTTGTCCCCTTTTATGCCCATATCAGCCAGAGATGCAGATGTTTTATGTGCAGCATGAGATGGTGCATTATCATGCAGAAAAATGATCTTGCTGTGAAATACACGGTTCTTCTTCTTGAACCATGGCAGGAAGTGCTGTTTGAGAAAATCCACATACATTATGGAGTTCATCTTTAGCGCCTTCAGGGATCCTAAAGGGGCCGACAATCTCTCTCCCCATGATTCCAGCCCAAAACATTACTCCACCTCCTCCTTGTTGGCGCTGTAGCCGTGTTTGCGTGGGGTGTCCATCAACCAGCCATCCTCCACTCCATCCATCTGGACCATCTAGCGCTGCACGGCACTCATCCGTGAACAAAACAGTTTTGAAATCAGTCTTCATGTAATGTTTGGCCCACTGGAGCCGTTTCTGCTTGTGTGAAGTGGATAGAGGAGGTCGACAGGATGGCGTATGCACAGCTGCAAACCTCTGAAGGACCCTGCATCTTGTTGTTCGGGGGACGTTGGAGGCACCAGCAGCTTCAAAAACTTGTCTGCTGCTATGACAAGGCTTTTTTGCCGCTGCTCTTTCAACCTGACGTAATTGCCTGTAGGAAAGAGTCCTCAATTTGCCCTTATCAGCACGCACACGTGTGTACTGTGAATCAGCTACATACTTCTTGATTGCCAAGACACTTCATCCTGATCATCGCACAATGTTGATTGTAGTCATGCCTTGACCTAAACACTCCACAATTTGTTGCTTCTCAGCAGCCGACACATCCTTTTTCTTTCCCATTTTGGCAGAAAATGTAGGCTGCTTAATAATGTGAGACAGCCTTCTTAAGTAGTCTTGCCTTTCATTGGACACACCTGCCAAACTAATTAGCACAGGTGTCTGCAATTGCTTACAGTGATATAAAGAGCCCTGACACACATCACCATCAATGAGTTTAACTGACAAACAAACAAATTCTTCCCTTATCACTCCTAAACACTTTTTGCATAATAATTTGGAACACAGTGTACATGTGCTTTTCCACAAAACACCAGTGGTTCACGTAGTGAATCTTACAGTTCTAACTTGCCAACCGTGGTCTGTATGGAGTTGTTCAATAAAGGGCCCAAAATTAAGATAACATAGATGGGAGAGGTCTCTATGAATAGGAATTCCTAAGTATTTGATACCCTGTGAGGGCCAGGCAAAGGGAAAGTTGGACTGGATGGAATCCTATATGGATTTGGGGAGGGAGACATCGAGGGCCTCAGACTTCGCTGCATTGATTTTAAAATTTGACCATGTAACAAAGTGATCTATTTCAGCCATAACAGCATGGATGGATATATGTGATTGAGTGATATATACTAGGACATCATCAGCAAATAGAGAGCACTTGTACTCGGTGCCTCCCACCTCAATCCACCTAATATTGGGGTTATGGCGAATTGATGAGAGCAGGTGCTCCGTCACTAGGATGTATAAGAGAGGGGACAGAGAACATCCCTGCCTTGTCCCATTGGTGATTGTGAAAGGTGATGAAAATGTTCTGACGCGCCCCCTGGGCCTTGGGACACCCGGAGCCGGACCCTTTTTGGTGGATGCTGGTGGTTGTAGTCTCCGTGGCGGCGACCCGGTTCCGTGGCTCAGGGCGGTCAAACCACTGGCGGAACTATTTATGTGGTTTTGATGTTTAAATGTCCGACTACGCCACCCGTGGATTGCGGTCAGAGTGAACCGCCGCTCCAGGGCAGACCGCTGAGGCTGGTGTTGTGGGTGCAGCAGAGCGTAGCATAACTCCCCACGGGAGGAGTATAGCCTCAGGGCAGTGTATGCGGAGGATGGGGGTGATGGTGCAAGGCAGCAGCAGTAACGACACGGAGTCAGTGATGCAGTCCAGGGCCTTTACTCACAGTTCTTATTATCCAGACCACGTCTGCAGGTAACGGCTGCCCACGTCGTACTGTGCTCACCAGGTGAGGGGCTCAGACAACTCCCAGATAACTTTGGAGCGCTTCACAGGACCCCCTTTGTGTGTCCTTTGTCTGGCCTTTCTTACCAACCCTTCTGTCCGGCTGCCTCGGGCCTCTTCTTGGTAAACTTGGCGCCAGTTTCCCTGACCCTATGTGGTGCCTTCCTAGCGGGTGTAGCGAGGGGCTGCGCCACATAAAATGTCACAGCCTCCTGTTTCTAGCTGAGGGTCGTTTCCTGCCTCCACTAGTTTCGGGGACCGGTCTCCCCCTTTGGCCTGACCCCTCCACGCAGGTGGATTCGGGCGTGCGGTGGCGACTCGCCCGTCCGCACCCCTGGGATCCCTTCGTTCCTCGTTCCTGGAGCCTTCTCCGCTCCTCTTCCTTCCTTCTCCCTCTTCCAGGCCTGGGCCTCTGTTACTAGGCCCGCCTCCGGAGCAGAGCTCATGCAGAGCCCCTGCTCCCTGCCACTTCTGCTCAGACTTCTCTGCACTGAACTAAGATGGTGCCCACCTTTTATACTCCCTTCTCAATGCACCCAGGAACTGCTTCCTCCCTGCTCCTGCACTACAGGGTTCCCCTTCCTCAGTGTTCCCTCCCCCCACTCCAGCCAGGGACAGGGACTGTCGTGCCCATCTCAGGGGCATATTGGTCGCCCTGCCCCACGGCAATGTGGTGTAATGCATGCAGGTGTCGGGTCCTGATCCACACTACATCCTTACCTGAGAGTGAGATATCACACCTCTGGGTGAGGTGCAATACCTCTGTAGCAACCGAGCCCTCAGGGTGCTACAGTTCCATTTATCTTCAGCCTAGGTGACGTATTGCGATACAGGGCCGTGATTTTGGCTATAAAAGGGTCCCCTAGACCCCTACCCCAAGCTTTTTAAGAGAATCATATATGGCGTGCCAGGAGACTCTATGGAATGCTTTCTCAGTATCCAACGAGAGTATCTAATTACAAATTTTTAACTGCATCTAGCCCAGGAAATACTTTGTGCCTAGTAGCAGGGTCTGCTAGTCAGCGGATTATCCCGGCTGTTAAGCAAGCTACACCACCTGTAGTTTGGACACTTCATTTTTTCAAAGGAAATGCTTTGGGACCACGGGATACTCAGTGAAGAGCATCAGGAGGCACCCCAAGGCATAGGGGCTCGGACTGGCAGTAGGATGCCTTGCGGTGGACAGCCGAGCTCGATCCTTATAAAAGCTTTTTAACTGCAGCAGCTTTAGTGGACGCTACTGGAGTTGGAATTACGCGGCTGCTGGCATCAGACTTGCCCTCCAATAGATCCTTGTAAATGGATTTAAAGTGTATTTATTCAAATTAGAGAGACAATTTAAATTAAAAAGCTTAGAGCTGCCTCCACCACAGGGGGGCTCGCTCGACCCACCAGCGGACAGGCACCAGTATTGGGAGAGGGGGGCTGGCCGTCAGGGTTCACCGCGGCTCTGGCACAAACCCGGCGACACGGAGGTGGCACAGGCAGGAGCGGACTGAACGTGTCGGCTTCTCACTTTTTGGATTTTAGAAGGGCATGACATGCCTATATCTGTGTCTCCCCCTCCTTTTACTCCTCCACCTCTTTTCTTTTCGCATGACTATATGTACTTGTCACTTTTCCATGTGTTAGTTGTGTCTTCTGAGCAGTTTGTCAGCTTTTGGACACCTTTGAAGGTGTTTTCTATGTGTTTCTATGTGTTTTTGTTTGCCTGCCATTGGTTTTAACGGTGTTCGAAGGTGTTCGACGAACAGTTCGGCGAACACACGGGTGTTCGACGAACCGAACCGAACTCGAACACTACGGGGGTGGCTCAACACTACTATGCAGAGTGTACACAGAAAGTTGCCAATCGGTGGTGTGGGTGGGGTAATACACAGCTCAGCATTCACAGAACTGGTAGATTTGCAGTAGATAAAACAGGTATTTTCCAAAAACAAAAATTCAATTTGTAGCCCAGTAAGAGACAAATTGCTGGAATCAGGTTTTCTGCCCCTACATCATGCTGCTCTCAGATGGGGTAGGAAAAACTTATATTGAAGTAGTTTGGTTCTAGACCCTTACACCACAAACCCCAATGGACTTTCCATTCCCTGTCGTTATGGTAGTTCACCACTGTTTGTGGCAGATGTGTTAATTATGGTTAGTCTTAGTTTCGTAGCACTATGCCGATTATGTGCCAAAGACTGTACAGACTGATTTGTCACATTTCTTTCCGAAGAACTTACGTGCACGCTGCTCCGGTTTCCAGATTGTTGCAATGACCATTATTGAGACAGTAACTGGTATTCTGCGCACATGGTCCAGTGCATTGACAGGACTCATTGTCGCAACTCAAAACGTAATCAGTAAAGTTCAAGCTGCATGTCATATAAGGCTCTAGCTGCAATACACCTGAAATGTCAATGAAGAATTAACAAAACATGGGATATAATTCTGCTTTATGCAAATGTATTCAATTCTTTGAAATAAATGCTTAAAATTAATTTGTATTATAACTAAGGATCCCTGTCTGAGTATCAGCTTGTGGTACCAAGGGCTCATCAGTAACATTTAGGGCTCATTCACACCTCAGTTTTTCAGGTACAAGTGCTATCTGTTTTTTATTCAGGGATATCACTTGTAGTCATGGCAATCTATGGGGCTGTTCACATGTTCGTGATTTTTTGCTGACCGAGTGGTCTGTGCTGAAATATGTGCGATATTGATACTAGTGTGGGATCAAACTCGGCAATGAAAGTCTGTGGGTCCATTAAAAAAAAAGTTTTTTTACTGTCTGTTAGATAGGAGAAGGTGGGGAAACTTTTTCTCATCAGTGGAAAAAACTGATGAAACCCTGATGAAAATCTAATGAAACTCTGATGAAAATCTAATGAAACTCTGATGGAGGTTTGCTAAATGAATGATTTAATGATGACTTTTTCTATACAAGTGCATTGCGCCAACTACTGCTCATATTGTGGGATCTGTGAGCCCATTCCTGCAAAAGGACCCCCTGGGGATTTACCTTTTCACTAGTGGTCAGTCCAAGACTGACTTTAATCATACTGTATAATAACATAATTATACTAAGAAATTCACATCATGCATACTGTATACTGACATAAACCAGTCTGTGTGAGTATACCCTGTTCACACTAATACAATGGGGTGTGCATTATATCGTATGGAGGACCATGGGGGGTTCACTATATTGTATGGAGGACCACGGGGAGGGTGCATTATATTGTATGGCGGGCCATGGGGGGTGCATTATATTGTATGGAGGACTATGGAGGGTGCATTATATTGTATGGCGGACCATGGGGAGGATACATTATATTGTATGGATGACCTTGGGGGGTGCATTATATTATATGGCGGACCATGGGGGTGCATTATAGTGTATGGAGGACAATGGGGAGTGCATTATATTGTATGAAGAACCATGGCTAGTGCATTTTATTATATTGAGGACCATAGCGAGTACATTATATTCTATGGAGGACCTTGGGGAGTGCCTTATATTGTGTGGAGGACCATGGGGAGTGCATTATATTCCATGGAGAACCATGGGGAGTGGATTATATTCTATTGAGGACCATGGGGAGTGAATTATATTGTATACAGGACCATGGAGGGTGCATTATATTGCATGAAGGACCATGGGGAGTGCATTATATTGTATGAAGGACCATGGGGAGTGCATTATATTCTATGAAGGACGATGGGGAGTGCAGTATATTCTATGGAAGACCATGGGGAGTGCATTATATTCTAAGGATGACCATGGTAAGTGCATTATACTATAAGGAGGATTATGGGGGTCCATTATACTATGTGGAAGGTTATGTGGGGCCATTATAATATTTGGAGGGCTTTGTGGGGTGTCATTATACTGTATTCAAGCAATTATACAGTGTGAAGGTTTGTTTGGGGTACATCCTACTATGTGGCGGGCTGTGTTGGGGCCATTATACTATTTGGAGGGCTAGTGTGGGCCATTATACAGTGTGGGGGCCATTATACTGTATGTAGGCCCATTATACTGCATAGAGGTCTGTGTGGGGGTCACAGTCCGGGGATCATATTGTCTTGGAGTCACCATACTTTGCCTTGGGAGTTGAGGTGGGGTAAAGAAGGGTCATTATACTGTGCATGTAGAGGCTAATTCACTGTGAGGGTATCACACTGTGTTTGGGGGCACTTTTCTTGGCATCATACTTTATGGGAGCAATGAAAGAAGAATCTAGGACTTCAGCAGGAGGAAATTACTATGTAAAGGCTAGAAAGTTGTGAGATATGCTGTTCTGGGACCATGACAATTACTGTATATACACGAGTATAAGTCGACTTGAATATAAGCCGAGGCTCCTAATTTTACCACAAGGAACAGGGAAAACATACTGACTCGAGTATAAGCCTAGGGTGGGAAATGCAGCAGCGACTGGTAAATTTTCCCATCATTGTAAGTATTGCCCACTCATCCCCAATCCTGGTATGCATGGCTCCCTCATCCCCAATCCTGGTATGCATGGCCCCCTCATCCCCACTCCTGGTATGCATGGCTCCCTCAACCCCAATCCTGGTATGCATGGCCCCCTCATTCCCACGCCTGGTATGCATGGCCCCCTCATCCCCAGTCCAGGTACGCATAGCCCCCTCATCCCCAGTCCAGGTACGCATGGCCTCCTCATCCGCAATCCTGGTATGCATGGCTCGCTCATCCCCTAATCCTGGTATACATGGCCCCCTCATCCCCAATCTTGGTAAGTATGGCACCCCTCATCCCCAATCCTGGTATACATGGCCCCCTCATCCGTAATCCTGGTATGTATGGCCCCCTCATCTGTAATCCTGGTATGCATGGCCCCCTCATCTGCAATCCTGGTATGCATGGCCCCCTCATCCCTAATCCTGGTATGCATGGCCCTCTCATCTCCTATCCTGGTATGCATGGCCCCTTATCCTAGTATGCATGGCCCCTTATCCTGGTATGCATGGCCCCCATATCTTGGTATGCATAGCCCCCCTATCCTGGTATGCATGGCCCTCATCCCCAATCCTGGTTTGCATGGCCCTCCATCCTGGTATCCATGGCCCCACATCCCAATTCCCATCTTGGTAAGCATGGCCCCCCATCACTGCACACATTAAAAAACACTTCTATTCACCTTCCTTCCCTCTGCTCCAGCGCTGCGTCCTGTTCTGCCAGCAGCTGATCTTAGCATCTGAGCAGAGCATGACATCACTGCCATGCGCCCTCAGATGCTGAGGTGAGCAGCGGGGATATTCTCTCCTCTCCATGCTGGGACTATGGGCGTGGAGAGGAGTGAATATTCATTTTCTTTAATAGCGCACAGTGTCAGCAACAGCCGGAGCAGCTCTCTAATAGCGGGCACAGAGGATCGCTGAGCCGCTGTAGGAGCCGGCGGCTGTGGCTACAGTGTGTGCTATTAAAGAAAATTAATATTCACTCCTCTCCACTCCCCTGGGCGTGGAGAAGAGTGAATATTCACTTTATTTAGCAGAGGGCACACGTTGTAGCTGCAGCAGCCGCCTACTGCCTGTGCACCGCTCCTCTGCCTCCGTAAATATACTCGAGTATAACCCGAGGGAGGCTTTTTCACTATAAAAGATGCGCTGATATGCAAATTGCCTCTTCAGAGAAAAAGAGGACTTGAACTCTAGCGCCGCCTATTGGAAGCAGCAGTCCTGCAATCCTGCTTCCAATAGGTGGCGTCATTGAGTTCAAGTCCTCTTTTTCTCTGAAGAGACAATTTGCATATTAAATTTCCCAGAGGAGAACTGCATCGCGAATAAGTCTCCTTACCTTGATGTGCCAGAGCCGGTATGTCACTCTCCACATGGAGACACGTTACCCCTTAGACCAAAATGTGCTGAAAAAGTCAGTTTATACACAAGTATATAGGGTATTTTCTTTGGGGGGAGGGGGCAATTAGAACTTCTCCTATGGGGTTCCATGTGATTTCACCACTGGTATAATAGGCTAACATTGTGACCGCTGAATAAAGCAAAGTCAAAGTGAAGCTGTAAGGGGGAAGATTGGGGTGTAAGTACTTTCAGAACAGGGGATCCGGAACTGCCGGGGCTGTGCCTCTGGTTGCAGGGGGAAGACAGACTGTGAGCACAGGAGTCAGGTGACCGGGAAGCTGGGGGAGTGTCCAGAGCTCAGGGGTCAGGTGACCGGGGAGCTGGGGGCGTGTCTAGGAAGAGGGAGAAAAAGGAGTTTTGCGCGGAAAAGCAGGCAGTTGACAGTTGGAGTCAAGCCTGACTAGAGGGAGAAGATACACAGGGTCCATGGAGCAAGTGAGGTGCAGTGTTATGGACTAGGGGCTCAGCGGGTCAAACCAGAGACCGCCAGAAGACGGAGCATTGTTTAGGCGGTGAAGCCAGAAGAAAACAACACCGGCATCAGCCGGCAACGGCCTTGTGGGGAATAAGAGTCAGCTAAGTGTAAAACTGCCGATTACAACCGTTTCGACTCTGCTACATCTAGCCAAACGGTGGATTGTCGGTTATAGACTTTTACCTGCTACTCCCCTTGTTGTCCCCATATTTCCCGTTACTCCCTGCATGGAGACTGACCCTGTTACAATAAATCCCCCCCCCCCTGTTTATTAACCCTGTACTGGCTGCTCTGTGTTTCTGTGTCACTGCATCTAAAGTACCTGTGTCACAAACAACACCGGCATCAGTCGGCAACGGCCTTGTGGGGAATAAGAGTCAGCTAAGTGTAAAACTGCTGACAATCCACAGTTTGGCTAGATGTAGCAGAGTCAAAATGGTTGTAATCGGCAGTTTTACACTTAGCTGACTCTTATTCCCCACAAGGCCGTTGCCGGCTGATGCTGGTGTTGTTTTCTTCTGGCTTCCCCGCCTAAACAATGCTCCGTCTTCTGGCACCAGTGGGCGGTCTCCGGTTTGACCCTGAGCCCCTAGTCCATAACATTGCACCTCACTTGCTCGGCTCCACGGACCCTGTGTCTCTTCTCCCTCTAGTCGGGCTTGACTCCAACTGTCAACTGCCTGCTTTCCAGCGCAAAACTCCTTTTTCTCCCTCTTCCTAGACACGCCCCCAGCTCCCCGGTCACCTGACCCCTGAGCTCTGGCTCTGAACACGCCCCCAGCTTCCTGGTCACCTGACTCCTGTGCTCGCAGTCTGTCTTCCCCCTGCAACCAGAGGCATGGCCCCAGCAGTTCTGAATCCCTTTTTCTGAAAGTACTTACACCCCGGTCTTCCCCCTTATACTGCCAACAGGTGACGGAATGGTACTGCGCTTTCCTAACTCTGCTGACACATCTTTATAGAAATGGGTAAAAAGAAGTGTTACAGCAATCCCAGTGGATGTTCTTTTTGACATGCCAGCAATGTTCATGCAGCCACCAATCTAATAAAATATAAAATCATGACTTACTTGATATTGGAGAAGGTTCAGAAAACGTTTTAAGCATTTCAATTGAGTTATTAGTGTTCTTAAATGCGTATTCGACGTCATCAGTTAAATTATAGTTTATAAAGTCAATGCCTGTTTGGTTGTTTGGATAGTTATAGAGTCCAGAAGAATTAACAACGATGCTTCCTGCGCTGTAAACCAAAAATGGAAAGAAAATGGAGAATAAATCACAAGGGATGTCACATTTCAGATCCTGCTGCGATACAACATCTTGTCTAAAGTGTAACTATCATTATATCTTTATTGCAATCTGATCACTATTTCTTTTTCAACTGAAGCTGCTGATTTAAGAGCTATAGTGTTAAAGGAAGTGGGGATCAAGTTTTTAAAAAGGGGTTTAGAGCAGAAAATGTGTTAAAATGTTTATCGTAGAACCATAGAATGTTAGAGTTAGAAGGGACCTCCAGGGTCATCGTGTCCAACCACCTGCTCAATGCAGGATTCACTAAACCATCTCAGACAGATGGGAGTTTGTCAGTGTAAAATGACTGGCAAGGCTTGTTAAAGGGTCGATATTTACTTTTTGGATTGCTACTTCCAGTATGTTAATGAGTAGCTCCATGTGCACCCATTGACTGAACATGTCACTACACTTTCCCACCTACCTGTTTTGCATCTCTCTCCGCCCTCCTCTTCTTTTATTTACAGGAGCCAGAGAAGGACAAAAATAGATTGATAACAAATAGATCGGAAAGTGCAGTGAACTGCTCAGCCAGGCCAAGGGTGCACTAAACACCTCATCAGCATATTTAAACATTTTCAGGAAAACGCAGCAATAGATTTGTACACTGGAGGAATGATTTTTATAAGGGCTATGTCCCCTACAAGTTGCTATGCTTGGTTTGAACAGTCATCATGTGTTGACAGACTCCCTGCAACCTCTTCCTGCCACAACCAATTTCCTTTTTGCGTTTTTCATTTTTTATCCCTTTCTTCCAAGAATCATAACTTTTTTTTATTTTTCCATCCACATAGACGTATGGTGGTTTGTTTTTGACAAGTTGCAGTTCTGAATTTCACCATTCATTTTTCCAGCGTCCTGGAAAACGGTAGATAAAATTTCAATTGAGGTGAAACGCTATAAAAAAACCACTATTCTGACATTATTTTTTAGGTTTTGTTTTTATGGTGATTATTGTTGACCTGGCATCATGATTCTCTTAGTTAGTACAATTACAGCCGTACCAAACTTGTTTGTTTTTATTAATTTATTTTAGTCGCAAACATTTTTTCCAAAATTTGTAAAAATATTTATCTCACAATTTTCTGAGATCCATAACTTTTTCATTATTTGGTCAATTTAGCTGTGTGAGGGCTTATACTTTTGCGCTTTACCGGATGGGTTAAATTATTATAAATTTTGATAGATCTGACTTTTAGGGATATGGTAATACCAAATATGTTTTTTTTATCTTTATTTTTAAAGGGGGTAATGAGGGAAATTCAAAACCCACAGGCTGGGTTTCACAGGAACATCTCCATGACAGGCACAAAGGATTTCAGCAAGAACCCCACTCACATGGTAACCTATCGGCAACCTGTAATCGCGTCTCGGGCAGATTACAGAGATTGACAGCAGCATTTAAGGGGTTAAAACAGGAGCAATTGGAGCTCAGCTCTGATTGCTCCTGTTTCAGGCAGATGTTGGCTGTGTGACACAGTTGGCAGCTCCCGGGTACAATGCAGGCTCAGCACCCGAGTCTGCTCCAAGCACCCGGCCCTGACTTACACCATACATATATGACGGATGTCAGGAAGAAATGAAATAGCCTTTGTGCTCTCTTTTCTCTGACCATATATAAAAAATACAGTATGTATAGCTCTTGCTACTTGAAAATATACTATGTATAGAATACCTGAACCCATATAGGATCATTCTCAGGAAGTATTCTGGTGCGCACTTCTGGTATATCTTAGAAAAAGTCTGAAATAAAGCAGAAATAAAACATTTTAAAGACAAACATTATTTTTCTGTATATACATACTCTAACAACAGTTAATATCTAATTTAACAAAAACTTAACTAAATGTAACTGCACTTTCAGGTGAGATTTCAGGATCGGCTGTCAAGTGTGTACATGAGGAAAAACACTATTGCTAGACATTAAATTACTTGTATCCGGCATTTAGCAGTTTCCCCATTAAATAGATGTTTCAAGTTTCTCCCTTTGCCAATGTGATTTTGTTCCCTCAGCTCTCAGCCATAGACTTTAAAGGGACTCTGGCAGCAAAAAACGACTGTTCAAACAAAGTACAGGCGTTTGGTATCAAAAAGTGCTCAAATCTGTTTACAAATCTGTATGCAGTGAGAGATCAAATTACATTTTGTGGCATTAAAAGGGCTCTGTCAGAACAGAATGACTGTTCAAAGCAAGTACAGGCGCTCGGTGCACCGTGGCATGGCTAATCATTTAAATACACCTTCCCACCTACTTATTTTCCCTCAATCTCCACCACCCCCCTTCTTTGATTCACAATCCTGGCTTCATAGAGCCAGATAAGGATGAAGATAGATAGAAACTTAGTAGGTGGGAAGGTGTATTTAATTTTTTTGCTCCGTCATTGATCACTGAGTGCCTGTATTTGGTTAAAACAGTCATTCTTTGGTGAAAGAGCCATTTTAATGGCAGAGAATGTAATTTGATCTCTCACTGCATACAGATTTGTAAACAGATTTGAGCAATTTTTGAAAGTGAATAATCTGTGCAAGAGACAAAAAAGTAAATGATAAGTGGGGAAAGTGGTGTTTTACTCTAATAAAATATATAGAAAAGTTTTTTATCTTTACTTGCACTGTCAATTTAGTAAAAAAATAAACTTTTAGTTACTATTTCACTGTTGTAAAGCAGATCTTAGTGGGGTTTGCATAACTTCAAATACCATATTAAGGAACTGTGATTAATTAATAGACCCCATTTTGGACAGTAACCAATTAATCAAAGAAGGATAGTGGCTATATCAGGTATCTATCCGCTTAAAAAATTAGTCCACCCTGTCATGGCTTCAGCTTTTTCTGCTGGTTGTCCTTAGCCTACCACATTGTAGAAATCATATACCCATACATGTAGAATCAGCACATCATCTTGAACTGCTATTACATATTTTATTACCTTTTCAATCTCAGCAGCTAGGGCTGCGTATTCTAATGAAGAGGAATTTGCTAGTTGTGGAGTATATGTTCTGTTCAATGAGGCGAGAACATTAATACTCTTAAAAGGAACCTTGCTTTTATCTGAGTAAAAAACAATATTAAAGGTTAGAGAGAAATCCATATAGTTGCAGAGACAGAATGTGGTGTTGTCTGTTTACCTAGTACAAAAGCTTCTACTCTTTATTTTACTGGATTTTAGACTGAGACTGAGATTTGTGACCATTCAGCCAAAGCTTTAGTAAACTTGGCATTACGGTTCAGGTCATAGCTGAGTTCATACCAAATAATGGTGTCAAAAGGGTTTTCCAGACAGAGGTGTACATGCTGGATGTGCAGCTGATCAGGTGGGAATCTCTCAGACGGAGTATCAAAAAAGCTGGTGACAATTTCCCTTTAAAGAGAAATAGGGGGACATGGCTGCTAAGATTCATTTTCTGTTTTTTTAGCAATATCTGTAGAAGCCCATATTCCAAATGGGTCGCAGCAGTCACAGGAGGCAGCACAATGTTTCCTGTCAGTGTTGTATGATATGTGTAAATGGGAAGAGTTCAATATCTTCCTTCATCTAGTGCAATGGAGAGGAAGGAGGTTATCACCTGTAATTTGCAACTAAATATACTATCTTATCTTTCTATCTCATATCTATCTCTCTATAGGCAAACTATGAAGATTTTTCCTTCTTAATAAGTCTACAACACATGCCATATCAAGAAATGTTCTTTCTAGGGGCTGATAAATCCATTCTAAATACTTTTATCAATATACAAAAAATGTTCAATACGAAATTAACGGAAAGTACTCCTAGTCACATCTACTGTATATTTTTACAGCTCTTAATGAAATATGGATATATAATATTGGTCTCACCTATTATTACATCTACAAAGTTGATTCCATTTTCACAGTATTTCCCAAATGTGTTTGGTGGACATTGTTGTGTGGAAGGTCTTTTTGATGATGTTGTTACTTCTGTAAAAGATGTTTTACTAGCTGTTTCGGGGATAAGAACAGCACTCGAGGCCATTGTAACTTGTGAAACACTAGAAGTCTGTAATCCATGTTGCGAAGAAGAGATTAGTTCACCTAAAGATGTTGTATATTCTTTGTATTTGGTTGTTGGTGACATTTCTGATACTAATAATATAGTAGTTTGAGGCACACTGCTGGAAAAGTGAGATGTATCAAAAGAACTTGAAGTTTGTGTCAGTGTAGAAGATCCGATTGATTCTGTAGAATGTGAACGCTCTGTTGATGTTGTCTCTGTGCCCTCAGTATATTGTGGCGTTTCAGTTACTGATGAGGATGTTGAAGGAGCAAAAGCACTTGAGACTTCTACAGTTGTTGAGCGTTGGGTCATTGCTGTGGAGTGTAAAGACAGCGGTTCAGTTGATGTCTCTTGTGTGTGGGTTGAAGTGGAAAGCTGTTCTTTGCTTGGTGATGAAATTCTTAGAGTTGTAGTTTCTGTGGACTCTAATTGTGTTGTTGATTGTACATGTTCTGTTATACTGGTTGACATGTCTTTCAATGTTGATGAACCAGAAGTTTGAATTGATTTAGAAGTACCAATAGATGATGCATCTGATGCTTGTGAACCACCTGATGTCTCCATAGTTGATATTGGTAAAGTTGAAGACATCGAAAACTCAGAAGTAAAGACAGTCTTAATTTCTGTTGGTCCAGAAGTCGATATATGTTCCCCAGTTGACCGCTCAATTGTATGACTGGAGGTAGGTTCTTGAGATGCTAAAATCTCAGTTGTTTCTGTGTGTAGTTGGGTAGATGTCTGGGACATTTGAGTTGAAGCATGACCTATCCCTGTGGTAGATATCTTTTCTGTAATTGGTTCTGTGGACACTAGGTTGCTAGATGAATCTGGTGTTGATTCTGTTACAGAAGGCATGCTAGTTTCCCTGCTCACAGTAGGTTTGGTTGAAAATGTGGAAAGTGAGGTGGAAAGACTTTCAAATGGAAGAGTAATCGCAGTTGTGGAAAGAGTCTCAGTTGTTGGAGCTGATGACAGAGAGTTAGTTACCTCAGGAGAAAGTGTCTCTTCGGACTTCAGTGATTCTATTTTTGTTGAACTTTGTGTTTCATAAGTTGAAATAGGAACATGACTTGTTTGCATAGTTGTTAAAACAACTTCTGAAGTTGTGTCTGATAAGAAAGTCGATGAAATATTTGAAAAGAAGGTTGATGGTTCTGTAGAAAATGTACCACTTTCCACGGTTCTGGTAAGGGTAACTGATTCAGTGGAAAGCTCAGAAGTATAAACAGTCTTAATTCCTGTTGGTCCAGAAGTCGATAGATGAGGTGTTTCTTTGGTGGTGGGTTCTTGAGATGCTGAAATCTCTGTTGTTTCTGTATGTAGTTGAGTAGATGTAGATGGCAATAGAGATGAAGTATAATCTGTCAATTTGGAAGTTATGTCTTCTGAAGTTGATTCTGCAGAAACTGATGTGATTGGGGAAGCCGATGTCGATTCTGTTACAGAAGAAACTCCAGTTTCCTCAGTTGCAGTAGGTTTAGTTGAAAATGGGGAAAGTGTTGTGGTGGAGGTACTTTCAATCGGAAGAGTAATTGCAGCTGTTGGGGTTGAGGATAGAGTGTTAGTCACCTCTGGAGAAAGTGTTTCTTCAGACATTAGTGTTGAAAATTTTGTTGTAGTTAGTGGTTCAGAAAATATAGTGGAGAGATGGCTTGTTTGCGTAGTTGTTAATAAACCTTCTGAAGTTGTCTCTGGTAATAAAGTGGATGGAAGTGTTGACAAGGTAATTGATGGCTCTGTTGAAAGTGTTCCACTTTCCTCACTTTTAGTACTAGTAACTGATTTAGTAGAAAACTCAGAAGTAAAGACAGTCTTAATTTCTGTTGGTCCAGAAGTCGATTTATGCTCCCCAGTTAACCGCTCAAGTGTATGACTGGAAGTAGGTTCTTGAGATGCTAAAATCTCAGTTGTTTCTGTGTGTAGTTGGGTAGATGTCTCGGACATTAGAGGTGAAGTATGACCTATCTCTGTGGTAGATATTTTTTCTGTAATTGGTTCTGTGGGCACTGGTGTGCTAGACGAAGCTGGTGTTGATTCTGTTACAGAAGGCATGTTAGTTTCCCCGCTCACAGTAGGTTTGGTTGAAAATGTGGAAAGTGAGGTGGAAAGACTTTCAAATGGAAGAGTAATCGCAGTTGTGGAAAGAGTCTCAGTTGTTGGAGCTGATGACAGAGAGTTAGTTACCTCAGGAGAAAGTGTCTCTTCAGACTTCAGTGATTCTATTTTTGTTGAACTTTGTGTTTCATAAGTTGAAGTAGGAACATGACTTGTTTGCGTAGTTGTTAAAACAACTTCTGAAGTTGTGTCTGGTAACAAGGTCGATGAAAGAGTTGAAAAGAAGGTTGATGGTTCTGTAGAAAATGTACCACTTTCCACGGTTCTGGTAACGGTAACTGATTCAGTGGAAAGCTCAGAAGTATAAACAGTCTTAATTCCTGTTGGCCCAGAAGTCGATATATAATTCCCAGTTGATAGATGAGGTGTTTCTTTGGTGGTGGGTTCTTGAGATACTGAAGTCTCTGTTGTTTCTGGATGTAGTTGAGTAGATGTAGATTGCAATAGAGATGAAGTATAATCCGTCACTTTGAAAGTTATGTCTTCTGAAGTTGATTCTTCCGAAACTGATGTGATTGAAGAAGCTGATTTCGATTCTGTTACAGAAGAAACTCCAGTTTCCTCAGTTGCAGTAGGTTTAGTTGAAAATGGGGAAAGTGTTGTGGTGGAGGTACTTTCAATCGGAAGAGTAATTGCAGCTGTTGGGGTTGAGGATAGAGTGTTAGTCACCTCTGGAGAAAGTGTTTCTTCAGACATTAGTGTTGAAAATTTTGTTGTAGTTAGTGGTTCAGAAAATATAGTGGAGAGATGGCTTGTTTGCGTAGTTGTTAATAAACCTTCTGAAGTTGTCTCTGGTAATAAAGTGGATGGAAGTGTTGACAAGGTAATTGATGGCTCTGTTGAAAGTGTTCCACTTTCCTCACTTTTAGTACTAGTAACTGATTTAGTAGAAAACTCAGAAGTAAAGACCGTCTTAATTTCTGTTGGTCCAGAAGTCGATTTATGCTCCCCAGTTAACCGCTCAAGTGTATGACTGGAAGTAGGTTCTTGAGATGCTAAAATCTCAGTTGTTTCTGTGTGTAGTTGGGTAGATGTCTCGGACATTAGAGGTGAAGTATGACCTATCTCTGTGGTAGATATTTTTTCTGTAATTGGTTCTGTGGGCACTGGTGTGCTAGACGAAGCTGGTGTTGATTCTGTTACAGAAGGCATGTTAGTTTCCCCGCTCACAGTAGGTTTGGTTGAAAATGTGGAAAGTGAGGTGGAAAGACTTTCAAATGGAAGAGTAATCGCAGTTGTGGAAAGAGTCTCAGTTGTTGGAGCTGATGACAGAGAGTTAGTTACCTCAGGAGAAAGTGTCTCTTCAGACTTCAGTGATTCTATTTTTGTTGAACTTTGTGTTTCATAAGTTGAAGTAGGAACATGACTTGTTTGCGTAGTTGTTAAAACAACTTCTGAAGTTGTGTCTGGTAACAAGGTCGATGAAAGAGTTGAAAAGAAGGTTGATGGTTCTGTAGAAAATGTACCACTTTCCACGGTTCTGGTAACGGTAACTGATTCAGTGGAAAGCTCAGAAGTATAAACAGTCTTAATTCCTGTTGGCCCAGAAGTCGATATATAATTCCCAGTTGATAGATGAGGTGTTTCTTTGGTGGTGGGTTCTTGAGATACTGAAGTCTCTGTTGTTTCTGGATGTAGTTGAGTAGATGTAGATGGCAATAGAGATGAAGTATAATCCGTCACTTTGGAAGTTATGTCTTCTGAAGTTGATTCTTCCGAAACTGATGTGATTGAAGAAGCTGATTTCGATTCTGTTACAGAAGAAACTCCAGTTTCCTCAGTTGCAGTAGGTTTAGTTGAAAATGGGGAAAGTGTTGTGGTGGAGGTACTTTCAATCGGAAGAGTAATTGCAGCTGTTGGGGTTGAGGATAGAGTGTTAGTCACCTTAGGAGAAAGTGTTTCTTCAGACATCAGTGTTGATATTTTTGTTGTAGTTGGTCGTTCAGAAAATATAGTGGAGAGATGGCTTGTTTGCGTAGATGTTAATAAACCTTCTGAAGTTGTCTCTGGTAGTAAAGTGGATTGAAGTGTTGACAAGGTAAATGATGATTCTGTTGAAAGTGTTCCACTTTCCTCACTTTTAGTACTAGTAACTGATTTAGTAGAAAACTCTGAAGTAAAGACAGTTTTAATTTCTGTTGCTCCAGAAGTCGATATATGTTCCCCAGTTGACCGCTCAATTGTATGACTGGAGGTAGGTTCTTGAGATGCTAAAATCTCAGTTGTTTCTGTGTGTAGTTGGGTAGATGTCTCGGACATTACAGTTGAAGTATGACCTATCTCTGTGGTAGATATCTTTTCTGTAATTGGTTCTGTGGACACTAGTGTGCTAGACGAAGCTGGTGTTGATTCTGTTACAGAAGGCATGTTAGTTTCCCCGCTCACAGTAGGTTTGGTTGAAAATGTGGAAAGACTTTCAAATGGAAGAGTAATCGCAGTTGTGGAAAGAGTCTTAGTTGTTGGAGCTGATGACAGAGAGTTAGTTACCTCAGGAGAAAGTGTCTCTTCAGACTTCAGTGATTCCATTTTTGTTGAACTTTGTGTTTCATAAGTTGAAGTAGGAACATGACTTGTTTGCGTAGTTGTTAAAACAACTTCAGAAGTTGTGTCTGGTAACAAGGTCGATGAAAGAGTTGAAAAGAAGGTTGATGGTTCTGTAGAAAATGTACCACTTTCCATGGTTCTGGTAAGGGTAACTGATTCAGTGGAAAGCTCAGAAGTATAAACAGTCTTAATTCCTGTTGGTCCAGAAGTCGATATATAATTCCCAGTTGACATATGAGGTATTTCTTTGGTGGTGGGTTCTTGAGATGCTGAAGTCTCTGTTGTTTTTGTATGTAGTTGAGTAGATGTAGATGGCAATAGAGATGAAGTATAATCTGTCACTTTGGAAGTTATGTCTTCTGAAGTTGATTCTGCAGAAACTGATGTGATTGGGGAAGCCGATGTCGATTCTGTTATAAAAGAAACTCCAGTTTCCTCAGTTGCAGTAGGTTTAGTTGAAAATGGGGAAAGTGTTTTGGTGGAGGTACTTTCAATCGGAAGAGTAATTGCAGTTGTTGGGGTTGAGGATAAAGTGTTAGTCACCTCAGGAGAAAGTGTTTCTTCAGACATCAGTGTTGATATTTTTGTTGTAGTTGGTGGTTCAGAAAATATAGTGGAGAGATGGCTTGTTTGCGTAGTTGTTAATAAACCTTCTGAACTAGTCTCTGGTAATAAAGTGGATGGAAGTGTTGACAAGGTAATTGATGGTTCTATTGAAAGTGTTCCACTTTCCTCACTTTTAGTACTAGTAACTGATTTTGTAGAAAACTCAGAAGTAAAGACAGTCTTAATTTCTGTTGGTCCAGAAGTCGATATATGTTCCCCAGTTGACCGCTCAATTGTATGACTGGAGGTAGGTTCTTGAGATGCTAAAATCTCAGTTGTTTCTGTGTGTAGTTGGGTAGATGTCTTGGACATTACAGTTGAAGTATGACCTATCTCTGTGGTAGATATCTTTTCTGTAATTGGTTCTGTGGACACTAGTGTGCTAGACGAAGCTGGTGTTGATTCTGTTACAGAAGGCATGTTAGTTTCCCCGCTCACAGTAGGTTTGATTGAAAATGTGGAAAGTGAGGTGGAAAGACTTTCAATTGGAAGAGGAATCGCAGTTGTAGAAAGAGTCTCAGTTGTTGGAGCTGATGACTGAGTGTTAGTTCCCTCAGGAGAAAGTGTCTCTTCAGACTTCAGTGATTCCATTTTTGTTGTACTTTGTGTTTCATAAGTTGAAATAGGAACATGACTTGTTTGCATAGTTGTTAAAACAACTTCTGAAGTTGTGTCTGATAAGAAAGTCGATGAAATATTTGAAAATAAGGTTGATGGTTCTGTAGAAAATGTACCACTTTCCACGGTTCTGGTAAGGGTAACTGATTCAGTGGAAAGCTCAGAAGTATAAACAGTCTTAATTCCTGTTGGTCCAGAAGTCGATAGATGAGGTGTTTCTTTGGTGGTGGGTTCTTGAGATGCTGAAATCTCTGTTGTTTCTGTATGTAGTTGAGTAGATGTAGATGGCAATAGAGATGAAGTATAATCTGTCACTTTGGAAGTTATGTCTTCTGAAGTTGATTCTGCAGAAACTGATGTGATTGGGGAAGCCGATGTCGATTCTGTTACAGAAGAAACTCCAGTTTCCTCAGTTGCAGTAGGTTTAGTTGAAAATGGGGAAAGTGTTGTGGTGGAGGTACTTTCAATCGGAAGAGTAATTGCAGCTGTTGGGGTTGAGGATAGAGTGTTAGTCACCTCTGGAGAAAGTGTTTCTTCAGACATTAGTGTTGAAAATTTTGTTGTAGTTAGTGGTTCAGAAAATATAGTGGAGAGATGGCTTGTTTGCGTAGTTGTTAATAAACCTTCTGAAGTTGTCTCTGGTAATAAAGTGGATGGAAGTGTTGACAAGGTAATTGATGGCTCTGTTGAAAGTGTTCCACTTTCCTCACTTTTAGTACTAGTAACTGATTTAGTAGAAAACTCAGAAGTAAAGACAGTCTTAATTTCTGTTGGTCCAGAAGTCGATTTATGCTCCCCAGTTAACCGCTCAAGTGTATGACTGGAAGTAGGTTCTTGAGATGCTAAAATCTCAGTTGTTTCTGTGTGTAGTTGGGTAGATGTCTCGGACATTAGAGGTGAAGTATGACCTATCTCTGTGGTAGATATTTTTTCTGTAATTGGTTCTGTGGGCACTGGTGTGCTAGACGAAGCTGGTGTTGATTCTGTTACAGAAGGCATGTTAGTTTCCCCGCTCACAGTAGGTTTGGTTGAAAATGTGGAAAGTGAGGTGGAAAGACTTTCAAATGGAAGAGTAATCGCAGTTGTGGAAAGAGTCTCAGTTGTTGGAGCTGATGACAGAGAGTTAGTTACCTCAGGAGAAAGTGTCTCTTCAGACTTCAGTGATTCTATTTTTGTTGAACTTTGTGTTTCATAAGTTGAAGTAGGAACATGACTTGTTTGCGTAGTTGTTAAAACAACTTCTGAAGTTGTGTCTGGTAACAAGGTCGATGAAAGAGTTGAAAAGAAGGTTGATGGTTCTGTAGAAAATGTACCACTTTCCACGGTTCTGGTAACGGTAACTGATTCAGTGGAAAGCTCAGAAGTATAAACAGTCTTAATTCCTGTTGGCCCAGAAGTCGATATATAATTCCCAGTTGATAGATGAGGTGTTTCTTTGGTGGTGGGTTCTTGAGATACTGAAGTCTCTGTTGTTTCTGGATGTAGTTGAGTAGATGTAGATGGCAATAGAGATGAAGTATAATCCGTCACTTTGGAAGTTATGTCTTCTGAAGTTGATTCTTCCGAAACTGATGTGATTGAAGAAGCTGATTTCGATTCTGTTACAGAAGAAACTCCAGTTTCCTCAGTTGCAGTAGGTTTAGTTGAAAATGGGGAAAGTGTTGTGGTGGAGGTACTTTCAATCGGAAGAGTAATTGCAGCTGTTGGGGTTGAGGATAGAGTGTTAGTCACCTTAGGAGAAAGTGTTTCTTCAGACATCAGTGTTGATATTTTTGTTGTAGTTGGTCGTTCAGAAAATATAGTGGAGAGATGGCTTGTTTGCGTAGTTGTTAATAAACCTTCTGAAGTTGTCTCTGGTAATAAAGTGGATGGAAGTGTTGACAAGGTAATTGATGGTTCTGTTGAAAGTGTTCCACTTTCCTCACTTTTAGTACTAGTAACTGATTTAGTAGAAAACTCAGAAGTAAAGACAGTCTTAATTTCTGTTGGTCCAGAAGTCGATTTATGCTCCCCAGTTAACCGCTCAAGTGTATGACTGGAGGTAGGTTCTTGAGATGCTAAAATCTCAGTTGTTTCTGTGTGTAGTTGGGTAGATGTCTCGGACATTAGAGTTGAAGTATGACCTATCCCTGTGGTAGATATCTTTTCTGTAATTGGTTCTGTGGACACTAGTGTGCTAGACGAAGCTGGTGTTGATTCTGTTACAAAAGGCATGTTAGTTTCCCCGCTCACAGTAGGTTTGGTTGAAAATGTGGAAAGACTTTCAAATGGAAGAGTAATCGCAGTTGTGGAAAGAGTCTTAGTTGTTGGAGCTGATGACAGAGAGTTAGTTACCTCAGGAGAAAGTGTCTCTTCCGACTTCAGTGATTCCATTTTTGTTGAACTTTGTGTTTCATAAGTTGAAGTAGGAACATGACTTGTTTGCGTAGTTGTTAAAACAACTTCTGAAGTTGTGTCTGGTAACAAGGTCGATGAAAGGGTTGAAAAGAAGTTTGATGGTTCTGTAGAAAATGTACCACTTTCCACGGTTCTGGTAAGGGTAACTGATTCAGTGGAAAGCTCAGAAGCATAAACAGTCTTAATTCCTGTAGGTCCAGAAGTCGATATATAATTCCTAGTTGACAGTTGAGGTGTTTCTTTGGTGGTGGGTTCTTGAGATGCTGAAGTCTCTGTTGTTTCTGTATGTAATTGAGTAGATGTAGATGGCAATAGAGATGAAGTATAATCTGTGACTTTGGAAGTTATGTCTCCTGAGGTTGATTCTGCCGAAACTGATGTGATTGAGGAAGCCGATGTTGATTCTGTTACAGAAGAAACTCCAGTTTCCTCAGTTGCAGTAGGTTTAGTTGAAAATGGGGAAGGTGTTGTGGTGGAGGTACTTTCAATCGGAAGGGTAATTGCAGCTGTTGGGGTTGAGGATAGAGTGTTAGTCACCTCAGGAAAAAGTGTTTCTTCAGACATCAGTGTTGATATTTTTGTTGTAGTTGGTGGTTCAGAAAATATAGTGGAGAGATGGCTTGTTTGCGTAGTTGTTAATAAACCTTCTGAAGTTGTCTCTGGTAGTAAAGTGGATGGAAGTGTTGACAAGGTAATTGATGGTTCTGTTGAAAGTGTTCCACTTTCCTCACTTTTAGTACTAGTAACTGATTTAGTAGAAAACTCAGAAGTAAAGACAGTCTTAATTTCTGTTGGTCCAAAAGTCGATATATGTTCCCCAGTTGACCACTCAATTGTATGACTGGAGGTAGGTTCTTGAGATGCTAAAATCTCAGTTGTTTCTGTGTGTAGTTGGGTAGATGTCTCGGACATTACAGTTGAAGTATGACCTATCTCTGTGGTAGATATCTTTTCTGTAATTGGTTCTGTGGACACTAGTGTGCTAGACGAAGCTGGTGTTGATTCTGTTACAGAAGGCATGTTAGTTTCCCCGCTCACAGTAGGTTTGATTGAAAATGTGGAAAGTGAGGTGGAAAGACTTTCAATTGGAAGAGTAATCGCAGTTGTGGAAAGAGTCTCAGTTGTTGGAGCTGATGACTGAGTGTTAGTTCCCTCAGGAGAAAGTGTCTCTTCAGACTTCAGTGATTCCATTTTTGTTGTACTTTGTGTTTCATAAGTTGAAATAGGAACATGACTTGTTTGCGTAGTTGTTAAAACAACTTCTGAAGTTGTATCTGGTAATAAGGTCGATGAAAGATTTGACAAGAAGGTTGATGGTTCTGTAGAAAATGTGCCACTTTCCTCAGTTCTGGTAAGGGTAACTGATTCAGTGGAAAGCTCAGAAGTATAAACAGTCTTAATTCCTGTTGGTCCAGAAGTCGATATATAATTTCCAGTGGACAGATGAGGTGTTTCTTTGGTGGTGGGTTCTTGAGATGCTGAAGTCTCTGTTGTTTCTGTATGTAGTTGAGTAGATGTAGATGGCAATAGAGATGAAGTATAATCTGTCACTTTGGAAGTTATGTCTCTTGAGGTTGATTCTGCCGAAACTGATGTGATTGAGGAAGTCGATGTCGATTCTGTTACAGAAGAAACTCCAGTTTCCTCAGTTGCAGTAGGTTTAGTTGAAAATGGGGAAAGTGTTGTGGTGGATGTACCTTCAATCGGAAGAGTAATTGCAGCTGTTGGGGTTGAGGTTAGAGTGTTAGTCACCTCAGGAGAAAGTGTTTCTTCAGACATCAGTGTTGATACTTTTGTTGTAGTTGGTGGTTCAGAAAATATAGTGGAGAGATGGCTTGTTTGCGTAGTTGTTAATAAACCTTCTGAAGTTGTCTCTGGTAATAAAGTGGATGAAAGTGTTGACAAGGTAATTGATGGTTCTGTTGAAAGTGTTCCACTTTCCTCACTTTTAGTACTAGTAACTGATTTAGTAGAAAACTCAGAAGTAAAGACAGTCTTAATTTCTGTTGGTCCAGAAGTCGATTTATGCTCCCCAGTTAACCGCTCAAGTGTATGACTGGAGGTAGGTTCTTGAGATGCTAAAATCTCAGTTGTTTCTGTGTGTAGTTGGGTAGATGTCTCGGACATTAGAGGTGAAGTATGACCTATCTCTGTGGTAGATATCTTTTCTGTAATTGGTTCTGTGGACACTAGTGAGCTAGATGAAGCTGGTGTTGATTCTGTTACAGAAGGCATGCTAGTTTCTCCGCTCACAGTAGGTTTGGTTGAAAATGTGGAAAGTGAGGTGGAAAGACTTTCAATTGGAAGAGGAATCGCAGTTGTAGAAAGAGTCTCAGTTGTTGGAGCTGATGACTGAGTGTTAGTTCCCTCAGGAGAAAGTGTCTCTTCAGACTTCAGTGATTCCATTTTTGTTGTACTTTGTGTTTCATAAGTTGAAATAGGAACATGACTTGTTTGCGTAGTTGTTAAAACAACTTCTGAAGTTGTATCTGGTAATAAGGTCGATGAATGATTTGACAAGAAAGTTGATGCTTCTGTAGAAAATGTGCCACTTTCCTCAGTTCTGGTAAGGGTAACTGATTCAGTGGAAAGCTCAGAAGTATAAACAGTCTTAATTCCTGTTGGTCCAGAAGTCGATATATAATTTCCAGTGGACAGATGAGGTGTTTCTTTGGTGGTGGGTTCTTGAGATGCTGAAGTCTCTGTTGTTTCTGTATGTAGTTGAGTAGATGTAGATGGCAATAGAGATGAAGTATAATCTGTCACTTTGGAAGTTATGTCTCCTGAGGTTGATTCTGCCGAAACTGATGTGATTGAGGAAGTCGATGTCGATTCTGTTACAGAAGAAACTCCAGTTTCCTCAGTTGCAGTAGGTTTAGTTGAAAATGGGGAAAGTGTTGTGGTGGATGTACCTTCAATCGGAAGAGTAATTGCAGCTGTTGGGGTTGAGGTTAGAGTGTTAGTCACCTCAGGAGAAAGTGTTTCTTCAGACATCAGTGTTGATACTTTTGTTGTAGTTGGTGGTTCAGAAAATATAGTGGAGAGATGGCTTGTTTGCGTAGTTGTTAATAAACCTTCTGAAGTTGTCTCTGGTAATAAAGTGGATGGAAGTGTTGACAAGGTAATTGATGGTTCTGTTGAAAGTGTTCCACTTTCCTCACTTTTAGTACTAGTAACTGATTTAGTAGAAAACTCAGAAGTAAAGACAGTCTTAATTTCTGTTGGTCCAGAAGTCGATTTATGCTCCCCAGTTAACCGCTCAAGTGTATGACTGGAGGTAGGTTCTTGAGATGCTAAAATCTCAGTTGTTTCTGTGTGTAGTTGGGTAGATGTCTCGGACATTAGAGTTGAAGTATGACCTATCCCTGTGGTAGATATCTTTTCTGTAATTGGTTCTGTGGACACTAGTGTGCTAGACGAAGCTGGTGTTGATTCTGTTACAGAAGGCATGTTAGTTTCCCCGCTCACAGTAGGTTTGGTTGAAAATGTGGAAAGACTTTCAAATGGAAGAGTAATCGCAGTTGTGGAAAGAGTCTTAGTTGTTGGAGCTGATGACAGAGAGTTAGTTACCTCAGGAGAAAGTGTCTCTTCCGACTTCAGTGATTCCATTTTTGTTGAACTTTGTGTTTCATAAGTTGAAGTAGGAACATGACTTGTTTGCGTAGTTGTTAAAACAACTTCTGAAGTTGTGTCTGGTAACAAGGTCGATGAAAGGGTTGAAAAGAAGTTTGATGGTTCTGTAGAAAATGTACCACTTTCCACGGTTCTGGTAAGGGTAACTGATTCAGTGGAAAGCTCAGAAGCATAAACAGTCTTAATTCCTGTAGGTCCAGAAGTCGATATATAATTCCTAGTTGACAGTTGAGGTGTTTCTTTGGTGGTGGGTTCTTGAGATGCTGAAGTCTCTGTTATTTCTGTATGTAATTGAGTAGATGTAGATGGCAATAGAGATGAAGTATAATCTGTGACTTTGGAAGTTATGTCTCCTGAGGTTGATTCTGCCGAAACTGATGTGATTGAGGAAGCCGATGTTGATTCTGTTACAGAAGAAACTCCAGTTTCCTCAGTTGCAGTAGGTTTAGTTGAAAATGGGGAAGGTGTTGTGGTGGAGGTACTTTCAATCGGAAGGGTAATTGCAGCTGTTGGGGTTGAGGATAGAGTGTTAGTCACCTCAGGAAAAAGTGTTTCTTCAGACATCAGTGTTGATATTTTTGTTGTAGTTGGTGGTTCAGAAAATATAGTGGAGAGATGGCTTGTTTGCGTAGTTGTTAATAAACCTTCTGAAGTTGTCTCTGGTAGTAAAGTGGATGGAAGTGTTGACAAGGTAATTGATGGTTCTGTTGAAAGTGTTCCACTTTCCTCACTTTTAGTACTAGTAACTGATTTAGTAGAAAACTCTGAAGTAAAGACAGTCTTAATTTCTGTTGGTCCAAAAGTCGATATATGTTCCCCAGTTGACCACTCAATTGTATGACTGGAGGTAGGTTCTTGAGATGCTAAAATCTCAGTTGTTTCTGTGTGTAGTTGGGTAGATGTCTCGGACATTACAGTTGAAGTATGACCTATCTCTGTGGTAGATATCTTTTCTGTAATTGGTTCTGTGGACACTAGTGTGCTAGACGAAGCTGGTGTTGATTCTGTTACAGAAGGCATGTTAGTTTCCCCGCTCACAGTAGGTTTGATTGAAAATGTGGAAAGTGAGGTGGAAAGACTTTCAATTGGAAGAGTAATCGCAGTTGTGGAAAGAGTCTCAGTTGTTGGAGCTGATGACTGAGTGTTAGTTCCCTCAGGAGAAAGTGTCTCTTCAGACTTCAGTGATTCCATTTTTGTTGTACTTTGTGTTTCATAAGTTGAAATAGGAACATGACTTGTTTGCGTAGTTGTTAAAACAACTTCTGAAGTTGTATCTGGTAATAAGGTCGATGAAAGATTTGACAAGAAGGTTGATGGTTCTGTAGAAAATGTGCCACTTTCCTCAGTTCTGGTAAGGGTAACTGATTCAGTGGAAAGCTCAGAAGTATAAACAGTCTTAATTCCTGTTGGTCCAGAAGTCGATATATAATTTCCAGTGGACAGATGAGGTGTTTCTTTGGTGGTGGGTTCTTGAGATGCTGAAGTCTCTGTTGTTTCTGTATGTAGTTGAGTAGATGTAGATGGCAATAGAGATGAAGTATAATCTGTCACTTTGGAAGTTATGTCTCCTGAGGTTGATTCTGCCGAAACTGATGTGATTGAGGAAGTCGATGTCGATTCTGTTACAGAAGAAACTCCAGTTTCCTCAGTTGCAGTAGGTTTAGTTGAAAATGGGGAAAGTGTTGTGGTGGATGTACCTTCAATCGGAAGAGTAATTGCAGCTGTTGGGGTTGAGGTTAGAGTGTTAGTCACCTCAGGAGAAAGTGTTTCTTCAGACATCAGTGTTGATACTTTTGTTGTAGTTGGTGGTTCAGAAAATATAGTGGAGAGATGGCTTGTTTGCGTAGTTGTTAATAAACCTTCTGAAGTTGTCTCTGGTAATAAAGTGGATGGAAGTGTTGACAAGGTAATTGATGGTTCTGTTGAAAGTGTTCCACTTTCCTCACTTTTAGTACTAGTAACTGATTTAGTAGAAAACTCAGAAGTAAAGACAGTCTTAATTTCTGTTGGTCCAGAAGTCGATTTATGCTCCCCAGTTAACCGCTCAAGTGTATGACTGGAGGTAGGTTCTTGAGATGCTAAAATCTCAGTTGATTCTGTGTGTAGTTGGGTAGATGTCTCGGACATTAGAGGTGAAGTATGACCTATCTCTGTGGTAGATATTTTTTCTGTAATTGGTTCTGTGGGCACTGGTGTGCTAGACGAAGCTGGTGTTGATTCTGTTACAGAAGGCATGTTAGTTTCCCCGCTCACAGTAGGTTTGGTTGAAAATGTGGAAAGACTTTCAAATGGAAGAGTAATCGCAGTTGTGGAAAGAGTCTTAGTTGTTGGAGCTGATGACAGAGAGTTAGTTACCTCAGGAGAAAGTGTCTCTTCCGACTTCAGTGATTCCATTTTTGTTGAACTTTGTGTTTTATAAGTTGAAGTAGGAACATGACTTGATTGCGTAGTTGTTAAAACAACTTCTGAAGTTGTGTCTGGTAATAAGGTCGATGAAAGATTTGACAAGAAAGTTGATGATTCTGTAGCAAATGTGCTACTTTCCTCAGTTCTGGTAAGGGTAACTGATTCAGTGGAAAGCTCAGAAGTATAAACAGTCTTAATTCCTGTTGGTGCAGAAGTCGATATATAATTCCCAGTGGACAGATGAGGTGTTTCTTTGGTGGTGGGTTCTTGAGATGCTGAAGTCTCTGTTGTTTCTGTTTGTAGTTGAGTAAATGTTGGTATGAAGTATGAAGTATGATCAGTCCCTGTGGTAGACATCTTTTCTGGAATTGTTCCTGTGGACATTGATGTGCTTGAAGAATATGATGTGAACAGATCTGGTAAGTTGGTGGACTGAACAGTTGAAAATCTTGTTGCATGTTCTGTAGAAAATGAGCCAGTTTCTTGCGTTCTGTGTGTAATATCTTGTTCTGTAGAAATTCCAGAAGTGCTGAGAGTTTGTAGTGGTGCTGATGTTCTTATTGAAGTCATGTATGATATTGTAGACATTTCTGTTTCACACCTCATTCCTGTGTATGGACTGTCACAGCTGTAGAAAAGAAATATTTTTTTTTACAATTCTATTGTAATGTTTTTTGGCATAATACACTTAGGCCCCTAATCATCATTTGCAATTTTTAAGTCACTTTCCTTTTTTTTCTTGTGGTATTTGCTGAGTTTATTGTACCAAATTCATAAAAATGGCAAACACACTTTTTGAGTTCTGCGCATGTTCAAAAATTTTTTTTTTTCCTGTCTTTAAAATAGTTGTTCACTACTTATTATTACACCCCCAATATATTCCCCCGGGGCTCCTATGGAATCACGTGACCCTCGGCTGTAGCTGGCGCTGACAACCGCTGATGTCACGTCATGGTTCCGGCTGCAGCCTGACATGACTCAGCGCTGTGTCCCCCAGGTGGATGCTGGGTTGTGGGCAGGGTTACCCCCCGTGTCTCACCCGGCATCCACTGCGCACTTTCCCTCTCCCCATTCTTTGTGAAAGCACGCGGTGGAAGCAGGGTGTGATGCGTGATTTTGGGGTAACCCCGCCCACAACCCAGCATCCACCGCGGGGACCGCGTCACTGATGTCACGCCTCATTTGACGTGACATCAGCGGGAGGTCACATGATTCCTATGAGCAGCCAGGTATAGCGCCGCTCACAGGCAGTAACTGCAACGTAAGGTAAGTACAAAAACACTTAGGGGTTCTGGGGAGATACATTGGGGGGGGATAATAAAAAGTAGTGACCAACTTCTTTAAATATTGTTGCATTGTTTATCCACCTGATAGGTGATAACTTGCTGATGCATGGGTATCACACCATTGGGACCCCCAGGGATCTTAAGATTGGGACTTTGGAACTTTGAGAATGGGGCTCTGCAACCTGGTCCTCAATAAAGAGGAGGTGCACATGCACTTACTGCACCACATTCATTGTCTATGTGACTACCAAGCTTTGTACTTAGCAGTCAATTAGACAATGAATGGAGCAGTAGCCACACATGTGCCACTTCATTGGTAATGGGGCTGCAGAGCCTTGTTTTCAGGGTTCCAAAGCCCTAATCTCAAGTTCAATGGGGGTCCAAATGGTCAGTTCCCAGGCAATCAGCAAGTTATCTCCTACCATATAGATAAGGGATAATTTGATTATCTGGGAATAACTCTTTAACTCTTTTGTTGGATTGTTTTCATCCTAAAAACCCTAAAAACCAAATCATCATTAACATCAAATTGTTTTTTTTTTTAATGAACCAATTTTTGGGTTATTTAAATCAACCCACAAGAAAAATACTTTATTACCAAGTGACTAGTTCCAAAGTCTGCTTTAAATTCTTACTGATATATTATATTTAATAATGAAACTATTGTACTGTATATTCAGCATGTTCAAATATAGATTGGGGTACAAACAGTGAGTGTTTCCCCCAAATATTTTTTTTTACTCAATTAAATAATTTTTTTGCAAAGTGTAAACTAAATGGTTTGTAACATAAATGCATGTTATTACCTATTTACATGAAGAGTAATAACTTTGCTGTTGGTCTAAATTCTGGGACCTTCACTGATTCTGAAAGAGGGACTTTATAGGACACTGTTTGTATAAAGTGAAGGTCTTGAATGTACACCACTGCTCAATCTATAGGACAATGAATGCAGCAGAGATGCACATCCACGACCATTACTCCATTTAAGAATAATACTCCACATCCCCATTCTCGGGATCATTGGGAATCTTAGTGGTGGGACCTCCACTGATTAGAAATTTAATGCCTATTCTGTGGATAAGTAATGACACATTTTGGTACAATCCCATTATTGAAAGCTGTAAGTAGTGAGCATCGCCAAGTGACAGCCACAGAAGCTATAACATTCTTAACCACTTAAGGACCCTGGGATTTTCCATTTTTGCATTTTCGTTTTTTGCTCCCCTTGTTCCCAGAACCATAATGTTTTTTTTTTGGGTCAATATGGCCGTGTGAGGGCTTATTTTTTGCGGGACGAGTTGTACTTTTGAACGACATTACTGGTTTTACCATATCGTGTACGGGAAAACGGGAAAAACATTCCAAGTGCGGTGAAATTGCAAAAAAAGTGCAATACCACAGATGTTTTTTTTTTTTTCTTTTACCACGTTCACTGAATGTTAGAACTGACCTTCCATTCTTAATTCCCAGGTCATTACGACTCCGTAGACACCAAACATGTATAGGTACTTTTTTATTTAAGTGGTGAAAAAAAATCCAAATTTTGCTTAAAATTTTTTTTTTAAAAAAAAAATGGCGCTATTTTCCAAGACCCGTAGTGTCTGAATTTTTCGGGATCTGGGGCCGGATGAGGGCTTATTTTTTGTGCGCCGAACTGAAGTTTTTATTGATGCCACTTTGAGGTAGATCCGATGTTTTGATCACCCGTTATTGCATTTTATTGGAATTTTGCGGCGACCAAAAAACGTAATTCTGGCGTTTAGAATTTTTTTCTCGTTATGTCGTTTACCGATCGGATTAATTATTTTTTTATATTGATAGATCGGGCGATTCTGAACACGGCGATACCAAATATGTGTATGTTTTTTTTATTATTATTATTTTATTTTCAATGGGGCGAAAGGGGGGTGATTTAAACTTTTATGTTTTTTTAATTTTTTTAAATATTTTTAAAAACTTTTTTTTTACACTTTTATAGTCTCCATAGCAGACTAGAAGCAGCAACTGTCCGATCGCCTCTGCTACATAGAGGTGATGAGCAGATCACCTCTATGTAGCAGAAATGCTCCTGTGCTATGAGCGCCGACCACTAGGTGGCGCTCATAGCGATCAGTACATGACAGCCACTGCGGTCTGTTGCAGACCCAGGGTTGTCATGCCCACCCATCAGTGACCCGTGATCACAAGACCCGGAGTCACCGATGGGCGGGGTACGTGACACGCTTCCCGCGCGGCCTTGTTAAATGCCGCTGTCAGAGATTGACAGCGGCATTTAACATGTTAACAGCCGCGGGTGGATCGCGACTCCACCCACTGCTGTTGCAGGCACATGTCAGCTGTAATAATCAGCTGACATGTGCCCGGTTCAGTGTGGGCTCAGCGCCGGAGCCCTCACTGAACCGGGGGTGAGAGCCCTCACTGAACCGGGGGTGATAGCCTGGGGCGTACTATTACGCCCCAGGCTGTAAAGGGGTTAAAGAGTATCTGTCACCAGGTTTTTGCCATCTAATCTGAGAGCAGCATGACGTGAGGTCAGAGACGCTGATTCCAGCGATGTGTCACTTACTAGGCTGTAGTTTTGATAAAATCCCTGTTTTGTCAGCAAAGAGATTATCACCAGAGGACCAATAAACCTGATTTCATGTAGCTCTCCGTATTCATGAGCTGAGTATCCCCTTCCCCAATACTGATTGGAAACTTTCTGCCTATGCAGAGTGTACACAGAAAGTTGCCAATCGGTGGTGTGGGCGGGGTTATACACAGCTCAGCATTTACAGAACTGGTAGATCTGCAGCAGATAAAACAGGGATTTTCTAAAAACAAAAATTCAACATGTAGCCCAGTAAGAGACAAATTGCTGGAATCAGGTTTTCTGCCCCTACATCATGCTGCTCTCAGATGGGGTAGGAAAAACTTATATTGAAGTAGTTTGGTTCTAGACCCTTACACCACAAACCCCAATGGACTTTCCATTCCCTGTCGTTATGGTAGTTCACCACTGTTTGTGGCAGATGTGTTAATTATGGTTAGTCTTAGTTTCGTAGCACTATGCCGATTATGTGCCAAAGACTGTACAGACTGATTTGTCACATTTCTTTCCGAAGAACTTACGTGCACGCTGCTCCGGTTTCCAGATTGTTGCAATGACCATTATTGAGACAGTAACTGGTATTCTGCGCACATGGTCCAGTGCATTGACAGGACTCATTGTCGCAACTCAAAACGTAATCAGTAAAGTTCAAGCTGCATGTCATATAAGGCTCTAGCTTCAATACACCTGAAATGTCAATGAAGAATTAACAAAACATGGGATATAATTCTGCTTTATGCAAATGTATTCAATTCTTTGAAATAAATGCTTAAAATTAATTTGTATTATAACTAAGGATCCCTGTCTGAGTATCAGCTTGTGGTACCAAGGGCTCATCAGTAACATTTAGGGCTCATTCACACCTCAGTTTTTCAGGTACAAGTGCTATCTGTTGTTTTTTATTCAGGGATATCACTTGTAGTCATGGCAATCTATGGGGCTGTTCACATGTCCGGGATTTTTTGCTGACCAAGTGGTCTGTGCAAAATTGCTGAAATATGTGCGATATTGATACGAGTGTCGGATCAAACTCGGCAATGAAAGTCTGTGGGTCCATTAAAAAAATTTTTTTTTACTGTCTGTTAGATAGGAGAAGGTGGGGAAACTTTTTCTCATCAGTGGAAAAAAACTGATGAAACCCTGATGAAAATCTAATGAAACTCTGATGGAGGTTTGCTAAATGAATGATTTAATGATGATTTTTTTCTATACAAGTGCATTGCGCCAACTACTGCTCATATTGTGGGATCTGTGAGCCCATTCCTGCAATAGGACCCCCTGGGGATTTACCTTTTCACCAGTGGTCCAGTCCCAAGACTGACTTTAGTCATACTGTATAATAACATAATTATGCTAAGAAATTCACATCATGTATATACTGACATAAACCAGTCTGTGTGAGTATACCCTGTTCACACTAATACCATGGGGGTGCATTATATCGTATGGAGGACCATGGGGGGTGCATTATATTGTATGGAGGACCATGGGGGTGCATTATATTGTATGGAGGACCATGGGGAGGATACATTATATTGTATGGATGACCTTGGGGGGTGCATTGTATTGTATGGCAGACCATGGGGGTGCATTATATTGTATGGAGGACAATGGGGAGTGCATTATATTGTATGAAGAACCATGGCTATTGCACTATTGCATTTTATTATATTGAGGACCATAGCGAGTACATTATATTCTATTGAGGACCATGGGGAGTGCATTATATTGTATACAGGACCATGGAGGGTGCATTATATTGTATGAAGGACCATGGGGAGTGCATTATATTGTATGAAGGACCATGGGAAGTGCATTATATTGTATGAAGGACCATGGGGAGTGCAGTATATTCTATAGAAGACCATGGGGAGTACATTATATTCTATGGAGGACCATGGTAAGTGCATTATACTATAAGGAGGATTATGGGGGTGCATTATACTATGTGGAAGGTTATGTGGGGCCATTATAATATTTGGAGGGCTATGTGGGGTGTCATTATACTGTATGCAAGCAATTATACAGTGTGAAGGTTTGTTTGGGGTACATCCTACTATGTGGCGGGCTGTGTTGGGGCCATTATACTATTTGGAGGGCTAGTGCGGGCCATTATACAGTGTAGGGGCCATTATACTGTATGTAGGTCCATTATACTGCATAGAGGTCTGTGTGGGGGTCACAGTCCGGGGATCATACTGTGTTGGAATCACCATACTTTGCCTTTGGAGTTGAGGTGGGGTAAAGAAGGGTCATTATACTGTGTAGGGGCCATTATACTGTATGTAGGTCCATTATACTGCATAGAGGTCTGTGTGGGGGTCACAGTCCGGGGATCATACTGTGTTGGAATCACCATACTTTGCCTTTGGAGTTGAGGTGGGGTAAAGAAGGGTCATTATACTGTGCATGTAGAGGCTAATTCACTGTGAGGGTATCATACTGTGTTTGGGGTCACTTTTGTTGGCATCATACTTTATGGGATCAATGAAAGAAGAATCTAGGACTTCAGCAGGAGGAAATTACTATGTAAAGGCTAGAAAGTTGTGAGATATGCTGTTCTGGGACCACGACAAGTACCGTATATATACGAGTATAAGTCGACTCGAATATAAGCCGAGGCACCTAATTTTACCACAAGGGACAGGGAAAACTTATTGACTCGAGTATAAGCCTAGGGTGGGAAATGCAGCAGCGACTGGTAAATTTCCCCATCCTGGTAAGTATTGCCCACTCATCCCCAATTCTGGTATGCATGGCTCCATCATCCCCAATCCTGATATGCATGGCTCCCTCATCCCCAATCCTGGTATGCATGGCCCCCTCATCCCCACTCCTGGTATGCATGGCCCCCTCATCCCCACTCCTGGTATGCATGGCCCCCTCAACCCCAATCCTGGTATGCATGGCCCCCCTAATTCCCACGCCTGGTATGCATGGCCCCCTCATCCCCACTCCGGGTATGCATGGCCCCCTCATCCCCACTCCTGGTATGCATGGCCCCCTCATCCCTAATCCTGGTATGCATGACCCCCTCATCTCCTATCCTGGTATGCATGGCCCCTTATCCTAGTATGCATGGCCCCTTATCCTGGTATGCATGGCCCCCATATCTTGGTATGCATAGCCCCCCTATCCTGATATGCATGGCCCCCCATCCTGGTATCCATGGCCCCACATCCCCATTCCCATCTTGGTAAGCATGGCCCCCCATCACTGCCCACATTAAAAAACACTTCTATTCACCTTCCTTCCCTCTGCTCCAGTGCTGCGTCCTGTTCTGCCAGCAGCTGATCTCAGCATTTGAGCAGCACATGACATCACTGTCATGCGCCCTCAGATGCTGAGGTGAGCAGTGGGGATATTCTCTCCTCTCCATGCTGGGACTATGGAAGTGGAGAGGAGTGAATATTCATTTTCTTTCATAGCGCACAGTGTCAGCAACAGCCGGAGAAGCTCTCTAATAGTGGGCACAGAGGATCACTGAGCCGCTGTAGGAGCCGGTGGCTGTGGCTACAGTGTGTGCTATTAAGGAAAATTAATTTTCACTCCTCTCCACTCCCCTGGGTGTGGAGAAGAGTGAATATTCACTTTATTTAGCAGCGGGCACACGTTGTAGCTGCAGCAGCCGCCTACTGCCTGTGCACCGCTCCTCTGCCGCTGTAAATATACTCGAGTATAACCCGAGGGAGGCTTTTTCACTATAAAAAATGCGCTGATATGCAAATTGCCTCTTCAGAGAAAAAGAGGACTTGAACTCTATAGCGCCACCTATTGGAAGCAGCAGTCCTACAATCCTGCTTCCAATAGGTGGCGTCATAGAGATCAAGTCCTCTTTTTCTCTGAAGAGGCAATTTGCATATTACATTTCCCAGAGGAGAATTGCACTGCGAATAAGTCTCCTTACCTTGATGTGCCAGAGCCGGTATGTCACTCTCCACTTTTTTGGGGGGGGGGGGCAATTAGAACTTCTACTATGGGGCTTCATGTGATTTCACCACTGGTATAATAGGCTAACATTGTGACCTCTGAATAAAGCAAAGTCAAAGTGAAGCTGTAAGGGGGAAGACCAGGGTGTAAGTACTTTCAGAGCAAGGGATTCAGAACTGCCAGGGCCATGCCTCTGGCTGCAGGGGGAAGACAGACTGCGAGCACAGGAGTCAGGTGACCGGGAAGCTGGGGGCGTGTCCAGAGCCAGAGTTCAGGGGTCAGGTGACCGGGGAGCTGGGGGTGTGTCTAGGAAGAGGGAGAAAAAGGAGTTTTGCGAGGGAAAGCAGGCAGTGGACAGTTGGAGTCAAGCCCGACTAGAGGGAGAAGAGACGCAGGGTCCGTGGAGCCGAGCAAGTGAGGTGCAGTGTTATGGACTAAGGGCTCAGCAGGTCAAACCGGAGACCGCCCACTGTCGCCAGAAGACGGAGCATTGTTTAGGCGGGGAAGCCAGAAGAAAATAACACCGGCATCAGGGATCCGGAACTGCCGGGGCTGTGCCTCTGGTTGCAGGGGGAAGACAGACTGCGAGCACAGGACTCAGGTGACCAGGAAGCTGGGGGCGTGTCCAGAGCTCAGGGGTCAGGTGACCGGGGAGCTGGGGGTGTGTCTAGGAAGAGTGAGAAAAAGGAGTTTTCCGTGGGAGAGCAGGCAGTTGCCAGTTGGAGTCAAGCCCGACTAGAGGGAGAAGATTCACAGGGTCCATGGAGCAAGTGAGGTGCAGTGTTATGGACTAGGGGCTCAGAGGGTCAAACTGGAGACCGCCTGCTGCCGCCAGAAGATGGAGCATTGTTTAGGTGGGGAAGCCAGAAGAAAACAACACTGGCATCAGCCGGCAACGGCCTTGTGGGGAATAAGAGTCAGCTAAGTGTAAAACTGCCGATTACAACCGTTTCGACTCTGCTACATCTAGCCAAACTGTGGATTGTCGGTTATAGACTTTTACCTGCTACTCCCCTTGTTGTCCCCATATTTCCCCTGTTACTCCCTGCGCGGAGATTGACCCTGTTACAATAAATCCCCCTGTTTATTAACCCTGTACTGGCTGCTCTGTGTTTCTGTGTCACTGCATCTAAAGTACCTGTGTCACAAACAACACCGGCATCAGCCGGCAATGGCCTTGTGGGGAATAAAGTCAGCTAAGTGTAAAACTGCCGACAATCCACAGTTTGGCTAGATGTAGCAGAGTCGAAACGGTTGTAATCGTCAGTTTTACACTTAGCTGACTCTTATTCCCCACAAGGCCGTTGCCGGCTGATGCCAGTGTTGTTTTCTTCTGGCTTCCCCGCCTAAACAATGCTCCGTCTTCTGGCGACAGCGGACGGTCTCTGGTTTGACCCACTGAGCCCCTAGTCCATAACACTGCACCTCACTTACTCGGCTCCACGGACCCTGCGTCTCTTCTCCCTCTAGTCGGGCTTGACTCCAACTGTCAACTGTCTGCTTTCCCTCGCAAAACTCTTTTTTCTCCCTCTTCCTACACACACCCCCAGCTCCCCGGTCACCTGACCCCTGAGCTCTGGCTCTGGACACGCCCCCAGCTTCCCGGTCACCTGACTCCTGTGCTCGCAGTCTGTCTTCCCCCTGCAACCAGAGGCATGGGCCCGGCAGTTCTGAATCCCTTGTTCTGAAAGAACTTACACCCCGGTCTTCCCCCTTACACTGCCAACAGGTGACGGAGTGGTACTGCGCTTTCCTAACTCTGCTGACACTTCTTTATAGAAATGGGTAAAAAGAAGTGTTACAGCAATCCCAGTGGATGTTCTTTTTGACATGCCAGCAATGTCCATGCTGCCACCAATCTAATAAAGTATAAAATCATGACTTACTTGATATTGGAGAAGGTTCAGAAAAGGTTTTAAGCATTTCAATTGAGTTATTAGTGTTCTTAAATGCGTATTCGACGTCATCAGTTAAATTATAGTTTATAAAGTCAATGCCTGTTTGGTTGTTTGGATAGTTATAGAGTCCGGAAGAATTAACAACGATGCTTCCTTGGCTATGAACCAAAAATGGAGAGAAAATGAAGAATAAATCACAAGGGATGTCACATTTCAGATCCTGCTGTGATATAACATCTTGTCTAAAGTGTAACTATCATTATATCTTTATTGCAATCTGATCACTATTTCTTTTTCAACTGAAGCTGCTGATTTAAGAGCTATAGTGTTAAAGGAAGTGGGGATCAAGTTTTTAAAAAGGGGTTTAGAGCAGAAAATGTGTTAAAATGTTTATCGTAGAACCATACAATGTTAGAGTTAGAAGGGACCTCCAGGGTCATCGTGTCGAACCCCTGCTCAATGCAGGATTCACTAAACTATCTCAGACAGATGGGAGTTTGTCAGTGTAAAATGACTGGCAGGGCTTGTTAAAGGGTCGATATTGACTTTTAGGATTGCTAGTTCCAGCAAGTGGCAGTAGAGTTCCTGTCCTCCTCCTTTCTGAAGAGGCAATTGGCATATTTCCCAGAAGAGCATTGCACGGCCTATAAGTCTCCTCACACTGGTATGTCAGGCATGTCACCATCCACAAGGAGAGATGTTACTCCTTAAACCCCTGCTCTAAACAAGCACAGCACCTTGTAAGATAAATCACACCTTTAGTGTCATCCTTTTCTGCCTTACCAGAAATCATTCTGTTTTTCAGATATGTTAATGAGTAGCTCCATGTGCACCCATTGACTGAACATGTCACTACACTTTCCCACCTACCTGTTTTGCATCTCTCTCCGCCCTCCTCTTCTTTTATTTACAGGAGCCAGAGAAGGACAAAAATAGATTGATAACAAATAGATTGGAAAGTGCAGTGAACTGCTCAGCCAGGCCAAGGGTGCACTAAACACCTCATCAGCATATTTAAACATTTTCAGGAAAACGCAGCAATAGATTTGTACACTGGAGGAATGATTTTTATAAGGGCTATGTCCCCTACAAGTTGCTATGCTTGGTTTGAACAGTCATCATGTGTTGACAGACTCCCTGCAACCTCTTCCTGCCACAACCAATTTCCTTTTTGCGTTTTTCATTTTTTATCCCTTTCTTCCAAGAATCATAACTTTTTTTTATTTTTCCATCCACATAGACGTATGGTGGTTTGTTTTTGACAAGTTGCAGTTCTGAATTTCACCATTCATTTTTCCAGCGTCCTGGAAAACGGTAGATAAAATTTCAATTGAGGTGAAACGCTTAAAAAAAACCACTATTCTGACATTATTTTTTAGGTTTTGTTTTTATGGTGATTATTGTTGACCTGGCATCATGATTCTCTTAGTTAGTACAATTACAGCCGTACCAAACTTGTTTGTTTTTATTAATTTATTTTAGTCGCAAAAAAAAATTCTAAAATTTGTAAAAACATTTGTTTCACAATTTTCTGAGATCCATAACTTTTTCATTTTTTGGTCAATTTAGCTGTGTGAGGGCTTATACTTTTGCGCTTTACCGGATGGGTTAAATTATTATAAATTTTGATAGATCTGACTTTTAGGGATATGGTAATACCAAATATGTTTTTTTTTATCTTTATTTTTAAAGGGGGTAATGAGGGAAATTCAAAACCCACAGGCTGGGTTTCACAGGAACATCTCCATGACAGGCACAAAGGATTTCAGCAAGACCCCCACTCACATGGTAACCTATCAACATCCCGTAATCGCGTCTCGGGCAGGTTACAGAGATTGACAGCAGCATTTAAGGGGTTAAAACAGGAGCAATTGGAGCTCAGCTCTGATTGCTCCTATTTCAGGCAGATCTTGGCTGTGTGACACAGTTGGCAGCTCCCGGGTACAATGCAGGCTCAGCACCCGAGTCTGCTCCAAGCACCCGGCCCTGACTTACACCATACATATATGACGGATGTCAGGAAGAAATGAAATAGCCTTTGTGCTCTCTTTTCTCTGACCATATATTAAAAAATACAGTATGTATAGCTCTTGCTACTTGAAAATATACTATGTATAGAATACCTGAACCCATATAGGATCATTCTCTGGAAGTATTCTGGTGCGCACTTCTGGTATATCTTAGAAAAAGTCTGAAATAAAGCAGAAATAAAACATTTTAAAGACAAATATTATTTTTCTGTATATACATACTCTAACAACAGTTAATATCTAATTTAACAAAAACTTAACTAAATGTAACTGCACTTTCAGGTGAGATTTCAGGATCGGCTGTCAAGTGTGTACATGAGGAAAAACACTTTTCCTAGACATTAAATTACTTGTATACTGCATTTTAGCAGTTTCCCCATTAAATAGATGCTTTAAGTTTCTCCCTTTGCCAATGTGATTTTGTTCCCTCAGCTCTCAGCCATAGACTTTAAAGGGACTCTGGCAGCAAAAAACGACTGTTCAAACAAAGTACAGGCGTTTGGTATCAAAAAGTGCTCAAATCTGTTTACAAATCTGTATGCAGTGAGAGATAAAATTACATTTTGTGACATTAAAAGGGCTCTGTCAGAACAGAATGACTGTTCAAAGCAAGTACAGGCGCTCGGTGCACCGTGGCATGGCCAATCATTTAAATACACCTTCCCACCTGCTTATTTTCCCTCAATCTCCACCACCCCTCTTCTTTGATTCACAGCCCTGGCTTCATAGAGCCAGATAAGGATGAAGATAAATAGAAACTTAGTAGGTAGGAAGGTGTATTTAAATTTTTTGCTCCGTCATTGATCACCAAGTGCCTGTACTTGGTTAAAACAGTCATTCTTTGGTGACAGAGCCATTTTAATGGCAGAGAATGTAATTTGATCTCTCACTGCATACAGATTTGTAAACAGATTTGAGCAATTTTTGAAAGTGAATAATCTGTGCAAGAGACAAAAAAGTGAATGATAAGTGGGGAAAGTGGCGTTTTACTCTAATAAAATATATAGCAAAGTTTTTTATCTTTACTTGCACTGTCAATTTAGGAAAAAAATAAACTTTTAGTTAATATTTCACTGTTGTAAAGCAGATCTTAGTGGGGTTTGCATAACTTCAAATACCATATTAAGGAATAGTGATTAATTAATAGACCCCATTCTGGACAGTAACCAATTAATCAACGAAGGATAGTGGCTATATCAGGTATCTATCCGCTTAAAAAATTTAGTCCACCCTGTCATGGCTTCAGCTTTTTCTGCTGGTTGTCTTTAGCCTATCACATTGTATAAATCATATACCCATACATATAGAATCAGCATATCATCTTGATCTCCTATTACATATTTTATTACCTTTTCAATCTCAGTAGCTAGGGCTGCGTATTCTAATGAAGAGGAATTTGCTAGTTGTGGAGTATATGTTCTGTTCAATGAGGCGAGAACATTAATACTCTTAAAAGGAACCTTGCTTTTATCTGAGTAAAAAACAATATTAAAGGTTAGAGAGAAATCCATATAATTGCAGAGACAGAATGTGGTGTTGTCTGTTTACCTAGTACAAAAGCTTCTACTCTTTATTTTACTGGATTTTAGACTGTGACTGTGATTTGTGACCATTCAGCCAAAGCTTTAGTAAACTTGGCATTACGGTTCAGCTCATAGCTGAGTTCATACCAAATAATGGTGTCAAAAGGGTTTTCCAGACAGAGGTGTACATGGTGGATGTGCAGCTGATCAGGTGGGAATCTCTCAGACAGAGTATCAAAAAAGCTGGTGACAATTTCCCTTTAAAGAGAAATAGGGGGACATAGCTGCTAAGATACCTTTTCTGTTTTTTTAGCGATATCTGTAGAAGCCTGTATTCCAAATGGGTCGCTGCAGTCACAGGAGGCAGCAAAATGTTTCCTGTCAGTGTTCTATGATATGTGTAAATTGGAAGAGTTCAATATCTTCCTTCATCCAGTGCAATGGAGAGGAAGGAGGTTATCACCTGTAATTTGCAACTAAATGTACTATCTTATCTTTCTATCTCATATCTATCTCTCTATGGCCTAGGCAAACTATGAAGATTTTTCCTTCTTAATAAGTCTACAACACACGCCACATAACGAAATGTTCTTTCTAGGGGCTGATAAATCCATTCTGAATACTTTTATCAATATACAAAAAATGTTCAATACGAAATTAATGGAAAGTACTCCTAGTCACATCTACTGTATATTTTTACAGCTCTTAATGAAATATGGATATATAATATTGGTCTCACCTATTATTACATCTACAAAGTCGATTCCATTTTCACAGTATTTCCCAAATGTGTTTGGTGGACATTGTTGTGTGGAAGGTCTTTTTGATGATGTTGTTACTTCTGTAAAAGATGTCTTACTAGCTGTTTCGGGGATAAGAACAGCACTTGAGGCCACTGTAACTTGTGAAACACTAGAAGTCTGTAATCCATGTTGCGAAGAAGAGATTAGTTCACCTAAAGATGTTGTATATTCTTTGTATTTGGTTGTTGGTGACATTTCTGATACTAATAATATAGTAGTTTGAGGCACACTGCTGGAAAAGTGAGATGCATCAAAAGAACTTGATGTTTGTGCCAATGTAGAAGATCCGATTGATTCTGTAGAATGTGAACGTTCTGTTGATGATATCTCTGTGCCCTCAGTATCTTGGGGCGTTTCAGTTACTGATGAAGATGTTGAAGGAGCAAAAGCACTTGAGACTTCTACAGTTGTTGAGCGTTGGGTCATTGCTGTGGAGTGTAAAGACAGCGGTTCAGTTGATGTCTCTTGTGTGTGGGTTGCAGTGGAAAGCTGTTCTTTGCTTGGTGATGAAATTCTTAGAGTTGTAGTTTCTGTGGACTCTAATGGTGTTGTTGATTGTACATGTTCTGTTACACTGGTTGACAGGTCTTTCAATGTTGATGAACCAGAAGTTTGAATTGATTTAGAAGTACCAATAGATGATGCATCTGATGCTTGTGAACCACCTGATGTCTCCATAGTTGATATTGGTAAAGTTGAAGACATCGAAAACTCAGAAGTAAAGACAGTCTTAATTTCTGTTGGTCCAGAAGTCGATATATGTTCCGCAGTTGACCGCTCAATTGTATGACTGGAGGTAGGTTCTTGAGATGCTAAAATGTCAGTTGTTTCTGTGTGTAGTTGGGTAGATGTCTGGGACATTTGAGTTGAAGTATGATCTATCCCTGTGGTAGATATCTTTTCTGTAATTGGTTCTGTGGACACTAGTGTGCTAGATGAAGCTGGTGTTGATTCTGTTACAGAAGGCATGCTAGTTTCCCTGCTCACAGTAGGTTTTGTTGAAAATGTGGAAAGTGAGGTGGAAAGACTTTCAAATGGAAGAGTAATCGCAGTTGTGGAAAGGGTCTCAATTGTTGGAGCTGATGACAGAGTGTTAGTTACCTCAGGAGAAAGTGTCTCTTCAGACTTCTGTGATTCTATTTTTGTTGTACTTTGTGTTTCATAAGTTGAAATAGGAACATGACTTGCTTGCGTAGTTGTTAAAACAATTTCTGAAGTTGTGTCTGATAACAAGGTGGATGAAAGAGTTGACAAGAAGGTTGATGGTTCGGTAGAAAATGTGCTACTTTCCTCAGTTCTGGTAAGGGTTACTGATTCAGTGGAAAGCTCAGAAGTATAAACAGTCTTAATTCCTGTTGGTGCAGAAGTCGATGTATAATTTCCAGTGGACAGATGAGGTGTTTCTTTGGTGGTGGGTTCTTGAGATGCTGAAGTCTCTGTTGTTTCTGTATGTAGTTGAGTAGATGTAGATGGCAATAGAGATGAAGTATAATCTGTCACTTTGGAAGTTATGTCTCCTGAGGTTGATTCTGCCGAAACTGATGTGATTGAGGAAGCCGATGTCGATTCTGTTACAGAAGAAACTCCAGTTTCCTCAGTTGCAGTAGGTTTAGTTGAAAATGGGGAAAGTGTTGTGGAGGAGGTACTTTCAATCGGAAGAGTAATTGCAGCTGTTGGGGTTGAGGTTAGAGTGTTAGTCACCTCAGGAGAAAGTGTTTCTTCAGACATCAGTGTTGATACTTTTGTTGTAGTTTGTGGTTCAGAAAATGTAGTGGAGAGATGGCTTGTTTGCGTAGTTGTTAATAAACCTTCTGAAGTTGTCTCTGGTAATAAAGTGGATGGAAGTGTTGACAAGGTAATTGATAGTTCTGTTGAAAGTGTTCCACTTTCCTCACTTTTAGTACTAGTAACTGATTTAGTAGAAAACTCAGAAGTAAAGATAGTCTTAATTTCTGTTGGTCCAGAAGTCGATATATGTTCCCCAGTTGACCGCTCAAGTGTATGACTGGAGGTAGGTTCTTGAGATGCTAAAATCTCAGTTGTTTCTGTGTGTAGTTGGGTAGATGTCTGGGACATTAGAGTTGAAGTATGACCTATCTCTGTGGTAGATATCTTTTCTGTAATTGGTTCTGTGGACCCTAGTGTGCTAGACGAAGCTGGTGTTGATTCTGTTACAGAAGGCATGCTAGTTTCCCCGCTCACAGTAGGTTTGGTTGAAAATGTGGAAAGACTTTCAATTGGAAGAGTAATCACAGTTGTGGAAAGGGTCTCAATTGTTGGAGCTGATGACAGAGTGTTAGTTACCTCAGGAGAAAGTGTCTCTTCAGACTTCAGTGATTCCATTTTTGTTGTACTTTGTGTTTCATAAGTTGAAATAGGAACATGACTTGTTTGCGTAGTTGTTAAAACAACTTCTGAAGTTGTGTCTGGTAATAAGGTCGATGAAAGAGTTGACAAGAAGGTTGATGGTTCTGTAGAAAATATGCTACTTTCCCCAGTTCTGGTAAGGGTAACTGATTCAGTGGAAAGCTCAGAAGTATAAACAGTCTTAATTCCTGTTGGTCCAGAAGTCGATATATAATTCCCAGTGGACAGATGAGGTGTTTCTTTGGTGGTGGGTTCTTGAGATGCTGAAGTCTCTGTTGTTTCTGTTTGTAGTTGAGTAAATGTTGGTATGAAGTATGAAGTATGATCAGTCCCTGTGGTAGACATCTTTTCTGGAATTGTTCCTGTGGACATTGATGTGCTTGAAGAATATGATGTGAACAGATCTGGTAAGTTGGTGGACTGAACAGTTGAAAATCTTGTTGCATGTTCTGTAGAAAATGAGCCAGTTTCTTGCGTTCTGTGTGTAATATCTTGTTCTGTAGAAATTCCAGAAGTGCTGAGAGTTTGTAGTGGTGCTGATGTTCTTATTGAAGTCATGTATGATATTGTAGACATTTCTGTTTCACACCTCATTCCTGTGTATGGACTGTCACAGCTGTAGAAAAGAAATATTTTTTTTACAATTCTATTGTAATGTTTTTTGGCATAATACACTAAGGCCCCCAATCATCATTTGCAATTTTTAAGTCGCTTTCCTTTTTTTTTTCTTGTCGTATTTGCTGAGTTTATTGTACCAAATACTTGAAAATGGCAAACACACTTTTTGAGTTCTGCGCATTTCAAAAATGTTTGTTTTTCCTGTCTTTAAAATAGTTGTCCACTACTTATTATTACCCCCCAATATATTCCCCCGGGGCTCCTATGGAATCACGTGACCCCCGGCTGTAGCTGGCTCTGACATCCGCTGATGTCACGTCATGGTTCCGGTTGCAGCCTGACATGACTCAGCGCTGCGTTCCCCAGGTGGATGCTGGGTTGTGGGCAGGGTTACCCCCCGTGTCTCACCCGGCATCCACTGCGCACTTTCCCTCTCTCCATTCTTTGTGAAAGCACGCGGTGGAAGCAGGGTGTGATGCGTGATGTGGGGGTAACCCTGCCCACAACCCAGCATCCACCGCGGGGACCGCGTCACTGATGTCACGCCTCACTTGATGTGACATCAGCGGCTAGGTATAGTTCCGCTCACAAGCAGTAACTGCAACGTAAGGTAATTACAAAAACACTTAGGGGTTCTGGGGAGATATATTGGGGGGGATAATAAAAAGTAGTGACCAACTTCTTTAAACATTGTTGCATTGTTTATACACCTGATAGGCGATAACTTGCTGATGCACGGGTATCACACCATTGGGACCCCAGTGATCTTAAGATTGGGACTTTGGAACTTTGAGAATGGGGCTCTGCAACCTAATCCTTAATAAAGAGGAGGTGCACATGCACTTACTGCACCACATTCATTGTCTATGTGACTACCGAGCTTTGTACTTGGCAGTCAATTAGACAATGAATGGAGCAGTAGCCGCACATTTGCCCATCCATTGGTATTGGGGCTGCAGAGCCTTGTTTTCGGGGTTCCAAAGCCCTAATCTCAAGTTCAATGGGGGTCAAAATGGTTAGTTCCAGTTCCCAGGCGATCAACAAGTTATCTCCTACCATATACAGTACAGACCAAAAGTTTGGACACACCTTCTCATTTAAAGATTTTTCTGTATTTTCATGACTATGAAAATTGTACATTCACACTGAAGGCATCAAAACTATGAATTAACACATGTGGAATTATATACTTAACAAAAAAGTGTGAAACAACTGAAAATATGTCTTATATTCTAGGTTCTTCAAAGTAGCCACTGTAATGCAGCGACTTGCTGGCATTACGGTAATGGTCCAGGGTGTGTTTTACCTGACCATGTACCTTCCCCCTCAGGTGACTGGTCACATGACTGTGACATAGCACAGGTCCTGCACGCACAGAATGTCTGTCTGATCACATGACTGTGACATCAGCAAGGTCCTGTCAATATGTGTGTGTGTGTGCACGGGATGCATATATAAACCCTGCTTGATGGGAGACAGGTGTTCTGTGAGAGAGGCGTAAGGCCTGTTCCCGTGTGTGTGGGACACCGACTGTGTGAGGCCTAGTGAGGCCGAGTGAAGCCTGGTGCCTGAAAGGCAAAGCCTGGATCCTGTGTGGATGCTAGTGGCCTTGGAAGGCAGAGGTTTGCAGAAGAGTCCTGAAAGGCGCAGGCTGGATGTGAGTGAAGACATACCAGTAGCCTTCGAGGAACGACGGCTGGAGACCCCTATCTGGGAAGCCGCAAAGCCACAGTGGTGGCGGAGTAATGGACTGAGACAGCTAAACCCGGCAAAAGTAATACCCTGTGTTATATGGACATTGCTATGGACATTGCTATCTGATTACCTTGCTGAAGGCTGGACCTGGAGCAAGTGGGCCGGTCTGCCACTTGGCTCGTGAACATTATATGTATATGTGTGTCGGCGTGCCACTGAGTTGGACCCGGTGAACTGTGGTTGATGAAGTGCAATAAACTGCAGCATTGTGAAATACCGGAAGGACATTGCTGGTGTGCTTTGATTTACCCGGTGCAGCGAGTATCCCCCATTATGATGTCTAGCGCTGCCTTACATATGGTTCGAGAATGCGGGCAACTGCAGCCCGGTTGCTAGCGGCAACGACAACCCGGTTGCTAGGGGCATCTGCAGCCCGGTTGCTAGGGTCAACGGCACAGGACGACGAGGGTGGATTAAAGCATCTGGCTGCAACTCGGTGGGGTTGCGAAAATTGGCGTCGCACTCAAACCTGGTTTGCTGTGGCTCGGTGGGGCTCACGAAGTTTAAAGCATCTGGCTGCAATTCGGCGGGGTTGCAAAGGTTGTTGTCGTACTTAAATCTGGTTTTGCTGTGGCTCGGCGGGGCCACGAAATTTTTCCGGGGAGAGCGGTGTGTGAATAGTGTCCTGAGGAAATGCAGGAGCAGATAAAAATGGCTGTGAAAGGAGCCGCAACTGAGTCTGAAGCTATTGAGCGATTAGAGCGATTAAAGTGCCTGTTAAAACCGGAGCAGGTATTTGAGAAACGTCTACTGGACATGAAACTGGACATGGTGCAGGAACCACAGGAGCCGTGGGCACCATATAGAATGGTGGCAGTGGACCATTCTGTGAACTCTCCGGGGGCGCCAGTGTTGTCCCAGAGTGCCCGGGGAGGTGGTAAGAGCTGTTGTGAACTGAGTCCTAAGACTATTGTTGATTTTTCTTGTAAAAATTCCCCTGCCGCTGTGGTTGTTAAAAAGGGGGCGGAGTCTAAAAAAGGGGCGGTTGTTCAAAACAGCGTGGAGGATAGAAAATCAAAAAAAATTACTGGTATTGGGTTGGTACCTCCTAAAAATGACAATATGACCGTTGATAACGGGGTAGCTCTAGTAGAAGGGGGTGACGTCAAAGTGGGAGGTGACCTGTTAGTCCACAACACCATGGGGAGTGACACAGACCCCGTAGCTGACGGTGACACTACGAAAGTAGAAGGAGAGGTCAGTCAGGAGGGGCTAGACGAGGTGAGAAAGTCCCCATCTCGTATACGGCGCAAGGGCCACAAAAAGGTTGCTCCTGCAGACTTGGCTGAAAATGACAATAAAGAGAATGTAGTACTGTGTGCCTTTGCTTCAAGTGTGGATCCTCCATTAGAGGTAGAAGAGGAGGTGACGTTGCCAGTAGCAACCTCCGGTACGGTACCGAGTCAGAAGGATCTGACAGCCCTGAAAGAGGAGGCGGCCAGTCGTGACCAAGAGCTGGAGCCTATCGGCCAGCAGGGTCAGAGTGATGTGCAGCAATTATGTGAAAACCTGGGGAACGTGTCCTCAGACCAGTTGATCCTGGAGTCTGAACAGCAGAAAATACACCAGCTTATGAGGAACTGGCAGCGAGACGTAGAGCAAAGCCACGCGGAAATTAACCAGTGGAAGGAAATGTTCTACGCCATTAAGGAGGACCGCCGCAAAATCAAGGAAGAGGTTTTGCAGTTGAAGCTTGAGAAGGAGGCGCGGCAGGATGGTGTTTCTGGACGTGAACAAATCCTAGAACGACTGCGCAAACGGCTCAACCAGGAGCTGTGTGACTCCAAGAAGGACTGTGGTGAACGCAGTAGGGAACTGCAACAGAGTAAGAGAGATTATGAGGATCTCCTCAAGGTGAAGGAAAAACTAGGGGACGATAAGGCGGGTGCAGAGCAAGTGCGCCAAGTGGTTGAGACCACTCTGCAAGACACCCGTGAGGAGAACGATGATCTCCGGGGAAAGACCCTAGATCTGGAAGCTCAGGTGAAGGAGCTACAGATGTCCTGTGATACTCTCCAGAAGGCGGAGACATACCTTAAGGAAACAGTCAGCAAGATGGAAGCTGAGCGAGAGAAGATGGAGGAGTCCATCGGAAAAGCCACAGACCAGGGCCAGGAGTTGACCGCTGGTGATGGGAGGTATGAAGCAGATACCTCCTCGAGTGATGTTGGCTCGGAGGGTTCGGTGGATGTCGGAGCCGAGATCAAGCAGCTCAAGGAGTTGCTACAAACCCAGTGGACGCAAGAGAAGCGTGAGAGACTGGCTATGGAGAGCCGAGTGGGCGCATTGGAGACGGAGAGGTCTGAGAGAGCTCTGCTGCTGGAAGAGCAGTTGAAGCAGGAAGAGCTTCAGAGACGGGCCGCTGAGAGGCGAGTTGCGGAGCTAGAGGAAGAAGTTTCCGGGCTCAAAAGTCGCCTGACAAAGTATCACTCAGTGAACGAGGCCTTCTTGGAGAAGGAAAAGGGCGAACACGTTGCACTCACTCCCTTATACCATGATAAGGTGGACCTGAGGAGAGCTAAGAGAGTGTTAACCACAGATAAATATGAGATGGAAGTGGTCAAGACGAAAATTCGTGAATTTGTAGCTGTGAGTCAGCTCAGGGGAAGCATACAGGGTGAAGAAGCTGGAGGTCAGTTGCCCCTGAAACCTGAGCTGGTTGATCGTCTGGAAACCACTGGTGAGACCGAAACGTCTCGGTACAAGTGCCTTGTAGATGTACCCGAGGATTTGAGGGAAGAATGCACCAGTGAGTCCGTGCATGAGGAGTTTAAGAAGGCCGTGGGAGCCTGTAAGGTGTACTTGACCTCAGAAGCTAAACAGCTGGTGGTCCTGTCCACGACCGAAGTCACAGTGAAGAGGGTGGCTATCCTAAGTGACATGCACTGACGATGTATTTGCACGAAGCGGTTTCTCCGGTTGAAGACGGAACAAGCCGTTAGACAACTGGAGTTGTTGAGGAAAGCTCACAGTATGCGTGAAGAGGTCATCCGGGTGCCCCATGTTCTGGTGAGGAAGCTCGTTGGGAGAAATGGTCGAGCCATGCAGATGATGCTCAAAAAGTCTGGTGTGGGGAAAGTAAGCAGTCCACGTGATCGTCAGGACTGGATACCAGACGAAGACGACATGGTATCATTCTCCGCTGTAGGAACAGAAGAAAGCCTGGAATATATGCGCATGCTGTTGTAGTACCGACTGACCTACCTGCGAGAGGTAGAACAGTAGAATCTCGCTAGACTGCGAGTGGATAGACAGCATCATCTGAGTAACAGAAGATGGCAGCAGTCTAGAAATTATGAGACCAGACAGAGAAAGGGCCCCCTAAATAACACAACAGCTATAGCTGGTGTTAGGGACCTTTCAAGATATCCTGAGAGTAGTGGGCGTGGGTTTACAGGTAGTGAAACCTCCAGTAACTCAGGTTTGAGCAGCCCATACAAACGACCCAATAGAGGACGGGACATTACGGAGTCGAACCGGACCTTAGATACCAGGGCATGTGAGTCACACCGCTGTATGACTGACCGCTGGGAGCGGGGGAGGTCTGACAAGATTATGACTGACCGCTGGGAGCGGGGGAGACCTGACAAGGTTACAACTGACCGCTGGGAGCGGGGGAGCTCTGACAAGCTTACGACGAAGGTGACCCGACGAAGTCAGTGGCAGTGACAAATGGTAGGTCCCTAAGGAATGGGCTAATGTCATTGACTAATGTTCCAGGGGCTGAGTAGCACAATTGTAAAGTACATGGTCTCTATGTGAACTGGGGGTTATAATGTCATTGTGTATATTATGTGTTCAACCCCATAAGTTTGAACAGAGGGGGGGATATGTAATGCAGCGACTTGCTGGCATTACGGTAATGGTCCAGGATGTGTTTTACCTGACCATGTACCTTCCCCCTCAGGTGACTGGTCACATGACTGTGACATAGCACAGGTCCTGCACGCACAGAATGTCTGTCTGATCACATGACTGTGACATCAGCAAGGTCCTGTCAGTATGTGTGTGTGTGTGCACGGGATGCATATATAAACCCTGCTTGATGGGAGACAGGTGTTCTGTGAGAGAGGCGTAAGCCCTGTTCCCGTGTGTGTGGGACACCGACCGTGTGAGGCCTAGTGAGGCCGAGTGAAGCTTGGTGCCTGAAAGGCAAAGCCTGGATCCTGTGTAGATGCTAGTGGCCTTGGAAGGCAGAGGTTTGCGGAAGAGTACTGAAAGGCGCAGGCTGGATGTGAGTGAAGACATACCAGTAGCCTTCGAGGAACGACGGCTGGAGACCCCTATCTGGGAAGCCGCAAAGCCACAGTGGTGGCGGAGTAATGGACTGAGACAGCTAAACCCGGCAAAAGTAATACCCTGTGTTATATGGACATTGCTATCTGATTACCTTGCTGAAGGCTGTACCTGGAGCAAGTGGGCCGGTCTGCCACTTGGCTCGTGAACATTATATGTATATGTGTGTCGGCGTGCCACTGAGTTGGACCCGGTGACCTGTGGTTGATGAAGTGCAATAAATTGCAGCATTGTGAAATACCGGAAGGACATTGCTGGTGTGCTTTGATTTGCCCGGTGCAGTGAGTATCCCCCATTATGATGTCTAGCGCTGCCTTACACCACCTTTTGCTTTGATGACAGCTTTGCACACTCTTGGCATTCTCTTGAGGAGCTTCTTGAGGTAGTCACCAGAAATAGTTTTCACTTCACAGGTGTGCCCGGTCAGGTTTAATAAGTGGGATTTCTTGCCTTATAAATGGGGTTGGGACCATCAGTTGTGTTGTGCAGAAGTCTGGTGGATACACAGCTGATAGTCCTACTGAATAGACTGTTAGAATTTGTATTATGGCAAGAAAAAAGCAGCTAAGTAAAGAAAAACGAGTGGCCATCATTACTTTAAGAAATGAAGGTCAGTCAGTGCGAAAAAGTGGGAAAACTTTGAAAGTGTCTCCAAGTGCAGTTGCAAAAACCATCAAGCGCTACAAAGAAACTGGCTCACATGAGGACCGCCCGAGGAAAGGAAGACCATGAGTCACCTCTGCTTCTGAGGATAAGTTTATCCGAGTCACCAGCCTCAGAAATCGCAGGTTAACAGCCGCTCAGATTAGAGACCAGGTCAATGCCACACAGAGTTCTAGCAGCAGACACATCTCTTCAACAACTGTTAAGAGGAGACTTTGTGCAGCAGGCCTTCATGGTAAAATAGCTGCTAGGAAACCACTGCTAAGGACAGGCAACAAGCAGAAGAGACTTGTTTGGGCTAAAGAACACAAGGAATGGACATTAGACCAGTGGAAATCTGTGCTTTGGTCTGATGAGTCCAAATTTGAGATCTTTGGTTCCAACCACCGTGTCTTTGTGCGACGCAAAAAAGGTGAACGGATGGACTCTACATGCCTGGTTCCCCCCGTGAAGCATGGAGGAGGAGGTGTGATGGTGTGGGGGTGCTTTGCTGGTGACACTGTTGGGGATTTATTCAAAATTGAAGGCTGAATACTGAACCAGCATGGCTACCACAGCATCTTGCAGCGACATGCTATTCCATCCGGTTTGCGTTTAGTTGGACCATCATTTATTTTTCAACAGGACAATGACCCCAAACACACCTCCAGGCTGTGTAAGGGCTATTTGACCAAGAAGGAGAGTGATGGGGTGCTACGCCAGATGACCTGGCCTCCACAGTCACCAGACCTGAACCCAGTCGAGATGGTTTGGGGTGAGCTGGACCGCAGAGTGAAGGCAAAAGGGCCAACAAGTGCTAAGCATCTCTGGGAACTCCTTCAAGATTGTTGGAAGACCATTTCCGGGGACTACCTCTTGAAGCTCATCAAGAGAATGCCAAGAGTGTGCAAAGCAGTCATCAAAGCAAAAGGTGGCTACTTTGAAGAACCTAGAATATAAGACATATTTTCAGTTGTTTCACACTTTTTTGTTAAGTATATAATTCCACATGTGTTAATTCATAGTTTTGATGCCTTCAGTGTGAATGTACAATTTTCATACTCAAGAAAATACAGAAAAATCTTTAAATGAGAAGGTGTGTCCAAACTTTTGGTCTGTACTGTAGATAAGAGATAATTTGATTATCTGGGAATAACTCTTTAAATCTTTTGTTGGATTGTTTTCATCCTAAATACCAAATCATCATTAACATCAAATTGTTTTTTTTAATGAACCAATTTTTGGGTTATTTAAATAAACCCACAAGAAAAATACTTTATTACCAAGTGACTAGTTCCAAAGTCTGCTTTAAATTCTTACTAGAGTGAGATATTATATTTAATAATGAAACTATTGTACTGTATATTCAGCATGTTCAAATATAGATTGGGGTACAAACAGTGAGTGTTTCCTCAAAATAGTTTTTTTTACTCAATTAAATACTTTTTTTGCAAAGTGTAAACTAAATGGTTTGTAACATAAATGCATGTTATTACCTATTTACATGAAGAGTAATAACTTTGCTGTAGGTCTAAATTCTGGGACCTTCACTGATTCTGAAAGAGGGACTTTATAGGACTCTGTTTGTATAAAGTGAGGGTCTTGAATGTACACCACTGCTCAATCTATAGGACAATGAATGCAGCAGAGATGCACATCCACGACCATTACTCCATTTAAGAAAAATACTCCACATCCCCATTCTCGGGATCATTGGGAATCTTAGTGGTGGGACCTCCACTGATTAGAAATTTAATGCCTATTCTGTGGATAAGTAATGACACATTTTGGTACAATCCCATTAATGAAAGCTGTAAGTAGTGAGCGTCGCCAAGTGGCAGCCACAGGAGCTTCTATAACATTCTTAAAGAGTATCTGTCACCAGGTTTTTGCCATCTAATCTGAGAGCAGCATGACGTGGGGTCAGAGACCCTGATTCCAGCGATGTGTCACTTTCTAGGCTGCTTGTTGTAGTTTTGATAAAATCCCTGTTTTATCAGCAAAGAGATTATCACCAGAGGACCAATAATCCTGCTTTCATATAGTTCTCCATATTCATGAGCTGAGTATCCCCGTCCCCAATACTGGTTGGAAACTTTCTGCCTATGCAGAGTGTACACAGAAAGCTGCCAATCAGTGGTGTAGGGCGGGGTTATACACAGCTCAGCATTCACAGAACTGGTAGATCTGCAGCAGATAAAACAGGGATTTTCTAAAAACAAAAATACAACATGTAGCCCAGTAAGAGACAAATTGCTGGAATCAAGATTTCAGCCCCTACATCATGCTACTCTCAGATGGGATAGGAGAAACTTATATTGAAGTAGTTTGGTTCTAGACCCTTACACCACAAACCCCAATGGACTTTCCATTCCCTGTCGTTATGGTAGTTCACCACTGTTTGTGGCAGATGTGTTAATTATGGTTAGTCTTAGTTTCGTAGCACTATGCCGATTATGTGGCAAAGACTGTACAGACTGATTTGTCACATTTCTTTCCGAAGAACTTACGTGCACGCTGCTCCGGTTTCCAGATTGCTGCAATGACCATTATTGAGACAGTAACTGGTATTCTGCGCACATGGTCCAGTGCATTGACAGGACTCATTGTCGCAACTCAAAACGTAATCAGTAAAGTTCAAGCTGCATGTCATATAAGGCTCTAGCTGCAATACACCTGAAATGTCAATGAAGAATTAACAAAACATGGGATATAATTCTGCTTTATGCAAATGTATTCAATTCTTTGAAATAAATGCTTAAAATTAATTTGTATTATAACTAAGGATCCCTGTCTGAGTATCAGCTTGTGGTACCAAGGGCTCATCAGTAACATTTAGGGCTCATTCACACCTCAGTTTTTCAGGTACAAGTGCTATCTGTTGTTTTTTATTCAGGGATATCACTTGTAGTCATGGCAATCTATGGGGCTGTTCACATGTCCGGGATTTTTTGCTGACCAAGTGGTCTGTGCAAAATTGCTGAAATATGTGCGATATTGATACGAGTGTCGGATCAAGCTTGGCAATGAAAGTCTGTGGGTCCATTAAAAAAAGTTTTTTACTGACTGGTAGATAGGAGAAGGTGGGGAAACTATTTTTTTTCTCATCAGTGAAAAAAAACTGATGAAACTCTGACCAAACTCTGATGATACACTGATGAAAATCTAATGAAACTGGTGGAACCTAGTCTGTTTTTCTTGTACATAAAATACCCTGATGTCTGAATGGTGCCTAAATCTCAGGACCCACTGTTCAACTACATGCAAATATTACCTGACCCTCATTCGCAAATTTACCTATTTTTCTATATAATAATAAACTAACTAGTTTGTTAAATGAATCATTTAATGCTGATTTTATCTGTACATAGTGTATCAAGTGCATTGCGCCAACTAATGCTCATATTGTGGGATCTTTGAGCCCATTCCTGCAAAGGGACCCACCTGGGGATTTACCTTTTCACCAGTCGTCCAGTCCGAGACTGACTTTAGTCATACTGTATAATAAGATAATTATGCTAAGAAATTCACATCAAGTATGTACTAACATAAACCAGAAAGTGGGAGTATACCCTGTTCACACTAGTGTCATGACTTCTATTTATACAGGATTTATCATGCACTGTACACTATTTGTTAGACACACTATAATAAGACATATTTTTTATTAGATGCTCACTACAATATTTATAAATTTGTTTTACTAGCAGATAGAACATGTATGGAGGAAGAAATATTGAACAGTATTTAGCATTTCATCTCTCATTTTCTTGTATGCATGAAGTCTGATTGGAAGACATCTGATCAATGCAAGTGATCACTAAAAGAAGTTGACAGCAAAGCTAGAATAGGAGCCAACGATTTTATCCCTTTCTTCTTGGCTTTTTCTGAACAGCCACAGCCTCATCTTTGGCAAAAGAGTGTAATGGGCTAACATTGTGACCTCTGAATAAAGCCAAGGGAAGCCAACAGGTGACGGAGTGGTACTGCGTTTTCCTAACTCTGCTGACACTTCTTTATAGAAATGGGTAAAAAGAAGTGTTACAGCAATCCCAGCGGTTGTTCTTTTTGACATGCCAGTGTGGCACCCCTGCGAGTCCAGTCGCCACAGAGGCACTGCATCTCACCCAGAGGTGTGGTACCCCACTCTCAGGTAAGGAGGGAGTACTGCCCGGGACCCATCCACCTACATCCAACACTCTACACCATTCCAGACCAGCAGGAGGGGCAAGATGCATGAATCCACTGCTGAGCCCTGTCCCTGGTTGGAAGGGGGGGAACCAAGAGAGGGGGAACCATGTAGTGGGTGTGGGTGGAGGAAGTAGTTCAGGGGAGCACCGTCAGTAGGAGTATAAGAAGAAAGGGAACCATCTTGAAACAGCCAGTCCTGCTCAGGAGAGCAGTGTAGGAGGTCCAGGCTCCTGGCTCCAGTGCTTGGAGCAGGAGTTGAGAGGAGAGAGGAGAGTGGGCCTAGTCTAAGAGGCCCAGGAGAGAGAGTGAGAGAGGATGGGAGCAGAGGGAAGGCTCCAGAGACAGAGGGGATCCCTGGGGCACGGGGAGTGCAAGAAGCCACCCGTGTGCCTGAATCTACACGGACGTGGAGGGATCAGGCCGCAGACGTGGACCGGCCCCTAAACTAGTGGAGAACAACCAGGCTCAGCTAGATAACCAGAGGTTGCTGTACTTGCAAGGTGCAGCTGCCAACCACCACAATTACATTGCCGAAAAGGTGGCCGCATAGGGTCCAGGGGATTGCAAGTCGACCGACAAGACCCGAGGCTACCGGCTTGGGACACTGATTGTGAGGCGCAGGGCAGGAGGGCGAGAGCCAGCGCAGGAAGACGACCGAGAAAGGAACATAGAACGGGGTCCCATTTAAGTACTCCTGAAATACTTGAGAGCTGCTGAACTCCTTTCTTGGTGAACACAGGACGATGTGGGCGGTTACAGACCGGTAACTGTAAAATGGAGTCTTGAACAACAATGAGTAAACCTGAAGGCTGCACCCCACTGTGTCCTTGAATAATTGCTGCGCCATCACCAACCCTGCACTACATTGCACAGACAACAGCTACCTCATCAAATCATCGCTACACTGCCCTGGAGCTTAGCTCTGCCTGTGGAGAGCTGAACCAACTCTGCTGTTTCACCATCAGCCCCAGTGGACCTGCACCGCAGCGGCAGCTCCATATAGCCGCATACCACAGGTGGTGTCACGAACATTATCTCTAAAAACTTTATTCCCCTTTTACTTTCTTTTTAATTGACCGCCCTGGGTCACGGACCGGGTCACTGCCACCTTGACACCGACCGGCCCGGCTACCGAGTACCCCACGGCCCAGGGGGCGCATCACACCAGCATTGTCCATGCTGCCACCAATCTAATAATGTATAAAGTCATGACTTACTTGATATTGGAGAAGATTCAGAAACTGTTTGAAGCATTTCAATTGAGTCATTAGTGTTCTTAAATGCGTATTCAACATCATCAGTTAAATTATAGTTTAAAAAGTCAATGCCTGTTTGGTTGTTTGGATAGTTATAGAGTCCGGAAGAATTAACAACGATGCTTCCTGCGCTGTAAACCAAAAATGGAGAGAACATGGAGAATAAATCACAAGGGATGTCACATTTCAGATCCTGCTGTGATACAACATCTTGTCTAAAGTGAAACTATCATTATATCTTTATTGCAATCTGGTCACTATTACATTTTCAACTGAAGCTGCTGATTTAAGAGCTATAGTGTTAAAGGAAGTGGGGATCAAGTTTTTAAACAGGGATTTAGAGCAGAAAATGTGTTAAAATGTTTATTGTAGAACCATAGAACATTAGAGTTGGAAGGGACCTCCAGGGTCATCGTGTTGAACCCCTGCTCAATGCAGGATTCACTAAACCATCTCAGACATATAAGAGTTTGTCAGTGTAAAATGACTGGCAGGGCTTGTTAAAGAGTCAATATTCACTTTTAGGATTGCTACTTCCAGTAAGTGGCACTAGAGTTCCTGTCCTCCTCCTTTCTGAAGAGGCAATTGGCATATTTCCTAAAGGGGCATTGCACAGCCTATAAGTCTCCTCACACTGGTATGTCTGGCATGTCACCCTCCACAAGGAGAGATGTTACTCCTTAAACCCCTGCTCTAAACAAGCACAGCACCTTGTAAGATAAATCACACCTTTAGTGTCATCCTTTTCTGCCTTACCAGAAATCATTCTGTTTTTCAGATATGTTAATGAGTAGCTCCATGTGCACCCATTGACTGAACATGTCACTGCACTTTCCCACCTACCTGTTTTGCATCTCTCTCCGCCCTCCTCTTCTTTTATTTACAGGAGCCAGAGAAGGACAAAAATAGATTGATAACAAATAGATTGGAAAGTGCAGTGAACTGCTCAGCCAGGCCAAGGGTGCACTAAACACCTCATCAGCATATTTAAACATTTTCAGGAAAACGCAGCAATAGATTTGTACACTGGAGGAATGATTTTTATAAGGGCTATGTCCCCTACAAGTTGCTATGCTTGGTTTGAACAGTCATCATGTGTTGACAGACTCCCTGCAACCTCTTCCTGCCACAACCAATTTCCTTTTTGCGTTTTTCATTTTTTATCCCTTTCTTCCAAGAATCATAACTTTTTTTTATTTTTCCATCCACATAGACGTATGGTGGTTTGTTTTTGACAAGTTGCAGTTCTGAATTTCACCATTCATTTTTCCAGCGTCCTGGAAAACGGTAGATAAAATTTCAATTGAGGTGAAACGCTTAAAAAAAACCACTATTCTGACATTATTTTTTAGGTTTTGTTTTTATGGTGATTATTGTTGACCTGGCATCATGATTCTCTTAGTTAGTACAATTACAGCCGTACCAAACTTGTTTGTTTTTATTAATTTATTTTAGTCGCAAAAAAAAATTCTAAAATTTGTAAAAACATTTGTTTCACAATTTTCTGAGATCCATAACTTTTTCATTTTTTGGTCAATTTAGCTGTGTGAGGGCTTATACTTTTGCGCTTTACCGGATGGGTTAAATTATTATAAATTTTGATAGATCTGACTTTTAGGGATATGGTAATACCAAATATGGTTTTTTTTATCTTTATTTTTAAAGGGGGTAATGAGGGAAATTCAAAACCCACAGGCTGGGTTTCACAGGAACATCTCCATGACAGGCACAAAGGATTTCAGCAAGAACCCCACTCACATGGTAACCTATCAACATCCCGTAATCGAGTCTCGGGCAGGTTACAGAGATTGACAGCAGCATTTAAGGGGTTAAAACAGGAGCAATTGGAGCTCAGCTCTGATTGCTCCTGTTTCAGGCAGATGTTGGCTGTGTGACACAGTTGGCAGCTCCTGGGTACAATGCAGGCTCAGCACCCGAGTCTGCTCCAAGCACCCGGCCCTGACTTACACCATACATATATGACGGATGTCAGGAAGAAATGAAATAGCCTTTGTGCTCTCTTTTCTCTGACCATATATAAAAAATACAGTATGTATAGCTCTTGCTACTTGGAAATATACTATGTATAGAATACCTGAACCCATATAGGATCATTCTCTGGAAGTATTTTGGTGCGCACTTCTGGTATATCTTAGAAAAAGTCTGAAATAAAGCAGAAATAAAACATTTCAATGACAAACATTATTTTTCTGTATATACATACTCTAACAACAGGTACTATCTAATTTAACAAAAACTTAACTAAATGTAACTGCACTTTCAGGTGAGATTACAGGATCGGCTGTAAAGTGTGTATGTGGCGCCCCTGAGGGTTCAGTCGCCACAGAGATACTGCACCTCACCCCGAGGTTTGGTGTCTCCCTTCTCTCAGGTAAGGAGGGAGTGCTGCACGGAACCCCAACCACCTACATCCAACACAACACTGCTCCAGGCCAGCCGGAGGGGCAAGAAGCAATGTAGTTTTCTGCTGAGCCCTGGCTGGAGTAGGGGGGGAACGCAAAGGTAGGGGGAACCAATAGTGGGTGTGGGTGGAGGAAACAGTTACACGGAGCACATATACAGTAAGTATATAATAGAAAGCCATATTAGGTCTAGTGTTGTTGAGTTGAGTTTAGTCCTGCATGCAGTGCAGAACAGTCAGGGAGCAGAGGCTCAGTCGGAGCTCTGCTCCACAAGTTAGGGCCCAGGATAGAGGCCCCGGAGGGGAGCAGGGAGCAGGCTCCATTCTACTTAAAGGATCCCAGGGGGTATGGCGCGTGCAGGACGGCACCCGTACGCCCCGCTCCTGCCAGATGATCAGGAGGGATCGGTTGCTACACTCAAAACCCCAGGGGGTCAGGTTGGTCCCGGATCCGACATACAGGAAGGACTTCAGCATACCCGAGCGGGAATGAGAGTGAGCAGTGTAGGGCAGTGGTGAGAAGGACCGAGTGTGGAAAAGGTCAAGATAGGTACATATGAAAGTGGGGTTCCGCCAGGCATTCCTAAATTTGCTGAGAAAGGACTGAACCCCTGCCCGGTGAATGCAGCGCGACAAGGGAGGCCTTCACCTGCAAAGTGCATTTGTGAATTGCCTAAGAACTGTAAGTAAAACCTTGAAAGACTGCATCGAACAGCCTCTGTCTGTTTCTTCACCGGCATCACTGATCTTCACCACACTACAACGCCCAGCACACCATTCAACTATCTATCTACACTGCCCTGAGGCCCGCTCCACCTGTGGGGAGCTGTACCATCTTTAGCTGCCTTGTCACCTGCCTCAGAGGACTGCTGCAGCGCTGGTGACCATCACCAGACACCACAGGTGGCGTCACGAATTTCTCCGAACTTTATTAGTAATCGCTACCCCCTTTTTGCACTGTCCGCCTTGGGTCATGGACCGGGCCAGCCACCGTCATCTTCCCCAAAAAGCAGCTATCAGGCCCGGCTGCCGAGTACCCCACGGCCCTGGGGGCGAGTCATGTACATGAGGAAAAACACTATTCCTAGACATTAAATTACTTGTATACTGCATTTTAGCAGTTTGCCCATTAAATAGATGCTTTAAGTTTCTCCCTTTTCCAATGTGATTTTGTTCCCTCAGCTCTCAGCCATAGACTTTAAAGGGACTCTGGCAGCAAAAAACGCCTGTTCAAACAAAGTACAGGCGTTTGGTATCAAAAAGTGCTCAAATCTGTTTACAAATCTGTATGCAGTGAGAGATCAAATTACATTTTGTGACATTAAAAGGGCTCTGTCAGAACAGAATGACTGTTCAAAGCAAGTACAGGCGCTCGGTGCACCGTGGCATGGCCAATCATTTAAATATACCTTCCCACCTGCTTATTTTCCCTCAATCTCCACCACCCCCCTTCTTTGATTCACAATCCTGGCTTCATAGAGTCAGATAAGGATGAAGATAGATAGAAACCAAGCAGGCGGGAAGGTGTATTTAAATTTTTGCCCCTGTCATAGATCACCGAGTGCCTGTACTTGGTTAAAACAGTCATTCTTTGGTGACAGAGCCATTTTAATGGCAGAGAATGTAATTTGATCTCTCACTGCATACAGATTTGTAAATAGATTTGAGCAATTTTTGAAAGCGAATCTGTGCAAGAGACAAAAAAGTAAATGATAAGTGGGGAAAGTGGCGTTTTACTCTAATAAAATATATAGAAAAGTTTTTTATCTTTACTTGCACTGTCAATTTAGAAAAAAATAAAAATAAAAGTTTAGGTACTACGTCACTGTTGTAAAGCAGATCTTAGTGGGGTTTGCATAACTTCAAATACCATATTAAGTAATTTGTGATTAATTAATAGACCCCATTCTGGACAGTAACCAATTAATCAAAGAAGGATAGTGGCTATATCAGGTATCTATCCGCTTAAAAAATTTAGTCCACCCTGTCATGGCTTCAGCTTTTTCTGCTGGTTGTCTTTAGCCTATCACATTGTATAAATCATATACCCATACATATAGAATCAGCATATCATCTTGATCTCCTATTACATATTTTATTACCTTTTCAATCTCAGTAGCTAGGGCTGCGTATTCTAATGAAGAGGAATTTGCTAGTTGTGGAGTATATGTTCTGTTCAATGAGGCGAGAACATTAATACTCTTAAAAGGAACCTTGCTTTTATCTGAGTAAAAAACAATATTAAAGGTTAGAGAGAAATCCATATAATTGCAGAGACAGAATGTGGTGTTGTCTGTTTACCTAGTACAAAAGCTGCAACTCTTTATTTTACTGGATTTTAGACTGAGACTGAGATTTGTGACCATTCAGCCAAAGCTTTAGTAAACTTGGCATTACGGTTCAGCTCATAGCTGAGTTCATACCAAATAATGGTGTCAAAAGGGTTTTCCAGACAGGGGTGTACATGGTGGATGTGCAGCTGATCAGGTGGGAATCTCTCAGATGGAGTATCAAAAAAGCTGGTGACAATTTCCCTTTAAAGAGAAATAGGGGGACATGGCTGCTAAGATTCCTTTTCTGTTTTTTTAGCGATATCAGTAGAAGCCCGTATTCCAAATGGGTCGCAGCAGTCACAGGAGGCAGCAAAATGTTTCCTGTCAGTGTTCTATGATATGTGTAAATGGGAAGAGTTCAATATCTTCCTTCATCCAGTGCAATGGAGAGGAAGGAGGTTATCACCTGTAATTTGCAAGTAAATGTACTATCTTATCTTTCTATCTCATATATATCTTTATATGGCCTAGGCAAACTATGAACTATCTTCCTTCTTAATAAGTCTACAACACATGCCACATCAAGAAATGTTCTTTCTAGGGGCTGATAAATCCATTCTGAATACTTTTTATCAATATACAAACAATGGTCAATACGAAATTAACGGAAAGTACTCCTAGTCACATCTACTGTATATTTTTACAACCATTAATGAAATATGGATATAGAATATTGGTCTCACCTATTATTACATCTACAAATTCGACTCCATTTTCACAGTATTTCCCAAATGTGTTTGGTGGACATTGTTGTGTGGAAGGTCTTTTTGATGATGTTGTTACTTCTGTAAATGATGTTTTACTAGCTGTTTCGGGGATAAGAACAGCACTTGAGGCCACTGTAACTTGTGAAACACTAGAAGTCTGTAATCCATGTTGAGAAGAAGAGATTAGTTCACCTAAAGATGTTGTATATTCTTTGTATTTGGTTGTTGGTGACATTTCTGATACTAATAATATAGTAGTTTGAGGCACACTGCTGGAAAAGTGAGATGTATCAAAAGAACTTGAAGTTTGTGTCAATGGAGAAGATCCGATTGATTCTGTAGAATGTGAACGTTCTGTTGATGTTGTCTCTGTGCCCTCAGTATATTGGGGCGTTTCAGTCACTGATGAAGATGTTGAGGGACCAAAAGCACTTGAGACTTTTACAGTAGTTGAGGACTTTGTCATTGCTGTGGAGTGTAAAGACAGTGGTTCAGTTGAAGTCTCTTGTGTGTGAGTTGCAGTGGAAAGCTGTTCTTTGCTTGGTGATGAAATTCTTAGAGTTGTAGTTTCTGTGGACTCTAATGGTGTTGTTGATTGAACATGTTCTGCCACACTAGTTGACACGTCTTTCAATGTTGATGAACCAGAAGTTTGAAATGATGAAGAAGTAGCAATGGATGATGCATCTGATGCTTGTGAAGCACCTGATGTCTCCATACTTGATGTTGGTAAAGTTGAAGACATCGATGTTTCTTGTATTATGGTTGATGCTTTCATGGTAGAAGATAAATGTGATATTTCTGGTTCTGTTGATGCCTCCGTCACATCAGAACTACTTGTGATAGATTCCTTGGATGAAGTTGTTAGTAGTGTTTCTGTTGCAGTTGAAGCCACTGTAGTTTGATGCGCACTGGTGGAGGAGTGAGATGTATCAAAAGAACTTGAAGTTTGTGTCAATGGAGAAGATCCGATTGATTCTGTAGAATGTGAACGTTTTGTTGATGTTGTCTCTGTGCCCTCAGTATATTGGGGCGTTTCAGTTACTGATGAAGATGTTGAAGGACCAAAAGCACTTGAGACTTCTATAGTAGTTGAGGGCTGTGTAATTGCTGTGGAGTATAAAGACAGTGGTTCAGTTGAAGTCTCTAGTGTGTGGGTACCAGTGGAAAGCTGTTCTTTAGTTGGTGATGAAATTCTAAGAGTTGTAGTTTCTGTGGACTCCAATCTTGTTGTTGACTGTACATGTTTTGTTACACTGGTTGACATGTCTTTCAATGTTGATGAACCAGAAGTTTGAAATGATTTAAAAGTAGCCATGGATGATGCATCTGATGCTTGTGAACCACCTGATGTCTCCATACTTGATGTTGGTAAAGTTGAAGACATCGATGAATCTTGTGTTATGGTTGATGCTTCTACGGTAGAAGATAAATGTGATATTTCTGGTTCCGTTGATGCCTCCGTCACATCAGAACTACTTGTGATAGATTCCTTGGATGAAGTTGTTAGCAGTGTTCCTGTTGCAGTTGAAGCCAATGTAGTTTGATGCGCACTGGTGGAGGAGTGAGATACATCAAAAGAACTTGAAGTTTGTGTCAATGGAGAAGATCCGATTAATTCTGTAGAATGCGAACGTTCTGTTGATGTTGTCTCTGTGCCCTCAGTATACTGGGGTGTTTCAGTTACTGATGAAGATGTTGAAGGACCAAAAGCACTTGAGATTTCTACAGTAGTTGAGGGCTGTGTCACTGTTGTGGAGTGTAAAGACAGTGGTTCAGTTAAAGTCTCTAGTGTGTGGGTACCAGTGGAAAGCTGTTCTTTGGTTGGTGATGAAATTCTTAGAGTTGTAGTTTCTGTGGACTCTAATGGTGTTGTTGATTGTACATGTTCTGTTACACTGTTTGACATGTCTTTCAATGTTGATGAACCAGCAGTTTGAAATGATGTAGAAAAAGCCATGGATGATGCATCTGATGCTTGTGAACCACCTGATGTCTCCATAGTTGATGTTGGTAAAGTTGAAGACATCAATGATTCTTGTGTTATGGTTGATGCTTCTATGGTAGAAGATAAATGTGATATTTCTGGTTCTGTTGATGCCTCTGTCACATCAGAACTACTTGTGATAGATTCCTTGGAAGAAGTTGTTAGTAGTGTTTCTGTTGCAGTTGAAGCCACTGTAGTTTGATGCGCACTGGTGGAGGAGTGAGATGTATCAAAAGAACTTGAAGTTTGTGTCAATGGAGAAGATCCGATTAATTCTGTAGAATGTGAACGTTTTGTTGATGTTGTCTCTGTGCCCTCAGTATATTGGGGCGTTTCAGTTACTGATGAAGATGTTGAAGGACCAAAAGCACTTGAGACTTCTACAGTAGTTGAGGGCTGTGTCATTGCTGTGGAGTGTGAAGACAGTGGTTCAGTTGATGTCTCTTGTGTGTGGGTTGCAGTGGAAAGCTGTTCTTTGCTTGGTGATGAAATTCTTAGAGTTGTAGTTTCTGTGGACTCTAATGGTGTTGTTGATTGTACATGTTCTGTTACACTCTTTGACATGTCTTTCAATGTTGATGAACCAGCAGTTTGAAATGATGTAGAAAAAGCCATGGATGATGCATCTGATGCTTGTGAACCACCTGATGTCTCCATAGTTAATGTTGGTAAAGTTGAAGACATCAATGATTCTTGTGTTATGGTTGATGCTTCTATGGTAGAAGATAAATGTGATATTTCTGGTTCTGTTGATGCCTCTGTCACATCAGAACTACTTGTGATAGATTCCTTGGATGAAGTTGTTAGTAGTGTTTCTGTTGCAGTTGAAGCCACTGTAGTTTGATGCGCACTGGTGGAGGAGTGAGATGTATCAAAAGAACTTGAAGTTTGTGTCAATGGAGAAGATCCGATTAATTCTGTAGAATGTGAACGTTCTGTTGATGTTGCCTTTGTGCCCTCAGTATATTGGGGCGTTTCAGTTACTGATGAAGATGTTGAAGGACCAAAAGCACTTGAGACTTCTACAGTAGTTGAGGGCTGTGTCATTGCTGTGGAGTGTGAAGACAGTGGTTCAGTTGATGTCTCTTGTGTGTGGGTTGCAGTGGAAAGCTGTTCTTTGCTTGGTGATGAAATTCTTAGCGTTGTAGTTTCTGTGGACTCTAATGGTGTTGTTGACTGTACATGTTCTGTTACACTGTTTGACATGTCTTTCAATGTTGATGAACCAGAAGTTTGAAATGATTTAAAAGTAGCCATGGATGATGCATCTGATGCTTGTGAACCACCTGATGTCTCCATACTTGATGTTGGTAAAGTTGAAGACATCGATGAATCTTGTGTTATGGTTGATGCTTCTATGGTAGAAGATAAATATGATATTTCTGGTTCCGTTGATGCCTCTGTCACATCAGAACTACTTGTGATAGATTCCTTGGATGAAGTTGTTAGCAGTGTTCCTGTTGCAGTTGAAGCCAATGTAGTTTGATGCGCACTGGTGGAGGAGTGAGATATATCAAAAGAACTTGAAGTTTGTGTCAATGGAGAAGATCCGATTAATTCTGTAGAATGTGAACGTTCTGTTGATGTTGTCTCTGTGCCCTCAGTATATTGGGGTGTTTCAGTTACTGATGAAGATGTTGAAGGACCAAAAGCACTTGAGATTTCTACAGTAGTTGAGGGCTGTGTCACTGTTGTGGAGTGTAAAGACAGTGGTTCAGTTGAAGTCTCTAGTGTGTGGGTACCAGTGGAAAGCTGTTCTTTGGTTGGTGATGAAATTCTTAGAGTTGTAGTTTCTGTGGACTCTAATGGTGTTGTTGATTGTACATGTTCTGTTACACTGTTTGACATGTCTTTCAATGTTGATGAACCAGCAGTTTGAAATGATGTAGAAAAAGCCATGGATGATGCATCTGATGCTTGTGAACCACCTGATGTCTCCATAGTTGATGTTGGTAAAGTTGAAGACATCGATGATTCTTGTGTTATGGTTGATGCTTCTATGGTAGAAGATAAATGTGATATTTCTGGTTCTGTGGATGCCTCCGTCACATCAGAACTACTTGTGATAGATTCCTTGGAAGAAGTTGTTAGTAGTGTTTCTGTTGCAGTTGAAGCCACTGTAGTTTGATGCGCACTGGTGGAGGAGTGAGATGTATCAAAAGAACTTGAAGTTTGTGTCAATGGAGAAGATCCGATTAATTCTGTAGGATGTGAGCGTTTTGTTGATGTTGTCTCTGTGCCCTCAGTATATTGGGGCGTTTCAGTTACTGATGAAGATGTTGAAGGACCAAAAGAAATTGAGACTTCTATAGTAGTTGAGGGCTGTGTCATTGCTGTGGAGTATAAAGACAGTGGTTCAGTTGAAGTCTCTAGTGTGTGGGTACCAGTGGAAAGCTGTTCTTTAGTTGGTGATGAAATTCTAAGAGTTGTAGTTTCTGTGGACTCTAATGGTGTTGTTGATTGTACATGTTCTGTTACACTGGTTGACATGTCTTTCAATGTTGATGAACCAGAAGTTTGAAATGATGTAGAAGTAGCCATGGATAATGTATCTGATGCTTGTGAACCACCTGATGTCTCCATACTTGATGTTGGTAAAGTTGAAGACTTCGATGATTCTTGTGTTATGGTTGATGCTTCTATGGCAGAAGATAAATGTGATATTTCTGGTTCTGTTGATGCCTCTGTCACATCAGGACTACTTGTGATAGATTCCTTGGATGACGTTGTTAGTAGTGTTTCTGTTTCAGTTGAAGCCACTGTAGTTTGATGCACACTGGTGGATGAGTGAGATGTATCAAAAGAACTTGAAGTTTGTGTCAATGCGGAAGATCCGATTGATTCTGTAGAATGTGAACGTTCTTTTAATGTTGTCTCTGTGCCCTCAGTATATTGCGGTGTTTCAGTTACTGATGAAGATGTTGAAGGACCAAAAGCACTTGAGACTTCTACAGTAGTTGAGGGCTGTGTCATTGCTGTGGAGTGTGAAGACAGTGGTTCAGTTGATGTCTCTTGTGTGTGGGTTGCAGTGGAAAGTTGTTCTTTGCTTGGTGATGAAATTCTTAGAGTTGTAGTTTCTGTGGACTCTAATGGTGTTGTTGACTGTACATGTTCTGTTACACTGGTTGACATGTCTTTCAATGTTGATGAACCAGAAGTTTGAAATGATTTAAAAGTAGCCATGGATGATGCATCTGATGCTTGTGAACCACCTGATGTCTCCATACTTGATGTTGGTAAAGTTGAAGACAACGATGAATCTTGTGTTATGGTTGATGCTTCTATGGTAGAAGATAAATGTGATATTTCCTGTTCCGTTGATGCCTCCGTCACATCAGAACTACTTGTGATAGATTCCTTGGATGAAGTTGTTAGTAGTGTTTCTGTTGCAGTTGAAGCCACTGTAGTTTGATGCGCACTGGTGGAGGAGTGAGATGTATCAAAAGAACTTGAAGTTTGTGTCAATGGAGAAGATCCGATTAATTCTGTAGAATATGAACGTTTTGTTGATGTTGTCTCTGTGCCCTCAGTATATTGGGGCGTTTCAGTTACTGATGAAGATGTTGAAGGACCAAAAGCACTTGAGACTTCTACAGTAGTTGAGGGCTGTGTCATTGCTGTGGAGTGTAAAGACAGTGGTTCACTTGATGTCTCTTGTGTGTGGGTTGCAGTGGAAAGCTTTTCTTTGCTTGGTGATGAAATTCTTAGAGTTGCAGTTTCAGTGGACTCTAATGGTGTTGTTGATTGTACATGTTCTGTTACACTGGTTGACATGTGTTTCAATGTTGATGAACCAGAAGTTTGAAATGATTTAAAAGTAGCCATGGATGATGCATCTGATGCTTGTGAACCACCTGATGTCTCCATACTTGATGTTGGTAAAGTTGAAGACATCGATGAATCTTGTGTTATGGTTGATGCTTCTATGGTAGAAGATAAATATGATATTTCTGGTTCCGTTGATGCCTCTGTCACATCAGAACTACTTGTGATAGATTCCTTGGATGAAGTTGTTAGCAGTGTTTCTGTTGCAGTTGAAGCCAATGTAGTTTGATGCGCACTGGTGGAGGAGTGAGATATATCAAAAGAACTTGAAGTTTGTGTCAATGGAGAAGATCCGATTAATTCTGTAGAATGTGAACGTTCTGTTGATGTTGTCTCTGTGCCCTCAGTATATTGCGGTGTTTCAGTTACTGATGAAGATGTTGAAGGACCAAAAGCACTTGAGACTTCTACAGTAGTTGAGGGCTGTGTCACTGCTGTGGAGTGTAAAGACAGTGGTTCAGTTGAAGTCTCTAGTGTGTGGGTACCAGTGGAAAGCTGTTCTTTGGTTGGTGATGAAATTCTTAGAGTTGTAGTTTCTGTGGACTCTAATGGTGTTGTTGATTGTACATGTTCTGTTACACTGTTTGACATGTCTTTCAATGTTGATGAACCAGAAGTTTGAAATGATGTAGAAAAATCCATGGATGATGCATCTGATGCTTGTGAACCACCTGATGTCTCCATAGTTGATGTTGGTAAAGTTGAAGACATCAATGATTCTTGTGTTATGGTTGATGCTTCTATGGTAGAAGATAAATGTGATATTTCTGGTTCTGTGGATGCCTCCGTCACATCAGAACTACTTGTGATAGATTCCTTGGATGAAGTTGTTAGTAGTGTTTCTGTTGCAGTTGAAGCCACTGTAGTTTGATGCGCACTGGTGGAGGAGTGAGATGTATCAAAAGAACTTGAAGTTTGTGTCAATGAAGAAGATCCGATTAATTCTGTAGAATGTGAACGTTTTGTTGATGTTGTCTCTGTGCCCTCAGTATATTGGGGCGTTTCAGTCAATGATGAAGATGTTGAAGGACCAAAAGAACTTGAGACTTCTATAGTAGTTGAGGGCTGTGTCATTGCTGTGGAGTATAAAGACAGTGGTTCAGTTGAAGTCTCTAGTGTGTGGGTACCAGTGGAAAGCTGTTCTTTAGTTGGTGATGAAATTCTAAGAGTTGTAGTTTCTGTGGACTCTAATGGTGTTGTTGTTTGTACATGTTCTGTTACACTGGTTGACATGTCTTTCAATGTTGATGAACCAGAAGTTTGAAATGATGTAGAAGTAGCCATGGATGGTGTATCTGATGCTTGTGAACCACCTGATGTCTCCATACTTGATGTTGGTAAAGTTGAAGACATCGATGATTCTTGTGTTATGGTTGATGCTTCTATGGTAGAAGATAAATGTGATATTTCTGGTTCTGTTGATGCCTCTGTCACATCAGGACTACTTGTGATAGATTCCTTGGATGAAGTTGTTAGTAGTGTTTCTGTTTCAGTTGAAGCCACTGTAGTTTGATGCACACTGGTGGAGGAGTGAGATGTATCAAAAGAACTTGAAGTTTGTGTCAATGCGGAAGATCCGATTGATTCTGTAGAATGTGAATGTTCTGTTGATGATATCTCTGTGCCCTCAGTATATTGGGGCGTTTCAGTTACTGATGAAGATGTTGAAGGACCAAAAGCACTTGAGACTTCTACAGTAGTTGAGGGCTGTGTCATTGCTGTGGAGTGTGAAGACAGTGGTTCAGTTGATGTCTCTTGTGTGTGGGTTGCAGTGGAAAGTTGTTCTTTGCTTGGTGATGAAATTCTTAGAGTTGTAGTTTCTGTGGACTCTAATGGTGTTGTTGACTGTACATGTTCTGTTACACTGGTTGACATGTCTTTCAATGTTGATGAACCAGAAGTTTGAAATGATTTAAAAGTAGCCATGGATGATGCATCTGATGCTTGTGAACCACGTGATGTCTCCATACTTGATGTTGGTAAAGTTGAAGACAACGATGAATCTTGTGTTATGGTTGATGCTTCTATGGTAGAAGATAAATGTGATATTTCCTGTTCCGTTGATGCCTCCGTCACATCAGAACTACTTGTGATAGATTCCTTGGATGAAGTTGTTAGTAGTGTTTCTGTTGCAGTTGAAGCCACTGTAGTTTGATGCGCACTGGTGGAGGAGTGAGATGTATCAAAAGAACTTGAAGTTTGTGTCAATGGAGAAGATCCGATTAATTCTGTAGAATGTGAACGTTTTGTTGATGTTGTCTCTGTGCCCTCAGTATATTGGGGCGTTTCAGTTACTGATGAAGATGTTGAAGGACCAAAAGCACTTGAGACTTCTACAGTAGTTGAGGGCTGTGTCATTGCTGTGGAGTGTAAAGACAGTGGTTCACTTGATGTCTCTTGTGTGTGGGTTGCAGTGGAAAGCTTTTCTTTGCTTGGTGATGAAATTCTTAGAGTTGCAGTTTCAGTGGACTCTAATGGTGTTGTTGATTGTACATGTTCTGTTACACTGGTTGACATGTGTTTCAATGTTGATGAACCAGAAGTTTGAAATGATTTAAAAGTAGCCATGGATGATGCATCTGATGCTTGTGAACCACCTGATGTCTCCATACTTGATGTTGGTGAAGTTGAAGACAACGATGAATCTTGTGTTATGGTTGATGCTTCTATGGTAGAAGATAAATGTGATATTTCTGGTTCCGTTGATGCCTCTGTCACATCAGAACTACTTGTGATAGATTCCTTGGATGAAGTTGTTAGTAGTGTTTCTGTTGCAGTTGAAGCCACTATAGTTTGATGCGCACTGGTGGAAGAGTGAGATGTATCAAAAGAACTTGAAGTTTGTATCAATGGAGAAGATCCGATTAATTCTGTAGAATGTGAACGTTTTGTTGATGTTGTCTCTGTGCCCTCAGTATATTGGGGTGTTTCAGTTACTGATGAAGATGTTGAAGGACCAAAAGCACTTGAGACTTCTATAGTAGTTGAGGGCTGTGTCATTGCTGTGGAGTATAAAGACAGTGGTTCAGTTGAAGTCTCTAGTGTGTGGGTACCAGTGGAAAGCTGTTCTTTAGTTGGTGATGAAATTCTAAGAGTTGCAGTTTCTGTGGACTCTAATGGTGTTGTTGATTGTACATGTTCTGTTACACTAGTTGACATGTCTTTCAATGTTGATGAACCAGAAGTTTGAAATGATGTAGAAGTAGCCATGGATGATGTATCTGATGCTTGTGAACCACCTGATGTCTCCATACTTGATGTTGGTAAAGTTGAAGACATCGATGATTCTTGTGTTATGGTTGATGCTTCTATGGTAGAAGATAAATGTGATATTTCTGGTTCTGTTGATGCCTCTGTCACATCAGGAATACTTGTGATAGATTCCTTGGATGAAGTTGTTAGTAGTGTTTCTGTTTCAGTTGAAGCCACTGTAGTTTGATGCGCACTGGTGGAGGAGTGAGATGTATCAAAAGAACTTGAAGTTTGTGTCAATGGAGAAGATCCGATTAATTCTGTAGAATGTGAACGTTTTGTTGATGTTGTCTCTGTGCCCTCAGTATATTGGGGCGTTTCAGTTACTGATGAAGATGTTGAAGGACCAAAAGCACTTGAGACTTCTACAGTAGTTGAGGGCTGTGTCATTGCTGTGGAGTGTAAAGACAGTGGTTCACTTGATGTCTCTTGTGTGTGGGTTGCAGTGGAAAGCTTTTCTTTGCTTGGTGATGAAATTCTTAGAGTTGCAGTTTCAGTGGACTCTAATGGTGTTGTTGATTGTACATGTTCTGTTACACTGGTTGACATGTGTTTCAATGTTGATGAACCAGAAGTTTGAAATGATTTAAAAGTAGCCATGGATGATGCATCTGATGCTTGTGAACCACCTGATGTCTCCATACTTGATGTTGGTAAAGTTGAAGACATCGATGAATCTTGTGTTATGGTTGATGCTTCTATGGTAGAAGATAAATGTGATTTTTCTGGTTCCGTTGATGCCTCTGTCACATCAGAACTACTTGTGATAGATTCCTTGGATGAAGTTGTTAGCAGTGTTTCTGTTGCAGTTGAAGCCAATGTAGTTTGATGCGCACTGGTGGAGGAGTGAGATATATCAAAAGAACTTGAAGTTTGTGTCAATGGAGAAGATCCGATTAATTCTGTAGAATGTGAACGTTCTGTTGATGTTGTCTCTGTGCCCTCAGTATATTGCGGTGTTTCAGTTACTGATGAAGATGTTGAAGGACCAAAAGCACTTGAGACTTCTACAGTAGTTGAGGGCTGTGTCACTGCTGTGGAGTGTAAAGACAGTGGTTCAGTTGAAGTCTCTAGTGTGTGGGTACCAGTGGAAAGCTGTTCTTTGGTTGGTGATGAAATTCTTAGAGTTGTAGTTTCTGTGGACTCTAATGGTGTTGTTGATTGTACATGTTCTGTTACACTGTTTGACATGTCTTTCAATGTTGATGAACCAGAAGTTTGAAATGATGTAGAAAAATCCATGGATGATGCATCTGATGCTTGTGAACCACCTGATGTCTCCATAGTTGATGTTGGTAAAGTTGAAGACATCAATGATTCTTGTGTTATGGTTGATGCTTCTATGGTAGAAGATAAATGTGATATTTCTGGTTCTGTGGATGCCTCCGTCACATCAGAACTACTTGTGATAGATTCCTTGGATGAAGTTGTTAGTAGTGTTTCTGTTGCAGTTGAAGCCACTGTAGTTTGATGCGCACTGGTGGAGGAGTGAGATGTATCAAAAGAACTTGAAGTTTGTGTCAATGAAGAAGATCCGATTAATTCTGTAGAATGTGAACGTTTTGTTGATGTTGTCTCTGTGCCCTCAGTATATTGGGGCGTTTCAGTTACTGATGAAGATGTTGAAGGACCAAAAGAACTTGAGACTTCTATAGTAGTTGAGGGCTGTGTCATTGCTGTGGAGTATAAAGACAGTGGTTCAGTTGAAGTCTCTAGTGTGTGGGTACCAGTGGAAAGCTGTTCTTTAGTTGGTGATGAAATTCTAAGAGTTGTAGTTTCTGTGGACTCTAATGGTGTTGTTGTTTGTACATGTTCTGTTACACTGGTTGACATGTCTTTCAATGTTGATGAACCAGAAGTTTGAAATGATGTAGAAGTAGCCATGGATGGTGTATCTGATGCTTGTGAACCACCTGATGTCTCCATACTTGATGTTGGTAAAGTTGAAGACATCGATGATTCTTGTGTTATGGTTGATGCTTCTATGGTAGAAGATAAATGTGATATTTCTGGTTCTGTTGATGCCTCTGTCACATCAGGACTACTTGTGATAGATTCCTTGGATGAAGTTGTTAGTAGTGTTTCTGTTTCAGTTGAAGCCACTGTAGTTTGATGCACACTGGTGGAGGAGTGAGATGTATCAAAAGAACTTGAAGTTTGTGTCAATGCGGAAGATCCGATTGATTCTGTAGAATGTGAATGTTCTGTTGATGATATCTCTGTGCCCTCAGTATATTGGGGCGTTTCAGTTACTGATGAAGATGTTGAAGGACCAAAAGCACTTGAGACTTCTACAGTAGTTGAGGGCTGTGTCATTGCTGTGGAGTGTGAAGACAGTTGTTCAGTTGATGTCTCTTGTGTGTGGGTTGCAGCGGAAAGTTGTTCTTTGCTTGGTGATGAAATTCTTAGAGTTGTAGTTTCTGTGGACTCTAATGGTGTTGTTGACTGTACATGTTCTGTTACACTGGTTGACATGTCTTTCAATGTTGATGAACCAGAAGTTTGAAATGATTTAAAAGTAGCCATGGATGATGCATCTGATGCTTGTGAACCACCTGATGTCTCCATACTTGATGTTGGTAAAGTTGAAGACAACGATGAATCTTGTGTTATGGTTGATGCTTCTATGGTAGAAGATAAATGTGATATTTCCTGTTCCGTTGATGCCTCCGTCACATCAGAACTACTTGTGATAGATTCCTTGGATGAAGTTGTTAGTAGTGTTTCTGTTGCAGTTGAAGCCACTGTAGTTTGATGCGCACTGGTGGAGGAGTGAGATGTATCAAAAGAACTTGAAGTTTGTGTCAATGGAGAAGATCCGATTAATTCTGTAGAATGTGAACGTTTTGTTGATGTTGTCTCTGTGCCCTCAGTATATTGGGGCGTTTCAGTTACTGATGAAGATGTTGAAGGACCAAAAGCACTTGAGACTTCTACAGTAGTTGAGGGCTGTGTCATTGCTGTGGAGTGTAAAGACAGTGGTTCACTTGATGTCTCTTGTGTGTGGGTTGCAGTGGAAAGCTTTTCTTTGCTTGGTGATGAAATTCTTAGAGTTGCAGTTTCAGTGGACTCTAATGGTGTTGTTGATTGTACATGTTCTGTTACACTGGTTGACATGTGTTTCAATGTTGATGAACCAGAAGTTTGAAATGATTTAAAAGTAGCCATGGATGATGCATCTGATGCTTGTGAACCACCTGATGTCTCCATACTTGATGTTGGTAAAGTTGAAGACAACGATGAATCTTGTGTTATGGTTGATGCTTCTATGGTAGAAGATAAATGTGATATTTCTGGTTCCGTTGATGCCTCTGTCACATCAGAACTACTTGTGATAGATTCCTTGGATGAAGTTGTTAGTAGTGTTTCTGTTGCAGTTGAAGCCACTGTAGTTTGATGCGCACTGGTGGAAGAGTGAGATGTATCAAAAGAACTTGAAGTTTGTATCAATGGAGAAGATCCGATTAATTCTGTAGAATGTGAACGTTTTGTTGATGTTGTCTCTGTGCCCTCAGTATATTGGGGCGTTTCAGTTACTGATGAAGATGTTGAAGGACCAAAAGAACTTGAGACTTCTATAGTAGTTGAGGGCTGTGTCATTGCTGTGGAGTATAAAGACAGTGGTTCAGTTGAAGTCTCTAGTGTGTGGGTACCAGTGGAAAGCTGTTCTTTAGTTGGTGATGAAATTCTAAGAGTTGTAGTTTCTGTGGACTCTAATGGTGTTGTTGTTTGTACATGTTCTGTTACACTGGTTGACATGTCTTTCAATGTTGATGAACCAGAAGTTTGAAATGATGTAGAAGTAGCCATGGATGGTGTATCTGATGCTTGTGAACCACCTGATGTCTCCATACTTGATGTTGGTAAAGTTGAAGACATCGATGATTCTTGTGTTATGGTTGATGCTTCTATGGTAGAAGATAAATGTGATATTTCTGGTTCTGTTGATGCCTCTGTCACATCAGGACTACTTGTGATAGATTCCTTGGATGAAGTTGTTAGTAGTGTTTCTGTTTCAGTTGAAGCCACTGTAGTTTGATGCACACTGGTGGAGGAGTGAGATGTATCAAAAGAACTTGAAGTTTGTGTCAATGCGGAAGATCCGATTGATTCTGTAGAATGTGAATGTTCTGTTGATGATATCTCTGTGCCCTCAGTATATTGGGGCGTTTCAGTTACTGATGAAGATGTTGAAGGACCAAAAGCACTTGAGACTTCTACAGTAGTTGAGGGCTGTGTCATTGCTGTGGAGTGTGAAGACAGTTGTTCAGTTGATGTCTCTTGTGTGTGGGTTGCAGCGGAAAGTTGTTCTTTGCTTGGTGATGAAATTCTTAGAGTTGTAGTTTCTGTGGACTCTAATGGTGTTGTTGACTGTACATGTTCTGTTACACTGGTTGACATGTCTTTCAATGTTGATGAACCAGAAGTTTGAAATGATTTAAAAGTAGCCATGGATGATGCATCTGATGCTTGTGAACCACCTGATGTCTCCATACTTGATGTTGGTAAAGTTGAAGACAACGATGAATCTTGTGTTATGGTTGATGCTTCTATGGTAGAAGATAAATGTGATATTTCCTGTTCCGTTGATGCCTCCGTCACATCAGAACTACTTGTGATAGATTCCTTGGATGAAGTTGTTAGTAGTGTTTCTGTTGCAGTTGAAGCCACTGTAGTTTGATGCGCACTGGTGGAGGAGTGAGATGTATCAAAAGAACTTGAAGTTTGTGTCAATGGAGAAGATCCGATTAATTCTGTAGAATGTGAACGTTTTGTTGATGTTGTCTCTGTGCCCTCAGTATATTGGGGCGTTTCAGTTACTGATGAAGATGTTGAAGGACCAAAAGCACTTGAGACTTCTACAGTAGTTGAGGGCTGTGTCATTGCTGTGGAGTGTAAAGACAGTGGTTCACTTGATGTCTCTTGTGTGTGGGTTGCAGTGGAAAGCTTTTCTTTGCTTGGTGATGAAATTCTTAGAGTTGCAGTTTCAGTGGACTCTAATGGTGTTGTTGATTGTACATGTTCTGTTACACTGGTTGACATGTGTTTCAATGTTGATGAACCAGAAGTTTGAAATGATTTAAAAGTAGCCATGGATGATGCATCTGATGCTTGTGAACCACCTGATGTCTCCATACTTGATGTTGGTAAAGTTGAAGACAACGATGAATCTTGTGTTATGGTTGATGCTTCTATGGTAGAAGATAAATGTGATATTTCTGGTTCCGTTGATGCCTCTGTCACATCAGAACTACTTGTGATAGATTCCTTGGATGAAGTTGTTAGTAGTGTTTCTGTTGCAGTTGAAGCCACTGTAGTTTGATGCGCACTGGTGGAAGAGTGAGATGTATCAAAAGAACTTGAAGTTTGTATCAATGGAGAAGATCCGATTAATTCTGTAGAATGTGAACGTTTTGTTGATGTTGTCTCTGTGCCCTCAGTATATTGGGGTGTTTCAGTTACTGATGAAGATGTTGAAGGACCAAAAGCACTTGAGACTTCTATAGTAGTTGAGGGCTGTGTCATTGCTGTGGAGTATAAAGACAGTGGTTCAGTTGAAGTCTCTAGTGTGTGGGTACCAGTGGAAAGCTGTTCTTTAGTTGGTGATGAAATTCTAAGAGTTGCAGTTTCTGTGGACTCTAATGGTGTTGTTGATTGTACATGTTCTGTTACACTAGTTGACATGTCTTTCAATGTTGATGAACCAGAAGTTTGAAATGATGTAGAAGTAGCCATGGATGATGTATCTGATGCTTGTGAACCACCTGATGTCTCCATACTTGATGTTGGTAAAGTTGAAGACATCGATGATTCTTGTGTTATGGTTGATGCTTCTATGGTAGAAGATAAATGTGATATTTCTGGTTCTGTTGATGCCTCTGTCACATCAGGAATACTTGTGATAGATTCCTTGGATGAAGTTGTTAGTAGTGTTTCTGTTTCAGTTGAAGCCACTGTAGTTTGATGCGCACTGGTGGAGGAGTGAGATGTATCAAAAGAACTTGAAGTTTGTGTCAATGGAGAAGATCCGATTAATTCTGTAGAATGTGAACGTTTTGTTGATGTTGTCTCTGTGCCCTCAGTATATTGGGGCGTTTCAGTTACTGATGAAGATGTTGAAGGACCAAAAGCACTTGAGACTTCTACAGTAGTTGAGGGCTGTGTCATTGCTGTGGAGTGTAAAGACAGTGGTTCACTTGATGTCTCTTGTGTGTGGGTTGCAGTGGAAAGCTTTTCTTTGCTTGGTGATGAAATTCTTAGAGTTGCAGTTTCAGTGGACTCTAATGGTGTTGTTGATTGTACATGTTCTGTTACACTGGTTGACAGGTCTTTCAATGTTGATGAACCAGAAGTTTGAAATGATTTAGAAGTAGCCATGGATGATGCATCTGATGCTTGTGAACCACCTGATGTCTCCATACTTGATGTTGGTAAAGTTGAAGACATCGATGATTCTTGTGTTATGGTTGATGCTTCTATGGTAGAAGATAAATGTGATATTTCTGGTTCCGTTGATGCCTCCGTGACATCAGAAGTTCCTGTGATAGATATCTTGGATGAAGTTGTTAGTAGAGTTTCTGTTGCAGTTGAAGCCACTGTAGTTTGATGCGCACTGGTGGTGGAGTGAGATGTATCAAAAGATCTTGAAGTTTGTGCCAATGGAGAAGATCTGATTGATTCTGTAGAATGTGAAAGTTCTGTTGATGTTGTCTCTGTGCCCTCAGTATATTGGGGCGTTTCAGTTACTGATGAAGATGTTGAAGGACTAAAAGCACTTGAGAATTCTACAGTAGTTGAGGGCTGTGTCATTGCTGTGGAGTGTAAAGACAGTGGTTCAGTTGATGCCACTGTACTTTGATGCGCACTTGTGGAGGAGTGAGATGTATCAAAAGAATTTGAAGTTTGTGCCAATGTAGATGATCCAATAGATTCTGTAGAATGTGAACGTTCTGTTGATGTTGTCTCTGTGCCCTCAGTATATTGGGGCATTTCAGTTTCTCGTGAAGATGTTGTAGGACGAAAAGCACTTGTTTCTTCTACAGTAGTTGAGAGCTGTGTCATTGCTGTGGAGTGTAAAGACAGCGGTTGAGTTGAAGTCTCTAATGTGTGGGTAGCAGTGTAAAGCTGTTCTTTGCTTGGTGATGAAATTCTTAGAGTTGTAGTTTCTGTGGACTCTAATGGTGTCGTTGATTGTACATGTTCTGTTACACTGGTTGACACGTCTTTCAATGTTGATGAACCAGAAGTTTGAAATGATTTAGAAGTAGCCATGGATGATGCATTTGATGCTTCTGAAGCACCTGATGTCTCCATAGTTAATGTTGGTAAGGTAGAAGACATCGACTTTTCTTGTGTTATGGTTGATGCTTCTATGGTAGCAGATAAATGTGATATTTCTGGTTCCGTTGATGTCTCTGTCACATCAGAACTACTTGTGATAAATTCCGTGGATGAAGATGTTAGTAGTGTTTCTGTTGCAGTCGAAGCCACTGTAGTTTGATGCGCACTGGTGGAGGAGTGAGATGTATCAAAAGAACTTGAAGTTTGTGCCAATGTAGAAGATCCGATTGATTCCGTAGAATGTGAACGTTCTGATGATGATATCTCTGTGCCCTCTGTATATATGGGCGTTTCAGTTACTGATGAAGATTTTGAAGGACCAAAAGCACTTGATACTTCTACAGTAGTTGAGAGCTGTGTCATTGCTGTGGAGTGTAAAGACAGCGGTTGAGTTGAAGTCTCTAATGTGTGGGTAGCAGTGTAAAGCTGTTCTTTGCTTGGTGATGAAATTCTTAGAGTTGTAGTTTCTGTGGACTCTAATGGTGTCGTTGATTGTACATGTTCTGTTACACTGGTTGACACGTCTTTCAATGTTGATGAACCAGAAGTTTGAAATGATTTAGAAGTAGCCATGGATGATGCATTTGATGCTTCTGAAGCACCTGATGTCTCCATAGTTAATGTTGGTAAGGTAGAAGACATCGACTTTTCTTGTGTTATGGTTGATGCTTCTATGGTGGAAGATAAATGTGATATTTTTGGTTCCGTTGATGTCTCTGTCACATCAGAACTACTTGTGATAAATTCCGTGGATGAAGATGTTAGTAGTGTTTCTGTTGCAGTCGAAGCCACTGTAGTTTGATGCGCACTGGTGGAGGAGTGAGATGTATCAAAAGAACTTGAAGTTTGTGCCAATGTAGAAGATCCGATTGATTCCGTAGAATGTGAACGTTCTGATGATGATATCTCTGTGCCCTCTGTATATATGGGCGTTTCAGTTACTGATGAAGATTTTGAAGGACCAAAAGCACTTGATACTTCTACAGTAGTTGAGAGCTGTGTCATTGCTGTGGAGTGTAAAGACAGCGGTTCAGTTGAAGTCTTTAGTGTGTGGGTAGCAGTGGAAAGCTGTTCTTTGCTTGGTGATGAAATTCTTAGAGTTGTAGTTTCTGTGAAATCTAATGGTGTTGTTGATTGTATATGTTCTGTTACACTGGTTGACATGTCTTTCAATGTTGATGAACCAGAAGTTTGAAATGATGTAGAAGTAGCCATGGATGATGTATCTGATGCTTGTGAAGCACCTGATGTCTCCATAGTTGATGCTGGTAAAGTTGAAGACATCGATGTTTCTTGTGTTATGGTTGATGCTTTCATGGTAGAAGATGAATGTGATATTTCTGGTTCTGTTGATGCCTCTGTCACATCAGAAGTTGCTGTGATAGATATCTTGGATGAAGTTGTTAGTAGAGTTTCTGTTGCAGTTGAAGCCACTGTAGTTTGATGCGCACTGGTGGAGGAGTGAGATGTATCAAAAGAACTTGAAGTTTGTGCCATTGTAGAAGATCCGATTGATTCTGTAGAATGTGAACTTTCTGTTGATGATATTTCTGTGCCCTCAGTATATATGGGCATTTCAGTTACTGATGAAGATGTTGAAGAACCAATAGCTTGTGAGACTTCTACAGTAGATTTTTCTGACCCAGCTGATGGTGATGATGATTCTCCATCATAGCTAGATGATTCAGTGATATGTGATGAGGTAGTTTGCTCCTGATTGTTGGTTGATACTTTGGTTACTGCAGCTGTTAAGAGAGATGAAGTTACGTGCGTTGTCCTTGAACTATAAGTTATCTTACTTTGTGTAGAATTCCCAGAACTGACTGCGAAAGGAGACATCGTTTCTGTGTTCTCACTTATTGTTGTGGTTTCAGTGGATACTTCTGCTGTTATTGAAATGGATGATGTGTTTACTTTTTCAGAATCAGAAGGGTTTTTGTAATTTATGGAGGTACTTGGCCATGAGTCCGAATAAGTTGTTAAGCTTTTATCGGAGGTTGCACTGGCTGATTTATCGCTGCTTGTAGTAGTATCTCTTAAGGTATCAGATGTGTTTGTTTTTTCTGATGTAGTCACATTTTCTATTATAGCAGTTGTTGCGGCATCTGTAGGTAGAAAATAGATTATTAGTTTGTGCCATTATTACATTGTTATTTTTTTTATTGATCGTGATTATCCCACACTTACTCATTACATTTCTCTATTAGATCTTACTTTCCATTTGGAATAATTTTTTAAATAATGCTTTTGTACCTAGATTTTGCTGTTTGATACTTGTTTTGGTGCCTCTTGGTGTTCCTTTGATTATTTACCACATTATACCTCCAATAAGATCATTGCTCTTTGGCACTGTTGCTCGGTACTTTATCTTGAATATGTGTGAACTTATTCTTACTATTGCTTAGTACAGCTAATATGAACCAATGAAAATCTGCACACGAGAAGTGACATCTTACCATCACTGACCTCATTACTTACATGTTCTCAGAGGCAACACCAGGGAGCGACATAACTTGTATGTAACAGAAGCGTCTATACACAGAACACTTTTTATTATTATCACTTGTATTATAATTTGAAAAAGTGCCATATTTTTAATCTTTTAGTAGAGCAATTTAATTTTAAAGCATCACTCCAGCATTTTCTTTTATTTCATTGCTGGAGTGGTGCCACTAATCTTAGGTCCCCACCCGCAGTCTTCAGCTTTTCCCTTCTCCGTTACGGTCCCACCCTGTCATCTTGTAATCACAACTTCTGACTGATCGGAAGTCAGAGGTAACGGTCACAAGCTCTCTATGTAAGTTCATGAGGATCCCGTTCTTCGCTTGTTCTGGCTCTCATAGACTTACATTGAGAAATGGCTTCCGCACAACCTGCTGAAGACCGACCTGAGCAATGTCCATAAAAGACGACAGTTGGTGAGTTTGAGACTAAGTGCAGAGAACTTAAATTAATGCCACTGCTCCAGTGCTGCAATAGAAAAAAATCTGTGGAGTGGTTCTTTAATGGTGAGACAAACCCCTTTGTTTCAGTGTAAAATTCTTTTTTATTGGAGTTAAAAAAAAGTTTTAGAAACTAATTGTTAATAAAAGATTGCAGACAAAATAGAAAAAAAATAAATTCTAATGTCTTGAACGATTTATCAAAGAGTTTTCTAGCCACTAATATGACATTTACAGTTGTATAACAACATGAATTGGAAAAAATTCAACTAGGACAGGGCCCCATATTATGCTCAACCCACAGGAAACCCTGCCAAAAGTAAAAGACGTTAGACCCTTAAAGCGACACTCCACCTTGGGACTCAAAAGTAATGTTACATTTTGTCATATTGATAGTAGTCACCGTACCCCGTGTCCTCTGTTTGCCACTTGCTGCCTCATCTGGTGATAAAAATGCACTGGTCCTCCTGCATCCAAGATGGTTTCTGAAGTGGCATGAGGAACACAAAAGGCAGGGAGGCATGGTTCAGGGTTACCACCATGCTTCCTGTGTCACTGCAGTGGCCATCTTTTACGCAGGAAGGCCAGAAGGTTGGTGTCAATGGAGAAGACTGTGGAGAACAACTGGAAGCCGCAAAGTAGGATGACTATACATGTCAAATGTATAGTCACTTTTCAGGGTAGAAGGTCGCTTTAATACAGGGTCTATAAGGCACTTTGGCACATTCTCATCTGATGCCATCCAAGATATGGATAATTTCCTTCAGCCAGTGTGGCTGCTTTGCCCAAAAATGGCACTAGTTCCAGCAATATAAGGAATTAGTATTGGGGCATGCACTAGAATGAAAAGCTAAGATTAGGTTATCAGTAGACCTCAAGAAGCCAAATAACCACACATACACCAGGGATTTTAAACCCTGGAACATGAATGATTAGATGCCCTAGACTAGACAACAAGATCACCAGGAACTGCCTGCATAATGACATTTTTTCTGTACTTCTTAAGTGGTTATTCTGTTGATCGGTCATGTAATCCAGCTTCTTCTTTGAGAAATGTGCTTTACAGACATAAGAGGGTCATCACAAGCAGGAGCCAGAGGAATCAGTCAGAGGAAAAGAAAACTTTTCTAGGTCCCATTACAAATAATGGTCATAACCCATAACCCACACATGAACTATGCAGTAGTGTAATAAAAAGTGGAATTAATCAATGGGTTATCTGGGTCATAAAATAAATGGCCTGTCCTTAGGATAAGTCAATACATTTATAATGGCAAGGGTCTGAACTGTTTGAAAGGGCCATCCCACCACCTTGAGTTGGAATTCACTGATCAACTATAAATGGCCCGCTAACCCCTAGAATTGTTTAAAGCATAAGCATCAGTTTAATTTTTTTACTTAAATCCATAGCACATATAAAAATAAGAAACTGCTTCTTTCTCTTCCTGGCGTGATCAGCCATTCTCAAAATTCTCAATTCACAGTTAAAATCTGCCTTCAGTAAATACAAAGTTTCCCATTATTGAGTTCGGACATGACAGTTAGTGCTCATAAATTTCAATGAAACTTGCAGCAGAATGTCTGTGTTTGTCTCTAGCTACTCCCCAGTATGTCTGTGTCTGCCTCTGGCTCCTCCCTATAATGTCTGTGTCTGCCTCTAGCTCCTCCCCAGAATGTCTGTGTCTGCCTCTGACTCCTCCTTGGAATGTCTGCCTTTACCTCCTCCCCAGAATGTCTGAGTCTGCCTCTAGCTCCTCCCTAGAATGTCTGTCTGCCTCTAGCTCCTCCCTAGAATGCCTGTGTCTGCCTCTGGCTCCTCCCCAGTATGTCTGTGTCTGCCTCTGGCTCCTCCCTAGAATGTCTATGTCTTCCTCTGGCTCCTCCCCAGTATGTCTGTGTCTGCCTCTGACTCCTCCCTAGAATGTCTGTCTGCCTCTAGCTCCTCCCCAGTATGTCTTTGTCTGCCTCCTCCCCATTATGTCTGTGTCTGCCTCTAGCTCCTCCCCAGAATGTCTGTGTCTGCCTCTAACTCCTCCCTAGAATCTCTGTGTCTGCATCTAGGTTCCTCCCTAGAATGTCTATGTCTGCCTCTGGCTCCTCCCCAGAATGTCTATGTCTGCCTCTGGCTTCTCCCTAGAATGTCTGTGTCTGCCTCTAGCTACTCCCTAGAATGTCTGTGTCAGCCTCTAGCTCCTCCCCAGAATGTCTGTCTGTCTCCAGCTCCTCCCTAGAATGTCTGTGTGTGCCTTTAGCTCCTCACTAGAATGTCTGTGTCTGCCTCTGGCTCCTACCTAGAATGTCTGTCTGTCTCTAGCTCCACCCTAGAATGTCTGTGTCTGCCTCTAGCTCCTCCCTAGAATGTCTGTGTCTGCCTCTGGCTCCTCCCCAGAATGTCTGTGTCTGCCTCTGGCTCCTCCCCAGAATGTCTGTGTCTGCTTCTGGCTCCTGCCTAGAATGTCTGTGTCTGCCTCTGGCTCCTCCCTAGAATGTCTGTCTGTCTCTAACTCCTCCCTAGAATGTCTGTGTCTGCCTCTAGCTCCTCCCTAGAATGTCTGTGTCTGCCTCTGGCTCCTCCCTAGAATGTCTGCGTCTGTCTCTAGCTCCTCCATAGAATGTCTGTGTCTGCCTCTGGCTCCTCCCTAGAATGTCTGTCTGTCTCTAGCTCCTCCCTAGAATGTCTGTGTCTCCCTCTAGCTCCTCCCTAGAATGTCTGTGTCTGCCTCTAGCTCCTCCCCCTAGAATGTCTGTCTGTCTCTAGCTCCTCCCTAGAATGTCTGTCTGTCTCTAGCTCCTCCCTAGAATGTCTGTGTCTGCCTCTAGCTCCTCCCTAGAATGTCTGTGTCTGCCTCCAGCTCTTCCCTAGAATGTCTGTCTGCCTCTAGCTCCTCCCTAGAATGTCTGTGTCTGCCTATAGCTCCTCCCTAGAATGTCTATGCCTTCCTCTGGCTCCTCCCTAGAATGTCTGTGTCTGCCTCTAGCTCCTCCATAGAATGTCTGTGTCTGCCTCTAGCTCCTCCCTAGAATGTCTGTGTCTGCCTCTAGCTCCTCCCTAGAATGTCTGTGTCTGCCTCTAGCTCCTCCCTAGAATGTCTGTGCCTGCCTCTACATCCTCCCTAGAATGTCTGTGTCTGCCTCTAGCTCCTCCCTAGAATGTCTGTGTCTGCCTCTAGCTCCTCCCTAGAATGTCTGTGCCTGCCTCTACATCCTCCCTAGAATGTCTGTGTCTGCCTCTAGCTCCTCCATAGAATGTCTGTGTCTGCCTCTAGCTCCTCCCTAGAATGTCTGTGTCTGCCTCTAGCTCCTCCCTAGAATGTCTGTGTCTGCCTCTAGCTCCTCCATAGAATGTCTGTGTCTGCCTCTAGCTCCTCCCTAGAATGTCTGTGTCTGCCTCTAGCTCCTCCCTAGAATGTCTGTGTCTGCCTCTAGCTCCTCCATAGAATGTCTGTGTCTGCCTCTGGCTCCTCCCTAGAATGTCTGTGCCTGCCTCTACATCCTCCCTAGAATGTCTGTGTCTGCCTCTAGCTCCTCCCTAGAATGTCTGTGCCTGCCTCTACATCCTCCCTAGAATGTCTGTGTCTGCCTCTAGCTCCTCCATAGAATGTCTGTGTCTGCCTCTAGCTCCCCCCTAGAATGTCTGTTTCTGCCTCTAGCTCCTCCCTAGAATGTCTGTGCCTGCCTCTAGCCCCTCCCTAGAATGTCTGTGTCTGCCTCTAGCTCCTCCCTAGAATGTCTGTCTCTATCTATTCCTTTCTCCATAGAATTTTAAAAGCACCAACTATCATTTTGTATCTCAGTAATGGGTAATCTGTCTTCACTAAATACAGATTTTACTCTTGAAGTCCAGGAGGAGAAAGAAGCAGATTTCTCTGATATATTACAAAGTTGTTTATCTTTATGTGTAGTATTGATTTATTATATAAATATTAAAATGGGGCTTACTCTTTATTTTCCACTGTTTCATCTATAAAAATCTGGAGGCACCTGACTATGTATACCAGTATTGTGATAGAAAATAAGAATCTCGGCTAGCAACCAGAAAAAACTGTTTTCCTATAGATGTACGAAATGAGGGTACATGAACTTATTATTACTCTTATCTCACACATGTAATCCCAAAAAAACAAATATATATAAAATAATAAAAACAAAACAGTGATAAATCTCTTTGCTTCACTTTCAGCACCAGGTGAACCTTTCTGTACTCCCTGCTTCTTATTTCAGTCTGACCGATGATATATTAGAAAACGTTAGTATTACAATATTTTTCTTCCTTCCTGTGAAACTGACTAAAGACCTTTAGGTATTACTGTTCCTTATACTTGTTGTAGTGCTGAGGTGTAACTGTTCTTTATACTTATTGTAGTACTGACTGATAGCCTCCAGGTGTCACTGATCTTTATACTTTTTGTAGTACTGATTGATGGCCTCCAGATGCCACTGTTATTTTTACTTGTTGTAGTATTGACTGATGGCCTCTAGGTGTCACTGTTCTTTATACTTGTTGTAGTATTGACTGTTTGCTTTTAGATATTACTGTTCCCTGCCTCACCATACATGCAAAATCTAACAAAAAAGCACTCCTTACTACATTATGTTCATCTTTCTACTATTTCTGGCCATTGGATATTAACCCTTTCACTAGCCTGGACTACCAGGTATGCAGATAATAACCTTGTCAGACGGCACGGTATAAACTGTATATACCTGAGGAATAACACTAGTCTTGATCATTCTATAACTTCTGTCCTGCATTTTTCACCACTTTCACCACTGTGGGCTCTTTCTCTATTTTTCAGTTCTCTCAGAAGTAGTGAGAGGAGATTAGCAGCTATAAAGTCTCCTATGTACTGTCCACATAAACAGAGGGATTCCAACTTTTTTCTTTCTCTGTGTAGCACATGTTCAGAGTTAGTGGTATCAACAGCATGGATGAGATTATGCAGCAGCTCAGCTGTGTGGCTGTGAATCCAGCTCTGGGATGAGCTAAATCATTCACTAATTTCTGTCTATCTTGTCTGCCTCTGCTTGTTTTCTCATTCTGCTCCTCACTCGCCACCTCTCCCAACTCTATATAATATAAATAATATAATAGACTCTGTAAACTAACACCTCACTGTGCTGGCATTCTGTCTTGAGTTGCGTTTTGGGCTCTTTCACACGTCAGTACGTGTGATGTCCATTTCCACACGTACTGGAGACACTGACACAAGTAGACCCATTCAAATTAATGAGTCTGTGCACATGTCAGTGTGTTTCCACAGACCATGTGTCCGTGGGCAAAACACACTGACATGTACGTTTTTTAGTTGAAGAAAGAGAGTTAATCCAGCGCCCAGGAAGCCAAGTTTTATTAAAACCATATGGCTACTTTATTTCTTTAATTGTTAAAATCCAAATGATGAAACAATTGGCAGAAAATAGGAGTTATACTCCAACCACAAGGGGGGAACATAGGGAAAAAAATTAAAAATATTGCTGATTTTTGTTTTTTGAAATAAGAAAGCTGCAGGTTTAAAACAGCATTCGACTGGGACAACAGGTTCTGGGACCCCCCTATCTGTTCGGGGTTCTCCTCCCTCAGCTTCTTCTGGCCGCGGGAGCTACCTGACGTGGTGGAGGAGTGCATGCAGGCTGATGCGCTTGCTCGAGAATGTCTGTCGGGCCCGAGAAGGGCACAGTTCGAGGAGCAGTGCACTGAGGGGAGGGTAGTGGACTTCAATATCGTAAGAGGATTTGGCTTTATCAAGGAACAGGGCACAGGAGATGACGTGTACGTCAACAGGGCAATGGTAAAGAGGGACATTCTGCCCTATCGAATGCATAGCCTGTACGTCGGCGAGAAAGTTATATTCATGAAGGGCTGGTACGCGGTGGGTGTCACGCACCACTCCTCGGCTGAGGAGACCGCACACTGAGAAGAGGAGGCAGCGTTTGAGCGGGCGCAACGGCAACAGAGGCGACACTCCACGGTACCCACTCAGTCCAGAGGCCAGGCTTCCAATGCCCAAAAGCCAGTCAGGATCATGGAGATGGGCACCCAGACCCAAGAACCGGCAAGTTTCACTCCGGCCTTAACTCGACCCCAGCAGCTGCAACACCCCCAGTGACCATTTCAAGTGTCTACATTAATAACGCCACCAATGTGGTAATGACTGGGACTGATGTCCAAGAAGTGGACAAGGGGAGACAGCAATATCCCAATGCCCCATGGAGGTAGGATCGCCCTCCATCTCCCAACACCTGTGTCTGGTTGATGCATGAGGACTACTTCAGGAAGCTAAGGAAGTGAGCTTTGTTTTATTTTCCGTAGACCTTCCCATATGGCCGAGTTTGAGGCCAGTCTAAGCCACAAGGCTCACCTTCTACCGTCCGGGACAGTTGCACCATTTTACCATCTGGAGGCCTGTTGCCCTGCAGCCAAGGACACTGTCAAGGGGACACTACGGTCGGGCTATACCGAGATAGCCGGCCATGTTTCAGGAACTGGGACGTCGTTCATGGGAAAAGAAAAGTGGGGTTTGCACAAGTTAAAATGTTTTTTTAGTATATCTATAAAGTAGAATGGTCGGGGATGACCAAATTCCAAAGTGGGGGCATATAGGGGGCTGATGGGTGATGAAGACGTCGAGTTGAATATGGGTTTAATAATTGTTATATGTGTTGATGGTTATTTATGTGTTTCTTGTGTGAAATCCCTATGGCCGATTATTGTATGCCGGTTCAGAAGGGGGAACCATACAATAGAGATAGGGATTTAGTACACTACACTGCTTAGACGCTAGGTAGTTAATACAGGGGTTACATCATTAGCTGGAAGGCGTTACAGCATCAGAGCAGTTTATAGAAAATAATTTTCGGGTTGCAGATAGTTGGGGGAGAGTGAGTAGTGAGGAGCATTAGGCTGTGTACGCCTGCCGTTAGAGGAGGCCTGGGTCAGGCCACCTCATTCCTGGGTTCAAGACCTGATTGCACAGGACCGGTGTAGGTTCTGTTCCATGTACAGAGAGAGACGGAGTGTGGAGGAAGACTGAGCAGACAGGAAAGCAGACTCCATCAGCAGTATCAACAGTGAAGAAGTATTTTACTAGTGCAAGTTATCAGAACAGAATGAGGACACATTTGAGACGGAATCTGGACGCCAGCACAGTTCTAGGCTCATGGCCTGTCAGAGATGCTCAAGGCGAGGCCTCTATATTCTAGAGGGGAGATTCTTAGCTGGGTTGCAGAAGAATGGATTATGTTGGGTCTCAGGAAGGGACGAGAGCAAACACTGGAAAGGCACATTACCAAGGGTACTTCACTAACTAAAGAACTTGTCTTGATCTGTATACTGCAGCCGTGTATGGAAGAATTGCACAGTAAAAGTGAGTCTGTTAACCCGGATCTACGATCTCCTGTCTTGCTTGAAGTCAATGTTGGTTCCATGAACGGTGTAACAGTGAGTACAGCAAATCCTCCATTGCAGCACACACTCAGTCCTTAATAGTAGAGGGAGCATTGGGTGAAGAAAAGACAGTTCCGGCACACAGCATGATGGTGACGGCCCTGGGTGCTCCCCTCTACAAGGTTCCCGGTTTTACCTTTTTGTTTGTCTCTAGTGCTTCCAAACACTTTATTAATCACCATAATAGGAACACAACGAGCTTTTCAAATTATGTTATTGAACATGTGTAGCGCCCCGATGGCTCAGCCGCTACAGGGGTATTGCACCTCTGCCAGAGGTGTGATATTCCACTCCCGGGTAAGGATGGAGTATGGACCAGGGCTCAGTTAGCTGCATACAGCACACTCACCCCATTTCCGAGGGACAGTTCAACGGTGCTCCCATTAGACAGAAATGCAGGCACGACAGACCATGTCCCTGGCTGGAGTGGGGAGGGGGGAGGAAAACCCAGTGGTGTAGGAGCAGATAGGGGTTGGTTTCTAAGCATAGGAAGGAGCTCATTGGTTGCTGGTCACCTGAGCTCACACACTAGGGAAGGGTATATAAGGTGGGCACCATCTTGGTTCTGGGTGAGTTCAGTTCGGTCAGAGAAGAGGCAGAGTGGAGATGTGACAGGGAGCTGTGGCTCCCTCTCGGCCCAGCTCCATGAGACAGGCCTAGAGAAAAGGCCAGGAACAGAAAGGAACAGAAACAGCAAGGAACAGAAACAGAAAGAGAAGTACCCAAAGTGTAGAAGGGCTCAGAAACAAGAAGGTGGAAGGGACCCTAAGAACCCACGAGAATACAGGGTGAAGGGTCAGGCAGATTAAGGGTACCAGATCCCAAGTTGGTGGAGGAGAAACTACCCTCAGCCAAAGACCGGAGGTCGTGATCATTTATTGGTGCGACACCTCATCAAACCTGCTAGGAAGGCTCCATATAGGACAGTGGGGAACGGGGCCCACGTTTACCCGCGCAGTTCCGCGGCAGCTGGACAAAAGTGGGTCACTGGTGAGGCAGGCCAGAGAAAGGATTGAAGGGGGTCCTGTGCCATGCTCCTGAACTGCCTGGGGGTTGACCGAGCCCCTCACCTGGTGGACGCAGCACGGCTCGGGCAGTCGCTACCAGTACCGCAGTGGCTTGGAGTATACGAACTGTGAGTAAAAGACCCTGGACTGCAACATGTTGTTTTTGTGCTTTTTACTTCGCCAGCACTAACGGTACTGGGACGCCCTGCACCATCACCCCCACCATCCACTACACTGCCCTGGGGCTGCACTCTTCCCGTGGGGAGTTACACTATCTTAGCTGCATACACCATCAGCCCCAGCGGTCTGCCTTGCAGCGGCGGTTCATAATAGCCGCAATCCACGGGTGGCGTAGTCGGACAACACTTAAAACTCATAAAGGGCCTACCACTGGTCTGACCACCCTGAGCCACGGAACCGGGTAGCCACTACTATCCCCATCGTTTCCCTATTGCCCGGATCCGAGTGCCCCACGGCCCAGGGGGCGAGTCACATGTATCTCGACATATCCGTTATGGTAATAGACAAGAAACACCGTAATAGCAAGGCTTGTTTGATCTTTGAACTAGACACCAGGATTCCCCTGGGTCTTAATCTTAGGAGAGAATTCATGTTGCACTACTAATCTTGGTATCTCAGTGTTTTTAAATATACTGTTCTGTTATTTCTACTCCTTTGTTTTTAGATCCATGTAACCATGTTGTACAATCACCTTATTCACCTGCAATGTTGGTTACCAATTAGACTCAGTATAAAAGGTATCCACTCCACCCTACTGTTTGACACCTATTCATAAGAGGTTTAAGAAGTGCTCATATTCGAAACACGTCTGGTAGTTTTTTAATTTTTTACCCTATGTTCCCCACTTGTGGTTGGAGTGTAACTCCTATTTTCTGCTAATTGTTTCATAATTTGGATTTTAACAATGAAAGAAATAAAGTAACCATATGGTTTTAATCAAACTTGGCTTCCTGGGTACTGGATCAACTCCCTTTCCTCAGCTATCCTTGAGCGCCAGCAGTAGCGTTGATCACGGACCGCGGGCTGGATACAAGCAACAGTGGGTGAGCTGGTATTTCCTCTTGTCTTTGCAATGTCCGTTTTTTACCTGCAACACAAGCCGCTAGACGTCCCGCACATGTGCACAGTGATGACACAAAGATGACATCTGTGTGTCATTCGTGTGACACGTATCGGCGCTTGGGAATTCTCCTCTGCTCCTCAGCATGTGCGGTCAGATGGATTACCATGTGGGACACTTAGGACAGGTGAGTATAAGGTTTTTTTTATTTTATTCTTATTTTTACAGGTTTTGGACACTATGAATTAACACATGTGGAATTATATACTTAACAAAAAAGTGTGAAACAACTGAAAATACGTCTTATATTCCAGGTTCTTCAAAGTAGCCACCTTTTGCTTTGATGACTGCTTTACACACTCTTGGCATTCTCTTGATGAGGTTCAAGAGGTAGTCACTGGAAATGGTTTCACTTCACAGGTGTGCCCTGTCAGGTTTAATATGTGGGATTTCTTGCCTTATAAATTGGGTTGGGACCAACAGTTGTGTTGTGCAGAAGTCTGGTGGATACACAGCTGATAGTCCTACTGAATAGACTGTTAGAATTTTTATTATGGCAATAAAAAAGCAGCTAAGTAAAGAAAAATGAGTGGCCATCATTGCTTTAAGAAATGAAGGTCAGTCAGTCCGAAAAATTGGGAAAACTTTGAAAGTGTCCCCAAGTGCAGTTGCAAAAACCATCAAGCGCTACAAAGAAACTGGCTCACATGAGGACTGCCCCAGGAAAGGAAGACCAAGAGTCACCTCTGCTTCTGAGGATAAGTTTATCCGAGTCACAGCCTCAGAAATGGCAGATTAACAGCAGCTCAGATTAGAGACCAGGTCAATGCCACCCCGAGTTCTAGCAGCAGACACATCTCTTCAACAACTGTTAAGAGGAGACTTTGTGCAGCAGGCCTTCATGGTAAAATAGCTGCTAGGAAACCACTGCTAAGGACAGGCAACAAGCAGAAGAGACTTGTTTGGGCTAAAGAACACAAGGAATGGACATTAGACCAGTGGAAATCTGTGCTTTGGTCTGATGAGTCCAAATTTGAGATCTTTGGTTCCAACCACCGTGTCTTTGTGCGACGCAGAAAAGGTGAACGGATGGACTCTACATGCCTGGTTCCCACCGTGAAGCATGGAGGAGGAGGTGTGATGGTGTGGGGGTGCTTTGCTGGTGACACTATTGGGGAAGGCATACTGAACCAGCATGGCTACCACAGCATCTTGCAGCGGCATGCTATTCCATGCAGTTTGCGTTTAGTTGGACCATCATTTATTTTTCAACAGGACAATGACCTCAAACACACCTCCAGGCTGTGTAAGGGCTATTTGACCAAGAAGGAGAGTGATGGGGTGCTACGCCAGACAACCTGGCCTCCACAGTCACCAGACCTGAACCCAATCGAGATGGTTTGGGGTGAGCTGGACCGCAGAGTGAAGTCAAAAGGGCCAACAAGTGCTAAGCATCTCTGGGAACTCCTTCAAGATTGTTGGAAGATTATTTCCGGTGACTACCTTTTGAAGCTCATCAAGAGAATGCCAAGAGTGTGCAAAGCAGTCATCAAAGCAAAAGTTGGCTACTTTGAAGAACCTAGAATATAAGACATATTTTCAATTGTTTCACACTTTTTTGTTAAGTATATAATTCCACATGTGTTAATTCATAGTTTTGATGCCTTCAGTGTGAATGTACAATTTTCATAGTCATGAAAATACAGAAAAATCTTTAAATGAGAAGGTGTGTCCAAACTTTTGGTCTGTACTGTATATTACAAAGTTTCTTATATTCACTTGTACTATTAATTTATGCAAAGCTAAAACAGCAGTGACCATTCATCTTTTTTTGCTACTCGTAAAAGGAACCTGTAATCAGAAAATTGTACTCTTCACTAATGGCATGATTAAATCCTTACCTTGCCTGTGGACATTCATTTTTCTGTTTTAGAGAAATGCAGCTTTTAAAATATATGTTAATAAGCCGCAAGTCCAGCAGGGTGGAATTTCAACTCTCCTGACCCCTCTCCTTTTCCCTGCCCACTGGCTGCCAACATCCAATGTCTGATGGACAGGCCCCTCTCTCAGTACCTCCCCTGCCCAAGATTTTGTGCAGCTGCCATCACTGCCCTGGGTCATCTCTTCAAAGAGGGTGGTGCATGAGCAGGAAAAACCTTTGCGAGAGCCGGCCTATTGATCTGCGCATGCCTGGCACCTCTGAGGAGACAGCCCTGGGAAATCATGGCGCCTACACTAAATCTTGAACACGGGAGGTAGATCACTGAAACAAGAATCAGAATGGTGCAGTGAGCTCCTGACCACATCAATGGTGAACTGTGGTCTCCTCATTCACATATTTGATAAAATGTTTTTTTTTTTCTGTAAATTTAAATGAGTTCTTAGCACAATATTAATCTGAGCTTGTCATATGTCATCTCCCTGCCTCTAATGTTGGCTTGCAAGCCGAGCCCGCATCTTGCCAGGCAGATGATAGCGGTTATATTCAGCCATCATCGGCCTCTGATAGTCATGGGTGGAACGGAGCCTTGCCCGCAGCTGTTAACGTGTTAAATGTCAATTTGAATCTGTGACAGCGGCAGGGGGGATCGCTGTTCTAACTGCTTGTCGTCACTCCTGCGACGCGATCGCAGGATGCCAATGGGTCGCCATGTCAGCCAGGGGTCTGTTGATGACCCCTGTGCCTGCCATAATGGTACTCCTGTGAAAACCAGCCTGCGGCTGGCGTTCATAGGAGACTGTAATTTTAGCTATACACAGCAGTACTGTGGCACTGCTGTGCATAGCACAAGCGATGAAATGATCACAGGTTCTAGTCCTGCAAGAGGACTAACAAATACAGTGAAAAGTAAAAAAAAGTTTTAAAAAAATATAAAAGTTCAAATCACCCCCCTTTTGCCCCATTAAAAAAATAATAATTAAAAACTACAGATATTTGGCATCACTGCATTCATAAAAGTCCGATCTATCAAAATCTAAAATAAATTAATCTGATCTGTAAACTGTGTAGTGAGAAAACAATTAAAACGCCAGAATTACGGGTTTTTTTCAGCCGCTGCAACAACATTATACCAGGCGATCAAAACATTGCATTCACTCCGAAATTATATCAATGAAACATGGGCTCAGGGCGCAAAAAAAAAGTGTTCACACAGCTCCATATCCAGAAAATTGAAAACGTTACGGCTCTTGGGAAATGGTGACACAAGTGAAATTTGTTTTCTTTACAAATTTCAAAATTTTTCTTTCACCACTTAAAGAAAGCAAAAATTATGCATATTTGGTATCACCGTAATCGTACTGACCCGGAGAATCTTATCAGTTTTACGGTAAAATGAACGCTGTAAATAAAACAACCAAAAAACAATTGCTGAAATGCAAAATTTTTTTTTGCTATTTCGTCACACTTAGAATTTTTTTTCCTACTTTCCAGTACATCGCATGATAAAATGGACGTTGTCATGAAAAAAACACAAGCCCTCATTTGTCTATGTGGACAGAAAAAGAAAAAAGTTATGGAGGAACAAACAAAAGTGCAAAAACGAAAAAAATCGCCTGGATCTTAAAGGGTTAAAAGTATGAATATTTCTGCCTATATATGATGCAATGGCTGTTTTCTACCCATAAAATATTATAAATACAACCGGGCCTTTAGCTATACTGTCTAAAAGAGAAACTCTCTTTGTTGCCCTTAGCAACCAATCACAACTCGGCTTTTATTTTTTAAACAGCTCTGCTAAAATGAACGGTGTGCTGTGATTGGTTGCTATGGGCAACTAAGATGTTTTGTAGCCAGGAGAGAAAACATAGGGGAAATAAATCTAAAACACATGCAGAATTGGAGGATGGAGGATTAGAAAAATGTACATGGAGTGGGAGGGGCAGAAAAGCTTTACATTTATCAATATAAAATTAAAAACCATATACAGCACCTTGTCTGCTCCTCTGTGATCATTATCAGATCACAGAGCAGCTGAAGGAACAGCAAATGTTTGCTGGGTGGAGAGCAGGTACCTGGAGTTGAAACGGGACAGTGGGAAATGTAGTTTACTGTGTTCAGATGGGAAGCCCTGAAGGACCACCTACTTGACACTATACAGAGAGACACAATTATGGAGGAGCTGGAGCAAAAAAAAAGATGTAAGAAATTAGCCAGTGATTATCTGAAGTCATGGTTGGGTTACTATAGAGAGATTATTGGACTAAAGGGAGTTTAACCCCTTCAAGACCAATGACGTATAGGTACGTCATCGGTTGTGTCCCTGCCTTTGATGCGGGCTCCGGCGCTGAGCCCACATCTTTCCCTGCACATGACAGCTGATCTGATCAGTTGTCATGTGCCTCTAACAGATGCAGGTCCAAGATCCACACGTGGATGTTAAGTTAAATGCCGCTGTCAATTTCTGAGAGCGGCATATAACACGCACCAGGAGGAAGCGCGTCACAAGACACGTCCATCGGCGTACCCTGTCACGTAATTGCGGGGCGCCTATGGGTTGTCATGACAGCCGGGGGTCTGCAGAATAGCCCTGTGACTGTCATTGCAACTCTCCTATGAACACCGGCCCGTGGCCGGCGTACATAGAAGATCGTGATTTATGCTACACATAGCAGGGCTGCTATGTGTAGCACAGAAGAGTGGACGATCACATCTTCTAGTCTCCTAAGGGGACTTGAACACAGTAAAAAGTAACAAAAAAAAGTTTTAAAAAATATTTAAAAAATTAAAAAAAACGGAAAAAGTTCAAATCGCCCCCTTTTGCCCCATTCAAAATAAAACAATTAAAAGAAAAAATACCCATATTTGATATCGCTGTGCTCAGAAATGTCCGATCTCTCAAAATATAAAGTAAATTATTCTGATTGGTAAACAGCGTAACGAGAAAGAAGTCGAAACACCAGAATTACGTTTTTTTGGTTGCCATAATGTTGCAATAAAATATAATAACCAGCGATCAAAGCATCACATCTACCCCAAAATGGTATCAATAAAAATGTCAGCTCAGGGTACAAAAATAAGCCTTCACCAAGCCCCCGATGCCGAAAAATGGAGACGCTACAGGTTTTGGACAATAGCAACATTTTTATTTCTTACAAATTCCGGATTTTTTTTATCCACTTAAATAAAAAGAACCTATACATGATTGGTATCTACGTACTCTACTGACCTGGAGAATCATACTACCAGTTAGGTTTAAGCATTTAGTGGACATGGTAAATAAAAAAAAACCAAAACAGTTGTGGAATTGCGCTTTTTTTGCAATTTCACTGGATTTTTTTTCCCATTTTCCAATACACTATATAGTAAAATTAATGGTGTCATTCAAAAGTACAACTCGTTTCGCAAAAAAACAAGACCTCACACGGCCATATTGACTGAAAAATAAAAATGTTATGGAACTGGGAAGAAGGGAAGCAAAAAACAAAAGCGCAAAAATGGAAAATTGCAAGGTGGTGAAGGGGTTAAAGAAAAATTGACTCTAGGATACCCGCTTTAAAGGGAATCTGTCAGCACGATTTCATACCCCAAACTATTTGTATATAGCTCTTTTAAAGACTAGTCCATAAATACCTTTACATGGCCAGTCCATTCCGCTGTTACTGAGAAATCAGTGTTTGAGTTGATATGCAAATGAGGCTGAAAAACTATATGTAGAGCTAACGCCTCTGTCACTCCAGCTCTTTTTGCCTTACTTGCCTCACTATTCCTTTGCATGAAGTCACACAGCATAGAGGCTGTCAGTCAAGCAAGAGGAGGCAGCATTAGGCGGGGAAGAGAGCTGGAGTGACAGAGGCTTCGGATCTACAAATAGCTCTTTAGCTTAATTTGCCTATCAATTCAAAAACTGATTTCTCAGTAGTGTAGGAACGGACTGGCCATACAATGGTATTTCTGGACTTGTCATTGAAAGAGCTACATGTGCATATAAATAGTTTGGGGGGTGACATCATGCTGACAGATTCCCTTTAAGTAGTGAAATCTGTACAACAGATGTGATTTTTATCAGGGCTTCGTCCTTATAGGAATGTATAAGTGGTTTAATTGTATTTGGGAGTGATAGAATACCTTTAACCACTAAGGAGCTAGAGAAAAAACATCAATACACTTTAGCCAGGGCAATATAATAACCCTTTCACTATGCTACACTATCAAGGAAGGTGACATTGACACCTTCACAACCCTAGATCAACTGGAAAACTGACCTTTAGTAGCCAACACCACCTGCACCACCCTACTCATCAGTTACGTTAGGATTAACTTATTCACTGCAGCATTAAGAATACCCTCTACTACTCCAGAATACTGGGGATGCTACCATTATAACCCTCTACACTACCTATAGAGCTGTGGACTACATCCAGTACAGTTTAATTTCTTTGGTCATAACACGAAAGCCAACAGGTCAAAACTAGAATGATACACAACCAACAGAATTAATTTAGAAAGAGAACATTTTTTTTCAAGTGTGGAAAACCCCATTAATTGTAAGGAAGCGTTTCTGCCTGTATAAATATACGCTAATTCCTCATTTTTTTATAATAATTGTCCATGTGTGATACTGAGCACTGACTGATCAGATAGCTGGTTATTGAAGAACTATTTTTTTATTGCTTGATTTGTACAATGTTTTGTAAAATTCTGAAAGGGGCTGATAAAATTACAGATGCTGGCTGTATACAACTTTGCTACCATCCACATTAAAGTCTGCAAATCACTACTGCATTTTTATACCTGTAGTGTATCATGGGCATAATTTACCAACTGGGCCAGATTTTCCATCACTCACGGGCCAAAAGGGTGTGGGATTTATGTAAAACTTGACCAAAAGTGATTGGTTTGGGAAAGTTCCCAGGATGGCAGGTTTAGGGGCAGGACTTAAACACCCCCAGAAATGTTGCCAACTATACATGGACAATTATTAATACATTATTTAAAAATAATGTGAAGGATCTTGTATATGCTTTGTGTATGTTGAAGTACCATTTCTGGGTTGTCTGCCATGTTGATTCCTTCTGCCCCTTAAAGGGATTGCCTGATTGTCTGGCGCACTCAATGCAAGTATATTCTGCGAGGCCAGAAACAGTCCAGTCAGATTCTGGCGGGGAGTATCCACACTGCATACTTGCGGTCACATGACTGCTGTTCCCGGTGCTGGCACCAGAGAATCCTCACGGTACGTAGTGCGCGGTGTGAGGATTCACAAGTCAGCAGTCACATAGAGTGAGTGCAGACTTGTCGTTTTAGACTGGACAACCCTTTTAATATAGTTCTCCTATCACAAGCTACATTTCAATCATGTTTGTGGCTTTGTCTAGGAGGCACAGTATAACCACCCTGCACTTGCTCTTCTCTGAATTTAATTTATTGGCAGCTAATGAAAGATAATGACATAGAACTGCCATATCACACTACAGTCTCAGTGTATTTGGAATGTTGTAGCTTCAGACATCCCCCCTGTCTCCTGCTTGTGATACGTTTCTACTTGTCAGTTATTCAAAACAAAAGACCTGGGAGACAGGATGAAGCTCTGTCTCATAGGCTATATTATAAATAATGCACACAGCATACAATTAGAAAATGTGATTGAGGGAAGATAGAAACTATGCAACTAATCAGTGCATGGACACATTATATGACTATTCTGATCTGTCTGATAGGTGTTGACTTCATCATGTAGCGGTAAGTAAGTGAAATACCATTGTCCTGGCAACCACAGAAAGCTTGTACTGGACTTGTGGTCAAAAAGGAGATAGTAAGACATAAATTCCCATCTGATATGTATAAGGGAATGAAAGAGGAATGCGGTGGATCCCGGGCTCTTCCGCTAACAGAGGTTAATCCAGATGGTAAGTATGAAAAATTTCCAATTTATTGCAACGCGTTTCAGAGTATAACCTACTCCTTCCTCAGGCATAACAGAAAAGGAATCGCTTCCTCCCTTATGAAGGGGTCGGAGATGATGTTTAAAACACATGTTATCACTTAACAAGTCGTTTAAATTAAGAACATTTGATTGAATACAAAAATATGCATAAAATTAAAATATATATATATATACATATATATATAGTGTTTTTAATAATATAGTAATAAAAAAAAAAGTATGAATTTATGTCTGACCATAATACAACAAATTCCCGACCAATACCAAATTGATTTCAGAAATTAGTTACGGTAATTGGAAATCAATTGGATACCTAAAAGATCTACTCTTGTACCAGAGGGATTAAATGAAACTGTTGAGAATACAAGCTAGCAAATTAAATTAATTAAGGAGGATCACAAGGAAATGGACAGCATGTGACTTAAATATGAGTGTCTGAGCAAAGGGTCTGAATACTTATGACCATGTGATATTTCAGTTTTTCTTTTTTAATAAATTTGCAAAAATTTCTACATTTCTGTTTTTTTTCAGTCAAGATGGGGTGCAGAGTGTACTTTAATGAGAGAAAAAATGAACTTTTTAGAATTTACCAATGGCTGCAATGAAACAAAGAGTGAAAAATTTAAAGGGGTCTGAATACTTTCCGTACCCATTGTAGCTAAAAACCTGTCAGTCAATTGGAGAGAAGTGAAAAGCTGGCCAGTGGCCACTCCAGACTAGTCACGTTTGTCCCTATAATCCTGGACGGCACTTCAAACTAAGTTTTCTCTGAAACGCTGGAGTGTCTCAAAAAAATACATACATACATACAGTGTGTTGGTGCTATATAAATAAAAAGACTATTATTAGGCCAACCAGATTCTGTACCCTACTTGACATTCGTGTCTCCTGCAGCTGATATCAGTGGCTCTACGGGGGCTGTACAATGTTTCTCAGACTACACAGTACCTGAAATCTACACTTGAGGGACCCCCTATAGTAAAGTCATAGTTACCTACACACATCATTTTTAGGCTGTTTCATCAAAGAGTATAAAATTAATCTGTTTCACATATTTGAAAAACGCATTCTATACAGTTTGTTCTGTTTGTCATTTAATGTTCGAAAATCTCTGTTCAAATAGAAGGTGTCTTCCCTTTGAATAACAATTTTTTAAATGAATTTGGGCTCAATTTATTACTGCAGTTGAACCGTTTTTTTGTCTTGTTTTTGGTGTCTTTTGCTTGTTTTTTTATGTGCGTCTCATTCTTCTTTTCATTTGCATCTTTTTTAAGTCTATTTTATATGTGTCCAACTGTTTTTTTTATGTTCAACATTATGTTCAGAGTTTGGGGTTTCCAGATGTTTTCGGCAACTTTTCAATAAGTTCGAAAACTTTTTCACAAATGTACTCCCGCCTGGTGTGATATTACATGTCTAAACTTCTGAACAAGTTTTGCAACCTTTCAGCGGAATAGGTGACTTTTTGCATTAAAAGGTCTCAAAAAGGGGATTAACGCTAGAAAAAAAAGAGCGTTTTTGATTATGTGCTAAATTTATGAACCTCGTGTGACATTTTGAAGAATTTTGCACCCAAAATGTCAAGCGAATACCGCAAGATATATACATATATGAAAAACACAAATGATGCATCAGGTAACGGAAAGTGTCGTTGGACAAGACAAATTTATTTTTCAAATGGAATTATGTAAAAATAAAATAATGATAATACTCTTGCATATTTGTTATGGCGCCCCTTGGGGTTCTTCCTTGTCAAAACGGTCACCTAATGATCACATGTACTTAGTCCTATTGCCCCGGATACTCTTGTACAGTGATTTCTGCTATTGAGCTGCTAGTCAATAAGAAGCAAAGCACTAAAAGCAAGACCCTAACCCATTAGTCACAGTGTCGAGAGGCTACAAAGAGCATCTTCTCTCTGGGGGATCCGACACATTTGCACATTATACAGTCAGCTCATTGATTCCAATTGACACTGTGTAATAATTAATTTTCCCTGTTTGGGTGCTTTGGGGACTTACAGAGTTACGGTCAGGTTTTTCCACATATTATAAATGATTTTCAGGGATTTGTTTGAACACAAGGATATTCTGGTATTGCCGAACTAATATCCAATCCTAGTAAAAATGAATTTTTGACCCCGTCCAACCCCTTTAAGACTCACTGTGCATTACACGTGATGACATTCTACAACCCATCAGAATCAATATTCTTACATGAGTCTCAAATTGAAGAACAATCTTTGACTGTCCTCTCACCCGCTAGTAACGATATCTCAATTTGTGGAATTTGCCTGGAATTTGACTATGTAGAATTATAATAATATGGGTTAGTCCTAGCGTGCGGTTAATATGGACAATGATATCATTACTAATCCATTTACCTCTATGAACACTACTATCCTAGTAATATAAAAGACTTATAGCAGGTGTGCAGAGAATACTGTAATCCAATACTAAGTCTTAAAAGGAAATATTTCTACATCGGGCATTGAGTTTCCGAAAGTATTCAGTCTAATACTTGGCAGGAATAAGTCTATATATGAAAATATAAAAGAAGGCTTTTCTGCACACCCAACATCTCCTCAAAAATAAGTAGTGCAACAAAAATAAGTAGTTTTCATATTTCACTCTGTAAAATTTTATTAATTTACATGTCTCAATTTAAAGAAGTTGTCCTCTTTGGACAACCTATACTTATTCAAAGGTTCATTTCACGATAAGAAGTTCACAAGGTGTCGAAACCCTAATCGATCGGTTGTAAGCTGTGTGGGAACCTGGTAGAAAGTGTTCAGTTTCACTGCAGCACTCCCAGAGGATAAAATAAGTATTACACTGTGGTGATTCAAATCAGTGAGTTGTGTGATACCAGACAGGATAGGTCCTCCAGAGTGAGATACTTTTTGGAACCTGTCTCCTCTCTGATAAGAGTTTGAGTCCCATAAAGCTCTTTCATTCTGGAAATCAGTGGTGGTCCGTGATGACAGATTTTACCAATGTGATTGCATATATCTATGACATAAGAGAGGATCATGTTGATGTAATTTCCCCTTTTGAATCCAGGGTGTCTATGATGTCATCAGAACGACATCTAATCTACTGGAGAAATGCTGAATAAGTGGCAGTGATTGCACTATGGCTGGAAAACGACATCCAATGTTTGCAATGTAGAGCAGATCCACAATGACTTCTGTAGGGCGATGTTCTGTCACATACTGTAAAACCAATGTCAACAAGGACACTGGGTGAGGTTTATCACAGATCGTAGGTCTGACATTGCTATGTAACTGCTCCTTCGTGAGCTGGTTGTGACAGAAGAGAGGACATAGGGGCACAATTATAAAGGGAAAACACTTAAAAGTAAGGGAACACCTCCCGAAAAACTGGAATATGTTATACCTAGTGCAGGGCCTAGGGGGCAGTGCACATTACTGCTATTCTCTATTTGTGGCACCGTTCCTTGCAAGGCCTTGCTATGCAGGAACAGATTATATAATGGCATGTTCACCACATTCTGATATGATTTTTTTCTTTAACAGATCTCCAGTAGCATAATCACAGCCATCATTTGGCCCTGTTTGGCACCATAGGTAACGATCGGGCTGGCACTAATATTAGCTGCACTGTGGCTACCAGAGTCATGGAGGTTGTCATTGACATGAGGTGCACTGTGGCTGGTATTGGAATGGGGTGCACTATGGCTGGTATTGGAATGGGGTGCACTATGGCTGGCATTGGAATGGGGTGCACTATGGTTGGTATTGGAATGGGGTGCACTATGGCTGGTATTGGAATGGGGTGCACTATGACTGGCATTGGAATGGGGTGCACTATGGCTGGTATTGGAATGGGGTGCACTCTGGCTGGCATTGGAATGGTGGTGTGTACTGTGGCTGGTATTGGAATGGGGTGCACTATGGCTGGTATTGGAATGGGGTGCACTATGGCTGGCATTGGAATGGAGTGCACTGTGGCTGGTATTGGAATGGGGTGCACTGTGGCTGGTATTGGAATGGGGTGCACTGTGGCTGATATTGGAATGGGGTGCACTGTGGCTGGTATTGGAATGGGGTGCACTATGGCTGGCATTGGAATGGGGTGCACTATGGCTGGAATTGGAATGGGGTGCACTGTGGCTGGTATTGGAATGGGGTGCACTATGGCTGGCATTGGAATGGACTGCCCTGTAGATGGCATTGGAATGGGGTGCACTGTGGCTGGCATTGGAATGGGGTGCACTATGGCTGGCATTGGAATGGGGTGCACTATGGCTGGCATTGGAATGGGGTACACTATGGACTGCCCTGTAGCTGGCATTGGAATGGGGTGCACTATGGCTGGCATTGGAATGGGGTGCACTATGGCTGGTATTGGAATGGGGTGCACTATGGCTGGCATTGGAATGGGGTGCACGATGGCTGGCATTGGAATGGGGTGCACTATGGCTGGTATTGGAATGGGGTGCACTATGGCTGGCATCGGAATGGGTTGCACTATGGCTGGCATTGGAATGGGGTGCACTATGGCTGGCATTAGAATGGGGTGCACTATGACTGGTATTAGAATGGGGTGCACTCTGGCTGGCATTGCAATGGGGTGCACTATGGATGGCATTGGAATGGGGTGCACTGTGGCTGGTATTGGAATGGGGTGCACTGTGGCTGGTATTGGAATGGGGTGCACTATGGCTAGCATTGGAATGTGGTGCACTGTGGCTGGAATTGGAATGGGGTGCACTATGACTGGTATTGGAATGGGGTTCACTACGGCTGGCATTAGAATGGGGTGCACTGTGGCTGGTATTGGAATGGGGTGCACTGTGGCTGGTATTGGAATGGGGTGCACTGTGGCTGGTATTGGAATGGGGTGCACTATGGCTGGCATTGGAATGGGGTGCACTATGGCTGGTATTGGAATGGGGTGCACTCTGGCTGGCATTGGAATGGGGGCACTGTGGCTGGTATTGGAATGGGGTGCACTATGTCTGGTATTGGAATGGGGTGCACTATGGCTGGCATTGGAATGGGGTGCACTGTGGCTGGTATTGGAATGGGGTGCACTGTGGCTGGTATTGGAATGGGGTGCACTATGGCTGGCATTGGAATGGACTGCCCTGTAGCTGGCATTGGAATGGGGTGCACTGTGGCTGGCATTGGAATGGGGTGCACTATGGCTGGCATTGGAATGGGGTGCACTATGGCTGGCATTGGAATGGGGTACACTATGGACTGCCCTGTAGCTGGCATTGGAATGGGGTGCACTATGGCTGGCATTGGAATGGGGTGCACTATGGCTGGTATTGGAATGGGGTGCACTATGGCTGGCATTGGAATGGGGTGCACTATGACCTGTATTAGAATGGGGTGCACTCTGGCTGGCATTGGAATGGGGTGCACTATGGATGGCATTGGAATGGGGTGCACTGTGGCTGGTATTGGAATGGGGTGCACTGTGGCTGGTATTTGAATGGGGTGCACTATGGCTAGCATTGGAATGGGGTGCACTGTGGCTGGAATTGGAATGGGGTGCACTATGACTGGTATTGGAATGGGGTTCACTACGGCTGGCATTAGAATGGGGTGCACTGTGGCTGGTATTGGAATGGGGTGCACTGTGGCTGGTATTGGAATGGGGTGCACTGTGGCTGGTATTGGAATGGGGTGCACTATGGCTGGCATTGGAATGGGGTGCACTATGGCTGGTATTGGAATGGGGTGCACTCTGGCTGGCATTGGAATGGGGCACTGTTGCTGGTATTGGAATGGGGTGCACTATGTTTGGTATTGGAATGGGGTGCGCTATGGCTGGCATTGGAATGGGGTGCACTGTGGCTGGTATTGGAATGGGGTGCACTGTGGCTGGTATTGGAATGGGGTGCACTGTGGCTGGTATTGGAATGGGATGCACTATGGCTGGCATTGGAATGGGGTGCACTATGGTTGGTATTGGAATGGGGTGCACTATGGCTGGTATTGGAATGGGGTGCACTATGACTGGCATTGGAATGGGGTGCACTATGGCTGGTATTGGAATGGGGTGCACTCTGGCTGGCATTGGAATGGGGTACACTGTGGCTGGTATTGGAATGGGGTGCACTATGGCTGGTATTGGAATGGGGTGCACTATGGCTGGCATTGGAATGGGGTGCACTGTGGCTGGTATTGGAATGGGGTGCACTGTGGCTGGTATTGGAATGGGGTGCACTGTGGCTGGTATTGGAATGGGGTGCACTATGGCTGGCATTGGAATGGACTGCCCTGTAGCTGGCATTGGAATGGGGTGTACTGTGGCTGGCATTGGAATGGGGTGCACTATGGCTGGCATTGGAATGGGGTGCACTATGGCTGGCATTGGAATGGGGTACACTATGGACTGCCCTGTAGCTGGAATTGGAATGGGGTGCACTATGGCTGGCATTGGAAAGGGGTGCACTATGGCTGGTATTGGAATGGGGTGCACTATGGCTGGCATTGGAATGGGGAGCACTATGGCTGGCATTGGAATGGGGTGCACTATGGCTGGTTTTGGAATGGGGTGCACTATGGCTGGCATCGGAATGGGGTGCACTATGGCTGGCATTGGAATGGGGTGCACTATGGCTGGCATTGGAATGGGGTGCACTATGACTGGTATTGGAATGGGGTGCACTCTGGCTGGCATTGGAATGGGGTGCACTATGGCTGGTATTGGAATGGGGTGCACTATGGATGGCATTGGAATGGGGTGCACTGTGGCTGGTATTGGAATGGGGTGCACTGTGGCTGGTATTGGAATGGGGTGCACTATGGCTAGCATTGGAATGGGGTGCACTGTGGCTGGTATTGGAATGGGGTGCACTATGGCTGGTATTGGAATGGGGTGCACTATGGCTGGTATTGGAATGGGGTGCACTATGGCTGGCATCGGAATGGGGTGCACTATGGCTGGCATTGGAATGGGGTGCACTATGGCTGGCATTGGAATGGGGTGCACTATGACTGGTATTGGAATGGGGTGCACTATGGATGGCATTGGAATGGGGTGCACTGTGGCTGGTATTGGAATGGGGTGCACTGTGGCTGGTATTGGAATGGGGTGCACTGTGGCTGGCATTGGAATGGGGTGCACTATGGCTGGTATTGGAATGGGTTGCACTCTGGCTGGCATTGGAATGGGGTGCACTGTGGCTGGTATTGGAATGGGGTGCACTATGGCTGGTATTGGAATGGGGTGCACTATGGCTGGCATTGGAATGGGGTGCACTGTGGCTGGTATTGGAATGGGGTGCACTATGGCTGGCATTGGAATGGGGTGCACTATGGCTGGAATTGGAATGGGGTGCACTGTGGCTGGTATTGGAATGGGGTGCACTGTGGCTGGTATTGGAATGGGGTGCACTATGGCTGGCATTGGAATGGACTGACCTGTAGCTGGTATTGGAATGGGGTGCACTGTGGCTGGCATTGGAATGGGGTGCACTATGGCTGGCATTGGAATGGGATGCACTATGGCTGGCATTGGAATGGGGTACACTATGGACTGCCCTGTATCTGGCATTGGAATGGGGTGGACTATGGCTGGCATTGGAATGGGGTGTACTATGGCTGGTACTGGAATGGGGTGCACTATGGCTGGCATTGGAATGGGGTGCACTATGGCTGGCATTGGAATGGGGTGCACTATGGCTGGCATTGGAATGGGGTGCACTATGGCTGGCATGGGAATGGGGTGCACTATGGCTGGCAATGGAATGGGGTGCACTATGGCTGGCATTGGAATGGGGTGCACTATGACTGGTATTGGAATGGGGTGCATTCTGGCTGGCATTGGAATGGAGTGCACTATGGCTGGCATTGGAATGGGGTGCACTGTGGCTGGTATTGGAATGGGGTGCACTGAGGCTGGTATTGGAATGGGGTGCACTATGGCTGGCATTGGAATGGACTGACCTGTAGCTGGTATTGGAATGGGGTGCACTGTGGCTGGCATTGGAATGGGGTGCACTATGGCTGGCATTGGAATGGGATGCACTATGGCTGGCATTGGAATGGGGTACACTATGGACTGCCCTGTATCTGGCATTGGAATGGGGTGGACTATGGCTGGCATTGGAATGGGGTGCACTATGGCTGGTACTGGAATGGGGTGCACTATGGCTGGCATTGGAATGGGGTGCACTATGGCTGGCATTGGAATGGGGTGCACTATGGCTGGCATTGGAATGGGGTGCACTATGGCTGGCATGGGAATGGGGTGCACTATGGCTGGCATTGGAATGGGGTGCACTATGGCTGGCATTGGAATGGGGTGCACTATGACTGGTATTGAAATGGGGTGCATTCTGGCTGGCATTGGAATGGAGTGCACTATGGCTGGCATTGGAATGGGGTGCACTGTGGCTGGTATTGGAATGGGGTGCACTGAGGCTGGTATTGGAATGGGGTGCACTATGGCTGGCATTGGAATGGGGTTCACTATGGCTGGAATTGGAATGGGGTGCACTGTGGCTGGCATTGGAATGGGGTGTACTATGGCTGGCTATGGAATGGGGTGCAGTATGGCTGGCATTGGAATGGACTGCCCTGTAGCTGGCATTGGAATGAAGTGCACTATGGCTGGCATTGGAATGGGATTACCTGTAGCTGGCATTGGAATGGGATGCACTATGGCTGGCATTGGAATGGGGTGCACTATGGCTGGTATTGGAATGGGGTGCACTATGGCTGGTATTGGAATGGGGTGCACTATGGCTGGTATTGGAATGGGGTGCACTATGGCTGGTATTGGAATGGGGTGCACTATGGCTGGCATTGGAATGGGGTGCACTATGGCTGGTATTGGAATGGGGTGCACTATGGCTGGTATTGGAATGGGGTGCACTATGGCTGGCATTGGAATGGGGTGCACTGTGGCTGGTATTGGAATGGGGTGCACTGTGGCTGGTATTGGAATGGGGTGCACTATGGCTGGCATTGGAATGGGGTGCACTATGGCTGGAATTGGAATGGGGTGCACTGTGGCTGGTATTGGAATGGGGTGCACTGTGGCTGGTATTGGAATGGGGTGCACTATGGCTGGCATTGGAATGGACTGCCCTGTAGCTGGCATTGGAATGGGGTGCACTGTGGCTTGCATTGGAATGGGGTGCACTATGGCTGGCATTGGAATGGGGTGCACTATGGCTGGCATTGGAATGGGGTACACTATGGACTGCCCTGTAGCTGGCATTGGAATGGGGTGCACTATGGCTGGCATTGGAATGGGGTGCACTATGGCTGGTATTGGAATGGGGTGCACTATGGCTGGCATTGGAATGGGGTGCACGATGGCTGGCATTGGAATGGGGTGCACTATGGCTGGTATTGGAATGGGGTGCACTATGGCTGGCATCGGAATGGGTTGCACTATGGCTGGCATTGGAATGGGGTGCACTATGGCTGGCATTAGAATGGGGTGCACTATGACTGGTATTAGAATGGGGTGCACTCTGGCTGGCATTGGAATGGGGTGCACTATGGATGGCATTGGAATGGGGTGCACTGTGGCTGGTATTGGAATGGGGTGCACTGTGGCTGGTATTGGAATGGGGTGCACTATGGCTAGCATTGGAATGGGGTGCACTGTGGCTGGAATTGGAATGGGGTGCACTATGACTGGTATTGGAATGGGGTTCACTACGGCTGGCATTAGAATGGGGTGCACTGTGGCTGGTATTGGAATGGAGTGCACTGTGGCTGGTATTGGAATGGGGTGCACTGTGGCTGGTATTGGAATGGGGTGCACTATGGCTGGCATTGGAAGGGGTGCACTATGGCTGGTATTGGAATGGGGTGCACTCTGGCTGGCATTGGAATGGGGCACTGTTGCTGGTATTGGAATGGGGTGCACTATGTTTGGTATTGGAATGGGGTGCACTATGGCTGGCATTGGAATGGGGTGCACTGTGGCTGGTATTGGAATGGGGTGCACTGTGGCTGGTATTGGAATGGGGTGCACTGTGGCTGGTATTGGAATGGGGTGCACTGTGGCTGGTATTGGAATGGGATGCACTATGGCTGGCATTGGAATGGGGTGCACTATGGTTGGTATTGGAATGGGGTGCACTATGGCTGGTATTGGAATGGGGTGCACTATGACTGGCATTGGAATGGGGTGCACTATGGCTGGTATTGGAATGGGGTGCACTCTGGCTGGCATTGGAATGGGGTACACTGTGGCTGGTATTGGAATGGGGTGCACTATGGCTGGTATTGGAATGGGGTGCACTATGGCTGGCATTGGAATGGGGTGCACTGTGGCTGGTATTGGAATGGGCTGCACTGTGGCTGGTATTGGAATGGGGTGCACTGTGGCTGGTATTGGAATGGGGTGCACTATGGCTGGCATTGGAATGGACTGCCCTGTAGCTGGCATTGGAATGGGGTGTACTGTGGCTGGCATTGGAATGGGGTGCACTATGGCTGGCATTGGAATGGGGTGCACTATGGCTGGCATTGGAATGGGGTACACTATGGACTGCCCTGTAGCTGGAATTGGAATGGGGTGCACTATGGCTGGCATTGGAAAGGGGTGCACTATGGCTGGTATTGGAATGGGGTGCACTATGGCTGGCATTGGAATGGGGAGCACTATGGCTGGCATTGGAATGGGGTGCACTATGGCTGGTTTTGGAATGGGGTGCACTATGGCTGGCATCGGAATGGGGTGCACTATGGCTGGCATTGGAATGGGGTGCACTATGGCTGGCATTGGAATGGGGTGCACTATGACTGGTATTGGAATGGGGTGCACTCTGGCTGGCATTGGAATGGGGTGCACTATGGCTGGTATTGGAATGGGGTGCACTATGGATGGCATTGGAATGGGGTGCACTGTGGCTGGTATTGGAATGGGGTGCACTGTGGCTGGTATTGGAATGGGGTGCACTATGGCTAGCATTGGAATGGGGTGCACTGTGGCTGGTATTGGAATGGGGTGCACTATGGCTGGTATTGGAATGGGGTGCACTATGGCTGGTATTGGAATGGGGTGCACTATGGCTTGCATCGGAATGGGGTGCACTATGGCTGGCATTGGAATGGGGTGCACTATGGCTGGCATTGGAATGGGGTGCATTATGACTGGTATTGGAATGGGGTGCACTATGGATGGCATTGGAATGGGGTGCACTGTGGCTGGTATTGGAAAGGGGTGCACTGTGGCTGGTATTGGAATGGGGTGCACTATGGCTGGCATTGGAATAAGGTGCACTATGGCTGGTATTGGAATGGGTTGCACTCTGGCTGGCATTGGAATGGGGTGCACTGTGGCTGGTATTGGAATGGGGTGCACTATGGCTGGTATTGGAATGGGGTGCACTATGGCTGGCATTGGAATGGGGTGCACTGTGGCTGGTATTGGAATGGGGTGCACTGTGGCTGGTATTGGAATGGGGTGCACTGTGGCTGGTATTGGAATGGGGTGCACTGTGGCTGGTATTGGAATGGGGTGCACTATGGCTGGCATTGGAATGGGGTGCACTATGGCTGGAATTGGAATGGGGTGCACTGTGGCTGGTATTGGAATGGGGTGCACTGTGGCTGGTATTGGAATGGGGTGCACTATGGCTGGCATTGGAATGGACTGACCTGTAGCTGGTATTGGAATGGGGTGCACTGTGGCTGGCATTGGAACGGGGTGCACTATGGCTGGCATTGGAATGGGATGCACTATGGCTGGCATTGGAATGGGATACACTATGGACTGCCCTGTATCTGGCATTGGAATGGGGTGGACTATGGCTGGCATTGGAATGGGGTGCACTATGGCTGGTACTGGAATGGGGTGCACTATGGCTGGCATTGGAATGGGGTGCACTATGGCTGGCATTGGAATGTGGTGCACTATGGCTGGCATTGGAATGGGGTGCACTATGGCTGGCATGGGAATGGGGTGCACTATGGCTGGCATTGGAATGGGGTGCACTATGGCTGGCATTGGAATGGGGTGCACTATGACTGGTATTGGAATGGGGTGCACTCTGGCTGGCATTGGAATGGAGTGCATTATGGCTGGCATTGGAATGGGGTGCACTGTGGCTGGTATTGGAATGGGGTGCACTGTGGCTGGTATTGGAATGGGGTGCACTATGGCTGGCATTGGAATGGGGTTCACTATGGCTGGAATTGGAATGGGGTGCACTATGGCTGGCATTGGAATGGGGTGTACTATGGCTGGCTATGGAATGGGGTGCAGTATGGCTGGCATTGGAATGGACTGCCCTGTAGCTGGCATTGGAATGGAGTGCACTATGGCTGGCATTGGAATGGGATTACCTGTAGCTGGCATTGGAATGGGATGCACTATGGCTGGCATTGGAATGGGGTGCACTATGGCTGGTATTGGAATGGGGTGCACTATGGCTGGTATTGGAATGGGGTGCACTATGGCTGGCATTGGAATGGGGTGCACTATGGCTGGCATTGGAATGGGGTGCACTATGGCTGGCATTGGAATGGGGTGCGCTATGGCTGGCATTGGAATGAGGTGCACTATGGCTGGCATTGGAATGGGGTGCACTATGGCTGGCATTGGAATGGGGTGCACTATGGCTGGTATTGGAATGGGGTGCACTATGGCTGGTATTGGAATGGGGTGCACTATGGCTGGCATTGGAATGGGGTGCACTATGGCTGGTATTGGAATGGGGTGCACTATGGCTGGTATTGGAATGGGGTGCACTATGGCTGGCATTGGAATGGGGTGCACTGTGGCTGGCATTGGGGTGCACTATGGCTGGCAATGGTATGGGGTGCACTATGGCTGGCATTGGAATGGGGTGCACTATGGCTGGTATTGGAATGGGGTGCACTATGGCTGGCATTGGAATGGGGTGCACTATGGCTGGCATTGGAATGGGGTGCACTATGGCTGGCATTGGAATGGGGTGCACTATGGCTGGCATTGGAATGGGGTGCACTGTGGCTGGCATTGGAATGGGGTGCACTATGGCTGGCATTGGAATGGGGTGCACTATGGCTGGAATTGGAATGGGGTGCACTGTGGCTGGCATTGGAATGGGGTGTACTATGGCTGGCTATGGAATGGGCTGCAGTATGGCTGGCATTGGAATGGACTGCCCTGTAGCTGGCATTGGAATGAAGTGCACTATGGCTGGCATTGGAATGGGATTACCTGTAGCTGGCATTGGAATGGGATGCACTATGGCTGGCATTGGAATGGGGTGCACTATGGCTGGTATTGGAATGGGGTGCACTATGGCTGGTATTGGAATGGGGTGCACTATGGCTGGCATTGGAATGCGGTGCACTATGGCTGGCATTGGAATGGGGTGCACTATGGCTGGCATTGGAATGGGGTGCGCTATGGCTGGCATTGGAATGAGGTGCACTATGGCTGGCATTGGAATGGGGTGCACTATGGCTGGCATTGGAATGGGGTGCACTATGGCTGGTATTGGAATGGGGTGCACTATGGCTGGTATTGGAATGGGGTGCACTATGGCTGGCATTGGAATGGGGTGCACTATGGCTGGTATTGGAATGGGGTGCACTATGGCTGGTATTGGAATGGGGTGCACTATGGCTGGCATTGGAATGGGGTGCACTGTGGCTGGTATTGGAATGGGGTGCACTGTGGCTGGTATTGGAATGGGGTGCACTCTGGCTGGCATTGGAATGGGGTGCACTATGGCTGGAATTGGAATGGGGTGCACTGTGGCTGGTATTGGAATGGGGTGCACTGTGGCTGGTATTGGAATGGGGTGCACTATGGCTGGCATTGGAATGGACTGCCCTGTAGCTGGCATTGGAATGGGGTGCACTGTGGCTTGCATTGGAATGGGGTGCACTATGGCTGGCATTGGAATGGGGTGCACTATGGCTGGCATTGGAATGGGGTACACTATGGACTGCCCTGTAGCTGGCATTGGAATGGGGTGCACTATGGCTGGCATTGGAATGGGGTGCACTATGGCTGGTATTGGAATGGGGTGCACTATGGCTGGCATTGGAATGGGGTGCACGATGGCTGGCATTGGAATGGGGTGCACTATGGCTGGTATTGGAATGGGGTGCACTATGGCTGGCATCGGAATGGGTTGCACTATGGCTGGCATTGGAATGGGGTGCACTATGGCTGGCATTAGAATGGGGTGCACTATGACTGGTATTAGAATGGGGTGCACTCTGGCTGGCATTGGAATGGGGTGCACTATGGATGGCATTGGAATGGGGTGCACTGTGGCTGGTATTGGAATGGGGTGCACTGTGGCTGGTATTGGAATGGGGTGCACTATGGCTAGCATTGGAATGGGGTGCACTGTGGCTGGAATTGGAATGGGGTGCACTATGACTGGTATTGGAATGGGGTTCACTACGGCTGGCATTAGAATGGGGTGCACTGTGGCTGGTATTGGAATGGGGTGCACTGTGGCTGGTATTGGAATGGGGTGCACTGTGGCTGGTATTGGAATGGGGTGCACTATGGCTGGCATTGGAAGGGGTGCACTATGGCTGGTATTGGAATGGGGTGCACTCTGGCTGGCATTGGAATGGGGCACTGTTGCTGGTATTGGAATGGGGTGCACTATGTTTGGTATTGGAATGGGGTGCACTATGGCTGGCATTGGAATGGGGTGCACTGTGGCTGGTATTGGAATGGGGTGCACTGTGGCTGGTATTGGAATGGGGTGCACTGTGGCTGGTATTGGAATGGGGTGCACTGTGGCTGGTATTGGAATGGGATGCACTATGGCTGGCATTGGAATGGGGTGCACTATGGTTGGTATTGGAATGGGGTGCACTATGGCTGGTATTGGAATGGGGTGCACTATGACTGGCATTGGAATGGGGTGCACTATGGCTGGTATTGGAATGGGGTGCACTCTGGCTGGCATTGGAATGGGGTACACTGTGGCTGGTATTGGAATGGGGTGCACTATGGCTGGTATTGGAATGGGGTGCACTATGGCTGGCATTGGAATGGGGTGCACTGTGGCTGGTATTGGAATGGGGTGCACTGTGGCTGGTATTGGAATGGGGTGCACTGTGGCTGGTATTGGAATGGGGTGCACTATGGCTGGCATTGGAATGGACTGCCCTGTAGCTGGCATTGGAATGGGGTGTACTGTGGCTGGCATTGGAATGGGGTGCACTATGGCTGGCATTGGAATGGGGTGCACTATGGCTGGCATTGGAATGGGGTACACTATGGACTGCCCTGTAGCTGGAATTGGAATGGGGTGCACTATGGCTGGCATTGGAAAGGGGTGCACTATGGCTGGTATTGGAATGGGGTGCACTATAGCTGGCATTGGAATGGGGAGCACTATGGCTGGCATTGGAATGGGGTGCACTATGGCTGGTTTTGGAATGGGGTGCACTATGGCTGGCATCGGAATGGGGTGCACTATGGCTGGCATGGGAATGGGGTGCACTATGGCTGGCATTGGAATGGGGTGCACTATGACTGGTATTGGAATGGGGTGCACTCTGGCTGGCATTGGAATGGGGTGCACTATGGCTGGTATTGGAATGGGGTGCACTATGGATGGCATTGGAATGGGGTGCACTGTGGCTGGTATTGGAATGGGGTGCACTGTGGCTGGTATTGGAATGGGGTGCACTATGGCTAGCATTGGAATGGGGTGCACTGTGGCTGGTATTGGAATGGGGTGCACTATGGCTGGTATTGGAATGGGGTGCACTATGGCTGGTATTGGAATGGGGTGCACTATGGCTTGCATCGGAATGGGGTGCACTATGGCTGGCATTGGAATGGGGTGCACTATGGCTGGCATTGGAATGGGGTGCATTATGACTGGTATTGGAATGGGGTGCACTATGGATGGCATTGGAATGGGGTGCACTGTGGCTGGTATTGGAATGGGGTGCACTGTGGCTGGTATTGGAATGGGGTGCACTATGGCTGGCATTGGAATAAGGTGCACTATGGCTGGTATTGGAATGGGTTGCACTCTGGCTGGCATTGGAATGGGGTGCACTGTGGCTGGTATTGGAATGGGGTGCACTATGGCTGGTATTGGAATGGGGTGCACTATGGCTGGCATTGGAATGGGGTGCACTGTGGCTGGTATTGGAATGGGGTGCACTGTGGCTGGTATTGGAATGGGGTGCACTGTGGCTGGTATTGGAATGGGGTGCACTGTGGCTGGTATTGGAATGGGGTGCACTATGGCTGGCATTGGAATGGGGTGCACTATGGCTGGAATTGGAATGGGGTGCACTGTGGCTGGTATTGGAATGGGGTGCACTGTGGCTGGTATTGGAATGGGTGCACTATGGCTGGCATTGGAATGGACTGACCTGTAGCTGGTATTGGAATGGGGTGCACTGTGGCTGGCATTGGAACGGGGTGCACTATGGCTGGCATTGGAATGGGATGCACTCTGGCTGGCATTGGAATGGGGTACACTATGGACTGCCCTGTATCTGGCATTGGAATGGGGTGGACTATGGCTGGCATTGGAATTGGGTGCACTATGGCTGGTACTGGAATGGGGTGCACTATGGCTGGCATTGGAATGGGGTGCACTATGGCTGGCATTGGAATGTGGTGCACTATGGCTGGCATTGGAATGGGGTGCACTATGGCTGGCATGGGAATGGGGTGCACTATGGCTGGCATTGGAATGGGGTGCACTATGGCTGGCATTGGAATGGGGTGCGCTATGACTGGTATTGGAATGGGGTGCACTCTGGCTGGCATTGGAATGGAGTGCATTATGGCTGGCATTGGAATGGGGTGCACTGTGGCTGGTATTGGAATGGGGTGCACTGTGGCTGGTATTGGAATGGGGTGCACTGTGGCTGGCATTGGAATGGGGTTCACTATGGCTGGAATTGGAATGGGGTGCACTATGGCTGGCATTGGAATGGGGTGTACTATGGCTGGCTATGGAATGGGGTGCAGTATGGCTGGCATTGGAATGGACTGCCCTGTAGCTGGCATTGGAATGGAGTGCACTATGGCTGGCATTGGAATGGGATTACCTGTAGCTGGCATTGGAATGGGATGCACTATGGCTGGCATTGGAATGGGGTGCACTATGGCTGGTATTGGAATGGGGTGCACTATGGCTGGTATTGGAATGGGGTGCACTATGGCTGGCATTGGAATGGGGTGCACTATGGCTGGCATTGGAATGGGGTGCACTATGGCTGGCATTGGAATGGGGTGCGCTATGGCTGGCATTGGAATGAGGTGCACTATGGCTGGCATTGGAATGGGGTGCACTATGGCTGGCATTGGAATGGGGTGCACTATGGCTGGTATTGGAATGGGGTGCACTATGGCTGGTATTGGAATGGGGTGCACTATGGCTGGCATTGGAATGGGGTGCACTATGGCTGGTATTGGAATGGGGTGCACTATGGCTGGTATTGGAATGGGGTGCACTATGGCTGGCATTGGAATGGGGTGCACTGTGGCTGGCATTGGGGTGCACTATGGCTGGCAATGGTATGGGGTGCACTATGGCTGGCATTGGAATGGGGTGCACTATGGCTGGTATTGGAATGGGGTGCACTATGGCTGGCATTGGAATGGGGTGCACTATGGCTGGCATTGGAATGGGGTGCACTATGGCTGGCATTGGAATGGGGTGCACTATGGCTGGCATTGGAATGGGGTGCACTGTGGCTGGCATTGGAATGGGGTGCACTATGGCTGGCATTGGAATGGGGTGCACCATGGCTGGTATTGGAATGGGGTGCACCATGGCTGGCATTGATAATGGGGTGCACTGTAGCCGGCATTGATATTTAGGGTTCTCTTTATGTGACTGTTATGGGAGTCTTATCTGCCTAACTGACAATAGAGGCAGACAGGCCGTGAACGCCGGCAGAACATTGCTCCTATGTGCCCCACATACTGTATAGCTGACACCCTTTATCCTAATTGCTCAGCCCTATAGGAATGGCGCTGTCTCCTCTCGCCATAAAGTGAAACGCTGCACCTGATGTTTCTCTGTCAATCGCGGAAGAATGTCCAGCATTAAATCTGATGCCACCAAAACCTCTCCCAATAGGAACAATGGGATAAGATATGTGATCAATTTCCCCGCAGAGTTTTTTTTAATCAACAGAAAAAAATGCAATAGGAGGAGATTCACATAAATGATCTGGTCCTAAGATGTTTCTCTCTAGAACCGTCCACTGCTCTCACTAACATGGAAGGAAAGTATAACAGAATCCTGCGCTATTCCTTCATCCCAATCTACTATTCCCATTCTAGAGTTTTCCCATAAGTCTCTATAAAGACCAAATATATAGGTTATGCATCAGAATAATTATTTACGCCATTCCATTCCTCTAAAATAGTGAGATACTTTATACCTGTCACAAAGGTAGTGTTTAGAAAAAGTCCTTAATCTCTAAAGTGTTTAAGAAAATTAGCCTTGAAGGATATGGACACCTTTTGTGGTCTTTTTTTTTTACTTAAATGTATGTATTTCGGGCAAAAAATTATTTTTGCTATTGGGTTTCATTAAAAGTTTTGCACCGTTTGCCTTTTAAAATAAACTAATAATAATAATAATAGTGAGATACACTGACTGGGAGTTTGCACCTCTTTTATCTGATATATGACCACATGAAAGTTCAGTTCAACATTGATATGGCTTGTGGTTACAAATGCTCCAATCAGAACGAGCTCACTGACAGATTCTTAGTTAACTCTTTCTCCAGCCAGCAATGGAAAAAAAAGGCTTTAGAAGGCAAAGAGTGCAACTTGTTTATATGAAATCCACTTGCAAAAAATATTTTTAGCCCAAAATACATCCATTTAAATAACAAATAAGCCTTCAAAAGGTGTCCATAGCCTTAAAAAAAGGAAGAAAAAGACCACAGATATTGTGACCATGGTTGATGAAGTTATCTCACTATACTAATGAACATTTAACTTTTATAGCGAATGTAGACTCGACTTAATGTGATACATGCCGCATATATGGAGAATGTTTAAAACCAAATTTTTTAAAGGTAATATATTGGAGTCAAGGATATTTTTTAAATTTGCTAAATATATGGAAAATGCAGGACAAGGAGGTTACAGGCAGCTTTTCAGCTAATTTAAAGAAAGAAAGTCAATTGTGGATATTGAGAATATGATACTAGTCCACACTTTTATTCTGACAGTAATTGAGCTATAGAAAGCTTGAATTGTACGTATTGGTATAATGTGACAAGCTTTCCATGATCATGCCAAAGAATACAAGTTTTCAGGATTCGTGGGCAAACAGACCACCTAATTGTACCATTACACCCAATTTTTTGTGATGTTTTTTCAGGTTTTTGCTGGCGTCAATAGGGAAATATTAAATGCAGTGCATACAGAAGGGTTTTCTTCTGTTTTTTTGTGTTTTTGGCTTTTTTTGCATCATGCTCCAGGTATGACATTTTTTCTGTTTGCAATGTTTTTCTCTAAGGCTATGTTCCCACAATGAGCTTTTATCGCGTTTTTGACGCTGCGTGTTTTCCCAGCGTCTTACAATTCCAGCAAAGTGGATGGGATTTATAGAAATCTCACGCCTGCTGCGCTTCTTATTCACACTGTGTAAACTGATCTGCGGTGCTTTTTTCTAATCCGCAGCATGTCAATTTCTCTTGCTGGTACGCTGAGTTTTCTGTGCGGATTTTCCTTATAGACTTACATTAGATGCGGAAAATCTGCAGGTAAGAAACGCATCAAAACCGCCTGTAATCCTCACCTACTTATGTCAATAAAGTTCAGTGAAAGCAAAATACCATAAAGTTTCAAAAACAAGCCAGCTTTATTTAAAGAATGACACACCAAACAGATACAAAAACTGCAGCGTCAAAAACTCGATAAAAATGCATGTTTAAAAAAAACGCACATAAAAACGCAATGAAAAAACACTAGTAACCTAATTTAAATAAAAGGTACCCGAAAAACAACTGGTCCTATAATATTCGCACTAGAATGCCCAAAGAGAAAATGGAAGCAAATGCGACCTTATAAAGATGTATAAAAATACATTTTATTGAAAAAAAAATGTTACCATAAAAAATCATTAAAAGGATAATTTTATAGGGAAATAGTGACAATGAGAACCACAGCGATCAGGGAGCATAAAGTTGCATAAAAATGATTTTTTAAAATAATAATAGGTGCAGAAATGGTGCAACATTAGAAACGCAACAAAAGCTCATCGTGGGAACGTAGCCTAATAAAGCTTCATTACTTTTTCTTCTTTCTCCTAAATAAATACATGTATATTCACACTGAGTTTTTTGAACGGATCCGCTCCATAAAGCAGCTAAAAAAAATCGCTTAGAAATGCTTGAAAGACTTTTCATATTCATTGCTGTTCATATGTTCAGTTTTTTGAACATTTTTTCCTTTTTTTTTCCTTTTTCAGGTTTTGAAAAATTCCTGGTGTGAAAAAAAGAAGTGCATGTCATTTCTTTAAGGGAAAAAATCCTTCAAAACTACTCTACAAAAAAGCTTAAAAAAATTCTTTAAAAACTCCCAAACAATGAATGTTTCCTGAAACGGTTTCCTTTTGAAAACTCTTCAAAGCCCAGTCTGAATATAGCCTTACTATGTATTGCATTTCTGGTGATGTTTTTATGTTGCATTTTTGTTACAAATCACGAAGGGTACGTGATCATGGTCAGGAATCGCCGTGGATTGGACGCAGTGCACTTGCTCTGCATGCAGTCCGCAGGGGCCAGATGTTACAGCATAGTGGATGGGATTTATACATATCCCATGCACACTATGCGTCTCCGTGCTCCTACGGCTCATCCGCTGAGACAGACATGCGGCGCGTTTTTACAGACCGCAGCATGTCTATTTCTTTTGCGGAGACTCTGGTCTCCACAAGAGTAATTATATCACTGTAATGTATAGGCTGCAGTGCACGCAGGTGAATCCGCATGTGTTCATTGATTAATAATTCTCTTCATACATAGGCATCTTTTTTTGAGAGAACAACTGTTTTGAGACCAATTTTGGTTTGTCCTCCAAAGGCTTCACGTACAATGAAACCACTAGAAAATACCACTTCTTCGAGAATACCACCCCTGACTTGGACCAGATTTATCTGCTGATCTCTACGGTGTACAAGCAATATCCTAAGTCACAAAGACTTGTTGCAGATCAAACAGGAATTTCTTACTCTTATCCTCAATCTTTAATTTATTATTTGCTAAATATCATTCCTATAAATGGTTTTATTATAATTTTTACTTGGAATATACAAAGGAAACAAAAGGTTCTTCAGATACCCAAAAGTAACAAAACGTTCTTCAAATACCCCAAAGTAATAAAAAGTTCTTCAGACACTCAAAAGTAACAAAAAGTTTTTCAAACATCTTAAAGTAACAAAAAGTTCTTCACATACCCCAAAGTAACAAAAAGTTCTTCAAGTACCCCAAAGTAATAAAAAGTTTTTCAGACACCCAAAAATAACAAAAAGTTCTTCAGATACCCAAAAGTAACAAAAGTTCTTCAGATACCCAAAAGTAACAAAAAGTTCTTCAAATACCCCAAAGTAATAAAAAGTTTTTCAGACACCCAAAAGTAACAAAAAGTTTTTCAAATACCAAAAAGTTCTTCAAATACCCCAAAGTAACAAAAAGTTCTTCAGATACCCAAAAGTAACAAAAGTTCTTCAGGTACCCAAAAGTAACAAAAAGTTCTTCAAATACCCCAAAGTAATAAAAAGTTCTTCGCATACCCAAAAGTAACAAAAGTTCTTCACATACCAAAAAGTTCTTCAAATACCCCAAAGAAATAAAATGTTCTTCGGATACCCAAAAGTAAAAAAAAATTTTTTCAGATACCTATACATCAATACTCTTTAAAAGGAAGAGAACTAAAAATGTTACTTACCTCCATTTCCATGATGCCATGCCACAAGCAGAATGACATAAATTACTTTAAAGTATCTCTGTTGTATCAGAGGAGTTTTAATCATTGTGTCACCTTTCAGTCCAGCACAGTATTGCAAGAAATGGCAACATTAATGAAATCGTGTACTTTCCAGCTCAGATGAAGATGCAGGAGTTGAAGGATTTACAAATGATTGCGTATTCCCAGGTTATTCTTGCAATATAAAGCATACAATAAATAGTAAAAAAAAAAGTTTTCTTCAATGACTCTGCGTACAGTGTCAGTTCTTTGAAGATTAGTCTTCGCCTCTAGACCCGTAAGCTGTGTTACTAGGCTTCTGATTGAGTCTTTCGGTTGAGCAGTGATCAACTGCAAACACACCTTAAGCAAACTCAGATGACTGGCTGATATAGCCAAACAGCTCTGAGATGTCAACGTCCTTCTTTTTTCTACATCTTCATGATGATGTTGTGATGCTTTCTTTGACGTCATATACTATTTTAAGCCCAGGTGATTGCAAGGCATTTCCCCCTATAGGGCAACCAGAGAGTGTTGAAGGCGAGTCCGCAGCAGAACAATGCTGAGATTAATTTATTATATTTTGAACACGCAATTGTTGGCAAACACTCCTGGACATTATCAAGGGAATTTTCGCTGCAAAATAACTCAAGCACTTAACCATTTTCACAATAAGATTAAATTTACAGGTAATGGACACCTTGCTTCAGAAGATTTATAGAACTCCTTACATGTAGTTCACTGATTTCGGAGAATGCACCTGCTTACTCGTTAATTATGGGACCCTACCATAATGGGCAGTTCAGTAAGGGTGGAACAGACCTATAATTACAATGCATGTTGCTTTCCTTCGAATTATGCAGGTACATAATGGATCCAGAATCTTATTGCTTTGTCTCCACAATCTGCATTGAGCACAGCCAGTGTATATAACAAGAGGAATTGACGTTTTAGTTTGGGTAAGTTCCTTCAACAATTATCGTAACTCAATCCATGTATGTCCTATTCATATTAGAGGGTATGAATCTGACTGGGTGGTTTTTCGTGTTGGAATTCCCTTTCTTTAATTGGATAGACCTATTGCAGGCAGCAGCCCCTGATGTGATTGACACGGCGAAACGGCCATTCATTTGAATGGCTGTCAGACAATATTACATTGCCCTTACGTTATTGATGCTGTATGGAGCTTTGTTGGGTAATTAGAAATAATTGCTGGAGGTTTCTAAAATGAGACTGACAGCTTACTACTGACTTTAACGAAACAGACAAATTTTCCTGTGTATAGGCGATAGCATATCAGCCAAGCAAGCATTCATTCAACAGCTATCTGAGGGGGCATGTTGAATCCCAATATGCTCGATCCTTCTTTTCCTTTTCATCTGTCGTTGGGAGTCGGGACACTCCCATATACAATAGTCAAATGATCGATTGCTCTGAAATGATGTGGTTTGCCAAACTTTCTAATCTAATGCACATGCACATCTTAAAGGGAGTCTATTAGCCCAAAGTATAAACTAAGCACCTAGCCTTGTAGGTTATAGAGCTCCTATAAAAGTTCCACCTTCAATGTTTTAATCGCTGCCTCCATTCTGCAGAAACTGAAATGTAACCAAATATGCTAATTAGGGTGCTCGGTGTACCCATGGAGTGGCCAAGAGGCGCAGTGCACCATTCTGCCCACTGGTTTTGCATGACTCCCTCCCTGGTGATTGAAAGTGCTCTCTGACCTGGAGAGAATGCAGTCTGCAGAGAAAGCTCAGGCAAGCAGTGCTGTCAATCATCAGTGAGGGAGGCGCTGGCATGCAAAACCAGTGGGCGAAACAGTGCACTGACCCTCTTCACTACACTAAGGGTACACCAAGCTGCCGAAACAGCGATTAGAGAACTAAAGGTGCGGTTTTATGCAAGCCATAACCCCTACAAGACTGACTAGTTTGTACTGTAAGTTTGTGCTGATAGGCCTTTAAAGACATTGTCCACACCCTTTAACATTGATGGTCTATCCTTAGGATGGGTCATCAATGTCTGATCGGTGAGGGTGCTGATCAAATCAATGTGCAGTACCCGACTTCGGCCACTATCAGAAGACAGGCCAGCTTCGTAACTGAGCACTTCCGGCAGTCGCCAGCACCTAGAACACCTGATTGGCAGGGATACCGGGTGTCGCACCATCACCGATCAGACATTGTTGACCTATCCTAAGGATAGATCATCAATGATAAAGTAATTGACAACCTCTTTAAGTTGTATTCACGCAATATGTTTGTAATGCGTTTTTTATGCAATTTTCCAAAAATGTAGTAAAAAGGCTGCGATTTTGTGTGAACACAGTCTAAGAGTGATGGTTTGGTTCTATTTTGCACCATTTATTTAAAGCTTCCCTCCACATAAATATATTTAACAAAATTCTAATTAAAATAAGCCTGCCAAGCTTTTTGGTTATTCTCTGTTATAAGCAGAAAGCATATGTGCAACTAAGTAATCCACAACTACCTAACTGCTATGGGTGCCTTCTTTGCAAACTTATTAAAGGAAACCTGTCTTGTAAAATAACGCTATTAACCTGCAAATATGGGGTTAATGTACAGGTTAATAGCGTTCTGACACTGTGTGGCGCCGGAACTTAGACTCCCGCTGCCAGGGCTGGCTAGAGGTTTTCATGGTCCCCAGCAAAAGAGCCTCAGTGGCCCCTTTAACACATACCACGATTCATGATACGGCAGAGAAATATAGATATAGTGCAATGCCAAAGATTTCACTTAATTCTTACATTACAAGTAAATTCTACAATAGCTCAGAAACCGGCGAATCCTCGAAGTGCACAGTGCTGACCGGACAATATAGTCCTGCATACAGAATAATGGGCCCCACATAGTCCTCCAGACAGTATATTGAGTCCCACATAGTCCTCCATACAGAATAATGGGCCTCACATAGTCCTCCATACAGTATTATGGGTATCACATAGTCCTCCATACAGTATTATGGACACCACATAGTCCTCCATACAGTATTATGGGTACCACATAGTCCTCCATACAGAATAATGGGCCTCACATAGTCTTCCATACAGAATAATGGCCCCACATAGTCCTCCATACTGTATAATGGCCCCACATAGTCCTCCGTACAGTATAATGGGCCACATAGTCCTCCATACAGTATAATGGGCCTCACATAGTCCTCCATACAGAATAATGGCCCCACATAGTCCTCCATACAGAATAATGGGCCCCATATAGTCCTCCATACAGAACAATGGCCCCACATAGTCCTCCCAACAGTATAATCGGCCCGATTGTCCTGCATACAGAATAATGGGCCCCACATAGTCCTCCAGACAGTATATTGGGTCCCACATAGTCCTCCATACAGAATAATGGGCCACACATAGTCCTCCATACAGTATTATGGGTATCACATAGTCCTCCATACAGTATTATGGACACCACATAGTCATCCATACAGTATTATGGGTACCACATAGTCCTCCATACAGAATAATGGGCCTCACATAGTCTTCCATACAGAATAATGGCCCCACATAGTCCTCCATACAGTATAATGGCCCCACATAGTCCTCCCTTCCATATAATGGGCCCCGTAGTCCTCCATACTGAATAATGGGCCCCACATAGTCCTCCATACAGTATAATGGGTCCCACATAGTCCTCCATACAGAATAATGGGCCCCATATAGTCCTCCATACAGAGCAATGGCCCCACATAGTCCTCCATACATTATAATGGGCCCCATAGTCCTCCATACTGAATAATGGGCCCCACATAGTCCTCCAGACAGTATAATGGGCACCACATAGTCCTCCATACAGAATAATGGGCCCCACATAGTCCTCCATACAGAATATTGGGCCCCACATAGTCCTCCAGACAGTATAATGGGCCCCACATAGTCCTCCATACAGAATAATGGGCCCCACATAGTCCTCCATACAGAATAATGGGCCCCACATAGTCCTCCATACAGTATTATGGGTATCACATAGTCCTCCATACAGTATTATGGGCACCACATAGTCCTCCATACAGAATAATGGACCCCATATAACCCTCCATACAGAATAATGGGCCCCATATGATGCTCCATACAGAATAATGGACCCCATATAATGCTCCATACAGAATGGGCCTCATATAATGCTCCATACAGAATAATGGGCCCCATATAATGCTCCATACAGAATGGGCTCATATAATGCTCCATACAGAATGGGCTCTACATAATATTCCGTACAGTATAATGGGCCTCATATAACGCTCTATACAGAATACTGGCCCCCATATAATGCTCCATACAGAATAATGAGCCCCATATAATGCTCCATACAGAATAATGGGCCCCATATAATGCTCCATACAGGATAATTGGCCCCATATAATGCTCCATACAGAATAATGGACCTCATATAACACTCCATATAGAATAATTCACCCCATATATTGCTCCATACAGAATAATGGCCCCCATATAATGCTCAATACAAAATAATAGACCCCATATAATGCTCCATACAGAATAATGGGCCCCATATAACGCTCCATACAGAATGGGCTCTACATAATGTTCCATACAGTATAATGGGCTTCATATAACGCTCCATACAGAATACTGGCCCCCATATAATGCTCCATACAGAATAATGGGCCCCATACAATGCTCCATAGAGAATAATGGGCCCCATATAATGCTCCATACAAAATAATGGGCCCCATATAATGCTCCATATGGAATAATAGGCCCCATATAATGCTCTATACAGAATAATGGGCCCGATATAATACTCCATACAGTATGGGCCCCATATAATTATCCATACATAAAAAGTAAATAATCAAATACTCACCTATCCCAGTACCTCGCTGCTCCTGTCTCTTCAGCGTCTTTTGCCTCTCTGCACTGCTCAGCGCTGTAGTGATGTCATCGTGCCCTCTCCCTTGAAACGTCAGAGAGTCAGAAGATGCGGAAGAGACCGGAGCTGCGGAGGAACAAGGAGAGGTAAGTATTTCAAACAGCTTAAATGCAGGGGGACCCGGACCCGGTGCCAGCGCCTGTGCTGGCACTTGGCCCCCCAACTCACGGGCCCAATAGCTTGCTGGTGTCCCCGACGGCAAGTGGGATCCCCGCTTGCTCGGGGCCACGGCACTTGCCAAGGTGCGCCTGGTGGTGACGCCGGCCCTGCCCTCTGCCAGGAGGAAAATTAACTTTCTTCCCCCCGGCAGCATTCGACTTCCAGCCATAAGGAAAGCACCGGCATGGGTTCAGTCACCGCTCTGTGTATAGAAAGCAGCGTCTGTAACTGCTCCCCAGTAATAACTGACAGCAGACTCAGCATTAGAGTGGGCTGTCAGTCAGTGCTGGGGGCTCGGTTACAGACATATTGGTGCCGGAAACCCCTCACCCCTATGGCTGGAAGACGAATGCAGCCTGGGGGAATAAAGTTAATTTTCCTCCCAGCAGCGAGGCTCTCAGTGCCGACGCCGCACAGTGTCAGAATGCTATTAACCTGTAGATTAATGCTATATCTGCAGGTTATTTTACATGACAGGTTCCCATTAATGGCAAGGCTATCCTTTGCCCTGGCTGGACAGTCAAACTGGGCCACATTCTCACCCAGCAATATTCTCTTTTGCCTTCGTTTTTGGCTCTTACTTCAAAATGAGTGGGTGTGTAGATGCTGGTGAGTGACATCTCCAGCTTTGTCCGCCAGCTCCATTCACCTATATTGTGCTGATGTCTAATTACAGGTGTCCGGACAGTGTTCCCCCTTATTATCCCTGGAGGGAAACACCTAGTGGCCATGGCTACCAATGCAATTCTGTTGGAAAGACGTCTAAGCTAAGTGTAGCCTTTCATCTGTGACATCATACCTAAAGTAATTGTTCCAGGGGACAATGGCTCTAACCCCTAGAGGCCATTCTGTCTGTCCTTAACTGGGACTGTGCTGACAACAAGAAGGAAACATCATCTTAGCAGCAGTCAGGCCATTCTATCCCCCATCTCAGTCTGCAGTATTAATCAGATTTTTTCATGAATCCGTGAAAGCTACATGACAGATCTCCATAGAAATCTTTGGATGAGCACATAATAGCCTAAGGAGTTAGTTAAAAAAAAAATACTTTGGCCACTGGAAAAAGTGTTCAAGTGAAAACACTTTGTGACTTTGTGATCTTTTTTCTCTCCTCCAGGGATATCACTTTATGAGCCAGAATGAGGAGATGGATGATAAGGAAAATTATTCATGATCTCACTTTTCATAACTCTCACTATTCATGAGATTTTTCTGCACAAAAAACGCTGCGTAAAATATGCTAATTTTTTACAATTTTTTTCCGGGCATTTTTGATCTGTTCTTCCTTGCGTTTTTTTCCGCATTCATTTGACAGAGTGAAAAAAGCTGCAAAAACGCTGCATGCAGATTTGATAAAAAATGCTTTAATGGTTGAAAACCGCAAGGAAAAAATAGGCATCAGATTTCAGAAATCTCATTCCCTTTGCCGGTACTGCAGCATTTTCTACCCTTGAAAAACACAGAAAAAAAAGAAGTGTGAAAAGACCCTAACAAGCTAATGTATTTTTTGTTTTCTTTTTAAACTTCTGAAAAGTCATAGTGATATATTAAAAGTTTTGACTAGTGGGGGTCCAGATGCAATCACCCCCATGATTACTGGAAAATGGGGTAATTGCGGTTCCGCTTTCCAATCTTATCTGCTTTTTTTCTCCTCCATGTAGTTTGTAAACTACACCACCTCCACCTCTAAACTTGCCCTCTCATTAGAGGAGAAAGATGTCCAAAAGGAAATGACAGCACTCATTCAAGCTTTTCTGCTCTTTTTCCCCAACGTGCTCTTTACTTGGACGCCCACTGGACCATTAAGCAAGCAGCCACATTTTTTTTAAATGCCTGATGATAATATGATGCTGGATTCATTATACACATGACTATATTTTATGATCTATATACATTTTTGATTATTTTTCATTGTTAGTTACAGCCAAGTAAGTGGCAGTCCAGTGAAGCGTCCTGGTATAGCATTTTGAACCAGGTTGGTGGGAAGGAGTTTCCAAAAACTGTGTTGTGCAGTAGCATAGCAATTAGGAGGATGGAAGGAAAGGGGGGTCACCTGGAGCGACAGTCACTCGTAACGGTATCTGCTTGCATAGGACTGCCTACTTAACGGCAGGGACATGCACAGGATGTCAGCATCCTAATGCAGACATAGCAATTCATCATTGCATCCCATTGTCTTCTTTTTCCAGCAGCCATATCTCTCTCTGCTCTTGTGCACATGAGATTATTGGGTCCACACCTCTGATTTCATCTCACTAGACCTTTTAAGACTTCTGCACAACACCTAAGTATTCAGGTAGCAGCGCAAGCCACCTGACTAACCCAGCTCTGCTATGGCTTGGCACTGCTGCAGTTGTATAAAGTGTTTCCATTGATAAACCCTCCTCTGCTATTCGCACACTCGGCACTGCTACATCAAGAAACCTGTTTGCCAACTCAGCTCTGCTGTTATCTGTACAGTTGGCTATACTGCATCCAGGTTCCTGTCTAACAACTCAGCTCTGCTGTTATCTGTACAGTTGGCTATACTGCATCCAGGTTCCTGTCTAACAACTCAGCTCTGCTGTAACAGTGTGCTGTCCACACAATTGATTCTAGTGCCTGACGGCCATCTCAACTCTACCTCTCCGAGATACTGTCTGCCCACTCAACTCTGCTGCATTTAGACTCTTGCCTATCTACTTGTCTATGCTGTTCCAAGGTGCTGTCTGCTCACTCGACTCTGCTGCATCAAGGCACTTGTCTGTTTAGATTTCTCTACTGTCCACACAATCGGCTTTGCTGGATCAAAGTGGCCAACTACAGTTAGGTCCATATATATTTGGACAGAGACAACATTTTTCTAATTTTGGTTCTAGACATTACCACAATGAATTTTAAACAAAACAATTCAGATGCAGTTGAAGTTCAGACTTTCAGCTTTCATTTGAGGGTATCCACATTAAAATTGGATGAAGGGTTTAGGAGTTTCAGCTCCTTAACATGTGCCACCCTGTTTTTAAAAGGACCGAAAGTAATTGGACAGATTAAATAATTGTAAATAAAATGTTCATTTCTAGTACTTGGTTGAAAACCCTTTGTTGGCAATGACTGCCTGAAGTCTTGAACTCATGGACATCACCAGACTCTGTGTTTCCTCCTTTTTGATGCTCTGCCAGGCCTTCACTGCGGTGGTTTTCAGTTGCTGTTTGTTTGTGGGCCTTTCTGTCTGAAGTTTAGTCTTTAACAAGTGAAATGCATGCTCAATTGGGTTGAGATCAGGTGACTGACTTGGCCATTCAAGAATATTCCACTTCTTTGCTTTAATAAACTCCTGGGTTTCTTTGGCTTTATGTTTTGGGTCATTGTCCATCTGTAGTATGAAACGACGACCAATCAGTTTGGCTGCATTTGGCTGGATCTGAGCACACAGTATGGCTCTGAATACATCAGAATTCATTCGGCTGCTTCTGTCCTGTGCCACATCATCAATAAACACTAGTGACCCAGTGCCACTGGCAGCTATGCCTGCCCAAGCCATCACACTGCCTCCACCGTGTTTTACAGATGATGTGGTATGCTCTGGATCATAAGCTGTACCACGCCTTTGCCATACTTTTCTCTTTCCAACATTCTGGTAGAGGTTGATCTTGGTTTCATCTGTCCAAAGAATGTTCTTCCAGAACTGTGCTGGCTTTTTTAGATGTTTTTTAGCAAAGTCCAGTCTAGCCTTTTTATTCTTGATGCTTATGAGTGGCTTGCACCATGCAGTGAACCCTCTGTATTTACTTTCATGCAGTCTTCTCTTTATGGTAGATTTGGATATTGATACGCCTACCTCCTGGAGAGTGTTGTTCACTTGGTTGGCTGTTGTGAAGGGGTTTCTCTTCACCATGGAGATTATTCTGCCATCATCCACCACTGTTGTCTTCCGTGGGCGCCCAGGTCTTTTTGCATTGATGAGTTCACCAGTGCTTTCTTTCTTTCTCAGTATGTACCAAACTGTAGATTTTGCCACTCCTAATATTGTAGCAATTTCTCTGATGGTTTTTTTCTTGTTTTTGCAGCTTAAGGATGGCTTGTTTCACCTGCATGGAGAGCTCCTTTGACCGCATGTTTACTTCACAGCAAAACCTTCCAAATGCAAGCACCACACCTCAAATCAACTCCAGGCCTTTTATCTGCTTAATTGAGAATGACAGAACGAAGGGATTGCCCACACCTGTCCATGAAATAGCCTTGGAGTCAATTGTCCAATTACTTTTGGTCCCTTTAAAAACAGGGTGGCACATGTTAAGGAGCTGAAACTCCTAAACCCTTCATCCAATTTTAATATGGATACCCTCAAATTAAAGCTGAAAGTCTGAACTTCAACTGCATCTGAATTGTTTTGTTTAAAATTCATTGTGGTAATGTCTAGAACCAACATTAGAAAAATGTTGTCTCAGTCCAAATATATATGGACCTAACTGTATGTATATTGTCCTGCTGCTCCAAGGTGTAGTCCCCACACTCAGCTCTCTTGAACCAATGTACCTATGTATCTTGCCTTGCTGCTTCAAGGTGCTGATGATGCGCCCAGGGGATGGGGATGACTCGGCGCCCGGGCCTTGTTGTTGCCTGACCTTGGGGAATGTCGTGGTGGTCGGCTCCCGGGCCCGTACCCTGGGGTCACTCTTAAAAGAAGGGGGATAATGGTATGGGATAGGGGTGTTCGTGACGCCACCCGTGGTGTCTGGTGAGGATAACCAGCGCCACAACAGTCCTCTGAGGCCGGTGTTAAGACAGCTTAGTTGGTACAGCTCCCCACAGGTGGAGCGGGGCCTCAGGGCAGCGTAGAGAGGGTGTAGAGTAGAGCGCTGGCGGATGAAGAGCCGCGGAGGAAAGAACAGACAGAGGCAGTAGTTGAAGTCATCCGAGTCTTTACTCACTTTGGTGTTTTCTCAGCCCAGAGCTTCTCTCTGCTGTCACACAGCAAGCTGCGGCCGCCAGGGTGGGGTTCAGCACTCTCCAGATAGTTCAGGAGCACTTGTCAGGATCCCCACTCTAATGTGTTCCTCTCTTGTTCTACTTCTCCCGCCTTGTGTCCCCCACTGAGTCCCGTACGGGTACTGCAAAGTCCCTTGTGGGTAATGTGTAGCTCCCGGACTGACTGAGTGCCCTTCTTGGTGACTTGTGGTGAGAACGTGGTGTAAGGCCGGGTCCCTCTGGATAAACTCAGATTAGGGCATACAGGTGGCGACTCCGCTCCGTCCGTATCCCCCTGGGTTCCACATAAGCCTCTGGAATTTTCCGACAGAGACGTAAAGTGCAAAGTCAGATAATCGGGGACCGGTACCCCCTCTTGCGGCCGGGTCTCTCTGGCTGAGCCAGAATAAGGTATGCAGGTGGTGACTCCGCTCTGTCTGCACCCCAGAGATCCTTTCGCCTGTGGAGCCTATCTCCTCTGCTCCCCTCCTGAGCCTTCTTGCTTCGACCCTGACAGGGACAGAGCCGGTTATAACTGCCCCGCTCCCCTTCTCGAGGCCTGAGACCGGGGACCGTGGACCCTCAGCCGGCTGCTGCCTTGTGCTGACTTGCCCTCCCAAAGACCCACGACCAAAGACCTTGTTATTAAAAATGGACTCCAGTTATATAGAATTCTAGTAAAGTGCTTAGGTAAATGCTTCCTCCACCCTCACTCACTACGTGGTTCCCCCTAACTTTGGTTCCCCCCAACTCCTCCACTAAGGCCCGGGGCAGCACTATGGTGCTTTAGGCCCCCTTCAGAACTGGAGTGGTGTAGTGTTGAGTGTGTGGTTGGGGTCCTGTGTAGTACTCCATCCTTATCTGGGAGAGGAGATACCACACCTCATTCTGAGGTGCAGTACCCCTGTGGCGACTGAACCCTCAGGGGCGCCACACTGACGGCACACTAGGCTCTGCTATTTAAAAGAGTCTGTCCATATCTCCTTCTCCATTGAAACACATGCCATCTAGCATATCTCGCTCTGCTGAACCATGTGCCATCCAGGGTATCTAGCTCTAATAATCCTCACTGTATCACACGCCATTCTGCCAATCTGACTCCACTGCATCAACGCCTCCAGTCTGTGCTACACACCCTGATCTACAGCTTCAAGAATCTACCTCACCAGGTGAGCCATAACATAGTATGCATGGTTTTACTTTGAAGGGGTTGTCTAGTTTAGATAGCTTAATATTATATACCTGGTTTAAACATTCTGGAAGACCTGTCCTGTCCTGCAGTGCATTTCAATCCATTGATTTGATTTAACACTTTGTAATTCTTTGGTTTCACCTGTGGTGGTGCTGCAAAAAAATGTAATATATCCCCACAGATAACAGCTGATCGCTGGGGGCCCAGCAATAGGACGATTTATCATCAGTTTATTATCAAAGAACCCTTCTAATGTGAAAGAATTGTCCAAGGTTGAGAACTCTTTAATCTCATCCTGTTTCTTTATTAGTAATTTCAATATATGAATGGTATCCACATAGTTTGTATCCTCCACCCCATCTGTGGCAACTGTTGATATTAGTCTTTTGTAAGGAATTTAATATTCTGTTTGGCCAAATGGCAGATACTTGGCTTCAACTTTCATCCTCACTGTATAGACAACAGGTATGAATGAACTCTTAACAAAAGAAAACTTAACAGGTTCCTGTTGATTGACTAGTTCCCTCTTGTTGCTCTCATTCAGGCGGTATGTACTGTACTTGCACATGTATTGCAGTGTTTGGCAAAGCTTCTAGTTTATGTTTCATGTCCGTTTGGTTTAATTCTGTGATTTTTGGCCTTGTATGTATACCATTGTTAGTTCGCTGGTCTTCCTTGTTAGTAGACATGAAAAAGTGTATGCAAGGAGATTAAAAAAATACAGGGGTCTTATCTCAGAAAACCAATAGTGGGAAAACATTGAGGTGCAAAAGTTAATCAAGTCACGAGACATAATAGATCTATTTACATTCATTCACTCCTTGGGGCACTTATTAAGTCCACCCTGTTCATACTACATCCATTCTGTTCTTAAAGAAAACCACTTGGCACTGCCGTCTTTCCGCCATAAATGTTCAATGATGTACACAGGTGAAATCCATACACATAGCTAGCTGCCATAAAAATCAGTGGTGTGCTTTCATCACATAAAAAGTCACTAAAAGTCCTAAATAGTAGAAGTGAAGATGACAGCGCTTGCCATGTCATGGGAAAATGTTCTATATTATTTTGTAGCAAGCGATAAAAATCAGGTGGGGAGAGTGAAGGCGAACAACAGGCTATGAACGTTTCTTGACTATCTACTGACACTTCTTCAAAGCAGCCGGAGTCACTTTGTGCTCTGTCCGACCTCATCTTTAGCATCTTCTGCCTTTTTCAGGTGGGCACAAAAACAGTCAACCACTTTTTGTGCCCACCTGAAAAGGGCAGACGTGCAGAAAATGATGCCAGGCAGAGCACAAAGGGACTCATTCTGCTTTATTAAGGTACATTGCCCCATCAGCAAATACGCCTGAATCCCATTTTTTAGGACTTCAGATAAAAAACCAATGAAGCCACTGACATGGCTTAGACGTAATGTGAAACTGGTCTTAATCAATGTCCAATCAGTAAATGTTTAGGAATTTTTGCTCCTCTTCAGCATACTCTACAGTAGTTTTTTGGCTACCTTTTTATACGCTAGATATCAGCATGTAGCTTGGATGTGATGTCCTATTTCATTGGTGATGACTTTTACATCATTTTGTTTTTGAACCGGTCACAGAAGAAGAAGTTACCAGGCTCCTCGCATCTTCTCGCCATACTACTTGCACCAGTGACCCTATTCCCTCTCATCTCCTTCAGTCTCTTTCCCCGGCTGTCACTACTCACCTAACTAAAATATTTAACCTCTCTAATCTGGTATCTTTCCCTCCTCCTTTAAACACTCCAGCATAAATCCATTACTTAAAAAACTATCCCTCCACCAGAACTGTGCTGCTAACTACAGACCTGTCTCTAATCTTCCCTTCATTTCTAAACTCCTGGAATGCTTGGTCCATTCCCGTCTAATCAGCTATCTCTCAGATAACTCTCTTCTCGACCCTTTACAATCCGGTTTCCGCATTTTACACTGTACTGAAACTGCCCTCATTAAAGTCTCTAATCATCTACTTACAGCTAAATCTAATGGACACTACTATGTGCTGATTCTCCTAGATTTTTCTGCAGCATTCAACACTGTGAACCACCAGATCCTCCTCACTATGCTCTGCTCTTTCGGCCTCAAGGACACCGTTCTCTCCTGGTTCTCCTTCTACCTCTGTGACTGCTCTTTCACTGTATCTTTTGACGGCACCTTTTCCCCTTACTGTTGGGGTTCTTCAGTCTACTATCCTAGGTCCCCTACTCTTCTCTCTATACACTGCCCCTATTGCACAAACCATCAGTAGATTCGGTTTTCAGTTCTATCTCTATGCTGATGACACCCAATTATACACATCGTCTCCTGACACCAGCCTTGCATTACTACAAAATACCAGTTATAGTGTTTCTGCTGTCTCTAACATTATGTCCTCCCTCTATCTAAAAAGGAATTCGTCAAAAACTGAACTCCTTGTGTTTCCTCCCTCTTCTAACCTTCCTAAACCCAATATTGCCGTTTCCTTGTGTAGTTCTACCATTACTGCCCAGTAATATGCCCGCTGTCTTGGGGTTATATTTGACTCAGATCTTTCCTTCACTCCCTACATCTGATCACTTGCTCTCGCATGTCATCTACACCTCAAAAACATCTCTACAATTCGACTTTTTCTTACATTTGACTCTGCAAAAACTTTTACTGTTGCTCTTATTCATTATCGTCTGGACTATTGCAACTCTCTACTAATCGGTCTCCATCTTACTAAACTCTCGAATCCATCCTGAATGCAGCAGCCAGGATCTTATTCATCTGCAACGTCTACACCGATGCCTCCACCCTGTACCAGTCATTGCACTGGTTGCCCATCCGCTGCAGCGTGCAATATAAACTTATCACTCTCAAAAACAAAGCTCTCCACAGTTCTGCACCACCCTACATCTCCTCCTTAATCTCTGTCTATCACCCTACCTGGGTCCTCCATTCGGCTAATGACCTAAGACTAACATCCTCAATAATCCAAACCACACACTTCCATCTCCAAGACTTCTCATGTGCTGCTCCCATTCTCTGGAATGCACTACCCAGGACAATTCGATTAATTCTCAATACCCAAAGGTTTAAGCATGCCCTAAAAATGCACTTCTTTAGACTGGCTTGTCACCTCTAATTATTATTTTTTTGTTCCTACAAAGTTTTCCTCCAGTTCTGGTCCCTCGTATCATCTGTTTATACACCCTCTATGCACTTAATAGAGGTGTACGAAGGGATGAGGGAAGGGGGAGGGAGAGTCGGCTCACCAGGTTCATATGCACCTTGCTTCGGTAGGAGTCACTACACTAAGCCGCCCTGGCCCGGGTCATATCGGCAATGTAGGAAAAAGAAAGATTTCTCCAGCGATGACAGGTAAGTAAAAAATATCAACTTTATTCGTCCATGTTAAAAACCAACAAAACTAGCAAACCACGAAGTGACCACTAGCTGGATCGACGCATTTTGGCTTAAGAAGCCTTAGTCATGATCTGGTATAATAGGTATAGGTAGAAGAGTTTGTCGAAAGAAAAATAATTATGACTTAATAAAAAAAAAAAGAAACGGCCAAAACAATGAAATGTTGTATTGTTTCTGTGTAAGTACTGTATTTTTTTTAGGAAACACGCCAAACAGTTTAATGCTACGTCATGAGGGATTGAGGGATAGAGGGGTAAAGGCTGTGACGTGGTTAATCTTTACCCCCGATGAAGTAACTCTTCTATTTACAAAAACAAAGAGTAAGCATGGGGGGCAAATTCTCCCCTTCGTTAGCTAATCTTGTTGTAGGAATTTGGGAGGAGGAATTTCTCTTCAACGAAAACAATTCCTTTTCTCACATGATTGAATATTATGGACGTTACATCGACGATTTGATATTAATCTGGAAAGGTACGGATGAGGAGGCAACTAATTTCATAGCTCACATTAATGAAAATAAATACAATCTTAATTTCACATTTTCTTTGACCCCCAAAACAATTAATTTTTTAGGCATAACAGTAACAAGGGATGCAAACACAAGTATAATATCAAGTACAACATACAGAATGCCCACAGATAGCAATTGAATTCTACAGGCACAATCATGCCATTTGCTACACATAATCAAAAATATCCCGGTGGGGGAATTAATGAAAATGAATTGTTCTTCCAAAGATAATTTTGACAAAGAGTTAACAACAGTTCGAATGAGATTAAAACAGAGAGGTTACCCAGATTGGACGAGCAGAATCCATTGTGGAAGATACTGACAGGGATAATTACTCAATATTAATACCAGAAAAAAATCCCATAAACAATCTTATGTCAAAAAGAATAATAAATGTATCAATTTTTCAACACAATATAGTTCAGAATACCAAGAAATTGTAACCATTTTTAAGAAGTATCTCCCGATTCTAAATCAAGACCACATCTGATATTATACAGAATTTTGATTTTAGATTTGTGGCCAAAAAGGCTCCTATGTTGGGTACTATTTTATCACCTAACTTTTTTGAAGAACGCACTAAACAGAAATCTACATGACTTTTGTTTAAAGGTTTTTACAAATGTGGGCACACCCATTGTAAACCCTGTGGTCATGCGGATATTACTGCTACATTCAGTTCTAATACAAATGTACAACATTACACCATACACAGTTTTATCAACTGTAACACTACATGTGTTATATATCTCATTGAATGTACAGCCTGTAAGATCCAATACGTGGGATGCAAATCAGGGCCAAGACGCATCCGAAGGCATCTCTCTGATGCGATTAGTCACACGGCAATGAATATTTCAGCAGTCCCCAGACATTTCTCCCAAAAACACCAGGGAGATACAAAACATATGAAATTTGCCTGGATTAAAAAAGTCTTTAAACCATTCCGGGGGTGATCTGAAAAGGAACATTTTAAACAGGGAATCTTCTTTGGATTTCCGCATGGATTGAATGTGAGACAAGACTTGATCTTGCAATACAATTAGTCAGATTATTAGTATGTTTTTCATACATATTTTTAATGTTTTTATCCATATGTATTCTGCTCTTTTATATGCGGTATATATTGTTTTCTTCCCTTCCTTTTTTCCTGTTTTCCGACATGGAATTAACTAGGACTCCCCAGCTGGTAACTAATTCGGTATACCTGTGTTTGGTGGGAGGGAACTGGTTAGTATATTAGCAGCATAGATACCTATTATACCAGATCTTCTTAAGTCGAAACGCTAGTGGTCACTACGTGGTTTGCTAGTTTTATTGGTTTTTAACATGGACGAATATAGTTAATATTTTTTACTTACCTGTCATCGCTGGAGAAATCTCTCTTTTTTATTGCCATGCACTTAATAGCCTTATGTGTCTGTAATTGTATACATACTGGTTGGTGACCAGAATATGTAGCATTATATAAACACTAGTGTTGATCGAGCATGCTCGACACTGCTCGGTCCTCGCCCGAGCATCTCACTACTCGGGATGTTCGGCGAGCACGGAGGATTTCCGGGTTACTCGGGCGGGAGCTCGGGTCTCCGCCCTGCATGTTTGGCTCTCTTTACAGAGCCAATGAACATGCAGGGATTGCCAGCCAGTCACTGTAATGCCTCAGCCATGTTGTTTGTGGGCATTACAGTGATTGGCTGGCCGCACAGCGTCACCTCGAGTATTTAAAACCGGGCGCCGCCATCTTGGACACAGTCGCTCCGGATCACACAGTGTAGGGTCAGTGCTGCTGAGTTAGGGAGAGATTTATACTGCGAAATAGGTAGTGTAGGGTCTCTAAAGCCTGCAAAATCAAACAAACAGTCCTTCTCAGGACTAATATCCATCCCAGATATCAGGCAGGCAGGCTGTATAGGAGACGCAGTGGTTATACCAACAAACACTGCATTACAGTCCAGTGTGCTGCTTTTCAAATTGCTAGACTTAGCCCCAGGTCTCAGGGGCCAGGAAAAATCCTTTTTTTTAATCTAAATGCTCCTTTTTTTTTTTTCCTCAGTCAGACTGTACAAATACCCGTCTTATTAACCTTTTGGTATCCCGCCCCCCACCCCGAAAAAAAATTGAGTGTGTCTGTGAGTGTTCAGACACAAATATATCTGTTTAAAAGAGTCTGGTGTAGGCCAGATAACTAGAACTTTGGTTTTCCTCTTCCACGGTTCAAATCTCTGTATAAACCACTATTTTCCCTTTTTTCCATAAAAAAAACAGTTTCAGTGTCTCGCTGACTGTTCAGACACAAATATATCTGTTTAAAAGATTCTGGTGTAGGCCAGATAACTAGAACTGTGGTTTTCCTCTTCCACGGTTCAAATCTCTGTATTATCCACTTTTTTGCCTTTTTTTCAATTAAAAAAACATTTTGAGTGTCTCGCTGACTGTTCAGACGCAAACATATCTGTTTAAAAGAGTCTGGTGAAGGCCAGATAAATAGAACTGTGGTTTTCCTCTTCCACGATTCAAGTCTCCTTTTTATTACCCTTTTGCCATTGATAGTGTGAGTGTAAGCTATTTTACTTAATTTACAATGGGCAAGGCGCGTGGCAAGGGACGTGGAACTGCACTTTCTGGTGATGGTGCGTGCAGAGGACGGGGCCGTGGCCAAGGTGAAAATGTGCCACAACCAACAGCCACATCTTCTCGCTCCCAGTTCTTGACCGAATTACTAGGGAAGCACACAACAGCACCACTATTGCGAACTGATCAGTGTGAACAGGTTATTAATTGGATAGCAGATAATACTTCCAGTCACCTGGGCACCACCACCTCCGGTCTGTCTTCCACACGGTCAAGTGTTAGTAAACGTGAGTCTCGACTGCATACTCCTCTTCACCCTGATGCTCCTTCCTCCCACCATGCCGAGTGTCGTCAGACAGCAACTGATCCCACAGTTGGACACTCTGAAGAGCTGTTCACTGGTCCATTTCCAGATTTGTGCCCCTCGCCTGCTCCGCTTGAAGTGGTGGAAGAGGAGATCCCATGTAGCGATGGCCAAATATTTGAACAGCCACGGCCACAGGAAGGCGACGCTGGCAATTTGTCACAAGAGGTGGACGATGACGAGACACAATTGCCACGAAGTGAGGAAGAGAACCGTGGTGCGGAAGTGGAAGAGGAGGAGGTGGTGGATGATCTAGTAACTGACCCAACGTGGCAGGAGGACACGCAAAGCGAGGCCAGCAGCACACAGGGGGAGGGAGGCAGAGTACCCCAACAGGCAGGAAGAAGCAGTGTGGTGGCCGCAGACAGAAGGCGGGCAACCGTTCCCCGTAACACCAACACGAGGGACGTTGCCAGTACAACCGGTAGGTCTTCCAGAGTCTGAAATTTTTTTAAAGACTCTGCTGATAACCCCTACCACCTGCCAGGCCAGCATCAGCAGGGGTGACAAACCTACCAGCCTGACCACCACCAGCATGATCATGCACATATCAGCAAAGCACCCGACTTTGTATGGCGAACCCCAGGGTCCACGACCAGTGTCAGCGGGTGTCACCACTGCTTCTTCCGCTGTTGTGCGTGTAAGAGAACCCCCTGTTGTGCGTGCAAGGCAATCCCCTGTCCATACTGCATGCAAAGATGCCACCTCCTCTCAGTCTTCACTTGTTATGGCAGTTTCTCAAGAAACAGCATCAACGTCCACGTCCACGTCCCACCGCAGCGTTCAATTATCCATATCCCAGAGCTTTGAACGAAAGCGCAAATTCGCAGCCAACGCCCCACAGGCCACAGTCCTAAATTCGCACATTTCACGACTGCTTGCGTTGGAAATGCTGCCTTTTAGGCTGGTGGAGACGGAATCTTTCCCCAACCTTATGGCGGTGGCCGTCCCTCGGTACTCGGTCCCCAGCCTACACTATTTTGCCCGGTGTGCCATCCCCGCACTACACAAGCACGTGTCCCAAAACATCTGCCATGCCTTCAACAACGCAGTTACTGGGAGAGTCCACCTGACAACGGACATGTGGACAAGTGCTTGTGGCCAGGGACGGTACATCTCCCTGACGGCACACTGGGTAAACATAGTGGAAGCCGGGACCCAGTCGGACCTTGGGACGGAACACATCCTCCCCACACTGAGTTTTGCGGGCTATATGTCAGTCAGAGTTGCCCCCACAGTGTACAGCTCCTGCGCATCATCCTCCTCCTCCTCCTCCTCATGTTCAGCCTCCATCTCAGATATCACCACATCAGTTACAAGCTGGAAGCACTGCAGTACTGCCTCAGCCAAGCGGCAACAGGCTGTGCTGAAACTCATAAACTTAGGTGATAAACCTCACACTGCTTGTGAGTTGTGGACAGCTGTGAAAGAGCAGGCAGATTTGTGGCTGAGACCGCTGAACCTACATCCAGGCATGGTCGTGTGTGACAATGGCCGTAACCTGGTGGCGGCTCTGAGGCGAGGCGAGATCACACACGTACCATGCCTGGCTCACGTGCTTAACCTCGAGTTGCCAGATCTGCTCGTCAAAGTACGCCGCCTGTCAGCTCATGTTCGCAAGTCGGCTACAGCTTCCACCGCCCTTGCTATGTTGCAGCAGCATTTGCAGCTTCCGGCACACTGGTGTGTGATGTCCCCACACGTTGGAACTCTACCCTCCACATGTTGCAAAGGATTTGTGAGCAGAAGAGAGCAGTTGTGGAGTACCAGCTGCAACAAGGCCGTCGATATTCAGGTCAGACTCCACACATAAGACCTCAGGAGTGGACCTGGATGTCTGACATATGTACCAACCTGACAAACTTTGAGGAGTCCACCAAGATGGTGAGTGGCGATGACGCCATCATTAGCATCAGCATCCCACTTGTCTGTCTTTTGCAACGCTCTCTGCAGAGAATTAAAGAGGAGGCATTGCAGCCAGAGTATGATGAGATGGATCAAGAAGCCGTAGCGGTCGATTACACACAGCCCAGCCTCATCTCATCCCAAAGTGCATTGGGGGACAATGAGGGAGAGGAGAAGGAGGAGGAGGAAGAACAGTAGCTGGTATCATGCGCTGTAGACGGTAGTACCTGTACAACTGTCATACAGTCGGTTCAGCGTGGGTGGCCTGAGGACAGGGGGGAGGAGGAGGAGGAGGAGAGCATGGTCAGTCGTCATCTTGGTGAGGACACAAAAGTGTTGCCCGTTACCAGTCTGGCATGCATGGTTGACTTTATGTTACACTGCCTTAACCGTGACCCTCGCGTTGTCAAAATGTTGGGTGACAGTCATTACTGGTTGGTAACACTTTTAGACGCCCGCTACAAGGAGAATTTTCACTCTCTTATTCCTGAGGTGGAGAGGTCTACAAAAATGGGGCAGTACCAGAAGGCCCTTGCTGCAGAACTGTTAAAAAAAATTCCCATCTGAACACGCTAGCGGCAGAGGTCACAGTTCGTTGCCCAACCAAGGCGTACAGGCGAGAGAGATGCAACTCCAATCCAGCAGAGGCAGGGGAACGCTGTCAACGTTCTGGGACAGTTTTCTGAGACCCACCCAGCTTACAGGCCCTGAGGCGCGGGGTACTCTCACAAGGAGTGGAAAGTTTCAAAAGATGGTGAGGGAGTACCTTGCCGACTGATTCCTCTGTGCCTTTTAATTATTGGGTATCCAAGCTGGACCCTTGGAATGAACTCGCTCTGTACGCCTTGGAGGTCCTGGCCTGCCCTACCACTAGCTTGTTGTCGGAGCGTGTTTTTAGTGCCGCTGGGGGAATTATAACTGATAAGCGCACTCGCCTGTCAACTGACAATGCTGACAAGCTGACCCTTATCAAAGTGAACAAGGGCTGAATTGGGCCAGACTTCTCATCACCACCAAATGACAGCAGAGTAACATAAATTCAAATCCACTGTGTTATTTCGGGAGGTGTATTCCCATCCACCGCTTCACACCCACACATGGGTATACGCTTCCTCATTTCGGCTGTTTTTTGCTCTTCTCCTTATCCTCAGCCTCCACCACCACTATACCACCAGCGTGACCATGGTCCGTGTTGCCAGCATAGCAAGTTCCTCCGTCCTAATTTTTGGCAGCTTTTGCTTGGAAGGCATAGGCAAAGACTATGGGAGACCCACTCCCCAATAATGGGAATAATGTTTTTAATATGCTGTACTGCATGGCTCTTGGTAAGGGGCATTAAAACTGTCTTGTTAAGCTACTGTGACCTCCATGTCTCTTCCAAGGGGCATTAAAACCGTCTTGTTAAGCTACTGTGACCTCCATGTCTCTTCCATGGGGCATTAAAACCATCTTGTTAAGCTACTGTGACCTCCACGTCTTTTCCAAGGGGCATTAAAACCAGCAGTTAAACCACTCTGAACTCCAGGTCTCTTCCAAGGGGCATTAAAACTGTCTTGTTAAGCTACTGTGACCTCCACATCTCTTCCAAGGGGCATTAAAACCGTCTTGTTAAGCTACTGTGACCTCCACGTCTCTTCCTAGGGGCATTAAAACCGTCTTGTTAAACCACTCCGAACTCCAAATCTCTTCCAAGTGGCATTAAAACCATCTTGTTAAACCACTCTGACCTCCACGGCTCTTCCAAGGTGCATTAAAACCATCTTGTTAAACCACTCTGACCTCCACGTCTCTTCCAAGGGGCATAAAAACCGTCTTGTTAAGCTACTGTGACCTCCACGTCTCTTCCAAAGGGCATTAAAACCGTCTTGTTAAGCTACTGTGACCTCCAAGTCTCTTCCAAGGGGCATTAAAACCGTCTTGTTAAGCTACTGTGACCTCCATGTCTCTTCCAAGGGGCATTAAAACCGTCTTGTTAAACCACTCTGAACTCCACGTCTCTTCCAAGGGGCATTAAAACCATCTTGTTAAACTACTCTGAACTCCACGTCTCTTCCAAGGGGCATTAAAACCATCTTGTTAAACCACTCTGACCTCCACGTCTCTTCCAAGGGGCATTAAAACCGTCTTGTTAAGCTTCTGTGACCTCCACGTCTCTTCCAAGGGGCATTAAAACCATCTTGTTAAACCACTCTGACCTCCACGTCTCTTCCAAGGGGCATTAAAACCGTCTTGTTAAACCACTCTGACCTCCACGTCTCACCCAAGGGGCATTAAAACCGTCTTGTTAAGCTACTGTGATCTCCATGTCTCTTCCAAGGAGCATTAAAACCGTCTTGCTAAACCACTCTGAACTCAACGTCTCTTCCAAGGGGCATTAAAACCATCTTGTTAAACCACTCTGAACTCCACGTCTCTTCCAAGGGGCATTAAAACCGTCTTGTTAAACCACTCTGACCTCCACGTCGCATCCAAGGTGCATTAAAACCGTCTTGTTAAGCTACTGTGAACTCCACGTCTCTTCCAAGGTGCATTAAAACCGTCTTGCTAAACCACTCTGAACTCCACGTCTCTTCCAAGGGGCATAAAAACCGTCTTGTTAAGCTACTGTGACCTCCACGTCTCTTCCAAAGGGCATTAAAACCGTCTTGTTAAGCTACTGTGACCTCCAAGTCTCTTCCAAGGGGCATTAAAACCGTCTTGTTAAGCTACTGTGACCTCCATGTCTCTTCCAAGGGGCATTAAAACCGTCTTGTTAAACCACTCTGAACTCCACGTCTCTTCCAAGGGGCATTAAAACCATCTTGTTAAACTACTCTGAACTCCACGTCTCTTCCAAGGGGCATTAAAACCATCTTGTTAAACCACTCTGACCTCCACATCTCTTCCAAGGGGCATTAAAACCGTCTTGTTAAGCTTCTGTGACCTCCACGTCTCTTCCAAGGGGCATTAAAACCATCTTGTTAAACCACTCTGACCTCCATGTCTCTTCCAAGGGGCATTAAAACCGTCTTGTTAAACCACTCTGACCTCCACGTCTCACCCAAGGGGCATTAAAACCGTCTTGTTAAGCTACTGTGATCTCCATGTCTCTTCCAAGGAGCATTAAAACCGTCTTGCTAAACCCCTCTGAACTCCACGTCTCTTCCAAGGGGCATTAAAACCGTCTTGTTAAACCACTCTGACCTCCACGTCGCATCCAAGGTGCATTAAAACCGTCTTGTTAAGCTACTGTGAACTCCACGTCTCTTCCAAGGGGCATTAAAATCGTCTTGCTAAACCACTCTGAACTCCACGTCTCTTCCAAGGGGCATTAAAACCATCTTGTTAGACCACTCTGACCTCCACGTCTCTTCCAAAGGGCATTAAAACCATCTTGTTAAACCACTCTGACCTCCACATCTCTTCCAAGAGGCATTGAAACCGTCTTGTTAAGCTACTGTGACCTCCATGTCTCTTCCAAGGGGCATTAAAACCGTCTTGTTAAACCACTCTGAACTCCACGTCTCTTCCAAGGGGCATTAAAACCATCTTGTTAAACTACTCTGAACTCCACGTCTCTTCCAAGGGGCATTAAAACCATCTTGTTAAACCACTCTGACCTCCACGTCTCTTCCACGGGGCATTAAAACCGTCTTGTTAAGCTTCTGTGACCTCCACGTCTCTTCCAAGGGGCATTAAAACCATCTTGTTAAACCACTCTGACCTCCACGGCTCTTCCAAGGTGCATTAAAACCATCTTGTTAAACCACTCTGACCTCCACGTCTCTTCCAAGGGGAATAAAAACCGTCTTGTTAAGCTACTGTGACCTCCACGTCTCTTCCAAAGGGCATTAAAACCGTCTTGTTAAGCTACTGTGACCTCCAAGTCTCTTCCAAGGGGCATTAAAACCGTCTTGTTAAGCTACTGTGACCTCCATGTCTCTTCCAAGGGGCATTAAAACCGTCTTGTTAAACCACTCTGAACTCCACGTCTCTTCCAAGGGGCATTAAAACCATCTTGTTAAACTACTCTGAACTCCACGTCTCTTCCAAGGGGCATTAAAACCATCTTGTTAAACCACTCTGACCTCCACGTCTCTTCCAAGGGGCATTAAAACCGTCTTGTTAAGCTTCTGTGACCTCCACGTCTCTTCCAAGGGGCATTAAAACCATCTTGTTAAACCACTCTGACCTCCACGTCTCTTCCAAGGGGCATTAAAACCGTCTTGTTAAACCACTCTGACCTCCACGTCTCACCCAAGGGGCATTAAAACCGTCTTGTTAAGCTACTGTGATCTCCATGTCTCTTCCAAGGAGCATTAAAACCGTCTTGCTAAACCACTCTGAACTCAACGTCTCTTCCAAGGGGCATTAAAACCGTCTTGTTAAACCACTCTGAACTCCACGTCTCTTCCAAGGGGCATTAAAACCGTCTTGTTAAACCACTCTGACCTCCACGTCGCATCCAAGGTGCATTAAAACCGTCTTGTTAAGCTACTGTGAACTCCACGTCTCTTCCAAGGTGCATTAAAACCGTCTTGCTAAACCACTCTGAACTCCACGTCTCTTCCAAGGGGCATAAAAACCGTCTTGTTAAGCTACTGTGACCTCCACGTCTCTTCCAAGGGGCATTAAAACCGTCTTGTTAAACCACTCTGACCTCCACGTCGCATCCAAGGAGCATTAAAACCGTCTTGCTAAACCACTCTGAACTCAACGTCTCTTCCAAGGGGCATTAAAACCGTCTTGTTAAACCACTCTGAACTCCACGTCTCTTCCAAGGGGCATTAAAACCGTCTTGTTAAACCACTCTGACCTCCACGTCGCATCCAAGGTGCATTAAAACCGTCTTGTTAAGCTACTGTGAACTCCACGTCTCTTCCAAGGTGCATTAAAACCGTCTTGCTAAACCACTCTGAACTCCACGTCTCTTCCAAAGGGCATTAAAACCGTCTTCTTAAGCTACTGTGACCTCCAAGTCTCTTCCAAGGGGCATTAAAACCGTCTTGTTAAGCTACTGTGACCTCCATGTCTCTTCCAAGGGGCATTAAAACCGTCTTGTTAAACCACTCTGAACTCCACGTCTCTTCCAAGGGGCATTAAAACCATCTTGTTAAACTACTCTGAACTCCACGTCTCTTCCAAGGGGCATTAAAACCATCTTGTTAAACCACTCTGACCTCCACATCTCTTCCAAGGGGCATTAAAACCGTCTTGTTAAGCTTCTGTGACCTCCACGTCTCTTCCAAGGGGCATTAAAACCATCTTGTTAAACCACTCTGACCTCCATGTCTCTTCCAAGGGGCATTAAAACCGTCTTGTTAAACCACTCTGACCTCCACGTCTCACCCAAGGGGCATTAAAACCGTCTTGTTAAGCTACTGTGATCTCCATGTCTCTTCCAAGGAGCATTAAAACCGTCTTGCTAAACCCCTCTGAACTCCACGTCTCTTCCAAGGGGCATTAAAACCGTCTTGTTAAACCACTCTGACCTCCACGTCGCATCCAAGGTGCATTAAAACCGTCTTGTTAAGCTACTGTGAACTCCACGTCTCTTCCAAGGGGCATTAAAATCGTCTTGCTAAACCACTCTGAACTCCACGTCTCTTCCAAGGGGCATTAAAACCATCTTGTTAGACCACTCTGACCTCCACGTCTCTTCCAAAGGGCATTAAAACCATCTTGTTAAACCACTCTGACCTCCACATCTCTTCCAAGAGGCATTGAAACCGTCTTGTTAAGCTACTGTGACCTCCATGTCTCTTCCAAGGGGCATTAAAACCGTCTTGTTAAACCACTCTGAACTCCACGTCTCTTCCAAGGGGCATTAAAACCATCTTGTTAAACTACTCTGAACTCCACGTCTCTTCCAAGGGGCATTAAAACCATCTTGTTAAACCACTCTGACCTCCACGTCTCTTCCAAGGGGCATTAAAACCGTCTTGTTAAGCTTCTGTGACCTCCACGTCTCTTCCAAGGGGCATTAAAACCATCTTGTTAAACCACTCTGACCTCGACGGCTCTTCCAAGGTGCATTAAAACCATCTTGTTAAACCACTCTGACCTCCACGTCTCTTCCAAGGGGCATAAAAACCGTCTTGTTAAGCTACTGTGACCTCCACGTCTCTTCCAAAGGGCATTAAAACCGTCTTGTTAAGCTACTGTGACCTCCAAGTCTCTTCCAAGGGGCATTAAAACCGTCTTGTTAAGCTACTGTGACCTCCATGTCTCTTCCAAGGGGCATTAAAACCGTCTTGTTAAACCACTCTGAACTCCACGTCTCTTCCAAGGGGCATTAAAACCATCTTGTTAAACTACTCTGAACTCCACGTCTCTTCCAAGGGGCATTAAAACCATCTTGTTAAACCACTCTGACCTCCACATCTCTTCCAAGGGGCATTAAAACCGTCTTGTTAAGCTTCTGTGACCTCCACGTCTCTTCCAAGGGGCATTAAAACCATCTTGTTAAACCACTCTGACCTCCATGTCTCTTCCAAGGGGCATTAAAACCGTCTTGTTAAACCACTCTGACCTCCACGTCTCACCCAAGGGGCATTAAAACCGTCTTGTTAAGCTACTGTGATCTCCATGTCTCTTCCAAGGAGCATTAAAACCGTCTTGCTAAACCACTCTGAACTCCACGTCTCTTCCAAGGGGCATTAAAACCGTCTTGTTAAACCACTCTGACCTCCACGTCGCATCCAAGGTGCATTAAAACCGTCTTGTTAAGCTACTGTGAACTCCACGTCTCTTCCAAGGGGCATTAAAATCGTCTTGCTAAACCACCCTGAACTCCACGTCTCTTCCAAGGGGCATTAAAACCATCCTGTTAGACCACTCTGACCTCCACGTCTCTTCCAAAGGGCATTAAAACCATCTTGTTAAACCACTCTGACCTCCACATCTCTTCCAAGAGGCATTGAAACCGTCTTGTTAAGCTACTGTGACCTCCATGTCTCTTCCAAGGGGCATTAAAACCGTCTTGTTAAGCTACTGTGACCTCCACGTCTCTTCCAAGGGGCATTAAAACCATCTTGTTAAACTACTCTGAACTCCACGTCTCTTCCAAGGGGCATTAAAACCATCTTGTTAAACCACTCTGACCTCCACGTCTCTTCCAAGGGGCATTAAAACCGTCTTGTTAAGCTTCTGTGACCTCCACGTCTCTTCCAAGGGGCATTAAAACCATCTTGTTAAACCACTCTGACCTCCACGTCTCTTCCAAGGGGCATTAAAACCGTCTTGTTAAACCACTCTGAACTCCACGTCTCTTCCAAGGGGCATTAAAACCGTCTTGTTAAACCACTCTGACCTCCACGTCGCATCCAAGGTGCATTAAAACCGTCTTGTTAAGCTACTGTGAACTCCACGTCTCTTCCAAGGGGCATTAAAACCGTCTTACTAAACCACTCTGAACTCCACGTCTCTTCCAAGGTGCATTAAAACCATCTTGTTAGACCACTCTGACCTCCACGTCTCTTCCAAAGGGCATTAAAACCATCTTGTTAAACCACTCTGACCTCCACATCTCTTCCAAGAGGCATTGAAACCTTCTTGTTAAGCTACTGTGACCTCCACGTCTCTTCCAAGAGGCATTAAAACCGTCTTGTTAAACCACTCTGAACTCCACGTTTCATCCAAGGTGCATTAAAACCGTCTTGTGAAGCTACTGTGATCTCCACGTCTCTTCCAGAGGGCATTAAAACCGTCTTTTTAAACCACTTTGAACTCCACGTCTCTTCCAAGGGGCATTAAAACCGTCTTCTTAAACCACTCTGAAATCCACATCTCTTCCAAGGGGCATTAAAACCGTCTTGTTAAACTACTCTGACCTCCACGTCTCTTCCAAGGGGTATTAAAACCATCTTGTTAAACCACTCTGAACTCCACTTCTCTTCCAAGGGGCATTCAAACCATCTTGTTAAGGTACTGTGACCTCCACGTCTCTTCCAAGGGGCATTAAAACCGTCTTGTTAAGCTACTCTGACCTTCATGTCTCTTCCAAGGGGCATTAAAACCGTCTTGTGAAACCACTCTGAACTCCACGTCTCTTCCAAGGGGCATTAAACAGTCTTGTTAAACCACTCTGAACTCCACGTCTCTTCCAAGGGGCATTAAAAGCGTCTTGTTAAACCACTCTGACTTCCACGTCACATCCAAGGGGCATTAAAACCGTCTTGTTTAGCTACTGTGAACTCCACGTCTCTTCCAAGGGGCATTAAAACCGTCTTGTTAAAACACTGTGAACTCCACGTCTCTTCCAAGGGGCATTAAAACCATCTTGTTAAACCACTCTGACCTCCACGTCTCTTCCAAGAGGCATTAAAACCTTCTTGTTAAGCTACTGTGACCTCCACGTCTCTTCCAAGGGGCATTAAAACCGTCTTGTTAAACCACTTTGAACTCCACGTCTCGTCCAAAGGGCATTAAAACCATCCTGTTAAACCACTCTGACCTCCACATCTCTTCCAAGAGGCATTGAAACCTTCTTGTTAAGCTACTGTGACCTCCACGTCTCTTCCAAGGGGCATTAAAACCGACTTGTTAAACCACTCTGAACTCCACGTTTCATCCAAGGTGCATTAAAACCGTCTTGTTAAGCTACTGTGATCTCCACGTCTCTTCCAGAGGGCATTAAAACCGTCTTTTTAAACCACTCTGAACTCCACGTCTCTTCCAAGGGGCATTAAAACCGTCGTGTTAAACCACTCTGAAATCCACGTCTCTTCAAAGGGGCATTAAAACCGTCTTGTTAAACCACTCTGACCTCCACGTCTCATCCAAGGGGCATTAAAACCGTCTTGTTAAGCTACTGTGATCTCCATGTCTCTTCCAAGGAGCATTAAAACCGTCTTGTGAAACCACTCTGAACTCCACGTCTCTTCCAAGGGGCATTAAACAGTCTTGTTAAACCACTCTGAACTCCACGTCTCTTCCAAGGGGCATTAAAAGCGTCTTGTTAAACCACTCTGACCTCCACGTCACATCCAAGGGGCATTAAAACCGTCTTGTTTAGCTATTGTGAACTCCACGTCTCTTCCAAGGGGCATTAAAACCGTCTTGTTAAAACACTGTGAACTCCACGTCTCTTCCAAGGGGCATTAAAACCATCTTGTTAAACCACTCTGACCTCCACGTCTCTTCCAAGAGGCATTAAAACTTTCTTGTTAAGCTACTGTGACCTCCACGTCTCTTCCAAGGGGCATTAAAACCGTCTTGTTAAACCACTTTGAACTCCACGTCTCATCCAAAGTGCATTAAAACCGTCTTGTTAAGCTACTGTGATCTCCACGTCTCTTCCAAGTGGCATTAAAACCATCTTTTTAAACCACTCTGAACTCCACGTCTCTTCCAAGGGGCATTAAAACGGTCTTGTTAAACCACTCTGAACTCCACGTCTCTCCCAAGGGGCATTAAAACCATCTTGTTAAACCACTCTGACCTCCACATCTCTTCCAATGGGCATTAAAACCGTCTTGTTAAGCTACTCTGACCTCCACGTCTCTACCAAGGGGCATTAAAACCGTCTTGTTAGACCACTCTGGCCTCCATGTCTCATCCAAGAGGCATTAAAACCATCTTGTTAAGCTACTGTGATCTCCACGTCTCTTCCAAGGGGCATTAAAACCGTCTTGTTAAACCACTCTGAACTCCACGTTTCTTCCAAGGGGCATTAAAACCGTCTTGTTAAACCACTCTGACCTCCACGTCTCTTCCAATTGGAATTAAAAACATCTTGTTAAGCTACTGTGACCTGCATGTCTCTTCCAAGGGGCATTAAAACCATATTGTTAAACCACTCTGACCTCCATGTCTCTTCCAAGGGGCATTAAAATTATTTTGTTAAAGCACTCTGACCTCCACGTCTCTTCCAAGGGGCATTAAAACCGTCTTGTTAAGCTACTGTGACCTCCTCGTCTCTTCCAATGGTTATTAAAACCGTCTTGTTAAACCACTCTGACCTCCACGTCTCTTCCAAAGGGCATTAAAACCATCTTGTTAAGCTACTGTGACCCCCACGTCTCTTGGAAGGGGCATTAAAACCGTCTTGTTAAGCTGCTGTGACCTCCACTTCTCTTCCAAGGGGTATTAAAACCATCTTGTTAAACCACTCTGAACTCCACTTCTCTTCCAAGGGGCATTCAAACCATCTTGTTAAGGTACTGTGACCTCCACGTCTCTTCCAAGGGGCATTAAAACCGTCTTGTTAAGCTACTCTGACCTTCATGTCTCTTCCAAGGGGCATTAAAACCGTCTTGTTAAACCACTCTGAACTCCATGTCTCTTCCAAGGGGCATTAAAACCATCTTGTTAAACCACTCTGACCTCCACGTCTCTTCCAAGGTGCATTAAAACCATCTTGTTAAACCACTCTGACCTCCACGTATCTTCCAACGGGCATTAAAACCGTTTTGTTAAGCTACTGTGACCTCCATGTCTCTTCCAAGGGGCATTAAAACAGTCTTGTTAAACCACTCTGAACTCAACGTCTCTTCCAATGGGCATTAAAACCATCTTGTTAAACCACTCTGAACTCCACGTCTCTTCCAACAGGCATTAAAACCATCTTGTTAAACCACTCTGACCTCCACGTCTCTTCCAAGGGGCATTAAAACCGTCTTGTTAAGCTTCTGTGACCTTCACGTCTCTACCAAGGGGTATTAAAACCGTCTTGTTAAGCTACTGTGACCTCCACGTCTCTTCCAAGGGGCATTAAAACCGTCTTGTTAAGTTACTGTGATCTCCATGTCTCTTCCAAGGAGCATTAAAACCGTCTTGTGAAACCACTCTGAACTCCACGTCTCTTCCAAGGGGCATGAAAACAGTCTTGTTAAACCACTCTGAACTCCACGTCTCTTCCAAGGGGCATTAAAACCATCTTGTTAAACCACTCTGACCTCCACGTCTATTCCAAGTGGCATTAAAACCGTCTTTTTAAACCACTCTGAACTCCACGTCTCTTCCAAGGGGCATTAAAACCGTCTTGTTAAACCACTCTGAACTCCACGTCTCTCCCAAGGGGCATTAAAACCATCTTGTTAAACCACTCTAACCTCCATATCTCTTCCAATGGGCATTAAAATCGTCTTGTTAAGCTCCTGTGACCTCCACGTCTCTACCAAGGGGCAATAAAACCGTCTTGTTAAACTACTCTGACCTCCACGTCTCATCCAAGGGGCATTAAAACCATCTTGTTAAGCTACTGTGATCTCCACGTCTCTTCCTAGGGGCATTAAAACCGTCTTGTTAAACCACTCTGAACTCCACGTGTCTTCCAAGGGGCATTAAAACCGTCTTGTTAAACCACTCTGACCTCCACGTCTCTTCCAAGTGGCATTAAAACCGTCTTGTTAAGCTACTGTGACCTGCATGTCTCTTCCAAGGGGCATTAAAACCATCTTGTTAAACCACTCTGAACTCCACGTCTCTTCCAAGGGGCATTAAAACCATCTTGTTAAACCACTCTGAACTCCAGGTCTCTTCCAAGGGGCATTAAAACAGTTTTGTTAAGCTACTGTGACCTCCACATCTCTTCCAAGGGGCATTAAAACCGTCTTGTTAAGCTACTGTGACCTCCACGTCTCTTCCTAGGGGCATTAAAACCATCTTGTTAAACCACTCTGACCTCCACGGCTCTTCCAAGGTGCATTAAAACCATCTTGTTAAACCACTCTGACCTCCACGTCTCTTCCAAGGGGCATTAAAACCGTTTTGTTAAGCTACTGTGACCTCCACGTCTCTTCCAAAGGGCATTAAAACCGTCTTGTTAAGCTACTGTGACCTCCATGTCTCTTCCAAGGGGCATTAAAACCGTCTTGTTAAGCTACTGTGACCTCCATGTCTCTTCCAAGGGGCATTAAAACCGTCTTGTTAAACCACTCTGAACTCCACGTCTCTTCCAAGGGGCATTAAAACAATCTTGTTAAACCACTCTGAACTCCACGTGTCTTCCAAGGGGCATTAAAACCATCTTGTTAAACAAGTCTGACTTCCACGTTTCTTCCAAGGGGCATTAAAACCACCTTGTTAAGCTTCTGTGACCTCCACATCTCTTCCAAGGGGCATTAAAACCGTCTTGTTAAACCACTCTGACCTCCACTTGTCTTCCAAGGGGCATTAAAACTGTCTTGTTAAACCACTCTGACCTCCACGTCTCTTCCAAGAGGCATTAAAACCGTCTTGTTAAGCTACTGTGACCTGCATGTCTCTTCCAAGGGGCATTAAAACCATCTTGTTAAACCACTCTGACCTCCATGTCTCTTCCAAGGGGCATTAAAATTATTTTGTTAAACCACTCTGACCTCCACGTCTCTTCCAAGGAGCATTAAAACTGTCTTGTTAAGCTACTGCGACCTCCTCGTCTCTTCCAATGGGCATTAAAACCGTCTTGTTAAACCACTCTGACCTCCACGTCGCATCCAAGGCGCATTAAAACCGTCTTGTTGAGCTACTGTGAACTCCACGTCTCTTCTAATGGGCATTAAAACCGTCTTGCTAAACCACTCTGAACTCCATGTCTCTTCCAAGGGGCATTAAAACCATCTTGTTAGACCACTGTGACCTCCACGTCTCTTCCAAGGGGCATTAAAACCATCTTGTTAAACCACTCTGACCTCCACGTCTCTTCCAAGAGGCATTGAAACCTTCTTGTTAAGCTACTGTGACCTCCACGTCTCATCCAAGGGGCATTAAAACCGTCTTGTTAAACCACTCTGAACTCCACGTCTCTTCCAAGGTGCATTAAAACCATCTTGTTAAGCTACTGTGATCTCCACGTCTCTTCCAGAGGGCTTTAAAACCGTTTTTTTAAACCACTCTGAAATCCACGTCTCTTCCAAGGGGCATTAAAACCGTCGTGTTAAACCACTCTGAAATCCACGTCTCTTCCAAGGGGCATTAAAACCGTCTTGTTAAACCACTCTGACCTCTACGTCTCATCCAAGGGGCATTAAAACCGTCTTGTTAAGCTACTGTGATCTCCATGTCTCTTCCAAGGAGCATTAAAACCATCTTGTGAAACCACTCTGAACTCCACGTCTCTTCCAAGGGGCATTAAAGCCGTCTTGTTAAACCACTCTGAACTCCACGTCTCTTCCAAGGGGCATTAAAACCATCTTGTTAAACCACTCTGACCTCCACGTCTCTCCCAAGAGGCATTAAAATTTTCTTGTTAAGCTACTGTGACCTCCACGTCTCTTCCAAGGGGCATTAAAACCGTCTTGTTAAACCACTCTGAACTCCACTTCTCTTCCAAGGTGCATTAAAACCGTCTTGTTAAGCTACTGTGATCTCCATGTCTCTTCCAAGTGGCATTAAAACCGTCTTTTTAAACCACTCTGATCTCCACGTCTCTTCCAAGGGGCATTAAAACCGTCTTGCTAAACCGCTCTGAACTCCACGTCTCTCCCAAGGGGCATTAAAACTATCTTGTAAAACCACTCTAACCTCCACATCTCTTCCAATGGGCATTAAAATTGTCTTGTTAAGCTCCTGTGACCTCCACGTCTCTACCAAGGGGCATTAAAACCGTCTTGTTAAACCACTCTGACCTCCACGTCTCATCCAAGGGGCATTAAAACCATCTTGTTAAGCTACTGTGATCTCCACGTCTCTTCCTAGGGGAATTAAGACTGTCTTGTTAAAGCACTCTGAACTCCACGTCTCTTCCAAGTGGCATTAAAACCGTCTTGTTAAGCTACTGTGACCTGCATGTCTCTTCCAAGGGGCATTAAAACCATCTTGTTAAACCACTCTGACCTCCATGTCTCTTCCAAGGGGCATTAAATCTATTTTGTTAAACCACTCTGACCTCCACATCTCTTCCAAGGGGCATTAAAACCGTCTTGTTAAGCTACTGTGACCTCCTCGTCTCTTCCAAGGGGCATTAAAACCGTCTTGTTAAACCACTCTGACCTCCACGTCTCTTCCAAGGGGCATTAAAACCGTCTAGTTAAGCTACTGTGACCTCCACGTCTCTTCGAAGGGGCATTAAAACCATCTTGTTAAACCTCTCTGAACTCCACGTCTCTTCCAACGGGCATTAAAACCATCTTGTTAAACCACTCCGACTTCCACGTCTCTTCCAAGGTGCATTAAAACCGTCTTGTTAAGCTACTGTGACCTGCATGTCTCTTCCAAGGGGCATTAAAACCATCTTGTTAAACCACTCTGACCTCCATGTCTCTTCCAAGGGGCATTAAATCTATTTTGGTAAACCACTCTGACCTCCACATCTCTTCCAAGGGGCATTAAAACCGTCTTGTTAAGCTACTGTGACCTCCTCGTCTCTTCCAACGGGCATTAAAACCATCTTGTTAAACCACTCCGACTTCCACGTCTCTTCCAAGGTGCATTAAAACCGTCTTGTTAAGCTACTGTGACCTCCACGTCTCTTCCAAGGGGCATTAAAACCATCTTGTTAAACCACTCTGAACTCCACTTCTCTTCCAAGGGGCATTCAAACCATCTTGTTAAGGTACTGTGACCTCCACGTCTCTTGCAAGGGGCATTAAAACCGTCTTTGTAAACCACTCTGACCTCCACGTCTCTTCCAAGGGGCATTAAATCCATCTTGTTAAGCTACTGTGACCTCCATGTCTCTTCCAAGGGGCATTAAAACCATCTTGTTAAAGCACTCTGAACTCCATGTCTCTTCCAAGGGGCATTAAAACCATCTTGTTAAACCACTCTGACCTCCACGTCCCTTCCAAGGGGCATTAAAACCATCTTGTTAAACAACTCTTGACCTCCACGTCTCTTCCAAGGGGCATTAAAACCGTCTTGTTAAGCTATTGTGACCTCCACGTCTCTTCCAAGGGGCATTAAAACCATCTTGTTAAACCACTCTGACCTCCACATTTCTTCCAAGGGGCATAAAAACCGTCTTGTTAAGCTACTGTGACCTCCACGTCTCTTCCAAGGGGCATTAAAACCGTCTTGTTAAACCACTCTGAACTCCACGTCTCTTCCAAGGGACATTAAAACCATCTTGTTAAACCACTCTGACCTCCACGTCTCTTCCAAGGGGCATTAAAACCATCTTGTTAAACCACTCTGACCTCCACGTCTCTTCCAAGGGGCATTAAAACCGTTTTGTTAAGCTACTGTGACCTCCACGTCTCTTCCAAAGGGCATTAAAACCGTCTTGTTAAGCTACTGTGACCTCCATGTCTCTTCCAAGGGGCATTAAAACCGTCTTGTTAAGCTACTGTGACCTCCATGTCTCTTCCAAGGGGCATTAAAACCGTCTTGTTAAACCACTCTGAACTCCACGTCTCTTCCAAGGGGCATTAAAACAATCTTGTTAAACCAGTCTGAACTCCACGTGTCTTCCAAGGGGCATTAAAACCATCTTGTTAAACCAGTCTGACTTCCACGTCTCTTCCAAGGGGCATTAAAACCGCCTTGTTAAGCTTCTGTGACCTCCACATCTCTTCCAAGGGGCATTAAAACCGTCTTGTTAAACCACTCTGACCTCCACTTGTCTTCCAAGGGGCATTAAAACTGTCTTGTTAAACCACTCTGACCTCCACGTCTCTTCCAAGAGGCATTAAAACCGTCTTGTTAAGCTACTGTGACCTGCATGTCTCTTCCAAGGGGCATTAAAACCATCTTGTTAAACCACTCTGACCTCCATGTCTCTTCCAAGGGGCATTAAAATTATTTTGTTAAACCACTCTGACCTCCACGTCTCTTCCAAGGAGCATTAAAACTGTCTTGTTAAGCTACTGCGACCTCCTCGTCTCTTCCAATGGGCATTAAAACCGTCTTGTTAAACCACTCTGACCTCCACGTCGCATCCAAGGTGCATTAAAACCGTCTTGTTGAGCTACTGTGAACTCCACGTCTCTTCTAATGGGCATTAAAACCGTCTTGCTAAACCACTCTGAACTCCATGTCTCTTCCAAGGGGCATTAAAACCATCTTGTTAGACCACTGTGACCTCCACGTCTCTTCCAAGGGGCATTAAAACCATCTTGTTAAACCACTCTGACCTCCACGTCTCTTCCAAGAGGCATTGAAACCTTCTTGTTAAGCTACTGTGACCTCCACGTCTCATCCAAGGGGCATTAAAACCGTCTTGTTAAACCACTCTGAACTCCACGTCTCTTCCAAGGTGCATTAAAACCATCTTGTTAAGCTACTGTGATCTCCACGTCTCTTCCAGAGGGTTTAAAACCGTTTTTTTAAACCACTCTGAACTCCACGTCTCTTCCAAGGGGCATTAAAACCGTCGTGTTAAACCACTCTGAAATCCACGTCTCTTCCAAGGGGCATTAAAACCGTCTTGTTAAACCACTCTGACCTCTACGTCTCATCCAAGGGGCATTAAAACCGTCTTGTTAAGCTACTGTGATCTCCATGTCTCTTCCAAGGAGCATTAAAACCATCTTGTGAAACCACTCTGAACTCCACGTCTCTTCCAAGGGGCATTAAAACAGTCTTGTTAAACCACTCTAAACTCCACGTCTCTTCCAAGGGGCATTAAAACCATCTTGTTAAACCACTCTGACCTCCACGTCACATCCAAGGGGCATTAAAACCGTCTTGTTAAGCTACTGTGAACTCCACGTCTCTTCCAAGGGGCATTAAAGCCGTCTTGTTAAACCACTCTGAACTCCACGTCTCTTCCAAGGGGCATTAAAACCATCTTGTTAAACCACTCTGACCTCCACGTCTCTTCCAAGAGGCATTAAAATTTTCTTGTTAAGCTACTGTGACCTCCACGTCTCTTCCAAGGGGCATTAAAACCGTCTTGTTAAACCACTCTGAACTCCACTTCTCTTCCAAGGTGCATTAAAACCGTCTTGTTAAGCTACTGTGATCTCCTTGTCTCTTCCAAGTGGCATTAAAACCGTCTTTTTAAACCACTCTGAACTCCACGTCTCTTCCAAGGGGCATTAAAACCATCTTGTTAAACCGCTCTGAACTCCACGTCTCTCCCAAGGGGCATTAAAACTATCTTGTAAAACCACTCTAACCTCCACATCTCTTCCAATGGGCATTAAAATTGTCTTGTTAAGCTCCTGTGACCTCCACGTCTCTACCAAGGGGCATTAAAACCGTCTTGTTAAACCACTCTGACCTCCACGTCTCATCCAAGGGGCATTAAAACCATCTTGTTAAGCTACTGTGATCTCCACGTCTCTTCCTAGGGGCATTAAGACTGTCTTGTTAAAGCACTCTGAACTCCACGTCTCTTCCAAGTGGCATTAAAACCGTCTTGTTAAGCTACTGTGACCTGCATGTCTCTTCCAAGGGGCATTAAAACCATCTTGTTAAACCACTCTGACCTCCATGTCTCTTCCAAGGGGCATTAAATCTATTTTGTTAAACCACTCTGACCTCCACATCTCTTCCAAGGGGCATTAAAACCGTCTTGTTAAGCTACTGTGACCTCCTCGTCTCTTCCAAGGGGCATTAAAACCGTCTTGTTAAACCACTCTGACCTCCACGTCTCTTCCAAGGGGCATTAAAACCGTCTAGTTAAGCTACTGTGACCTCCACGTCTCTTCGAAGGGGCATTAAAACCATCTTGTTAAACCTCTCTGAACTCCACGTCTCTTCCAACGGGCATTAAAACCATCTTGTTAAACCACTCCGACTTCCACGTCTCTTCCAAGGTGCATTAAAACCGTCTTGTTAAGCTACTGTGACCTGCATGTCTCTTCCAAGGGGCATTAAAACCATCTTGTTAAACAACTCTGACCTCCATGTCTCTTCCAAGGGGCATTAAATCTATTTTGGTAAACCACTCTGACCTCCACATCTCTTCCAAGGGGCATTAAAACCGTCTTGTTAAGCTACTGTGACCTCCTCGTCTCTTCCAACGGGCATTAAAACCATCTTGTTAAACCACTCCGACTTCCACGTCTCTTCCAAGGTGCATTAAAACCGTCTTGTTAAGCTACTGTGACCTCCACGTCTCTTCCAAGTGGCATTAAAACCATCTTGTTAAACCACTCCGAACTCCACTTCTCTTCCAAGGGGCATTCAAACCATCTTGTTAAGGTACTGTGACCTCCACGTCTCTTGCAAGGGGCATTAAAACCGTCTTTGTAAACCACTCTGACCTCCACGTCTCTTCCAAGGGGCATTAAATCCATCTTGTTAAGCTACTGTGACCTCCATGTCTCTTCCAAGGGGCATTAAAACCATCTTGTTAAAGCACTCTGAACTCCATGTCTCTTCCAAGGGGCATTAAAACCATCTTGTTAAACCACTCTGACCTCCACGTCCCTTCCAAGGGGCATTAAAACCATCTTGTTAAACCACTCTTGACCTCCACGTCTCTTCCAAGGGGCATTAAAACCGTCTTGTTAAGCTATTGTGACCTCCACGTCTCTTCCAAGGGGCATTAAAACCATCTTGTTAAACCACTCTGACCTCCACATTTCTTCCAAGGGGCATAAAAACCGTCTTGTTAAGCTACTGTGACCTCCACGTCTCTTCCAAGGGGCATTAAAACCGTCTTGTTAAACCACTCTGAACTCCACGTCTCTTCCAAGGGACATTAAAACCATCTTGTTAAACCACTCTGACCTCCACGTCTCTTCCAAGGGGCATTAAAACCATCTTGTTAAACCACTCTGACCTCCACGTCTCTTCCAAGGGGCATTAAAACCGTTTTGTTAAGCTACTGTGACCTCCACGTCTCTTCCAAAGGGCATTAAAACCGTCTTGTTAAGCTACTGTGACCTCCATGTCTCTTCCAAGGGGCATTAAAACCGTCTTGTTAAGCTACTGTGACCTCCATGTCTCTTCCAAGGGGCATTAAAACCGTCTTGTTAAACCACTCTGAACTCCACGTCTCTTCCAAGGGGCATTAAAACAATCTTGTTAAACCAGTCTGAACTCCACGTGTCTTCCAAGGGGCATTAAAACCATCTTGTTAAACCAGTCTGACTTCCACGTCTCTTCCAAGGGGCATTAAAACCGCCTTGTTAAGCTTCTGTGACCTCCACATCTCTTCCAAGGGGCATTAAAACCGTCTTGTTAAACCACTCTGACCTCCACTTGTCTTCCAAGGGGCATTAAAACTGTCTTGTTAAACCACTCTGACCTCCACGTCTCTTCCAAGAGGCATTAAAACCGTCTTGTTAAGCTACTGTGACCTGCATGTCTCTTCCAAGGGGCATTAAAACCATCTTGTTAAACCACTCTGACCTCCATGTCTCTTCCAAGGGGCATTAAAATTATTTTGTTAAACCACTCTGACCTCCACGTCTCTTCCAAGGAGCATTAAAACTGTCTTGTTAAGCTACTGCGACCTCCTCGTCTCTTCCAATGGGCATTAAAACCGTCTTGTTAAACCACTCTGACCTCCACGTCGCATCCAAGGTGCATTAAAACCGTCTTGTTGAGCTACTGTGAACTCCACGTCTCTTCTAATGGGCATTAAAACCGTCTTGCTGAACCACTCTGAACTCCATGTCTCTTCCAAGGGGCATTAAAACCATCTTGTTAGACCACTGTGACCTCCACGTCTCTTCCAAGGGGCATTAAAACCATCTTGTTAAACCACTCTGACCTCCACGTCTCTTCCAAGAGGCATTGAAACCTTCTTGTTAAGCTACTGTGACCTCCACGTCTCATCCAAGGGGCATTAAAACCGTCTTGTTAAACCACTCTGAACTCCACGTCTCTTCCAAGGTGCATTAAAACCATCTTGTTAAGCTACTGTGATCTCCACGTCTCTTCCAGAGGGCTTTAAAACCGTTTTTTTAAACCACTCTGAACTCCACGTCTCTTCCAAGGGGCATTAAAACCGTCGTGTTAAACCACTCTGAAATCCACGTCTGTTCCAAGGGGCATTAAAACCATCTTGTTAAACCACTCTGACCTCTACGTCTCATCCAAGGGGCATTAAAACCGTCTTGTTAAGCTACTGTGATCTCCATGTCTCTTCCAAGGAGCATTAAAACCATCTTGTGAAACCACTCTGAACTCCACGTCTCTTCCAAGGGGCATTAAAACAGTCTTGTTAAACCACTCTAAACTCCACGTCTCTTCCAAGGGGCATTAAAACCATCTTGTTAAACCACTCTGACCTCCACGTCACATCCAAGGGGCATTAAAACCGTCTTGTTAAGCTACTGTGAACTCCACGTCTCTTCCAAGGGGCATTAAAGCCGTCTTGTTAAACCACTCTGAACTCCACGTCTCTTCCAAGGGGCATTAAAACCATCTTGTTAAACCACTCTGACCTCCACGTCTCTTCCAAGAGGCATTAAAATTTTCTTGTTAAGCTACTGTGACCTCCACGTCTCTTCCAAGGGGCATTAAAACCGTCTTGTTAAACCACTCTGAACTCCACTTCTCTTCCAAGGTGCATTAAAACCGTCTTGTTAAGCTACTGTGATCTCCATGTCTCTTCCAAGTGGCATTAAAACCGTCTTTTTAAACCACTCTGAACTCCACGTCTCTTCCAAGGGGCATTAAAACCGTCTTGTTAAACCGCTCTGAACTCCACGTCTCTCCCAAGGGGCATTAAAACTATCTTGTAAAACCACTCTAACCTCCACATCTCTTCCAATGGGCATTAAAATTGTCTTGTTAAGCTCCTGTGACCTCCACGTCTCTACCAAGGGGCATTAAAACCGTCTTGTTAAACCACTCTGACCTCCACGTCTCATCCAAGGGGCATTAAAACCATCTTGTTAAGCTACTGTGATCTCCACGTCTCTTCCTAGGGGCATTAAGACTGTCTTGTTAAAGCACTCTGACCTCCACATCTCTTCCAATGGGCATTAAAATTGTCTTGTTAAGCTCCTGTGACCTCCACGTCTCTACCAAGGGGCATTAAAACCATCTTGTTAAACCACTCTGACCTCCACGTCTCTTCCAAGGGGCATTAAAACCATCTTGTTAAACCACTCTGACCTCAACGTCTCTTCCAAGGGGCATTAAAACCATCTTGTTAAGCTACTGTGACCTCCACATCCCTTCCAAGGGGCATTAAAACCGTCTTGTTAAGCTACTGTGACCTCCATGTCTCTTCCAAGGGGCATTAAAACCATCTTGTTAAATCACTCTGAACTCCACGTCTCTTCCAATAGGCATTAAAACCATCTTGTTAAACCACTCTGACCTCCACGTCTCTTCCAAGGGGCATTAAAACCGTCTTGTTAAACTTCTGTGACCTCCACGTCTCTTCCAAGGGGCATTAAAACCGTCTTGTTAAACCACTCTGACCTCCACGTCTCTTCCAAGGGGCATTAAAACCGTCTTGTTAAACCACTCTGACCTCCACGTCTCATCCAAGGGGCATTAAAACCGTCTTGTTAAGCTACTGTGATCTCCATGTCTCTTCCAAGGAGCATTAAAACCGTCTTGCTAAACCACTCTGAACTCCACGTCTCTTCCAAGGGGCATTAAAACCGTCTTGTTAAACCACTCTGACCTCCACGTCGCATCCAAGGTGCATTAAAACCGTCTTGTTAAGCTACTGTGTACTCCACGTCTCTTCCAAGGGGCATTAAAACCGTCTTGCTAAACCACTCTGAACTCCACGTCTCTTCCAAGGGGCATTAAAACCATCTTGTTAGACCACTCTGACCTCCACGTCTCTTCCAAGAGGCATTGAAACCTTCTTGTTAAGCTACTGTGACCTCTACGTCTCTTCCAAAGGGCATTAAAACCGTCTTGTTAAACCACTCTGACCTCCACGTCTCTTCCAAGGTGCATTAAAACCGTCTTGTTAAGCTACTGTGACCTCCACGTCTCTTCCAAGGGGCATTTAAACCGTCTTGTTAAACCACTCTAACCTCCACGTCTCTTCCAAGGGGCATTAAAACCGTCTTGTTAAGCTACTGTGACCTCCACGTCTCTTCCAAGGGGCATTAAAACCGTCTTGTTAAACCACTCTGAACTCCACGTCTCTTCCAAGGAGCATTAAAACAGTCTTGTTAAACCACTCTGAACTCCACAGCTCTTCCAAGGGGCATTGAAATGTTGTTTTTAATTACCTCTAACCTCCACGACTCTTCCAATGGACATTGCATTTCCTCCTAATTTTAGTCAGCTTTTGCTTTTCAATGCATAGGCGAACACTAAGGGAGTCCCACTCCCCAATAATGGGTAGAAGGTTTTTAGTAAGCTGTAATCCACGTCTGTTTGAAGGGGCATTGCAGTTCCTCATAATTTTTGGAAAGCCTTCCATTCACTGCTTAGGCCAACAGTGCACAGGAGACCCAGTTGCTATAAATGGAAATAACGGTTTAGTTAAGGCCCTCTGACCTCCATGTCACTTCCAAGGGGCATTGGAGTGCCTCGAAATTTTTGGTAGGCATTGCACTCACTGTATGCCCTATAACTATGTAGCCGAACTGCTCCTTTTGGTACAGAAAGATATCCTACAAGACATGTGTGGTTGACTGGCCTGATATTGATGTAAATGGTCCCTGTTCCTCCTGCTTTTTCTCCTTTGCCACCACCTCATCCATCATTCATCACCTGAAGCTTTGTTTTAACGGGAGTCATAGAACTGGGATAGTAGCAGGAAAACATCCAGCAATCCTCTGAGGAGGTAGGATATGCGCCAAAACGCTGACCACCTCAGCCGCTACTACATACATGCGCTTGCATTCCAAGGAACAGAAAGCTAAGGAGATGGATGGCCTCATGATCATGAATAATTTACTCGTTGTGTATGAGGCCGACCACTGCTGCTGTCTACCTTCTGAACTTTGTGTTGAAGCCTGATTGACCCAGAACCCGCAATCCCCTATATCTGGAGGACATCTTGCATCCAAGTGTGTCCAACTGTGTCCCGCCGTCCACAATATTAACCCAGTGTGAAGGCGTCAGTAAGATGGACCATCCCTGGCCACATTCACTTGTCCATGTGTTTGTGGTTAGGCTGTCCTTCCCACTAAATACACTGGGGAGGGCACAGGTAATGTTTTGGTATGCACGCTTGTGTATAAGGCGCACCGGGACAAATAGGGGTGGCTGGGGACTGTTTACGGACACCCGGCCGCCCCCAGGCGGCTGGGGACCGTGTGTGGGCACCCGGCCGCGGGGCGACTCGGGACCGAGTATGGATACCAGGCCGCTGACGCAGCCATGACATGGTGGCCAGATTCCACCTCCACATGCCTAAAAGGCCCCATTTCAAGTGCATGCAATCAAGCAGTATGGTATTGCAGCCTGGGGGTGGGTGGGTGGCAGGCTGCATACTTGCGCTTGCATTGCAAGGAATGGGGGAGGTACAATTGAACACTGCCCTGGGACAAGGACTTGCACGGGGATAGTTGCAAGTCTGCATCTTCTGATGCGGCAAGGATCACTTCTGATGGGCACACTTTTAGGCAGTGACCTGGGTGTCAGAGATGCTTCCAGGGGTCTTCCCCATGCTGTTCCCATGTCTTTTCAGCACTGTATGCATGTGTCACACAGCACATGGCCAGATAAGGTTGTAAAATGTTAAAATGACATTTCCCGGTGAATGCATTTGTCACGGTTGAAAGCAATGCAAAAGTGCAAAAACGCGTAAAAAATGCTACTTGTGAACATAGGCCAAGGTGTGGAGGAGTATTTTTGTTTTTGGTTGTTTATTTTACCTTATACACAAGTCTTTACCTTGGAAAGAATGTTCCTTAACATATTTCACAGGAAAGCACTTTCAGTTTCGTTTTTGAACGTTTTATTGTGAGCCCGTAAAAGTAGCTTAATACCTCTGACCACGTTGTTGACAGCAGTGACCTGGGGGTCAGAAATGCTTCCTGGGGCGAGCCCCATGCTGTCCCCATGTCATTTGAGCACTGTCACTATCGTTTTGGGCACTTTTTAGGCTTTCTACAGACTGCCGGGGGTGCCGCCGCAAAAAATGCTCGGGTCTCCCATAGACTAACATTGGGATCGCTGCTCGGGTTGAGCACCCGAGTATCACGGTGAACTCGGCTCGAGCTTCGAGCACCCGAGCATTTTAGTGCTCGCTCCACACTAATAAACACCTATTTATTATATTGATGGTTGGACCATACAATGCAAGCACTTTTTACCATTTTCACTTGTAAAGCGCCATGAAATAAATGGCGCTATAACAATAAATAATAATAATTAACCTTTTGTTTTTCCCCTATTTCTTCATATATTGTAAGCCTGCAAGCAGCAGGGCCCTGACTCCTCTTGGTATTTGTCGAATTAAGTGTTATTCTGTAATGTCTTTATTGTCTGTACAAGTCCCCTCTAAAATGTAGAGTGCTGCGGAATATGTTGGCGCTATAGAAATATAAATTATTATTATTATTTGGAAATAATTATTATGCTAGACTAGGACATATTTTCTAGCATCCCAGAGTTGTACTATATGAACAAAATGTCTGCCTTTACAAGCATTTCTATAAGAATGGGTCTTTGACAAGAGCTCACTGATACTAGCGTGATCCTGTAATAGGAGCCACCGGGGAAACAAGTCCGGTCATGATATTTCTTCTTTCCTAAATCTTCCCCCATCACCTGTGAGGGATATTATTGAAAAGTGGAAGGAACTGCAGCAACTAAGCCACGAAGTGGAGACCACGTAACGTTACAGAGTGGGGGGCCGAGTGCTGAGGAGCAGAGGGCAGAAAAGTCACCAATGCTCTTCTGACTCCATAACTGCAAAATATATACCTTATGTGGTATTAACATCAGCTCAAAAACTGTGCACAGGTTTTTTTTGGAATGGGTTTCAATTGCTCAGCAGCTGCATACAAGCCTTACATCACCAAGCACAATGACGAGCGATGGAGATGTGTAAAGCCGCCTCCACTAGACTCTGGAGCAGTGGAAATGTTTCCTGTGCAGTGATGGATCACATTTCTTTATCTGGCATCTGATGGACAAATCTGGGTTTGGCCATTGACAGGAGAACGTTGCCTGCCTTAACTCATTGTACCTGCTGCTAAGTTTGGTGGAGAAGGGGTAATATACTGGGGTTGTTTTTCAGAGGTCATCCTGAGCACCTTAGCTCCAGCGAAGAACTGTAAGACAATTGTAGCTTCCAACTTTGCAGAAGCAGTTTTAAAAATAATTAGAGTTTTGATTGTGAACATGGCCCTCTCCTCCAACATCACTGTCTGACCTCACAAATGCTTTTCTGGATGAATGGGCAAAAATTCCTGACATTTCAAAAATTTTGTAGAATGTCTTCCTAGAAGAGAACTCACAGATTTTCAATTGGATTCAGGTCTGGGCTGTAGCTGGGCCATTCCAAAATTTTGACTTGTTTCTGAGTAAGCCATTCTTTTGTTGATTTAGAGGAATGCTTAGGGTCGTTGATGTGCCAAAAGGTAAAATTCCTCTTCATCTTCAGCTTTTTAGCTGACGCCTGAAGGTTTTGCTGCAAAATTGACTGATATTTGGAACTGTTCATAATTCCCTCCAATTTGACTAAAGCCCCAGTTCCAGCTGCCGAAAAACAACCTCAAAGCATAATGTTACCTACACTTTACTGAGGGTATGATGTTATTTTGGTGATGCGCAGTGTTGGCTTTGCATCAAACATACATACCTTTTGGAATTACCGTATGTCCAAAAAGTTCCACCTTGGTCTCATCAGACCAGAACACATTTTTCCACATGCTTTAGTCAGATTTGATGTAAGTTTTGGTAAAACATCGCCGGGCTTAGATGTTTTTCTGTATAAAAAGAGGCTTCCTTCTTGCCACCCTACACCACAGACCGGACATATGAAGAATACAGGAGATTGCTGTCACATGCAGTATACAACCATTACTTGCCAGAAATTCCTGCAGCTCCTTTAATGTTGCTGTAAGCCTCTTGGCAGTTTCCCGGACTAATTTTCTTCTTGTCTATTCATATATTTTTGAGAAACGTTCTGTTCTAGGTAATGTCACTGTTGTGCCAAATTCAAACCACTTCTTTTGACTGTCTTCGCAGTGTTTGGTGGCATGTTTAATGCCTTGGGAAAAAAAAAATTGCACCCTTTTCCTGACTGATTACTTTCAGCAATGAGATCCTTTGCTGTGATGTAAGTTGTTTAAGGACAATGGCTTTTGCTGTAAAATGCAACAAAGAAAATGTCAAGAAAATTCTCCTAGAACAGCAAAACTTTACATGAGTTTATCAGAATAACTGTAAATGATGGCGGCTGTGTACTGACTACTATGTAACATACAGTAAGGGTAAATGTGATTGGCTAATTCTGAACACAACATTCCCAATTATAAGAGGGTGTTCACACTTATACAATCACTTTCTTTTAGTTTTGTTAATATTATTTCCCCCCTCAAAATGATTTCAGTTTGTTTCTCAATGGATTTGTGGAGATTACGGGTGACATTTAAGGATGGAAAAAGTTCTGAAATGTTTCATCTAGGTGTTATTTTTTTTTAACATGACAAAAACCTGACATTTTAACAGGGGTGTGTAGACTTTTTATACTATTGAAGCTGTTAACAGACATCTATTTCTCCTGACTTCCCCAAAGACAGGAGCACTCAGCCTAGCTGATGGATGTGGACTGACAGCTAGCTAATGTTTATGCCCTATTTTAATCTCTGCAAATACAAAGGTCATTCCCGCTGACAGGAGATAATACAGAGAATGGAATAATTAATTTCAGCTTTGATAAAAAATGATCTAGAAGATGCTAAGTAACAAAGTAAATAAACAGATAACGATTGACGTGACCAATTCTGAAGAGATGGGTTCACGCAGGAAGAATGGTCAGTCTATGAGTCTTCAGTGATAAAATAATCAGGTGCTGCTTAGGTACAAGTATTTTACAGCCCATCGTAACATTCACAAGTCTAAATAGGAAAACGATTTAGGGGGTTGTCCGCAGATAAATTCTCTTAAGGAATTTGCAAAATTTACACATCTAAATTTTCTTTTACAAAACATTAAATTATTTCAGATTTTTTTCTGTGCTTTTTCTGTGCTTCCAGGTCTTGACATACTGCCTTGGACACCATGTCTGTTGATATTATGTTTCGATAGTATGGGTGCCTACATGGGAGCATATAAAAACCGAGACTCACAAGAAATCCAGGCGAGTTGATGTGCCCATCAGAGAAGCATCAAGTAACATGGCTTCGCAGTCAGTGATAGATTTGTCAGTCTATCGCCTACATTCCCAGCTTTCCCAACTACACCTTCCATCGGCATTGAATGTCTCTCTTCCAGTCCGTACATGTTCCACTCATTTTAGCACTGGATCCCTACAGATGTGTACTCTTTGTCATGCCGGTGACTCGCACGGTTTTTAAGCGCCGTCCTACTCACGGCATGCACTGCTCTGCTCCTTCCAGTGTCAGACCATCTCGCTGAGCTGCCTCATGCAAACATTTCCAGCACTGCTACATCCTCCTGTCGCTGGAGAGTCTCCACCCTATTGAGAGGTATGGCTAGACTCAGCAGGAATTTAAAACCACTGTGTTCTGCATAATCCCCTGCCAGCAATGGACATATTAGGGAGCTCCTCCCTTCACACCTTGCCTGAGCTTAGGTCCTAGCTGCACTTTTTCACTAGTTTTCTTTCTAGTTGCAAGTTTGTTTGGACTCTTCTCTTGTGGTGACATTTGACCTGGACACATTGGTCAGACTGGATGACAATACAGGGCCTGTAATTTTAATAAGGACAGTTACCGAAAATTTGGGATGATGATGAAGTATTGCTCTCCATTGTTGATTGGGAGAGGTGCTTAGATTGGGTCAAAGAGTTTATACACAGGACTAGTACTCATTTTTCAGTTGTCCAGTGAAAAGCTTTCAGATAATGCAGCCTAAGTGCTCATTCACACGTCTGATTTTCTTGTGCTATTCGTGGTTTTCACAGATAGCATTCGTACCTACGATATACTATGGTTCTGTGCACATGTCCAGATCGTACCCCTTAAACAATTGAACACCCCAGATCAGTCCCCAGAATTAATGCAGACCCCAGAACATGGATATAAACACAGACCTTAGACCAAACCCCAGATCAAACAACTTAAGAAAAAAACAAACCTTCTAAATAAATGTAGACTTCTAGACAAGACCCCTAATTAAAGTCTCCCCTAAATAAATACCTGGCACCTTGACGTGCCAGAGCTGGTGTGTCACTCTCCATAAGGAGAAATGCTACCCCTTAGACCTCAGTCCAGAGCCTCTCACCTAGCCAAATCAGAGCTCATACTTTGCACTGACGAGGGCCAACAGCCCGAAACACCGTGTCTGCAAATTGAGTTTCTGATTTGGCTTTTATGCTAAGTCATATTGCACGACTCGTTAAAGGGTTGATTGTGACTTGTAGGATTGCTACTTCCAATAGGTGGCGCTATAGAGTACAAGTCCTCTTTTTCTCTGAAGAGGCAATTTGCACCCTAAATAAATATAAAACCTCAATTTTGACCTACAAAGCAAATACAGATTAGATCACCTACATATATACATACTTTTAAAAAAAATACATACCCTTAAAATATATGCAAACCATGGACGAGAACAGAACAGACCTCTTACACAGATACAGATCCAAGACCAGAGCCCCTAAACAAATACACACCCCCATAACAAACTCATGAGACATTCCCATCTCCTCATTCTTCTCTGAGGTGGCATCTGGTGAAAATATTGTTAGGAGGTGGTTTGGGACATTTGCCGATTCTTATAGGAGGTTTCCTTTTTTGTCTTACATTCCATACATACTGTAAGTACAGTAAGGAAACAGAAGAAATTTCTGTCTTAACAATTACCATTATGTTCATGTAAGAACTTTTTTTTTTCCCAAAGTTCAGCTTCAGCCAAGCTTGTCCAATTCGCAACCTGACACCTAGTATGGGGCAAAAACAATGAGCCCATCACTCTAGTTGTAAGCACTTGGTCATGGCGCTCAGAGCCATGTGGCTTCTATTGTCAGCAGGTGTAAGAAGTGAAGACCTGCTCCCAAATCAGTGTAAGAAATCTTGAACCGAGTCTTATAAGAATTTATAACTTCACTTAGCAAAGAAAGTAAAATAAAATTGAGCAAGACTTAAACTGAATTTACACTGAAAGGTTATTGTGAATGAGAGTCCTTAAGAACGAGCAGCTCAGAAGATCATCGTTCTCGGCAGCACATTTGCCTGTATAAAAGGACTTGTACTGCTGAAAACAATGGCAGAATAATGCGCACCAAGTGATTTACTACAGATCACATAACATCATTTACTGTGATCCCCCTTTGCAAGCAGTCTATTAAACCAGAGGTCCCCAACCTTTTTTGCACCAGGGACCGGCTATAAGGAAGACCAGTTTTCCATGGCCCGGTGGGGGTGGGGGCGGGGCTTTTGGTCATATGGGGGTGGGGTTATGGAGGGGTGGAGCTGTATGGGGAGGATGCTGGCGGGACCTCGGTGTACAGCGCTGCTAAGTAGCAGCATTGTACATTGAGCGTCAGTGTATACAGCGCTGCTGCTTAGCAGCGCTACACACTGAACACCGGTACCGGGAGCCGCGTCACTGAAGCCAGTCTGCTGCCCCAGCACGCCCCACATAACATGTTCTGCCGGGGGCGTGTCAGTGAGGAGAGCCTGCCGCCCCACCCCGTCAGGAACACACCATGCTGTGCTGTGGAGGGCCGCGTCACTAAGACCCGCCCGACGCCCCACCCCGTCCTGCATAATGTTCTCTGCCAGGAGCTGCGAGCTGTCACGGCTATGGCAGAAAACATTATAAATCCACACAGAGCGAGCTCTGACCAGGCGCAGGGCCGCGGAGCTAGCTGTCAGCGGCGCCGCGGACCGGCTGAAAAACCCCAACGGCCCGGTTGGGGACCTCTGTATTAAACAACGTCAATTGATAAATGTTTACCGATCGGCGGTCATTTAGTGACATGTAAATGGACCCTTACAACCAATCAAGCTTCATCAAAAGCAACTGTTTCTCATGTATGTAGACGGTCTTTAAGCTTTATTCTCAGAATGAAAAGTTATCCCCATTATGTAGGGTAGAGGGTATCTTACTGATAACTGGTGGTCCAACTACTGTGATCCCCAGCGATTCTGAGAACTGAGCTGTGAATCCAAGAACTGGGCTCCGCAAAGCCTTGACCTGAATGGAGCGGAGTTACTTATGCTCCATCTCCTTTCTATTCATTGCCTATGATACTGCCAGAAACAGTGGCGCATGCACACCTCCATTCCTTGTCTATGCTGGAGAAAGCCGAGTACTGAGTTCAACTATTTCCAGCAGTCCCAGAGTCAAATTGACCATGTGCAGCTACGCTCCATTTGAGGTGAGTGCTCCTCAGAGCCAGGTTCCTGGAATCCAGATCCTAGTTCTCAGGATTACTGGGGATCGCGGTGCTTGGACCCTTAATGATCAGTAGATTATCTTCTATCCTTACTGTACAAGGTCTGGTCTGGGGTTTATATCTGTAGGACGTTTAATCTGGTTTTTATATGAGTGCACATTTACTAAAGCCAACCATGTCCCTGTTTAGACAGGCCGACAAAAATTCTATGTACAAAGAACGATCGTTAATACAGTTGTTCTGTGCACATAGATCATCATGTTAATGGGTGGGCTCAAAGGGCAAAACAACACAGTCATGTGGTGACAAGGGACTGTGGGCACCTGCCTGATCCCTCAAACTAGGGGCCACCCTAGGCTATCCCTTTCCCCCGGATTACCTCGGATGGTGGAGACACCATGCTATGCTCCTATCTTAACCCTTATCTATTCCCTCCCCCACTCAGGTAGGTGTGAGGCCGAAGTGTATTGAAAAACATTAACCATACAAACAAGGGTTAACTGACAGGGATTAAAGAAAACTACAATCATACAAATACACTCACAAAGCAACAAAGTGGGAAAGAGCGGAAGAATAGAAGGCACAAACCAAATGGGAGAGGATAAGGAATCTCCTGAACAACTCTCCAACCGCCGACTCCAAACCAGGAAGTAGAACTATCACTGGCAATTCCCAAGTGCCAGTCACAAGCATATAAACCAGGGGGGAGTGGCCAACACAGAACAGCTGAGATAATTCAGGATGGAGAGTTCCAGGAGATCAACTGAACTGATTAACCCTTGCCATGACAGCAAGGAAACCTGCACTGTTTAATAGGATGGTGCAGCAGGTCATGTAACCAGACGGCGTGATCTTCTGGCCCCTCTTTGTCACAGTATCCAAGTGACACACAGCCTCTAATTGAATATGTGTCACACTAAACCCCTGTACGAAAGAGTTGATTTTGGACAGCAGTACGTTTTTTTGCATCACCTTATTTATTTTCTGCTGACTTAGCTGCTCAAGGTTTTTTTTTATGTAAGTTGTATTTTTCCAATGGCAACATTTTGGGGTACTTCCAACTTACTGATTAACTTTTACTAACTTTTTGGGGGGTGCAGAAATGAAAGACAGCACTTCCACAATTCTTTTTTCTCATTTTCCGGTACGTCTAGGCTGCTCACCATGCTGCATAAATAACATGTTACTTTAATTCTATAAGATGCTACATTTACGAGAATAACAGATATGTATAGATATTTTTTTGCACAATAATAGCACATTTCATGGGGAAAAAAAATGTTCTTAATTCACCGCATTCCAAGAACTATAACTTTTTCACTATTTCTTCCACCACGTAGCCATATGTGCTGCTTTGTGCTGGATGAGTCATATTTTGTAATGGAAGCTTTATTGATTATATATCACTTATTGATGAGCTTTTATTGCTTGAGAGGGAGAATGAGAAATTCACAACTTCAACTATGTTTTTTTGGCAGAATAAAAATATAAAGCCCCTTTTTTTTTATCAAGGAGTTGAAAGGGAGTGTCACATGCAACTGTCATCTGCATACTCCTCCAAATAACAACCTTGAAAGCACATGACCCAAACGACCTTAGGGTAAGGGTATACGTTGGCCTGGGTCTTAATATGATTTTTTTTACACATCTGAGGTCAGGGATCAGGTCTATAGTTTAATAATAATATGGGGTCTAGAGTTAGAGTTTAATTTAGGGGTTTGTGGTCTAGAATTGCTAATATTGGGGGTCTGAATATATTTACCCATGCCCTTTCACCCTGTAAGGAGTTATCGGAGTTTGACAACTCCCTAACTGCAATGCTAGAGCTGCCTCCATGGATTACTAAAAGTGGTTGTATACTACTGGACATCCACTTATTATTGGGAGCAGGGAGGTGAGAAAAATAAAATAAATTGATATTCACCTCCCAGATAGGTGCTGTTACTTCATGCTCAACTTGAGCAAAAAGTAAACACTGCAACCGATCAGTGGCCTCTGATTAGCTGCAGCGCCTATATGACTCCCCCATTGGATGTTGATCTTAACAAACCAGCAGGGAGACTATGGACTACGTCAGCCTGGAAGGTGAGTATACATTTTTTTAATTTTTCTTATCTCCCTGGGCCCATTCATTATTGGATGTCTTCTAGTGTACAACCCCTTAAAGTGACCCTTCGAGGCAACAGACCTCTAAAAGTTCTTTGCAAGATGAAAGGGTATGGGTAACAGACCCAAAGATGAAATCGACAGGTACAGATAGCCCAAGAGGCAGATAGTCATGGTTGGATATAACCATAAAGGACCTCCGTTGTCATCTTCTCAAAAAAAGGTTCTTATTCTTTTTTTGGGATTACTTTTCTTTCATATCACCACCATCTTATGTCCACTCCTTATCTTCATGTTTAATAGTGCGGCTCCCAACAGAAACATAAACTAGTTTTTCAAGCTTTCGTCTCCTAATAGAATATATTTGTTTGCCAAAGAGGTTTGAGCCTTTTGGCAGAGATAGTTGCCAAAACTTAAGGTGACCTCTCTCTGCCGGCACATTGAAACACCTTTTAAAAGAGCAGCCTGAAACTATTCCTAAACCTAAGGTAACCGTAATCGAGACTGTGAAGGGAGAGGTGTGACCCTGGGGCGCTGCCAATGTACATATTCCACTTCTGCGCTGGGCAGTGATTTCCATAGCAGGTGCCAGTTGAATTGCACGACTTAACCAGTGATGTCACCGAGTGGTCAGGAAGCTCTTCACATAAAGACATATAATAATAAGAGTCTATAGAAGAACTTTGAAGCCAATCTGCAATTGCTTTGATCACTATCCGAATAGTCTCTTAACACCTCTTGACATTTCTGTCCCATGACTATGCTTCTGCAATGGTAAAATAATATTTTATTCCTCGTAGCATATAGACAGTTGTGGCCAATGCAAAAATTATAATAAACCTTGGACATCAACCTTAAAGAAGTTGTCCACTATTTTTACATTGATGCCCCATTTGTAGGATGGGGCATCAATGTCTGATCGGCCAGGGTCCCGCACCTGGCACCCCTGCCGATCAGCTGTTGTCTGGGGCCATCAGCCTTTTCTTGATTGGCAGCCCCAGATTCTGTCAGCCTAGTCCCTAAACTAGTAGAGGGAAAAGCTGTCACGTAAGGAGAAGAAGGTGGCGCCAGATGGAAAGATTGACACTCCCCCATTCTCTCGTAGGCTCATTTGCATATATTTTCAAAATGAGTTCTTTCAAAGCTGGAACATGGCTTTGGATCCATAAATGTATCAAACAAACTTTATTTTTAAAGGGAATCTATCACCAGGTTTTTGCTACCTGATCTGAAAGCAGCATAATGTAGGGGAAGAGACCCTGATTCCAGCAATGTATCACTTATTTTCCTGGGTGCTAATTTGATTTAAAAAAAAAAACAGTTTTCTTTGCTGTAGATCTAGCAGTTGTCTGAACGTTGAGCCCTTCATAACCCCACCCACACCACTGATTGGCGGCTTTTTATGTACACTGTATATTGACAGAAAGCTGCCAATCAGTGGTGGGGGGCGGGTTTGGACTACCTGGCAGCAGGTTTACCAGTCCTCTAGTGATAATCTCCTGCTGATAAAAAAGCAATTTTATGAAAACTACTGCAAGCAGCCCAGTAAGTGACACATCACTGGAATCAAGGTCTCTGCCCCTGCATTACGCTACTCTCAAATTAGGTAGCAAAAACCTGATGACAGAATCTTTTTATGACCTACATGCCCATGTATTCTGTTTGATGTAGTAAATGTCATGACAAAATCGGCATGACAGATTTAATTTGCATCTTTTAGATGGCTTATTAACATAAAGAAAAACCGTTGCACGGGTAAACCATGGCTAAAATATCAAAGTAATATAAAACTATTGACTTATGATTATATTGTTCTCTTGAACTGTGATCCATATTGTCAGCACTTGACATAATACATTGTGCTTTGTGTATTCTTCATATCTCATTGACTATAGGATTTCTGTCCCAACCTTAAATAATAAAAAGTCAATAAATATTAGGTAAGGTTATATGTGTAACTAACTGTGCAGAAGGTCATGAGAATCGATGACTTTATATCAACCTACTTGTATGTGTTATAAATAGAATGGAGCCAAAATAAAGTTTCTTATCAGACCAGGAGTTATAAAACCCCAGTCAACCTGGAAAAAAGCTAATACATATGATGTGGTATTTTTTGGGGAGAGGTTGATAATTTATGTAACACTCCTTTAAAAATGGTTAGATTAGCAAATGTTAATTTTTATTTATTTAAAGGGAATCTGTTAGCAGGTTTTAGCTACCCCATCTGAGAGCAGCATGATGTAGGGGCAGAGACCCTGATTCCAGCGATGTGTCACTTACTGGGCTGCTTGCTGTAAGTTTTGAAAAAAATCACAGTTTTCTCTGCTGCAGATTTAGCAGTTCTCTGAATGCTGAGCTCTGTATAACTCCGCCCACACTGAATGGCTGCTTTCTGTGTATACCGTGCATAGGCAGAAAACTGCCAATCAGTGGTGGCAGCTGGGTTAGACAGAACACGTGAATATGGAGGACTACATGACAGCAGGTTTACTAGTCCTCTAGTGATAATCTCCTGCTAATAAAACAATGCTTTTATTAAAACTACAGCAGGAAGCTCAGTAAGTGAAACATCGCTGGAATCAGGGTCTCTTGAAATGTACATATTAAAAAAAAAAAACGGCTACAAATATGAGTGTAGGAATTCCCCTTTAATACTAAGCTAAAGAAATTCACTGAATGATGCACCAGATTAAATCCATTGAAAAGGCAGGATTTGTGTTTGTTGTACAGGGATAATGGGAGTGAATATATGATGGTGTCCTTGATGTGAATATTACTGGTGACTGACAACTTTTAAAATATTAGTAGCATTTACAAAACAGCACAATCGATTCCTCGGGGAGTCTTCATGAAAAGAACCAGCGAACAATAGAGCATTCCTTCATGGTGCACAGGCATGGGGTATTAGTCACCGCTATTTATTAGTTTAGTTAAATCTGGTTCCTAGCACAATAGACAACTAAAAGGTTATCTAGATATATCTAGATGTTTCAAAGGATGCTAGTAACTGAATGAGAAAGCACTACTTTGGTCGTCACCTTTTAGAAAATGGAGAATATACATTTTGAATACTTTATTACCCGACCATCATTAGGTCCCATCATGCCCCATTTCTGGCCACTTCTCTTTTCATTATAGGCGAAGTGACAATTATCTTGAGTGGGACTTGTTTTACATTAAATTGGACCTTAGGCGCACAAGAAAAGTAGGACCCCTCTCTGGTTAATTTTTTATTTTATTTTAAAATCCCGGCTTGTCTATGGTGGTGAAGGGTTTAATTTGACGTTCCATGGTGGTCTAGGGATGTGGGTTTCACCTTCAACCAGCCTCCTAGGAAGTGTGGCTACTAAACTTTAGATACATGTAAAATATTGTTAAAGTGTATCTCTTTTGGTCCCTATGGTTTTACGTGCATGTGCTAATATAAGAGGCAACTGTATCACTGGTGCAACCTGTGCAGATGCACAGGGGCCCAGGACTTAAGGGGGCCTCTACCACCTCCAAAACAGATGGAATTGTGCATTGTGGTGAGCTATTGGACTGCAAAGGACCAATATGTTCGTCTTGTATAGGGGCCTCTTCTGTCTGTGTCCGCCTTTGGTTAAAACAACATATTTTCTTTTTTCTCTCTGAGCTTAAAAGGCTGGATTATATAGCAAGGACAAAACGGGGGAATTGCCCAGGACCTCCACTATCCATTTATTTTTAGCCCTTTTCAGGCACTAACAGAATGAAGTCATTTATGGCACTGCTTTCCGGTGGTTAAAGGGGTTGTCAAGTCTAAAACGACAAGTTGAGTGACTTCAGACTTGTGAATCCTCACAGCGCATGCACTGTGGCACACCTGGCGCTGACACCAGAGAATCATGACAGCGTACAGTGTGCGCACTGTGAGGATTCACAAGTCTACTGTCACATAGAGTGACTGCAGACCTCTATATCATTTATAGCATTTACTACCATAGGGAGAAAGGGATAATCGAGGGACGTTATATATCCCCCAGAATGTGTACAGAGAGCTATTAAATCCATTGGAGTGCATTGCAGTCACAAACTCACCTGCGGCTGCAATGCAGGAATGAAGGTGAGCATTCACCTGGTCAGGCTATCTGGCTAAGGCTGATTAAGTAAAACCCGGCAGGGCCTTCATTTCTTGGGGGAGGCTACAGGAAGGCAGAGGGGCGGCCTCCTCCCTCCAACCCGGGTTTTCCAGTGGCTCTTGCCACAGGTCCTTTAAAACTCCTGCACTAACTATTAGTGTTGTTCAGTGTTGGGACCTGCTAGGAGCATAGCAGGAAAGCTTGGCGGGCCTGTGTGTAGCTGAACCACCGCCTGGGAAACCTCTGCACCTGTCAGGCTCTGAGCGGCCCGGCGCCGCCGTTGTTCCCGGCAACCGTTGTTTATGGACTCATGTTAACCCGGCTGCGAACCGGAGGACTTTTCTGTTTACCCGTGAGTTGCTGAATAAAGCTGTTTATGTTGGACTTGCTTGGGTCACTGCCTCAGTTACTGCACGGTGTGAACACCGCCGCCTTACACATAATAGAAAGAGTATCTCTTGCGTCGGAGGGCGCTCTACTGACCCTGACCAGTGTAGCAGGAGCATGCCCCCTCAATCTCAAACTTAGTGCAAAAACATAAGAAAAAGGCAACATTATAGGATACAGCTTCATTCCATAGTTTATCGATTGCTATTTGCAGACTGTATTATTTAATTATTTATGGTATACCTTAAAGGGGTTGTCCAAGCTTTAGGTTCAAATTTGCAATCACTCTATGTGACAACAGACTTGTGAATGCTCACAGTGCACACAATGAGTGCAGTCAAGATTCTGTGGTGACGATGCCGTGAGAGGGCAGTTATGTGATCACTAGTATGTGATTTGCATACTCACAGCAACATTCCGACTAGACGTTTCTGGCCTCGCTCAATTCACTTGTATTGAGTGAGGCCGTACACGTCTAGTCGTCACGTGACCTGCCGCTCCTGACAGCACACAGTGTGCGTGCTGTGAGGATTCACAAGTCTGCAGTCACAAAGCCCAAGCTGAGGGGGAATTAAAAAAAGGTTCTTCACAGGGCACCATCTAAACTAACAGTGGCACTTATATTAATAACCCTCAATATGGAAAGATCTGTTAAAGGGAACCCACAAGGACGATGTAACTAGTAAAACTAGTGGTATGGCTGTAGAAGTCATAAAACAGCAATAAAAATATCTGAAAAATCAAGCGTTGAAGTCACCTGCAAAGTACCCTAGAAGTGCACTAGGGCTGTGATTAGTAATATCATATTGTAAGGTACCTGACTGGTTAAGTGCAGTATTGCCAAAATTTATTATTGTGTTTTCAAACTTTTGTGTGCATGAAAGCAACTTATCTTACCTTCTATTTCCAGAAATGTGATACTTCCTCTAGAATTGTGCAGTGTGTGATGTGCCGCTCTGTAACATTTGCATTTATTATTGTATATTTTGCTCTGTCAGAATAGATCATACGACTGTCAGGATTATACAGCACTACTTTGTGCATGACCTTCAAGGGTAAAATTTCAAAGTGATTGTAAAACAAACAACTTTGCAATTTAACTTATTTTAAAAAAAATCCTCTCCTTTCTCAAAAATTCTTTGGTTTCTTGGCCACCTTGCAGTCTCCGAGTGGCTGGTTATGTAGATGAGGCTATGCTTTAAGCCTAAAAGTGCTCCAGCTTCAGTGTCTCTGCCATTCTCCAATGCTGGAAAACCTTCTGCTAGCCACATTGGAGAGCGTTCAGTTTGGTGTAGTGCTGCAACCATGCCGTTGGTCCAAACCTTCAATCTTCAGGAATGCACCGCCCTCAGAAAACCGGAAACTGGGGCTGGGGAGTGGTGTGCTCCTGAAGAAGGAAGATGGATCAAACCCTTTAACTATGTATAGAGTTTGTAGTATATGTTGTTTCTGTTACATTAAACCAGACAATGTCATGGTGGCCACCAGTCTGGTGGATTTTGGTGTGGCTGCCTTATAGTGTACGCTACGAAATTGTTTGGTAGGAGAAGCTTTTAAGGGCATGTGGCATCAGTTGGTTGAGTGTAATATAGTAGGAAAAGGTCTGTGATGACTGCCATCGAGACAAGAGACCAAGGATAGGGCTGCGGATCCTGTTTGGGAAATCTTAGTCGGAGGTGGTGCTGTGTTTGCCGAGAAGAGCTGATTCTGTTGAGAGTTGGACAGGAACAAAAAGTTGTACTGCCAGACTCTGCTGGGGCTGTAAATTCTAGAACTAAGAACATCAAATTTCTAGACCGCACTTGTAGCTAGAAGACAGTGGTGCGCTATCGTAGGGGACCTCCATCCAAACCATAGTGTAAAATACCACGGCGCTCACTTACATATGCAATTAAAGTTTGATTGATAAGCCAGCATATGGAAATAGAAAGGATGACCAATGTTTTAGTCTGTTCCAGACCTTAATCACAGCCTATGTCCTAGGGTTCATACCAGATACAAGGGCAGAGTCAGCCCTTGTATTTCCTTTGAATCATAGGACATAGGCCGTGATCAAGGTGTGGGACAGACTGAAACACTGGCCGTCCTTTCTATTTCCACTTGCTTAATTATCAATAAAATTTTAATTGCATATGAAAGTGAGCGCCGTGGTATTTTGCATTAGAACTGAGAAACAGTCATCGGTATCCGATACTTGAGAAGAAAGCTGCTACTCATTGTGGCTAATTTGTGGTTGAAGAGCCAAACTGTGTTTGTAACCATAAAAGCTCAGTGCCTTTAATGTGAAACCACCATCCTGTGCTCTGTTGGTCTTTCATACCTCATTAAGAATGACTGGAGCGGAGGTGCTTAACTTCTGCTCCATTTAGAACCCTGTTCTCGGGATCGGTGAGGATCCCAACGGTTGGACCCTCAGAGATCATTAAGCAAACCCCTATCCTATGGATAGGGAATAACTTCCACACTTGGTACAATTTCTTTAAGTTGTATAGTTGGAAAATTATGAGTTTCTACTCTTACAGAGCCATTGGGTTAAGCCACAAGTCCCAGTGCCTTGGTTAGTTATCCCTATATAAGTCACCTTACCAAGTCCATATGTGGCGCCCCTGAGGGTTCGGACGCCACAGGGGTACTGCATCTCTTAATGAGGTGTGGTATCTCCTATCTGAGGTAAGGATGGAGTGCCTTTCAGGACCCCACCTCTGCATTCATCACTATGTGGCGCCCCTGAGGTTTCGGTCGCCACAGGGGTACTGCATCTCTTCAATGAGGTGTGGTATCTCCTCTCCGAGGTAAGGATGGAGTGCCTTTCAGGACCCCACCTCTGCATTCAACACTACACCTCTCCCACCTGTAGGGGGGCTAATATGCACCAGGGTGCTGCCCCAGCCGGGATAAGAGGAGATGGGGGAACCAAAGATAGGGGGAACCAAGTAGTGGGTGAGGGTGGAGGACACACTTAGAGGTTACACTTGCTAATTCATATTTAATAAACGGCCATCTTGGGCTTATGGTCTTTTGATTGTGATCTTCATCACTGAACGTGGCTTTCTGTGTGAACCTGCAGTTGATGGGGACACGGTCCTCGTGCTCTGGCCTTGAGGCGAAGTGCGGGCAAGAGTTAACGGCTGTCTCTACCCGGTCAAGGTCCCTACCTAAGAAGGCCTGGAGGGGAGTAGAGGAGAAAAGCTCCACAGGCAAAAGGATCCCAGGAGGATACAGACGGAGCGGCATACGCCACCTGTCCTCACTATTCTGGCCAAGCCAGAGGGACTCCTGCTGCAAAAGGGGTACCGGCCCCCGATATCTGACTCTGTCACTTCAAGTCTTAGTCGGAGAAGCCCGGAGGCTCAGTGGATCCCAACAGGTAACGGACGAAGCGGAGTCGCCACCCGTACCCTTGTTCTGTGCATAGTCCAGAGGGAGAACCGGCCTTTCCACACACACATGGACAGGATAGGACCTAGTGGGACATTCTAGGAACACCTGGGTGCTTGGGGTCCTGATTAGCGCACCTGAATTATCCGGAGTGTGCTGAATCCTTTCCTGGTGGCCGCAGCGCACAGTGAGGAGCAGGGAGAAGCCTTGCAGCTGTGCATACTACCGTGAGTAAAGCTTGGAAGACTACCCCTATGGCCTCCGGTCCTTTATTATAGCGCGGCACTGCACCTCATCTCCCACTACTACTCCTATCCTCCACCTGTCCTTTCCTCTGCCCTGAGGACCTGCTCCGCCTGTGGGGAGTAGTACCATCTTCTGCTGCCACTACATCCCGCCTCAGAGGACTGAATGCAGCGCTGGTGGAAGATCACCAGAAACCACAGGTGGCGTAGTCGTTAATAGCCACTCATCCATCCCGAAGCCCATATTTTTGGTGTGTGCGCCCTGGGCACAGACTGGGCCAAGGCCGCGACTGCATCCCCTTCCATTTTCCACCGGCCCGCCGTCCGAGTACACCTTTCACAGGGAGGGCTGACGCTACCTGAGTAGTGGGTCACACATCTACTGGCGTAGTTGGCAGGATTGCGTGCCCGCAGCAACGGAAAAAGAAAACTCCATTGCCGACGGGTACTGCGCGCCTTAACAACAGACTGTCTTTAACACTCAAGATGGCGCCCGGCCAAGAAGAACGAACGCCATTGTGTACAAAAAGGACAACCACCCAGTTCCTCCCATCGTGGGACAGGCTTCCCCCATGGCGCCAAAAACCAAGACCGCCCCTTGTATTAGAGACTGTCCGCATGGTAGTGTCCGTCAAGACGGATGGGACGTCCCAAGGAGTGCCAGTCAGCCAGCCGCCCTGGAGCCGCCCCAAAAGAAGGAGGAGGAAGCTACAACGAGGTGTGGCCGCAACAGTTCCTGACACTCCACACCCAGCAGCGATGATGGAAGCCGACCAGGAGAGCACCTCCAATGCCGCTCCACAAGCTGCTGCCCCGCTCGGAATACGGGGGATCCGTCTAACCCCGGAGGAGGCCGAGTTCCTCCGAGAGGAGTCGCAGGACCTGACCCGGAGGGTCGCGGAAGCCCAGCGTACGGTGTCCGCAGCTTGGCGGGAAGAAATGCTGTTAAAGATCCGGTCCCGCCGCCAAGGTGCTGCAACCCAGGCCAGTGGAGCAGCAAACCAGGAAGAGGAAACCCCGGAGGCCGCGTGCAGCCCAGGATCAGGTAAGGAGCAAACCCCTGTCCCGAGCGCCAGGCCCACGGAGGCCCTCCTGGATCTGATGCAAGCACCCCTGTCCGCGGGCGCTGTCGTGTGGGAGCAGCTCCTAGCTCCGGAGCCAGAGGCCCAAGTAACTGCCACCGGCGGAGGTCTGCTATGCCTCCCGACTCCCGGTCTACAACCCGTCTTCACAGGGGAGACCATCACCCCCAACCCGGACTGGTCCGCGTCACCAGAGGACCAGCAGCGACCCCTACTGTCGCCACTGCCAGAGCCTCCGGTTGCCTGCCCAGCAGCGGAGAAAGTAGCCTGGGATAACCAGGGCGGGGACCTGATAGGCTTCCCCCAGGAGACCTGGTCTGAAGCGCGGAAGAGGGAGGAGATGTGCAAAAAGCAGCTCTTCCAATTTGACAAAGAGTGACAGGAGAAGTGGATTCGCTGCGAGCGCCTGGAGGTGCGCGCGAAGGCCGCAAAGTCCAAGGCCCGCCAGGAGGAAGCCGCCCATCCAAGCACCCGGGAGGAAGGGCTGATAGTCCGCTTCCACCAGGAGGCGGGATGGGGCTTCATTCGGAGCCCTCAGTTTTCCCATGACGTCTTTGTAAGCTGTCGTGATGTGGAGCCCCAGCTGAAGAAGGGAAATCCTGCCCAGAATCTCTATCCGGGTGATCTGGTGTCATACACCCGCCACCACGGGGTGCGTGGCTGGTACGCCCTGGACGTCCATAGGGTGTTCAAGGGTGAGACCCCCGCGCGCCTGCCGGTGGAGGACCGGTCAGGCTCCGTAGGGAAGAACGAGCCTTTTCCCAAGTGGGGATACCTGGACTGAGCGGCCCCGGAGGCTGTACCTTACAGTTAAATTGTTATTGTTTATGTTCAATAATGTTTTCCTCCCGGTATAGAGAGACATTTGTCCCTGCGGACTGGCAGTAGAGAGACTCCTTACTTTGTAAATAGTTATGCATCTCTTTAGGTGCTCCCTATTGGTTTTATACAAAACCGCAACTATTACTACCTCAGACCTCAGAAGCAAAACCTGTCTGGAGTGGCTCTCCTGGAGGTCCAACTCAGGATCCCCATGCCCTGCAGCCACCCCAGGGCCCACGTTGAGGGTTTGGGACAGGTCCCTCTTGCTGCTGAACTGACTCTTTTCTACTTTTATATCGGTCTGTCTTCATGCAAAAATGTCTTTCTACAGTTTTATATATTTTATATTTGTATTTTGAGCCTCCCTTATAGGGAAGAATGTTTTATTGTTATAAAAGCATAAAAAGTCTGTACCATGTTTTGCTCTCTTTGCAGCCCGCGGACGTGCTGTGTTTCACCAGGGGGGAATGTGGCGCCCCTGAGGGTTCGGTCGCCACAGGGGTACTGCATCTCTTCAATGAAGTGTGGTATCTCCTCTCCGAGGTAAGGATGGAGTGCCTTTCAGGACCCCACCTCTGCATTCAACACTACACCTCTCCCACCTGTAGGGGGGCTAATATGCACCAGGGTGCTGCCCCAGCCGGGATAAGAGGAGATGGGGAACCAAAGATAGGGGGAACCAAGTAGTGAGTGAGGGTGGAGGACACACTTAAAGGTTACACTTGCTAATTCATATTTAATAAACGGCCATCTTGGGCTTATGGTCTTTTGATTGTGATCTTCATCACTGAACGTGGCTTTCTGTGTGAACCTGCAGTTGATGGGGACACAGTCCTCGTGCTCTGGCCTTGAGGCGAGGAGCGGGCAAGAGTTAACGGCTGTCTCTACCTAGGGTCAAGGTCCCTACCTAAGAAGGCCTAGAGGGGAGTAGAGGAGAAAAGCTCCACAGGCAAAAGGATCCCAGGAGGAGACAGACGGAGCGGCATACGCCACCTGTCCTCACTATTCTGGCCTAGCCAGAGGGACTCCTGCTGCAAAAGGGGTACCGGCCCCCGATATCTGACTTTGTTACTTCACGTCTCAGTCGGAAAAGCCCAGAGGCTCAGTGGATCCCACCGGGTAACAGACGGAGCGGAGTCGCCACCCATACCCTTGTTCTGTGCATAGTCCAGAGGGAGACCCGGCCTTTCCACACACACGGACAGGGTAGGACCTAGTGGGACATTCTAGGAACACCTTGGGTGCTTGGGGTCCTGGTTGGCACTCCCCGAAGTGTGCCGAACCCCCTTTCCTGGTGGTCGCAGCACACCGTGAGGAGTAAGGATAAGCCTTGCAGCTGACCGTTAACAACGTGAGTAAAGTTTGGAAGACAGCATCCCTTTGCCTACGGTTCCTTATTGAAGCGCGGCACAGCACCACACCGCACCTCATCTCCCACTACTACTCCCATCCTCCCGTGCTTCCTCTGCCCTGAGGCCCTGCTCCACCTGTGGGGAGTAGTACCATCGTCTGCTGCCGTAACCATCCTGCCTCAGAGGACTGACGCAGCGCTGGTGGCGGATCACCAGACACCGCAGGTGGCGTAGTCATCCTAATCCACTGGATTACCACCATCCCTCCTAGCCCTTATTTTGATGTGACAACCCTGGGCACGGGCCGGGCCTAGGTCACGACTGCATCCACACTACACCGGAGGCCCGGTTCCGAGTACCCTTGACGCGCCCCTGGGCCTGCTATGTCGCGCAGCGTCTCGCGCACGGGGGCTTACCCGGAACCGGATCAGATGAGGGTTGTAGTCTCCGAGTGGCGGGGACCCGGTCCGTGCCCAGGGAGTCAAACTCAGTGTGTGGCAGTCTTGATAGGTGTTATTTGAGTGTCGACTACGCCACCCGTTGATTTGCAGCTATGGAGCTGCCGCTGCAGGGCAGACCGCTGAGGCCGGTGTAGAATTGTGCAGCGTGATAGTATAACCCCCAACGGGAGGGGTATGGCCTCAGGGCAGCCGACGTGGAAGATGGGGGTAGCAGGAACCACTCAGAGACGGTGCGGTGTAATTCAGGGCCTTTACTGGTGACAACGATAGACCCTCCCGGAGTACTTGCTAGCGAACGGGGCCTGGTCAGTCCTTGAGCAGATGGGATCTCCCCTGGCCAGGCGGAGTTGTAGGCCTCCCAAACTGACTGTACTCTTCTGGCTACCTTGCTAGAAACGGATATAAGTAGCCCACGTCCCTGAGTGTGCCGTGTGGTGCTCACCCGTATGGCCGGTGACTCGGGGCCTTCTAATGACTTCCGCTCCACGATGGCGGTGCTGGTCCCACGCGTGTGACCTTGCCTTCGGGTTTCTGGGCCTGAGGACCTGAAATCCCCTGCCGGTCGGCTTCTGCTGCTGGGTAAGAGTTAGTCCCCACAGCCTCGGACGCCGGGTCCGGTAAGAAAGCTTCTCAGTCAGGGCGAGCTCTGCAGCTGCCAGCCCCTGACTCGTAGTAGTATTGCTCCCACTGAGCTTCTGCTGTTTCTTCCTATGACTCTTTCTCGTCTCTACTCTCCTTGACTTGACTCCTAACCCTGCCTCAGCCCCGGGTTTATATAGGGGAAGTTCTTCCCCTCCCAAGACTGGGCAGGAGGTGTGGCATGCACAGGATCCCTGACCAAAGGACCTCCCACCTGCTCTCAGACATAACATTACATTACTGTGGAAACCAGACCCCTGGGGTGCCACATTCCCCCCTAGTGAAATTTAGTACTCCGGGACTAAACATATTTTAGAAAAACATAACAAGATATAACAACAATAATAGTACAATAAGAAGAAACACATAAAGGTGGTCACGGCATGTCCGTAACCGGGTGTAGTCTTTGAAGAAAAGCAAGGTGTCCATTTCACCAAAACAGGGAGACGTAACCAGGTAGGGGTTTGTCCTGCCCCGAGTCCTTAACAGTCTTTAGTCCGTCCTGGGTTACGCTCCAACTATGTACAAAGGATTCCCGGTAAATCCACCAAGGACTCCTACAAATAACTAGAAACACAAAATTATACACAAGCAACAATACACAGGTAAACATAAATAAAACAATTTATACACTTCAAATCCTCCAACGTGCGGGTAACTGGCCTCTAGTGGCCCTAGTGGACCTACGGAGCTGACTGTCTAGCCCTGAACTACAGGGTGTAGGAGCTGTCAAGGGTAAACTGGGCAGCTGTCTACCGGCTCTTTGGCTCACTAGGGATATGGCAGGCTCACTGCAAGCAGAGGGTTGATCCTCCTGGTCTGCGGGTGTGGGGTCTTCTGCCTCCTGGACCGGCTGTTCTTCCAGCTCTACCTGTTGCTCCGTAGGTGCTTGGGATGCTGGTTGGAGGAAGGTGAGTACGGGTACCACAACTGCACCATTGACTTGAGTCCAAGACCGAGGGAAGTCCCCGAGCACAGTACTAACCATATCTTCCCTTTCCTCTACGGGTCGATGGTCTTCTTGTTCCTCTTCAGGGTTCCTCAGTTGTTCGGGACACTTCTTCAGGTGGTCCCGGGATACAATGGCTGTGGTTTCCCCTCCGTCTTTACTGATGGTACAAACCTTCGGGTTCTCGTGGCTTGAGGGCAGTACGGTGTACGGGTCCTTCTCCCACTGGTCGTCCAACTTGTGGAGCCGTCTCTTCCTCTTCAAGACCTGCTCTCCGGGTACCAGGGGAACAGCGGGAGCATACTGGTTGTAAGTTTTCTCTTGTCTTTCCCTAGCCTGACAGAGACTTCGCTCCACGCTCTCCTGTACTCTCCGGTACTGCTGCTGCCTCTCTGTGTCCCAGTCTGCTTCTGGTGAAGTGTCCTCGGGTGTCAGGACTCCCATCTCCAGGTCAACAGGTAACTTACCAGGTCTCGCCCTCATTAGGTAAGCCGGGGTACAGTTGGTGGAACCTACCGGGATGTGGTTGTATAGGTCCACCAGATCGGGCAGCTTCTCAGGCCACAGACTGCGTTCTTCCAGCGGCAACGTTTTCAGAAGATCCATTACCACCTGGTTCATTTTCTCACAAAGTCCATTAGTTTGCGGATGATAGGGTGTCGTCCTTATCTTCCGGCAGCCATACAGAGTGCAGAATTCTTGGAAGACCTCCGCTTCAAAGGCAGGTCCCTGGTCCGTCAACACCTGGTCCGGGTACCCGTGTGGACGGCAGAAATGCTGCTGGAAGGCTCTCGCTGCTGTTCGAGCTGTTAAGTCCTTGACGGGGACGACAACCAAGAACCGGGAGTAGTGATCCACGATGGTTAGTGCGTAGACGTAGCCACTTCTGCTTGGGGTCAGTTTTACATGATCCAAGGCTACCAGTTCCAACGGCTGCCGGGTGACGATGGACTGCAGGGGAGTCTTCTGGCTGGCACGGTCCTTCCTTCTTAGGTTGCACGGGCCACAGTCTCTGCACCACCTCTCGATGGTTCCCCTCATGCCTACCCAGTGGAACCGCTCGCGCAGCAGGAACTCCAGCTTCTTCCATCCGAAGTGTCCAGCCCCGTCGTGGTATGCCTCCATCACCATGGCTGCGTCTCTTCGTGGCACCACTACTTGCCAGATTAGTTCATGCGTCCGGGAGTTAACCATTCTGCGGCACAACTTCCCCTTATAAAGGAACAGTCGACTCTTCTCAGCCCACAGTTGCTTGGCTTCCTCCGGAGCGTCTGGGTCAAGGCGAGCCTCTGGCCGAGTCAGCATCTCCTTCACCAGTCGGACGGCAGGGTCACTGTCTTGCGTTTCCTCCCAGTTGTAGTGAGGCAAGGGGTTAAACGTAGCGGCTTGCTTACTCCTTACCCGGTGGGAATACTGGATAGTCCCAAGCCGGTGGAACGCAGGGAGTTCGACTTCTTCCAGTCCCTCTGGATCTTCTCCTTCGTCCGGCAGGTTGGGCATCCTGGACAGGGCGTCCGCGTTGGTATTGGAGCGTCCGGCCCAGTATTTGATTGTGAACTCGTAGTTGGACAGACGGGCCATCCACCTCTGTTCCAGGGCACCGAGTCTTGCCGTGTCCAGGTGTGTCAACAGGTTGTTATCCGTGTACACGGTGAACCGGGAAGAAGCGAGGTAATGCTTAAAGCGCTCGGTGACTGCCCATACTATGGCCAGGAACTCTAGCTTAAATGAGCTGTAATTCTCGGGGTTCCTTTCGGTGGGTCGCAGCTTTCGGCTGGCGTAGGCGATTACTCGTTCCTTCCCCTGCTGGATCTGGGACAGTACGGCTCCTAGCCCGATGTTACTGGCGTCGGTGTAGAGGATAAAGGGCTGGCTATAATCCGGGTACGCCAGGATTTCGTCCCCCGTGAGGGCCATCTTCAGCTGGCGGAAGGACTCTTCTTCCAGCTCCTCCCATTTGAAGGGCGGCTTCTGGTTCTTGGCCTTCCGGGACTGGCCTATCAGGAGGTCCTGCATAGGTGCTGCCTTTTTGGTGAAACCGGGAATAAACCTTCGGTAGTAGCCTACCAACCCGAGGAACTGCCGCACTTCTTTTACGCTGGAGGGGCTTGGCCATTCCTTAATTGCGGTGATCTTATCAGGGTCGGGAGCCACTCCGTCAGCGCTCACCACGTGTCCCAGGTACTGCACCTTTGGTTTCAGGAGATGACACTTGGAGGGTTTCACCTTTAGGCCGTAACTCGCCAGAGCTTCGAACACTTCCGCCAGGTGTTTTAGGTGGTCCTCATACGTCTTGGAATATACGATGACATCGTCCAGGTACAACAGGACCGTCTCGAAGTTTCTGTGGCCCAGACAACACTCCATTAGTCGTTGGAAGGTTCCTGGTGCGTTGCAGAGTCCGAACGGCATGCAGGTGAACTCGCTAAGTCCCATCGGGGTGGTGAATGCGGTCTTCTCCCGGTCCGCCTCTGCTACAGGAACCTGCCAGTACCCGCTAGTGAGATCCAAGGTAGAGAAGAAGTTAGCAGATCTTAAAGCAGCCAATGACTCCTCTATCCTTGGTAAGGGGTACGCATCCTTGTGTGTGATACGGTTGATTTTCCGGTAATCTACACACATCCTCATGGTGTTGTCTTTTTTTCTGACTAAGACTAGTGGAGCTGCCCAGGGGCTACAGCTATCCTTGATCACCCCAGCCTCCTTCATGTCTCTAAGCATCCCCTTGGCGTGTTGGTAGTGGGCAGGGGGTACGGGTCGATACCTCTCTTTTATAGGAGGATGGTCTCCCGTGGGGATGTGGTGTTCTACCCCCTTGACTCGCCCGAAATCTAACGGGTGTTTACTGAACACTCTCTCGTACTCTTGAACCACCCGATAGACTCCTTGTTTCTGGTGTGCGGGAGTGGAGTCAGTACCCAGATGTAGTTGCTGACACCAGTCCTCCATGTTTTTCTTAGAGCCGTTACCTTCCTCCGGGTGAGATGGAGGCAAGGGTTCCACAGATTGTATAGAATTTTGGTTAATGGTATATAATTTGGCTAGCGTGGCATACCGGGGCAGGTACACTTCCCTCTCCCCGATATTTATTATGCGAACGGGCACCCTCCCATGGCGTACATCAACCACCCCCCGTGCTGTCAAAATGGTGGGCCTACTGTCCGAGTAAACTGGTTCTACCATTGCCTGGTAATCCCTACCTCTCAGACCAATAGCTGCCCGGCACCAAATCATCATTTCACTTTTTGGGGGCATGGCAATAGGAAAAGGGTCACACATTCTTACGCTACCAATCTCACCGCCGGAGAGTTCCACCTGTTGCCGTCGCATCAGTGCCCGGATCTCTTTCTGGAGCACCCGCTGCTCGCCGGAGCTGGCGTTCTTGGCAACCTGCTGTAAAAGGAAAATCACCTCTGCAATACAATTTTCAATTACATTAGTTCCTAGAGTTATTTTTGGGTGACTCTCATGTTTGTCAATATCTACAATGATCAGTCCCTGTGCTGCCAGTTCGACTCTACCGATTTTGATGGTCACCTCTTTAAATCCGATCTGTGGCACGGGCTGGCCATTGCTGGCGATGATACTCAAGTCGTCGTCAGGGTAGCGGGTAATATCCGAGTCATTCCAGTACTGCTTAAAGAGCACGTACGGGATGGTGGTGACCTGTGACCCGGTGTCCAGTAGGGCACTCATAGGAATGCCATCCAGTACCACAGGCAAGACTGGACGTCCTCCCACATATCTGTCGCGCCAGTTCGATGGGCCTGGTGATCTTTTTCCTGGGGGTTGGCCCTCTACCCCAGGTTGTGCCCGTTTAAAGAACAGTACCTTGCCATATGTCCGGGTTGATTACAGCGGCGGCAGATGGGTCGTCCGTCTTCGCTGTATCGGTCACTGGGTCTTCCTCTGGCCGGTGGGGTCTTCCTTGGTCGACGCCACGGGATGTCCTCCGGTCCGGATGCCAGCTGGATCTTCCCTGGGGTGGAAACCTGTAAAGACTGCACAGTTCGGGTTAGCGCAGCAACACTTTTAGCTAGCTCTTGGACCTGATGGTGCAGGTCTGGAGCCGGGTCATTGTTCAAAGCCTGCGCATCAGCCCCCACAGGCCCTGCCGACAAGGGCGCCGCCTCCTGGTGGTAAGTGATAGCTGGGTGCCTGTGAGTCACAACGCCAACCGGTGCCGGTTCTTGGAGCACCCGGATGGCTCTGTCCTTGAACTGTGCAAAGTCCAGATGAGGATCCTGTAAGGCCATTGCCCGCAACTGGGTTCGGTGGGCATTGCAATATAGTCCCTCTATAAATTGTTCGGTCAACAGCCTGTCCTCGTTTCCCACGCCGTCAGGGTCGGTCTGCTTAATGGCTCTCAGGGCCTCTTGTAGGTTCAGGGCATAGTCCCTTATACTCTCATGTGCTCGCTGCTTGCACCCATAGAATCTAAGCTTAATCTCGGCTGAGGTGCGGGTATCAAAGGTGTCCCTCAACCGGGTTAGTATCCCTGCGACAGTCCTCCTCCCAGGTGGCCAGGACTTTACCTCCCTTTGGGCTGCCCCAGCTAGTTGGGCCACCAGGATGCTCACTTTTTGCTCCTCTGTGAGGGGGTACACCTGGAAGAGGCTATCCAGCTTTTCTTTAAAGTCATTCAGGGTATGTGACTCCCCTGAGTACTGGGGTAGCCAGGCTGCTCCCGGGATATAGGGCATGGTGAAGGGCATAACTGCAGCAGCGGTGGCGCTGGCGGGGGTTGAGGCAGTGAAGCTCTCCTCCGCATCCGACATCTTCCTCCCCCCTAGTGGACCGTGACCTACCTTGCGATGATCCTGTTCCGAAGGCCGCGGCTCCGCAGTAGATCGTCAGGGTTGAGGACCTTCCGTCGCGCTCCGGTGACGTCGGCGTCTGCTGGGCTCCTTCCAGGACCTTACGCAACGTCCGGACGTGAGGCGGGGCTTCAGTTCTCGCGCGCTTTCGGAGTCCACGCCCCTCTTCTTCCCGCGCGGCGTCCTCAAGATGGCGTCCAACGGCGGGAAAACTCCACGGATGGCGGGAAGAAGGCTGAAAATGGCGCCGGATGGCGGGAATCTTCACCGATGGCGGGAAAACTTCATGGATGGTAAGTTTTAAAAGTCTCTTTTTCAGGCACGCAGTACCCGGTGGTTGCGGGCACGAAATCCTGCCGACTACGCCAAAAGTTGACGCGCCCCTGGGCCTGCTATGTCGCGCAGCGTCTCGCGCACGGGGGCTTACCCGGAACCGGATCAGATGAGGGTTGTAGTCTCCGAGTGGCGGGGACCCGGTCCGTGCCCAGGGAGTCAAACTCAGTGTGTGGCAGTCTCGATAGGTGTTATTTGAGTGTCGACTACGCCACCCGTTGATTTGCAGCTATGGAGCTGCCGCTGCAGGGCAGACCACTGAGGCCGGTGTAGAATTGTGCAGCGTGATAGTATAACCCCCAACGGGAGGGGTATGGCCTCAGGGCAGCCGACGTGGAAGATGGGGGTAGCAGGAACCACTCAGAGACGGTGCGGTGTAATTCAGGGTCTTTACTGGTGACAACGATAGACCCTCCCGGAGTACTTGCTAGCGAACGGGGCCTGGTCAGTCCTTGAGCAGATGGGATCTCCCCTGGCCAGGCGGAGTTGTAGGCCTCCCAAACTGACTGTACTCTTCTGGCTACCTTGCTAGAAACGGATATAAGTAGCCCACGTCCCTGAGTGTGCCGTGTGGTGCTCACCCGTATGGCCGGTGACTCGGGGCCTTCTAATGACTTCCGCTCCACGATGGCGGTACTGGTCCCACGCGTGTGACCTTGCCTTCGGGTTTCTGGGCCTGAGGACCTGAAATCCCCTGCCGGTCGGCTTCTGCTGCTGGGTAAGAGTTAGTCCCCACAGCCTCGGACGCCGGGTCCGGTAAGAAAGCTTCTCAGTCAGGGCGAGCTCTGCAGCTGCCAGCCCCTGACTCGTAGTAGTATTGCTCCCACTGAGCTTCTGCTGTTTCTTCCTATGACTCTTTCTCGTCTCTACTCTCCTTGACTTGACTCCTAACCCTGCCTCAGCCCCGGGTTTATATAGGGGAAGTTCTTCCCCTCCCAAGACTGGGCAGGAGGTGTGACATGCACAGGATCCCTGACCAAAGGACCTCCCACCTGCTCTCAGACATAACATTACATTACTGTGGAAACCAGACCCCTGGGGTGCCACACCCTCATCTCTCAGGGTGGGCTAGCGAGTAGCGAACAGCTGAGCGTCACACATACTAGGGCTTATGGACTCAGGAAACCCTTGTATTACCTGATTTGCTAACAAAAAATGGCTATAAGCCCTGTTAAATTGTCCCAGCATTTTAATGACTTACTATGTAATACTACTTTCTTCTCCAGGAGTAACGTATGGCCAGCTGCAATTCCATAACAGCTGATTTAATTACATGAGACAACTAAAGACATTTTGTCTGTATTACACAAAGTGACTAGACAGACAGACAATAGAAAATCCTTTAGGTTTCATACCACTTGTGGGACGGATTGCTTTAGAGTCCTATTGTTAATAGCAGGAGCATAAAGGAAGCTCAGGTGGGATTTAGCAGGGCTGGTGTCATGGCTGACGTGTCTTGCACCTGATCCAGTCATCCTACACCTTCTGTAGTTGAGTCATAAGACTTCAAGTTACAAAGGAATCTTGTACAATATGTATTCTTTTGGATGGATAGCTGGACGTCTTGTTCATCTATATGAACCCTTCAATTATAGTTTCTACAAACAGTCCTCACCTCCTTATGGTAATTTAAGGCATTGCGAATGTGTTGCACATTTCCTGTGCATATTCCACATTGAAAATTAGCAACAATTTTGAGTGCATTATTTTTGGTCCCTTTCAGAGGAAAAATCATAATTAAAGAGTAAACATCATTTTAATTTTTATTTAATAACTTAATAATACACATGAAAATAATGAGCTCAAAACGTAGATAATAAAAATACTAATGTCTGTAATTCTATATAACCCAAAAAGAAACAAACCTATATTTAAAACAATTACTTTATTAGGGCAATTAAAAAGAAAATGGGAGATAGGCAAAAATAAGGCAGAGTGTCACTGTTAAGTGCCACTCACAAGGGGCCAATGTTTTTTTGTTGTATCTTTTAAATTATGAACACTAATTGCTGGTGACATGGCTAGGTCAAAGGGCAATGTGTGGTTAACGACATGAGTGTTGCAGAGAGCATAAAAAAATTCTGTTCCCAACAGTAGAGGTCAGATACATGCAAGCAAAGCAGATAGGTAGAGGAAGAGAAGGTGTGCAGCTTATCCAGAAATAGCTGCGTCATAGCTTGCTAGCAAGTGGGGGTGAGGAGCAAGTGTTAGGGCACCATTGTATTCACAAGCTGTTGTCAAAGTAAAGGCCCCGTCACACATAACGAGATCGCTAGCGAGATCGCTGCTGAGTCAAGGTTTTGGTGACGCAACAGCGACCTCACCAGCGATGTCGCTATGTGTGACACTTTGCAGCGATCAGGCCCCTGCTGTGAGGTCGCTGATCGCTGCAAAGTGCCCTGGACCATTTTTTGGTCGTTGCCCTCCCGCTGGTCAGCACACATCGCTGTGTGTGACCAGCAGGACCAAAGATCAGGCTGGTAACCATGATAAACAGCGGGTTACTAGGGGCACACGCGCACTTAGTAACCCGCTGTTTATCATGGTTACTACTCTGCTACTGTGAGCGGCAACCTCCCGCTCATCGTAGCAGGCTCGTAACCATGATAAACATCGGGTTACTAGGAGCGCGCGTGCCCCTAGTAACCCGATGTTTACCATGGTTACCAGCCTGCTCCTGCTTCAGCAGGCTCGTAACCAGGAGCAGGACATCGTGGAAAGATTCTTTCCACGATGTCGCTGATCCCTGATCGCTGGTGAGCCTGCCTGTTTGACAGCTCACCAGCGACCACATAGCGACGCAGCAACGATCCCTGACAGGTCATATCGTTGTCGGGATCGTTGTAGCGTCGCTATGTGTGACGGGGCCTTAAGACCCTCAATTCACCGCCTCCCTTTGAATAAAGTAGTTGAACTGTTACATTCCTTTACAATCCCTCAGTGAAAGACAATGAGCAGATCAGACACCAGATCGGGGTTGATAAATAATTAAAAAAATAATTTTTTTGGTGATAATCATAAATAAAAAAATCGAGAAGGGGGAGTTCTGCTTTTTATTGCCATTAAACCCTTTTCTAATGCAAAGTGCTATAACAATCCCTGAGAAAGTCAAGGGCTGTAAACCAGCTTTGATCTGGGACTCACTCCTTTTTTACCTTTTGAGACATTTGTACTATTATCACATTTTATCGCATAATTCACCTGCGCAAACATTGCCTGCTATTAAATAATGCTTCAGGTGTTTACCTGCCTGAATATTGACTACAATAAGATATGGGGCTGATTTGCATGTCACTTTTCCCCTGACTGTAAATACAAATTACATTTGATGCAAAACGTCCATCACTCCTGTATTGTGTTTTACAGGGTTTTTCCCAGAATTTACACTTATAGAGTTGATAGATGATAAATGATTGCTGGGAGTGCCACCATTGGGACCAGTCCTAGCAACCACAGTGCGGAGTTTGAACTGAGCGCTTGTCTAGTATGCATGCGTGCCATAAAAAGTCCATGGGGTTGACTGTGACAGCTGAGGGCAGCAGAAGATGGGGGACGCATGACCCTTATTCTCATAAAAGAGGAAAGCAAGACAGCAGTAAAGAAATACAAATTTTATGCAGATTCAAACCAACAAAGTTATGTTCTTAATCATTGATCTTCGACTAAGAACATACGTTTTTTTGTTGTTCGAAACTAGTTGATGGCCATCCCACAGTGCTCCTGTCTGTCTCCTGGTAGCTAGATAACTTTATAGATTTTCTGTTCTTCTAGAAACGGTGCCAATCATGTCCTTAGGATGCATGAGGTACAAAAACTTAGATCTAATGACTTTAACACGGCTGATATCAATCTGCAATATCAGATTTGCAATACCAGAGACAACCCAGGGACAAAAGTGGCATTGTTTCAAGAAATAAAACACATCCCTGTTTTTTTCCTAATCTCATAAACCTATGGGGCATTAACATTAGTTTTCTTAAAGGGATTTGTATTTCAGGCAGCCTAAGTGCTAGAATAGAAGGAAAAGCTCCAAGTTCATTTGGACAACGTTTTTTCTCTGATAATCACAGGTATAACAACTAATCATGGGGCCATATAGAAAAACTCAAAATGGGGCCCCCATTCCACAATGTCGACTTTTACTAGCAAGTTAAGAAAATGGTGAATTTAAAGGGGCTGTGAAGGACTTAGTTACTGGTGGCTTACCAGATAGGTGGGGGTGTGACACCCAACACTCCCACCGATCAGCAGGTCCTACAGCAACAGGATGTACACAGTGTACGGAGCCAGAGCATCACAGCTCCATACACTACACAGCGGCCATTCTCATTTGATGCATCACAGCTCCCCTTGAAGTGAATGAGAGCTACCAAGATCTACTACCACACAATTTGCAGAGCTCTTCCTCCACATAGCCTCTCTCAGTCACCTCTTTAGGCAGCAGGATCCTTCAGTGGCCTGCTGGGCAATTTTTTGAATTCTTGCTCCCTTGCACAATTATCACATATCAATCCTTCAGAGGCACAACAGTCTTTGCTGTCTTTGCTGTCTCTCTAGTGGCAGTCTCTTTACCACAGGCATCAGCTCTTAGAGTTCCTCTGGTGTAGATATCTCCTTCTCCTGTATATGGGTATTCCTTGCCCAATTTGCTGTCGGTTTCCACTCACAGTAATAACTCTTATCTATTTCCCTGTGTGGTGGCAATCACTCTCTTTCAAATGTTGGTACTCTCCTGTGGGTGGGCTGGGATAAACTATACTGACTGCAGTACAGATTGGAGCATTTTGAGGCCATCACTAATCCCTGGGACACCTTGATAGCAAGTGCTACTCACCCCCACTTTATAGATAGCTAAGAAAAAGGCATTTCGGCTGAGCTCTGCTGCTTCTCCACTTGTGCCATGTGGATGTGTTTGATCTATATTGGCAGGAAATTGGACCATATTCTGCTCTTTGCAGTGCTACCATACGCTTCCCTCTGATTTAGCTAAGTCACCAACATCTCAGTGCACATAATTATTAAAAAATAGAGTACAATCCTTGCTTCCATTGAGTGGCGCCTCAGGCTACATCACCACTGTCCACCCTGGCAGGTAATATTTGACTTGGGTCATATTGTCCATATGCTTTAGCTCTGATGTCCCTATTCTTGTCACATCACTCATACATATTTATTGCACATCTGTCCCATCACAGAGATAGTAAATGGCATAGAAATTAATATTAATGTACCAAAAAGACAAAGATATTGGCTACTGCCAGGTACGACTAAGACACATTTAAGACAGACGGCGATGAACTAGAAGGAAGGACTTCAACCTACTTGGATCAATGATCACTCAAGATGCAGCAACGACACCGGAAGTCAATAGGAGAATAGATATGGGTAAGTCTGAAGTCACTGGACAAGGTCTTCAAATCGAGGAATGTGTCGCTGGCGATGAAGACACAGCTCGTGCATAGTTTGGTCTTTTCTGTAGTAACATACGGATGCAAAACCTGGACGATAAAGAAGAATCAATGTCTTAGAAATGTGGTGCTGGAGAAGGATGGTATTGTAGCACCCCGAGCACTTTCAGGTAAGGATGGAGTGTGGATCAGGACCCTGACACCTGCATGCATTACACCACATTTCCGGGGGGCAGGGTGACCGATATGCCCCTAAGATGGGCACGACAGTCCCTGTCCCTGGCTGGAGTGGGGGGAGGGAACACCGAGGAAGGGGGGACCCTGTAGTGCAGGAGCAGGGAGGAAGTAGTTACTGGGTGCACAGTTAGAAAGGTATAAAAGGCGGGCACCATCTTAGAGTTGGGGGGAGTTCGGTTCCAGTCAGGGAGAGGAGAGGACAGGGAGCTGGGGCTCTGTACGAGCTCTGCTCCAGAGGCGGGCCTAGGAACTGAGGCCGGAGCCTGGAGGAAGGAGAAAGAAGGAAGGGGAGCGGAGGAGGCTCCAGGAACAAGGAACGAAGGGACCCCAGGGGTGTGGACCGGCAAGTCGCCACCGCACGTCCGAATCTACCTGCATGGAAGGGTCAGGCCAAAGGGGGAGACCGGTCCCCGAAACTAGTGGAGGCAGGGAACTACCCTCAGCTAGAAACCGGAGGCTGTGACATTTTATGTGGCGCAGCCCCTTGCCATACCCGTTAGGAAGGCACTGTTATGCACACGCCCGGGCTAAGCGGCGTGTGCGTGTGATTGGTAGTGATTCCACTGGACCGTGCCGGAGAGTGAATGCCTGGAGGGGCGTGACTAAGTATTCACCCGATCCGACCAGGGTCGCACGACGGCATACGACGCCAGTGCACCAAGGAGGAACCGAGCAGAGGGACCAGGTGCTACTCCAGGACAGACCCCGGACACGGCTGTTGACCCACACAGGGGAATACAGGAACAGGCTGGTAGGCTGGCACACAGACTGGTGGGTATAGGCAGGCACGACTGGTATGCAGGCAGGCGGGTATGCAGGCAGGGGGGTAAAGGCAAGCACAGCTAGAGTGCAGACAGGGAGGCACTAGCAGGTAGGAACACAGGCGGGATAGGACCCAGTACACACCGGGACTCAGGAACAATACAGGCAGAGGGTTACAGGCAAGCACAGCTAGAGTGCAGACAAGGCTGAGCAGGGAGGACAGGGCTCTGTTAACACGGAACAGACAGGAAGGGAAAGACAGAGCCGGATACTCACACAGTACTTGCAGAGACAACAAGCAGGAGTTAGGTACGAGTTCAGACTCTGCAGAAAAAGGAAGGGAATGGACATAGAGGCAAAACAGGTAAAGGACAGGAGAGAGTTCAGACTGGAACTGAGTGTACGGAGGAGACCGACACTGCAGAGGGATACAGGAGCGGGTCTGGGAATACGGCCCCCAGAGAGGCGGAACGAACAGGCAAGGAGCGTGTTCAGACAGGACAGACCAGACGCAGGAGCGGGACTAGGAAATCGGCCACTAGAAGGCGGAACGAACAGGCAAGGAGCGTGTTCAGACAGGACAGACCAGACACAGGAGCGGGTCTAGGAAAACGGCCACTAGAAGGCGGAACGAACAGGCAAGGAGCGTGTTCAGACAGGACAGACAAGAGAACACAGAAAGGACTCAGTTCAGACACGGGAACTAATACCGCAAAGCAGGAGACATACAGGACTTAGTTCAGACACGGGAACTAATACCGCAAAGCAGGAGACATACAGGACACAGTTCAGACACGGGAGCTGATACCGCAAAGCAGGAGACATACAGGACTCAGTTCAGACACGGGAACTGATACAAAAAGCAGGAGACATACAGGACTCAGTTCAGACACGGGAACTGATACAAAAAGCAGGAGACATACAGGACTTAGTTCAGACACGGGAACTAATACCGCAAAGCAGGAGAAGTACAGGACTCAGTTCAGACACGGGAACTGATACAAAAAGCAGGAGACATACAGGACTTAGTTCAGACACGGGAACTAATACCGCAAAGCAGGAGACATACAGGACTAAGTTCAGACAGGCCTGGAAATACAGCCTCCAGGAAAGGCAGACAAGGAAACAAAGACGGGACCTGGCACCTTCAGAGTGCAAGCACACACTGAAGGAAAACACTATGCTCAGGCAGGGATAGAAGGGAGCTGCTGAGCTATATACCAAGTGTCAGACAGCAATAGGCTGAGGACGCACAAGGGGTGTGACCCACAGCAGGTACAAAAAGCAGGAAGTGATCGGGCGCCGCCCTTAAGCAGCAGAGACAGACACAAACAGACAGCATGGAGGGAAGCCAGAGAGACATTCTGGACAGGAGATCAAGTGCGCCCTCTTGCACAGTGGGAGATGGACCACCATGCAAGGACGCCGCCAGGTATGTTACAGTACCTCCCCCCTTACGCCCCCTCTTCTTCAGGCCTGCCAGAATCTTCCGCAGGGAATTCGAGGACCAGTCGTTCACTGGGTTGGAGGGGGACAGAGACTTGAGGGTAATCTCTGCTTCGAGGTACATCTTGTCAAGCTCACAGGAAAAAATAGACGGGTTATCAGGTACATAATGAGGAAAAGTCACTGTCTCTTTGTTATCTGGTGGTACCCCGGAGGATTCTGGAAACAACTGGAGGTCCTCCGCCGGGTCAGAAGAGTGCAGAGGCTCAGAGAAAACAACTGCTTCAGAGTACACTAGGTCGGACTCACTGGAGGAAGCAGGCGAGGTATCGGGTACCGAGTATAGGAAAGTCTCTGTCCATTCACCACCAGGTGGCACCCCGAAGGGTTCTGAACACAACTGAAGGTCCTCCGCCTGGTCGGAGGGGTGTAGAGACTCGGGAGTAACCTCTGCTTCGGAGTACACTAGGTTGGACTCACTGGAGGAAGCAGGCGAGGTATCGGGTACCGAGTATAGGAAAGTCTCTGTCCATTCACCACCAGGTGGCACCCCGAAGGGTTCTGAACACAACTGGAGGTCCTCCGCCTGGTCGGAGGGGTGTAGAGACTCGGGAGTAACCTCTGCTTCGGAGTACACTAGGTTGGACTCACTGGAGGAAGCAGGCGAGGTATCGGGTACCGAGTATAGGAAAGTCTCTGTCCATTCACCACCAGGTGGCACCCCGAAGGGTTCTGAACACAACTGGAGGTCCTCCGCCTGGTCGGAGGGGTGTAGAGACTCGGGAGTAACTTCTGCTTCGGAGTACACTAGGTTGGACTCACTGGACGAAGCGAGCGAGGTATCAGGTACAGAGTATAGGAGAGTCTCTGTCCTTTCGCTACCAGGTAGCACCCCGAAGGGTTCAGGAGACAACTGGAGATCCTCCGCCTGGTCGGAGGGGTGTAGAGACTCGGAGGTAACTACCACTTTGGGGTACCCATTGTCAGGCTCACAGGACGAAGCGGACAAAGTATTGAGTACCGGGTGTAGAGAAGTCTCTCTCCATTTGTCATCGAGTGGTATCCCGGAGGATTCAGGAGGCAACAGGGGATCCTCCGCCAGGTAGTAGAGGTGCACAGACTCAGAGGTAACCACAGCTTTGGAGCATCCTTGGACATGCACACCGGTTAAAGAGAGAGAAGCATCTGATGCCGGGTGCAGGAAGTTCTCCTGTGTGGAGTCTGGATGGGCAGAAGTCTCTTCGGGCAGGAGAACTGGTGCACTACCCACGCACATTACCCATTGGGGTTTCTCCGGGATACAGGGAGATGAAGCTTCAGTAGGGACTTCAAGGTTGGGGTCAGGAGGTCTCAGGGAGGACAGACCCTGGCGTGACGGCTTGCCTCTATGTCTAGCACGTCTGGACTGCCTCTTGAGGTTGAGAGAAGTATTCCGGAAAGCGTAGTCACCCTGTGAGGATTCTGGGTGGGCAGTAGTCTCATTGGGCTGGAGGACTATTGCGCTACCCACACACATTACCCATCGGGGCTGCTCCGGGATATTGGGAGGTGAAGCTTCAGCAGGAGCCTCCGGGTTAGGATCATCGAAGACCATTAGAAAGGCCACCAGGAAGGCCATTAGGTCCCGGAGGATCGGATCCTGTGTTTCATATAGGGGGTTGATCCATTCCAAGGCATCACCCGCCAGGTAAGACATAATAAAGGCCACTTTAGCCCAATCGGAAGGAAAATAGAGAGGGTAGGCCTTAAAGTGTAGCATGCATTGCTCCACAAATGCACGACACTGTCTTGGATCCCCATAGTAACGTGGCGGATCCGCAGGAACGAGAGCTGATAGATCCATCTGGACGGTGCGTAATTTCGCCTGGAACTTAGCTAAGAGAAAAAAAATTTTATTTATTTATTTTAATGCATATATTCGCTGGAAAACTTCTCAGAGGGCGAAGGCCGTGGGGCTCAACGGGAACCATGGCCTGAGCATGCTGTTATGCACACGCCCGGGCTAAGCGGCGTGTGCGTGTGATTGGTAGTGATTCCACTGGACCGTGCCGGAGAGTGAATGCCTGGAGGGGCGTGACTAAGTATTCACCCGATCCGACCAGGGTCGCACGACGGCATACGACGCCAGTGCACCAAGGAGGAACCGAGCAGAGGGACCAGGTGCTACTCCAGGACAGACCCCGGACACGGCTGTTGACCCACACAGGGGAATACAGGAACAGGCTGGTAGGCTGGCACACAGACTGGTGGGTATAGGCAGGCACGACTGGTATGCAGGCAGGCGGGTATGCAGGCAGGGGGGTAAAGGCAAGCACAGCTAGAGTGCAGACAGGGAGGCACTAGCAGGTAGGAACACAGGCGGGATAGGACCCAGTACACACCGGGACTCAGGAACAATACAGGCAGAGGGTTACAGGCAAGCACAGCTAGAGTGCAGACAAGGCTGAGCAGGGAGGACAGGGCTCTGTTAACACGGAACAGACAGGAAGGGAAAGACAGAGCCGGATACTCACACAGTACTTGCAGAGACAACAAGCAGGAGTTAGGTACGAGTTCAGACTCTGCAGAAAAAGGAAGGGAACGGACATAGAGGCAAAACAGGTAAAGGACAGGAGAGAGTTCAGACTGGAACTGAGTGTACGGAGGAGACCGACACTGCAGAGGGATACAGGAGCGGGTCTGGGAATACGGCCCCCAGAGAGGCGGAACGAACAGGCAAGGAGCGTGTTCAGACAGGACAGACCAGACGCAGGAGCGGGACTAGGAAATCGGCCACTAGAAGGCGGAACGAACAGGCAAGGAGCGTGTTCAGACAGGACAGACCAGACACAGGAGCGGGTCTAGGAAAACGGCCACTAGAAGGCGGAACGAACAGGCAAGGAGCGTGTTCAGACAGGACAGACAAGAGAACACAGAAAGGACTCAGTTCAGACACGGGAACTAATACCGCAAAGCAGGAGACATACAGGACTTAGTTCAGACACGGGAACTAATACCGCAAAGCAGGAGACATACAGGACACAGTTCAGACACGGGAGCTGATACCGCAAAGCAGGAGACATACAGGACTCAGTTCAGACACGGGAACTGATACAAAAAGCAGGAGACATACAGGACTCAGTTCAGACACGGGAACTGATACAAAAAGCAGGAGACATACAGGACTTAGTTCAGACACGGGAACTAATACCGCAAAGCAGGAGAAGTACAGGACTCAGTTCAGACACGGGAACTGATACAAAAAGCAGGAGACATACAGGACTTAGTTCAGACACGGGAACTAATACCGCAAAGCAGGAGACATACAGGACTAAGTTCAGACAGGCCTGGAAATACAGCCTCCAGGAAAGGCAGACAAGGAAACAAAGACGGGACCTGGCACCTTCAGAGTGCAAGCACACACTGAAGGAAAACACTATGCTCAGGCAGGGATAGAAGGGAGCTGCTGAGCTATATACCAAGTGTCAGACAGCAATAGGCTGAGGACGCACAAGGGGTGTGACCCACAGCAGGTACAAAAAGCAGGAAGTGATCGGGCGCCGCCCTTAAGCAGCAGAGACAGACACAAACAGACAGCATGGAGGGAAGCCAGAGAGACATTCTGGACAGGAGATCAAGTGCGCCCTCTTGCACAGTGGGAGATGGACCACCATGCAAGGACGCCGCCAGGTATGTTACAGGGACCACATAGGGTCAGGGAAAGGGAGGCCAACGTTTGCCCACCAAGGCCCGAGGTAGCCGGACAGAAGCGTGGTCACTGGTGGGGTATGAACGGCCAGAGAAAGGACACACAAAGGGGGTCCTGTGAAGCGCTCCAAAGTTATCTGGGAGTTGGCCGAGCCCCTCACCTGGTGAACACAGTGCGACGTGGGACGTTATGACCAGCTGAAGTAACTTGGATAAAGAACTGTGAGTAAAGACCCTGGACTGCATGACACAGAGACTCTGAGTCATTATTCCCGCGCACCACCATCCCCCATCATCTGCACTCACTGCCCTGAGGCTATACTTCTCCCGTGGGGAGTTATACTACACTCTGCTGCACCCATAACACCAGCCTCAGCGGTCTGCCCTGCAGCGGCGGTTCCTCCTGACCACAATCCACGTGTGGCGTAGTCGGACAATTTATAAATAATAACAAACACCATAAATAGACTGCCATTTGGTTTGATCACCCTGAGCCATGGACCGGGTCACCCCGCCACGGAGACTACAACCCCCAGCATCCACAAAAAGGCCCGGTTCTGGGTTCCCCACACGGCCCAGGGGGCGCGTCACTATCAATACCATGAATGACAAGAAGAACAAAAAAATCAATTTTGGAACAAATCAAGCCAGACATGTCACTGGAAGCAAGGATCACCAAGCTACCACTTGCCTACTTTGAACACATCTTACAAAGAGAGCAATCACTGGAGAAGGACATCATGGTCGGAAGAATGGAAGGAACAAAGAGAAGAGGACGACCAGCAACCTGATGGTTTGATACAATCAAGATAAAGGCGTAGAAGACCCTGGTGGACCTATCTAGACTAGCACAAGAACAATATGCCTACAGATCGTTCATCCATCAAGTTGCCATGACTCGAGATTGAGCCGAAGGCCGTTAAAAAAAATTGTGCGTACCTAACTTAATAGGGCGTAATCCTACAGAACGATAATAAGGAAATATGCATCCATATGTCAGCAATATAGCATTTATATAATAATAACGTAAGCAGTGTCAACAGTATCCCTGCAATAAGCAATAAAATATATAGCAGGCCGGCAAAGTCCAAAACACAGCAGCAAGGTTCAGGAGGCATCAGTCCTGAATTTTGTAAGGGGGTGGCTGAATCAACTTCAACCCTCTTAAAATAACCCAGTAATGGGACAGCACATAAATAATGCAAAAAGTAATGCCATAAAGCAGGGATAATGTATGGGGCTGCGATATTGCACATCCAGTCTTCAGTTAATCTTTAGTCATTGGGCCCCATAACAGCTGCTATGCCTGCTGCTCTGCTAGTTTCGCCCATGCTGATAGCAATATTTAACTATTCCTCTGCACATAAAATGAGAATAGTCAATATATGAAGAGCTCCTTAAAGAGAACCTGTCAGCTCCTAGTATGTCTGTGTAAGGAAACATTTATATTTGCATCATTTCTGAGAGTTCTGTCTTGTGCGGTACCTTGCACTTGATATAGTTGCATTTTTTTTTTTTTTGCAGGATGGGGTGTACGGTATTTTTAAATAGCACAATTTGGGGGTAAATATAATTTATTGATTTTTTTTCACTGGGGAAGAATGGAAAAAACACCACCAAAAACAGCCATCAGTATTTACATCCTTTTTTTCCCCACTGGTCACTGTGCAGCAAAAATAACAAGTTAACTTTATACTGCAAGCTGGTAGAAATATGACAATAGCAAATAAGTATATACTTTTCATTAATTTTACACAATACATTTTTTGGGGAGGAAAGCAAAAAGTAACAAAAACAGCAAATCTTTATTTACTTATTTTTATTTCTTAATTTTTTTTGCTGCCTACCTTGAGAACAGTAACAATTAACAATGTTCTATGGGCTGCTGTGATTATGGTTGTGCTATAACTATTTAAAAAAAATGAAAACTTTTTTTGGTTGTGGGTCATTCTTTGTAGTTTTTGTAAAACTTTCCTATACTTCTTTTTGTCCCTCTAGTGTAATGTTTCTCAACATTTTCAAGCCAAGTAGCCACTAGTGATAAAAAGTTGCAACCACGTACGCGAAGGACGCAATAAGTTAAGTAAGGTTCTGATAACACTGATATCGAGATTCACCATCGGCAACCGGGCAACACATGCACCAAGCAGACCTACCGGTTGCCTTACCTGTTTTCATCATGCCCAAACCTATGGCACAAGTATATATGACCTTCCTTAGCTGGCCCCAAAATGAATATAGTTCATGCAATGGACATCCTAAATAGAAAATACAGACCCCAGCCCAAACCCTCTTAAAGGGATTTTCCCAAAATCACAAGTTACCCCCTATCCGAGTACAGCGCTCCAGCTGACCATGAATGGAGTGGGGGCCGAGCATGCAGACCTCCGCTGCATTCAAGACCGTTCCAAAGCCCTGTTCTAGGATTGCTAGAGATAGCAGCGATCGGACCCCTAGCAATCAGCAAGTTATCCTCTATCCTATGGGTAGGGAATAATTTGCTATTTTAGGAAAATACAGTTAGGTCCATATATATTTGGACAGAGACAACATTTTTCTAATTTTGGTTCTAGTCATTGCCACAATGAATTTTAAACAAAATTATTCAGATGCAGTTGGAGTTCAGACTTTCAGCTTTCATTTGAGGGTATCCACATTAAAATTGGATGAAGGGTTTAGGAGTTTAAGCTCCTTAACATTTGCCACCCTGTTTTTAAAGGGACCAAAAGTAATTGGACAGATTAAATAATTGTAAATAAAATGTTCATTTCTAGTACTTGGTTGAAAACCCTTTGTTGGCAATGACTGCCTGAAGTCTTGAACTCATGGACATCACCAGACGCTGTGTTTCCTTCTTTTTGATGCTCTGCCAGGCCTTCACTGCGGTGGTTTTCAGTTGCTGTTTGTTTGTGGGCCTTTCTTTCTGAAGTTTAGTCTTTAACAAGTGAAATGCATGCTCAATTGGGTTGAGATCAGGTGACTGACTTGGCCATTCAAGAATTTTCCACTTCTTTGCTTTAATAAACTCCTGGGTTGCTTTGGCTTTATGTTTTGGGTCATTGTCCATCTGTAGTATGAAACAACGACCAATCAGTTTGACTGCATTTGGCTGGATCTGAGCACACAGTATGGCTCTGAATACATCAGAATTCATTCGGCTGCTTCTGTCCTGTGTCACATCATCAATAAACACTAGTGACCCAGTGCCACTGGCAGCCATGCATGCCCAAGCCATCACACTGCCTCCGCCGTGTTTTACAGATGCTTTGGATCATGAGCTGTACCACGCCTTGGCCATACTTTTCTCTTTCCATCATTCTGGTAGAGGTTGATCTTGGTTTCATCTGTCCAAAGAGTGTTCTTCCAGAACTGTGCTGGCTTTTTTAGATGTTTTTTAGCAGAGTCCAGTCTAGCCTTTTTATTCTTGATGCTTATGAGTGGCTTGCACCGTGCAGTGAACCCTCTGTATTTACTTTCATGCAGTCTTCTCTTTATGGTAGATTTGGATATTGATACGCCTACCTCCTGGAGAGTGTTGTTCACTTGGTTGGCTGTTGTTACGGGGTTTCTCTTCACCATGGAGATTATTCTGCGATCATCCACCACTGTTGTCTTCCGTGGGCGTCCAGGTCTTTTTGCATTGATGAGTTCACCAGTGCTTTCTTTCTTTCTCAGGATGTACCAAACTGTAGATTTTGCCACTCCTAATATTGCAGCAATTTCTCATATGTTTTTTTTCTGTTTTTGCAGCTTAAGGATGGCTTGTTTCACCTGCATGGAGAGCTCCTTTGACCGCATGTTTACTTCACAGTAAAACCTTCCAAATGCAACCACCACACCTGAAATCAACTCCAGGACTTTTATCTGCTTAATTGAGAATGACATAACGAAGGGATTGCCCACACCTGTCCATGAAATAGCCTTGGAGTCAATTGTCCAATTACTTTTGGTCCCTTTAAAAACAGGGTGGCACATGTTAAGGAGCTGAAATTCCTAAACCCTTCATCCAATTTTAATGTGGATACCCTCAAATGAAAGCTGAAAGTCTGAACTTCAACTGCATCTGAATTGTTTTGTTTAAAATTCATTGTGGTAATGTCTAGAACCAAAATTAGAAAAATGTTGTCTCTGTCCAAATATATATGGACCTAACTGTACCTTTAATACCGACCCAAGTCCTGTATGCAGGCTTTAGGCTAGAAGTCCCATGTATTCATGGCTTCTTGCATACCAAGCCACTCCAGACTCCCCCCTCCCCTGTGTACAGACCCCAGACCCCCCATTTTATGTACAGATTCAGCCTATATCTTCAGTACCCAGACTTGACCTCCTTATTTGCAAGACCCAGGACCCTCCTTTTATATATGGACTCCACCTATATATACAGCCCCATGTCCCCCTTTATACCGACCCTTAGTTTATATACAGTTCCATCCTTTACATACCGACTCCAGACCCCCACAACATTTTATCAGACACCCATGACCATTGTGACCCCCACAAACAAAAAGCTTAACCATCATTAATATGGATTAAGTGTCTGCAATCATTTTAGTAGAACGCGTCAGAGGAGATGGTGGGTGACTCGGCACCGCATAGGCAGTGGTAAGAGGCGCGACAGGAGCATCTTGGCCACATGTCAGCTTCTAGTCACATCCTTGGGGCAGGATGGTTTTGTTAGGACCCTGGCAGCCAAAATAAAGCATTGGACTTCTGCTTGGATTCTGCAGTCGGTAGAGAACACGGTGTCTAAGGGGTTAAAGAATCAAAGGCCAACTTCATTGCTCTCTGATCACTGGCGGATACACAAAAGCTGCTAACAACAGTCTAGTGATTGGGATTGTGCCAATTAGATGGTACTTCTGAAGAAGTCATGTTATGAAAACATATAGAAGTGGTTAAAGGGATAAATTGAGCTCCCCGTGTTTTGCCAGCTGAGCTTTTGTCCCTGGACTGATTGACCTTGTCTAATCATTGCTGACAGTGGATGACGGCGCAGGGACACACCTCTGTAACAAGGGCAATGATGATGCCCTGTTGACATTTTTTATCCATACCTTTCTTTTAGGAATAAGGCACAATACAGACGTCTAATAAAAGATAGTTCTGCAGTTTTGGGTATCGGATGATGATCAAGTTTAAATAACTTTTATTAGAACTTTGCATAGTTATGGGAAATTCATTCACTCTTGATTTGATAATTCTTTTCATATTGAAATATGATTAGGTTCAAATTTTCTTAAAAGAACAATTGATACTGAACTGATGCAGTGCAGGGGTGGACTGGCCCACCGGAGGATCGGGAAAACCCCCGGTAGGCCCCGAGTCCCGTTGACCACACCCCCAAGCCCCACCCCCAACCCCCTGGGCCCTGTACTGAGAACAGAGGGCCCCCCCGGTTCGCTAATCATATCGGCAGCACTGCCGATATGATTAGTGATGGGCCCTCTGCAGCGGCAAAGCAGGGAGAGCGATCTCCCTGCTCTGCCTGCTGCTGCAGTGCCCCACTGCCTCCTCTGCGCAGCGCGACACTGCCGGCGCGTGCACAGGAAGTCAGTCTCAGGGCGATGACGTCATCGCCCTGGGACTACTTCCTGTGCGCGCTGTGGAGGACGGACCCGACGTCGCCCCAGGCAGCGGCAGCAAAATCCATGGGCTCCTGTCAGGTATATAGTATTGGAGGCAGCAGAATCTATGGGCTCCTGTCAGGTATATAGTATTGGAGGCAGGCAGCAGAATCTATGGGCTCCTACCAGGTATATATTATTGGAGGCAGCAGAATCCATGGGCTCCTACCAGGTATATATTATTGCAGGCAGCAGAATGTATGGGCTCCTGTCAGGTATATATTATTGGAGGCAGGAGAATGTATGGGCTCCTGTCAGGTATATATTATTGGAGGCAGGAGAATGTATGGACTCCTGTCAGGTATATATTATTGGAGGCAGCAGAATCTATGGGCTCCTGTCAAGTATATATTATTGGAGGCAGCAGAATCTATGGGCTCCTGTCAGGTATATATTATTGGAGGCAGGAGAATGTATGGGCTCCTGTCAGGTATATATTATTGGAGGCAGGAGAATGTATGGGCTCCTGTCAGGTATATATTATTGGAGGCAGCAGAATCTATGGGCTCCTGTCAGGTATATATTATTGGAGGCAGCAGAATCTATGGGCTCCTGTCAGGTATATATTATTGGAGGCAGCAGAATCTATGGGCTCCTGTCAGGTATATATTATTGGAGGCAGGAGAATGTATGGGCTCCTGTCAGGTATATATTATTGGAGGCAGGAGAATGTATGGACTCCTGTCAGGTATATATTATTGGAGGCAGCAGAATCTATGGGCTCCTGTCAGGTATATATTATTGGAGGCAGCAGAATCTATGGGCTCCTGTCAGGTATATATTATTGGAGGCAGGAGAATGTATGGGCTCCTGTCAGGTATATATTATTGGAGGCAGGAGAATGTATGGGCTCCTGTCAGGTATATATTATTGGAGGCAGCAGAATCTATGGGCTCCTGTCAGGTATATATTATTGGAGGCAGCAGAATCTATGGGCTCCTGTCAGGTATATATTATTGGAGGCAGCAGAATCTATGGGCTCCTGTCAGGTATATATTATTGGAGGCAGCAGAATCTATGGGCTCCTGTCAGGTATATATTATTGGAGGCAGGAGAATGTATGGGCTCCTGTCAGGTATATATTATTGGAGGCAGGAGAATGTATGGACTCCTGTCAGGTATATATTATTGGAGGCAGCAGAATCTATGGGCTCCTGTCAGGTATATATTATTGGAGGCAGCAGAATCTATGGGCTCCTGTCAGGTATATATTATTGGAGGCAGGAGAATGTATGGGCTCCTGTCAGGTATATATTATTGGAGGCAGGAGAATGTATGGGCTCCTGTCAGGTATATATTATTGGAGGCAGCAGAATCTATGGGCTCCTGTCAGGTATATATTATTGGAGGCAGCAGAATCTATGGGCTCCTGTCAGGTATATATTATTGGAGGCAGCAGAATCTATGGGCTCCTGTCAGGTATATATTATTGGAGGCAGCAGAATCTATGGGCTCCTGTCAGGTATATATTATTGGAGGCAGGAGAATGTATGGGCTCCTGTCAGGTATATATTATTGGAGGCAGGAGAATGTATGGACTCCTGTCAGGTATATATTATTGGAGGCAGCAGAATCTATGGGCTCCTGTCAGGTATATATTATTGGAGGCAGTAGAATGTATGGGCTCCTGTCAGGTATATATTATTGGAGGCAGGAGAATGTATGGGCTCCTGTCAGGTATATATTATTGGAGCCAGGAGAATGTATGGGCTCCTACCAGGTATATATTATTGGAGGCAGGAGAATGTATGGGCTCCTGTCAGGTATATATTATTGGAGGCAGCAGAATCCCTGGGCTCCTGTCAGGTATATATTATTGGTGGCAGCAGAATCTATGGGCTCCCGTCAGGTATATAGTAATGGAGGCAGGCAGCAGAATCTATGGGCTCCTACCAGGTATATATTATTGGAGGCAGCAGAATCCATGGGCTCCTGTCAGGTATATATTATTGGAGGCAGCAGAATCCATGGTCTCCTGTGAGGTATATAGTATTGGAGGCAGCAGAATCTATGGGCTCCTACCAGGTATATATTATTGCAGGCAGCAGAATGTATGGGCTCCTGTCAGGTATATATTATTGGAGGCAGTAGAATGTATGGGCTCCTGTCAGGTATATATTATTGGAGGCAGGAGAATGTATGGACTCCTGTCAGGTATATATTATTGGAGGCAGCAGAATGTATGGGCTCCTGTCAGGTATATATTATTGGAGGCAGCAGAATGTATGGGCTCCTATCAGGTATATATTATTGGAGGCAGCAGAATGTATGGGCTCCTGTCAGGTATATATTATTGGAGGCAGCAGAATCTATGGGCTCCTGTCAGGTATATATTATTGGAGGCAGCAGAATCTATGGGCTCCTGTCAGGTATATATTATTGGAGGCAGTAGAATGTATGGGCTCCTGTCAGGTATATATTATTGGAGGCAGCAGAATGTATGGGCTCCTGTCAGGTTTATATTATTGGAGGCAGCAGAATGTATGGACTCCTGTCAGGTATATATTATTGGAGGCAGCAGAATGTATGGGCTCCTGTCAGGTATATATTTTTGGAGGCAGCAGAGTCTATGGGCTCCTGTCAGGTATATATTATTGGAGGCAGCAGAATCTATGGGCTCCTGTCAGGTATATATTATTGGAGGCAGCAGAATCTATGGGCTCCTGTCAGGTATATATTATTGGAGGCAGCAGAATCTATGGGCTCCTGTCAGGTATATATTATTGGAGGCAGTAGAATGTATGGGCTCCTGTCAGGTATATATTATTGGAGGCAGCAGAATGTATGGGCTCCTGTCAGGTATATATTATTGGAGGCAGCAGAATGTATGGGCTCCTGTCAGGTATATATTTTTGGAGGCAGCAGAGTCTATGGGCTCCTGTCAGGTATATATTATTGGAGGCAGCAGAATCTATGGGCTCCTGTCAGGTATATATTATTGGAGGCAGCAGAATCTATGGGCTCCTGTCAGGTATATATTATTGGAGGCAGCAGAATCTATGGGCTCCTGTCAGGTATATATTATTGGAGGCAGTAGAATGTATGGGCTCCTGTCAGGTATATATTATTGGAGGCAGCAGAATGTATGGGCTCCTGTCAGGTATATATTATTGGAGGCAGCAGAATGTATGGGCTCCTGTCAGGTATATATTATTGGAGGCAGCAGAATGTATGGGCTCCTACCAGGTATACATTATTGGAGGAAGCAGAATCTATGGGCTCCTGTCAGGTATATATTATTGGAGCCAGCAGAATGTATGGGCTCCTGTCAGGTATATATTATTGGAGGCAGCAGAATGTATGGGCTCCTGTCAGGTATATATTATTGGAGGCAGCAGAATCTATGGGCTCCTGTCAGGTATATATTATTGGAGGCAGCAGAATCTATGGGCTCCTGTCAGGTATATATTATTGGAGGCAGGAGAATCTATGGGCTCCTGTCAGGTATATATTATTGGAGGCAGGAGAATGTATGGGCCCCTGTCAGGTATATATTATTGGAGGCAGGAGAATGTATGGACTCCTGTCAGGTATATATTTTTGGAGGCAGCAGAATCTATGGGCTCCTGTCAGGTATATATTATTGGAGGCAGCAGAATCTATGGGCTCCTGTCAGGTATATATTATTGGATGCAGCAGAATGTATGGGCTCCTGTCAGGTATATATTATTGGAGGCAGGAGAATGTATGGGCTCCTGTCAGGTATATATTATTGGAGGCAGCAGAATGTATGGGCTCCAACCAGGTATATATTATTGGAGGCAGGAGAATGTATGGGCTCCTCTCAGGTATATATTATTGGAGGCAGCAGAATCCATGGGCTCCTGTCAGGTATATATTATTGAAGGCAGCAGAATGTATGGGCTCCTGTCAGGTATATATTATTGGAAGCAGGAGAATGTATGGGCTCCTGTCAGGTATATATTATTGGGGGCAGCAGAATGTATGAGCTCCTGTCAGGTATATATTATTGGAGGCAGGAGAATCTATGGGCTCCTGTCAGGTATATATTATTGGAGCCAGCAGAATGTATGGGCTCCTGTCAGGTATATATTATTGGAGGCAGCAGAATGTATGGGCTCCTGTCAGGTATATATTATTGGAGGCAGCAGAATGTATGGGCTCCAACCAGGTATATATTATTGGAGGCAGGAGAATGTATGGGCTCCTGTCAGGTATATATTATTGGGGGCAGCAGAATGTATGAGCTCCTGTCAGGTATATATTATTGGAGGCAGGAGAATCTATGGGCTCCTGTCAGGTATATATTATTGGAGCCAGCAGAATGTATGGGCTCCTGTCAGGTATATATTATTGGAGGTAGGAGAATGTATGGGCTCCTGTCAGGTATATATTATTGGAGGCAGCAGAATGTATGGGCTCCAACCAGGTATATATTATTGGAGGCAGGAGAATGTATGGGCTCCTGTCAGGTATATATTATTGGAGGCAGCAGAATGTATGGGCTCCAACCAGGTATATATTATTGGAGGCAGGAGAATGTATGGGATCCTGTCAGGTATATATTATTGGAGGCAGGAGAATGTATGGGCTCCTGTCAGGTATATATTATTGGAGGCAGCAGAATCCATGGGCTCCTGTCAGGTATATATTATTGAAGGCAGCAGAATGTATGAGCTCATGTCAGGTATATATTATTGGAGGCAGGAGAATGTATGGGCTCCTGTCAGGTATATATTATTGGGGGCAGCAGAATGTATGAGCTCCTGTCAGGTATATATTATTGGAGGCAGGAGAATCTATGGGCTCCTGTCAGGTATATATTATTGGAGCCAGCAGAATGTATGGGCTCCTGTCAGGTATATATTATTGGAGGCAGCAGAATCCATGGGCTCCTGTCAGGTATATATTATTGGAGGCAGCAGAATGTATGGGCTCCTGTCAGGTATATATTATTGGTGGCAGGAGAATGTATGGGCTCCTGTCAGGTATATATTATTGGAGGCAGCAGAATGTATGGGCTCCTGTCAGGTATATATTATTGGAGGTAGCAGAATGTATGGGCTCCTGTCAGGTATATATTATTGGAGGCAGGAGAATCTATGGGCTCCTGTAAGGTATATATTATTGGAGGCAGCAGAATCTATGGGCTCCTGTTAGGTATATATTATTGGAGGCAGGAGAATGTATGGGCTCCTGTCAGGTATATATTATTGGAGGCAGCAGAATCTATGGGCTCCTGTTAGGTATATATTATTGGAGGCAGGAGAATGTATGGGCTCCTGTCAGGTATATATTATTGGAGGCAGCATAATGTATGGGCTCCTGTCAGGTATATATTATTGGAGGCAGGAGAATCTATGGGCTCCTGTCAGGTATATATTATTGGAGGCAGCAGAATCTATGGGCTCCTGTCAGGTATATATTATTGGAGGCAGCAGAATCCATGGGCTCCTGTCAGCTATATATTATTGGAGCCAGCAGAATGTATGGGCTCCTGTCAGGTATATATTATTGAAGGCAGGAGAATGTATGGGCTCCTGTCAGGTATATATTATTGGAGGCAGGAGAGTGAATGGGCTCCTATCAGGTATATATTATTGGAGGCAGGAGAATATATGGGCTCCTGTCAGGTATATATTATTGGAGGCAGCAGAATCCATGGGCTCCTGTCAGGTATATATTATTGGAGGCAGCAGAATCTATGGGCTCCTGTCAGGTATATATTATTGGAGGCAGCAGAATCTTTGGGCTCCTGTCAGGTATATATTATTGGAGGCAGCAGAATGTATGGGCTCCTGTCAGGTATATATTATTGGAGGCAGCAGAGTCCATGGGCTCCTGTCAGGTATATATTATTGGAGACAGCAGATTGTATGGGCTCCTGTCAGGTATATATTATTGGAGGCAGCAGAATCTATGGGCTCCTGTCAGGTATATATTATTGGAGGCAGGAGAATGTATGGGCTCCTGTCAGTTATATATTATTGGAGCCAGCAGAATCTATGGGCTCCTGTCAGGTATATATTATTGGAGGCAGCAGAATCTATGGGCTCCTGTCAGGTATATATTATTGGAGACAGCAGAATGTATGGGCTCCTGTCAGGTATATATTATTGGAGGCAGCAGAATGTATGAGCTCCTGTCAGGTATATATTATTGGAGACAGCAGAATGTATGGGCTTCTGTCAGGTATATATTATTGGAGGCAGCAGAATCCATGGGCTCCTGTCAGGTATATATTATTGGAGGCAGGAGAATGTATGGGCTCCTGTCAGGTATATATTATTGGAGGCAGCAGAATCTATGGGCTCCTGTTAGGTATATATTATTGGAGGCAGGAGAATGTATGGGCTCCTGTCAGGTATATATTATTGGAGGCAGCATAATGTATGGGCTCCTGTCAGGTATATATTATTGGAGGCAGGAGAATCTATGGGCTCCTGTCAGGTATATATTATTGGAGGCAGCAGAATCTATGGGCTCCTGTCAGGTATATATTATTGGAGGCAGCAGAATCCATGGGCTCCTGTCAGCTATATATTATTGGAGCCAGCAGAATGTATGGGCTCCTGTCAGGTATATATTATTGAAGGCAGGAGAATGTATGGGCTCCTGTCAGGTATATATTATTGGAGGCAGGAGAGTGAATGGGCTCCTATCAGGTATATATTATTGGAGGCAGGAGAATATATGGGCTCCTGTCAGGTATATATTATTGGAGGCAGCAGAATCCATGGGCTCCTGTCAGGTATATATTATTGGAGGCAGCAGAATCTATGGGCTCCTGTCAGGTATATATTATTGGAGGCAGCAGAATCTTTGGGCTCCTGTCAGGTATATATTATTGGAGGCAGCAGAATGTATGGGCTCCTGTCAGGTATATATTATTGGAGGCAGCAGAGTCCATGGGCTCCTGTCAGGTATATATTATTGGAGACAGCAGATTGTATGGGCTCCTGTCAGGTATATATTATTGGAGGCAGCAGAATCTATGGGCTCCTGTCAGGTATATATTATTGGAGGCAGGAGAATGTATGGGCTCCTGTCAGTTATATATTATTGGAGCCAGCAGAATCTATGGGCTCCTGTCAGGTATATATTATTGGAGGCAGCAGAATCTATGGGCTCCTGTCAGGTATATATTATTGGAGACAGCAGAATGTATGGGCTCCTGTCAGGTATATATTATTGGAGGCAGCAGAATGTATGAGCTCCTGTCAGGTATATATTATTGGAGACAGCAGAATGTATGGGCTTCTGTCAGGTATATATTATTGGAGGCAGCAGAATCCATGGGCTCCTGTCAGGTATATATTATTGGAGGCAGGAGAATGTATGGGCTCCTGTCAGGTATATATTATTGGAGGCAGCAAAATGTATGGGCTCCTATCAGGTATATATTATTGGAGGTAGGAGAATGTATGGGCTTCTGTCAGGTATATATTATTGGAGCCAGCAGAATCTATGGGCTCCTGTCAGGTATATAGTATTGGAGGCAGGCAGCAGAATCTATGGGCTCCTACCAGGTATATATTATTGGAGGCAGCAGAATCCATGGGCTCCTACCAGGTATATATTATTGCAGGCAGCAGAATGTATGGGCTCCTGTCAGGTATATATTATTGGAGGCAGGAGAATGTATGGGCTCCTGTCAGGTATATATTATTGGAGGCAGGAGAATGTATGGACTCCTGTCAGGTATATATTATTGGAGGCAGCAGAATCTATGGGCTCCTGTCAAGTATATATTATTGGAGGCAGCAGAATCTATGGGCTCCTGTCAGGTATATATTATTGGAGGCAGGAGAATGTATGGGCTCCTGTCAGGTATATATTATTGGAGGCAGGAGAATGTATGGGCTCCTGTCAGGTATATATTATTGGAGGCAGCAGAATCTATGGGCTCCTGTCAGGTATATATTATTGGAGGCAGCAGAATCTATGGGCTCCTGTCAGGTATATATTATTGGAGGCAGCAGAATCTATGGGCTCCTGTCAGGTATATATTATTGGAGGCAGGAGAATGTATGGGCTCCTGTCAGGTATATATTATTGGAGGCAGGAGAATGTATGGACTCCTGTCAGGTATATATTATTGGAGGCAGCAGAATCTATGGGCTCCTGTCAGGTATATATTATTGGAGGCAGCAGAATCTATGGGCTCCTGTCAGGTATATATTATTGGAGGCAGGAGAATGTATGGGCTCCTGTCAGGTATATATTATTGGAGGCAGGAGAATGTATGGGCTCCTGTCAGGTATATATTATTGGAGGCAGCAGAATCTATGGGCTCCTGTCAGGTATATATTATTGGAGGCAGCAGAATCTATGGGCTCCTGTCAGGTATATATTATTGGAGGCAGCAGAATCTATGGGCTCCTGTCAGGTATATATTATTGGAGGCAGCAGAATCTATGGGCTCCTGTCAGGTATATATTATTGGAGGCAGGAGAATGTATGGGCTCCTGTCAGGTATATATTATTGGAGGCAGGAGAATGTATGGACTCCTGTCAGGTATATATTATTGGAGGCAGCAGAATCTATGGGCTCCTGTCAGGTATATATTATTGGAGGCAGCAGAATCTATGGGCTCCTGTCAGGTATATATTATTGGAGGCAGGAGAATGTATGGGCTCCTGTCAGGTATATATTATTGGAGGCAGGAGAATGTATGGGCTCCTGTCAGGTATATATTATTGGAGGCAGCAGAATCTATGGGCTCCTGTCAGGTATATATTATTGGAGGCAGCAGAATCTATGGGCTCCTGTCAGGTATATATTATTGGAGGCAGCAGAATCTATGGGCTCCTGTCAGGTATATATTATTGGAGGCAGCAGAATCTATGGGCTCCTGTCAGGTATATATTATTGGAGGCAGGAGAATGTATGGGCTCCTGTCAGGTATATATTATTGGAGGCAGGAGAATGTATGGACTCCTGTCAGGTATATATTATTGGAGGCAGCAGAATCTATGGGCTCCTGTCAGGTATATATTATTGGAGGCAGTAGAATGTATGGGCTCCTGTCAGGTATATATTATTGGAGGCAGGAGAATGTATGGGCTCCTGTCAGGTATATATTATTGGAGCCAGGAGAATGTATGGGCTCCTACCAGGTATATATTATTGGAGGCAGGAGAATGTATGGGCTCCTGTCAGGTATATATTATTGGAGGCAGCAGAATCCCTGGGCTCCTGTCAGGTATATATTATTGGTGGCAGCAGAATCTATGGGCTCCCGTCAGGTATATAGTAATGGAGGCAGGCAGCAGAATCTATGGGCTCCTACCAGGTATATATTATTGGAGGCAGCAGAATCCATGGGCTCCTGTCAGGTATATATTATTGGAGGCAGCAGAATCCATGGTCTCCTGTGAGGTATATAGTATTGGAGGCAGCAGAATCTATGGGCTCCTACCAGGTATATATTATTGCAGGCAGCAGAATGTATGGGCTCCTGTCAGGTATATATTATTGGAGGCAGTAGAATGTATGGGCTCCTGTCAGGTATATATTATTGGAGGCAGGAGAATGTATGGACTCCTGTCAGGTATATATTATTGGAGGCAGCAGAATGTATGGGCTCCTGTCAGGTATATATTATTGGAGGCAGCAGAATGTATGGGCTCCTATCAGGTATATATTATTGGAGGCAGCAGAATGTATGGGCTCCTGTCAGGTATATATTATTGGAGGCAGCAGAATCTATGGGCTCCTGTCAGGTATATATTATTGGAGGCAGCAGAATCTATGGGCTCCTGTCAGGTATATATTATTGGAGGCAGTAGAATGTATGGGCTCCTGTCAGGTATATATTATTGGAGGCAGCAGAATGTATGGGCTCCTGTCAGGTTTATATTATTGGAGGCAGCAGAATGTATGGACTCCTGTCAGGTATATATTATTGGAGGCAGCAGAATGTATGGGCTCCTGTCAGGTATATATTTTTGGAGGCAGCAGAGTCTATGGGCTCCTGTCAGGTATATATTATTGGAGGCAGCAGAATCTATGGGCTCCTGTCAGGTATATATTATTGGAGGCAGCAGAATCTATGGGCTCCTGTCAGGTATATATTATTGGAGGCAGCAGAATCTATGGGCTCCTGTCAGGTATATATTATTGGAGGCAGTAGAATGTATGGGCTCCTGTCAGGTATATATTATTGGAGGCAGCAGAATGTATGGGCTCCTGTCAGGTATATATTATTGGAGGCAGCAGAATGTATGGGCTCCTGTCAGGTATATATTTTTGGAGGCAGCAGAGTCTATGGGCTCCTGTCAGGTATATATTATTGGAGGCAGCAGAATCTATGGGCTCCTGTCAGGTATATATTATTGGAGGCAGCAGAATCTATGGGCTCCTGTCAGGTATATATTATTGGAGGCAGCAGAATCTATGGGCTCCTGTCAGGTATATATTATTGGAGGCAGTAGAATGTATGGGCTCCTGTCAGGTATATATTATTGGAGGCAGCAGAATGTATGGGCTCCTGTCAGGTATATATTATTGGAGGCAGCAGAATGTATGGGCTCCTGTCAGGTATATATTATTGGAGGCAGCAGAATGTATGGGCTCCTACCAGGTATACATTATTGGAGGAAGCAGAATCTATGGGCTCCTGTCAGGTATATATTATTGGAGCCAGCAGAATGTATGGGCTCCTGTCAGGTATATATTATTGGAGGCAGCAGAATGTATGGGCTCCTGTCAGGTATATATTATTGGAGGCAGCAGAATCTATGGGCTCCTGTCAGGTATATATTATTGGAGGCAGCAGAATCTATGGGCTCCTGTCAGGTATATATTATTGGAGGCAGGAGAATCTATGGGCTCCTGTCAGGTATATATTATTGGAGGCAGGAGAATGTATGGGCCCCTGTCAGGTATATATTATTGGAGGCAGGAGAATGTATGGACTCCTGTCAGGTATATATTTTTGGAGGCAGCAGAATCTATGGGCTCCTGTCAGGTATATATTATTGGAGGCAGCAGAATCTATGGGCTCCTGTCAGGTATATATTATTGGATGCAGCAGAATGTATGGGCTCCTGTCAGGTATATATTATTGGAGGCAGGAGAATGTATGGGCTCCTGTCAGGTATATATTATTGGAGGCAGCAGAATGTATGGGCTCCAACCAGGTATATATTATTGGAGGCAGGAGAATGTATGGGCTCCTCTCAGGTATATATTATTGGAGGCAGCAGAATCCATGGGCTCCTGTCAGGTATATATTATTGAAGGCAGCAGAATGTATGGGCTCCTGTCAGGTATATATTATTGGAAGCAGGAGAATGTATGGGCTCCTGTCAGGTATATATTATTGGGGGCAGCAGAATGTATGAGCTCCTGTCAGGTATATATTATTGGAGGCAGGAGAATCTATGGGCTCCTGTCAGGTATATATTATTGGAGCCAGCAGAATGTATGGGCTCCTGTCAGGTATATATTATTGGAGGCAGCAGAATGTATGGGCTCCTGTCAGGTATATATTATTGGAGGCAGCAGAATGTATGGGCTCCAACCAGGTATATATTATTGGAGGCAGGAGAATGTATGGGCTCCTGTCAGGTATATATTATTGGGGGCAGCAGAATGTATGAGCTCCTGTCAGGTATATATTATTGGAGGCAGGAGAATCTATGGGCTCCTGTCAGGTATATATTATTGGAGCCAGCAGAATGTATGGGCTCCTGTCAGGTATATATTATTGGAGGTAGGAGAATGTATGGGCTCCTGTCAGGTATATATTATTGGAGGCAGCAGAATGTATGGGCTCCAACCAGGTATATATTATTGGAGGCAGGAGAATGTATGGGCTCCTGTCAGGTATATATTATTGGAGGCAGCAGAATGTATGGGCTCCAACCAGGTATATATTATTGGAGGCAGGAGAATGTATGGGATCCTGTCAGGTATATATTATTGGAGGCAGGAGAATGTATGGGCTCCTGTCAGGTATATATTATTGGAGGCAGCAGAATCCATGGGCTCCTGTCAGGTATATATTATTGAAGGCAGCAGAATGTATGAGCTCATGTCAGGTATATATTATTGGAGGCAGGAGAATGTATGGGCTCCTGTCAGGTATATATTATTGGGGGCAGCAGAATGTATGAGCTCCTGTCAGGTATATATTATTGGAGGCAGGAGAATCTATGGGCTCCTGTCAGGTATATATTATTGGAGCCAGCAGAATGTATGGGCTCCTGTCAGGTATATATTATTGGAGGCAGCAGAATCCATGGGCTCCTGTCAGGTATATATTATTGGAGGCAGCAGAATGTATGGGCTCCTGTCAGGTATATATTATTGGTGGCAGGAGAATGTATGGGCTCCTGTCAGGTATATATTATTGGAGGCAGCAGAATGTATGGGCTCCTGTCAGGTATATATTATTGGAGGTAGCAGAATGTATGGGCTCCTGTCAGGTATATATTATTGGAGGCAGGAGAATCTATGGGCTCCTGTTAGGTATATATTATTGGAGGCAGCAGAATCTATGGGCTCCTGTTAGGTATATATTATTGGAGGCAGGAGAATGTATGGGCTCCTGTCAGGTATATATTATTGGAGGCAGCAGAATCTATGGGCTCCTGTTAGGTATATATTATTGGAGGCAGGAGAATGTATGGGCTCCTGTCAGGTATATATTATTGGAGGCAGCATAATGTATGGGCTCCTGTCAGGTATATATTATTGGAGGCAGGAGAATCTATGGGCTCCTGTCAGGTATATATTATTGGAGGCAGCAGAATCTATGGGCTCCTGTCAGGTATATATTATTGGAGGCAGCAGAATCCATGGGCTCCTGTCAGCTATATATTATTGGAGCCAGCAGAATGTATGGGCTCCTGTCAGGTATATATTATTGAAGGCAGGAGAATGTATGGGCTCCTGTCAGGTATATATTATTGGAGGCAGGAGAGTGAATGGGCTCCTATCAGGTATATATTATTGGAGGCAGGAGAATATATGGGCTCCTGTCAGGTATATATTATTGGAGGCAGCAGAATCCATGGGCTCCTGTCAGGTATATATTATTGGAGGCAGCAGAATCTATGGGCTCCTGTCAGGTATATATTATTGGAGGCAGCAGAATCTTTGGGCTCCTGTCAGGTATATATTATTGGAGGCAGCAGAATGTATGGGCTCCTGTCAGGTATATATTATTGGAGGCAGCAGAGTCCATGGGCTCCTGTCAGGTATATATTATTGGAGACAGCAGATTGTATGGGCTCCTGTCAGGTATATATTATTGGAGGCAGCAGAATCTATGGGCTCCTGTCAGGTATATATTATTGGAGGCAGGAGAATGTATGGGCTCCTGTCAGTTATATATTATTGGAGCCAGCAGAATCTATGGGCTCCTGTCAGGTATATATTATTGGAGGCAGCAGAATGTATGGGCTCCTGTCAGGTATATATTATTGGAGACAGCAGAATGTATGGGCTCCTGTCAGGTATATATTATTGGAGGCAGCAGAATGTATGAGCTCCTGTCAGGTATATATTATTGGAGACAGCAGAATGTATGGGCTTCTGTCAGGTATATATTATTGGAGGCAGCAGAATCCATGGGCTCCTGTCAGGTATATATTATTGGAGGCAGGAGAATGTATGGGCTCCTGTCAGGTATATATTATTGGAGGCAGCAAAATGTATGGGCTCCTATCAGGTATATATTATTGGAGGTAGGAGAATGTATGGGCTTCTGTCAGGTATATATTATTGGAGCCAGCAGAATCTATGGGCTCCTGTCAGGTATATATTATTGGAGCCAGCAGAATCTATGCATTCCTGTCAGATATATATTATTTGATAATCATGCCCATTGCCCAGCTCCCGCCATATGTTGATCGCCAGCCAGATAAAACAAGGCAGCTGGTGGCTGGGATTCGCAGCATGGTAAGGCCCAAGCATTCTTGGCCCCCCACGCTGAAAATCGCAGCCCGCAGCCACCCCTGAAAATGGCGCATTCATCATAGCACCATTTCCAGGTGCTTTACCCGGCTCTTCCAGCGGCCCTGGTGGTGAGTGGCACTCTGGGTAATAATAGGGTTAGTACCAGGCCAGCTTTGTCTTATCAGCTGGTACTAAGCCCGAAATTCATGGTGTCACGCCAAATTATACATAGCCACCATGAATTTCTAGTAAACAGAAAAAAAAAAGACAGACATTTTTTTTTATTAAAAATAAAACACATTTAGGGACTCCATCTTTAATAAAGAAAAATTCTCACTCCAACGTAATCCATAGGTCTTCTGTCTTCAGCTCTGTTACATCTTTGCCATCTGACAATATGTCTACTGACAGAGATGAGCCGGCACAGAATGACACTGGAGCACTGTTACTGTGTAGTGCCGCACTAGGTTTCTTTTTTTGTCATTTCATGCAGTGTAGAAATCTTGGGAAAAGTGTGGATTGTGCTCTGGAAGTGATCAGTTATAGCTAACTATGTTATTTTCTGCAGAGATATGTCCTGCAAAGAAGATGTGATATATTGGTCTGCGGCAGATAAAGAACTTCACCTAGAGACATCACTGGTGAGTATGTGTATTACCTATACACACACACTGACACTATATACAGAGCTCCTGTGTATAATGTCACTGGTGATCCCTGTATTACCTATACACACACACTGACACTATATACAGTTCTCCTGTGTATAATGTCACTGGTGATCCCTGTATTACCTATACACACACACTGACACTATATACAGAGCTCCTGTGCATAATGTCACTGGTGATCACTGTATTACCTCTACACACACACTGACACTGTATACAGAGCTCCTGTGCATAATGTCACTTGTGATCACAGTATTACCTCTACACTGACACTATACACAGAGCTCCTGTGCATAATGTCACTGATAATCTCTACATTATCTGTACACTCACTCTATATACAGAGCTTTTTTACATTTTCATTATCAGTCACTATTTGATGCCATTATGTGCCATGGTCATGGCGTGGCGGTATTTGTCCCTTGTATGTGGTATTATTCGGACAGTCACTATGTGGTGGTAATATGTGGTCTTCTCATGGTGTGGCAGTATATATACCTTGTACTTGGTAGTATTTGATCACTATGTGGTGGTATGTGTTCTGGTCATGGTGTGGCGGTATTTCTCTATTCTATATGGTATTATTAGTCTAGAGATGGTTGTCAGTCATTTGTTTTTTCGGATATTAAGAATGGGAACATTCTTTATTTGCAATACATATTAAATACTTGGATGTTTAACCTCTCCCTGTGTTATGACTACTACACAGCAGCAGAGATGCACGTCAGCTCAAGACGCAAAAAATAAGCCGTCACACAGCCCCAGATCCAAAAAAATGAGAACACTACGGTGCGCAGAACATGGCGCGAAAAGTGTGATTTTTTTTTTTCAAACTTGTGAATTTGCTTTCACCACTGAGATACCAGTAAAGGTATAGATGTTTGGTATCTACGAACTCGTACTGACCCGAGGCATCACACTGTCACGTCGGTTTTACCATATAGTGAACATGGTGACTAAAAAACCCAATAAACAAATGTGTAATTGCACTTTTTTTGCAATTTTACTGCACTTGGAATTTTTGTTGCCATTTCCTTGTACACTATATGGTAAAATAAATGATTGCATCTGAAAGTACAACTCATCCCGCAAAAAAAACTGTCTTTCCTGCTGCTACAGACTTTTATATGACTACAATTTACATTCTGCTGCTTACACAAACATTTTTGCAGTTTACAAGACACTTCTTACACTTGCTTGCACCCAGGTTTCATGTGAAAGAGTGTTCTCAAAGCTGAAAATTGTAAAAAATCATCTGAGGTCTTCGATTGGACAGGAGCTTTAGAGTCACTCCTTCTGTTGAACATTGAGTATGACATTTCAAGGAACTTACACTATGATGACATTATTAATACGTATGCAATGTCATCTTGTGTTCTGAAAAAAAACCTTTTGTAATTTTGCTGCTGTTAGTGTGTGTTTATTTGTTGCTTTGGGCCTTTTACTAACAATTGAATGGTATTGTATTATAGAGGAGAGGAAAACGTGCAATACAAACTTCCAAAATGCTTACAGAATTCTTTAAGTTCTCCCAAGTTTGGTGCTGCTACAATGATGCTGGCTGCTGGGATGCTAGATAGATGCAGGTTCAATTTGTGGTACTTATACTTTAAGAGAATGTACCTTGAAAGTATTTATCGTTATTGTTCTGTTATGGCACTTTATCACACACTGATGTGAATAAGATAACAGTGTTCCTTTTTTGCCAGGAGTGTTTCTTTAGTTTGTTATTTATTCATTATATTGGTTATTTATTGGTTAATAAAGTTGATTCATTTTGAAAGAGTTTGTGGACTTATGTTATTCCTATATACGGAAACTGCATGGTGCTGGTGGGCCCCAAGATTGATTTTTTCCTGGTGGGCCCCAGGTACTCCAGTCCGGCGCTGGACCCGTGTCAAACCTGGGTAGACTGTGGCACACGAGTCACATCTGGCCCTTTGGCGGCCAAGGGGGTGGACCTAATCTGGGACCACCAGCTATTTCTGATTACACATTTATCCAGGGAAGGCTGTCAGTCACCGATTAGGAATACTCTCCTGAATGCAAAATCAGACTGACCATGAATTACATTAATAAAATACAAGTTCTACTGAATATTTTCCCATAAAACTAGAAATCAATCTGTTTAGCTTCCCTTGTTCTATAGCATTCTGCAGGAAAATAAGACAGCGTATTCGATGTGACAGCATCCCTCTAATTCTGCCACACGTAGTACTTGCCACTCGGCACTGCAGCCAAGCAACAGAGACCAGGGCAGCGGCGGAGAGTTGGCACTGGACCTGGGGAGGGTAAGTAATACTATGATTGTTTGTTTTAGAACTATCGCAGCATATGGCATAACATTTTCTAAAAGAGGACAGCCCCTTTATGGTGTATTAGCAGCTTGTGTTAGTATGATCGTTCTGTGAACATAGAACATCTTGTTATATTTACACAGGAGAATGTGCTGCCGATAACAATAATTTTAATGCCGGCATTAGCGATCCAATCACTCAACGGATGAGCGTTTTTCTCGTTCAGTGGGTGATTGACCGACACATTCACCCAAGCCGATAATCCTCAAACAGCGTTCTAAAAAAAATCTTGAAACCTACCTATCTATCTCAATCTCTACAGCTATCAGTCGTCTTATCATCTATATATATATCCATGGTTGGACTGGGGTGTCTGGGGCCCACAGGGCAAATTGATCCTCAGGGCCCACCCTACATCTATATGCAAATACCTGATAGCCGATATCCCCATTATAGTGGAGCGTCTGCTGTAAATCACAGGCGGCTCCTGCACATCTACTGTGCACGTACTATAACTGGGATGTACAATTCCGTTAGTTTGCATTAAAGGGCTTCTTTGGTTAAAACAAGTTATCACCGATCCATGGGATCCACAGGATCGGTGATCACTTATTGATTGTTTGGGTCTGAACATTGGAAAACGCAGCTATCGGAAGAATGGGGAAGTTTTATCCCTGACAGGACACTTATCCCCATTTTAAAATGCAGCGACAGGTGGGACGTCTGACCGCAGCTCCATTCCCACTCTTTGGGGCTTCCAGAAAAATACAAGCGCAGCGCTCGCAGCCTCTGAGGGAATGAATGAATCAGTGGTTAAGTCTCACATGCCGATACAGTCTACTGGGGATAAAAGCTCCACATTCTGCCAACTGGGTCCCAGCAGATCCCCACCAATCAATAAGTTATCACTTATCCTGTGGAGAGGTGATTACTTTTTTTCACCGGAGAACCCCTTTAAGTGCATCTCTGCCATGGTGTTCCAATTATTTAATCTCCAATGGAAATAAAGAATCTTCTCCTAATTAATATCAGAGAGAGCATATGACCGCCATACACAACACAATCCACTATACCAACACCAATAATACCACATACAAGGGAGAAATACCGCCACACCGTGACCAAAACACATATTACCACCACATAGTGACCGAATGATACCACATACAAGGGACAAATACCGTCACACCATGACCACACAACATATTACCACCGCATAGTGACCGAATACTACAATACTGATGATGAATACAAACCACAATACTAACAACACTGTTATTGCCACCAATGACATTATATCCAAGAGCTCTGTATATATTATACAGTGTATAGTGTAAGTCTCCAGGTAATACAGTAATCACCATTGACATTATACAAAGGAGCTCTGTATAGTGTACAGTGAATGCAATGATCACCAGTGACATTACACATAGAAGCTCTGTATATACACTATATAGTGTAAGTGTACATGAAAAACACTGACTCACCAGTGACGTCTCCAGGTGAAGTCCTTCATCTTCTCTTTTCTTCTTTATCTGGCACAGACCCCCATCACTTCTTCCAGCCAAGACTTGTCTCTGCAGTAAATAACACACAGTTATCAATAGCTGATCACTTCTAGATCACATTCCCCACTTTTTCCCGACTTCTGCACTACTACTGTAAAACAGTTTCCTAAAAAGTAAATTATATTACAGAAGTAATAATGTCCCTAATTGGACATTAAAGTAATTATGTTCCCCACTTGCCACCATAAACCAATAATGTATGTTCCTCAATCTGGCCCCCAAACAGTAATTAAGACCCCCCCAGCCTGGCCCCCCCAAGTCCCGTGTCCAGCCTGGCCCCCCGATGTCGCTTTTCCAGCCTGGGCCCCCACGTCCCTTGTCCAGGATGGCCCCCCATGTTCCTGGTTCAGCCTGGCCCCCATGTCCATCCTGGCTCCCATATGTCCCTTGTCCTGGCCCCCATATAGCCATCCTGGGCCCCTGCATCGTGGCCCCTTTATGTACCTTTTCCTGGCCCCCATATGTGCATCCTCGCCCCCCATATATCCATCCTAGAACTCATATGTCCCTTGTCCTGGCCCCCATAAATCCATCCTGGCCCCCATATGTGTATCCTTGTCCCGCATATATCCATTCTGGCCTCCATATGTGCATCCTGGCCCCCCTGTATATTCATTCTGGACCCATATGTCCCTTGTCCTGGCCCACATATATCCACCCCTACCACCATATGCACATCCTGCTCCTCCCCATACATATTCATCCTGGTCCCCATATGTGCATCCTTGCCCCCATATATATCCATTCTGGCCCCCATATGTATATCCTGCTCCTCCCCATATATTCATCCTGGTCCCCATATGTGCATTATTGCCCCATATATATCCATTCTGGTCCCCATATGTGCATCCTGGCCCCCCATATATTAATTCTGGCCCCCATATGTGCATCCTTGCCCTGCATATATCCATTCTGGCCTTCATATGTGCATCCTGGCCCCCCCGATATTCATTCTGGCCCCCATATATCCATCCTGTCCACAATATGCCCCTTGTCCTGACCCTCATATATTCACCTGGCCCCCATATGTCCCTTGTCCTGGCCCCCATATGTGCCATATATTCATCCTGTCTCCCATATGTGCATCCTTACCCCCCATATATCCATTTTGGCCCCCATATGTGCATCCTGCCCCCCCATATATCCATCCTGACCCCATATATCCATCCTGGCTACCATATGTCTCTTGTCCTGACCCCCATATCTCAATCCTGGCCCCATATGTGAATCCTGGCCCCTCCCCATATATTCATCCTGGCCCCCATATGTCCATTGTCCTAGCCCCCATATGTGCATCCTTGCCCCCATATATATCAATTCCCCCATATGTCCCTTGTCCTTGCCCCAATATACAGTGGGTATGGAAAGTATTCAGACCCCTTTAAATTTTTCACTCTTTGTTTCATTGCAGCCATTTGGTAAATTCTAAAAAGTTCATTTTTTTTTCTCATTAAAGTACACTCTGTACCCCATCTTGACTGAAAAAAAACAGAAATGTAGATTTTTTTGCAAATTTATTAAAAAAGAAAAACTGAAATAACACATGGTCATAAGTATTCAGACCCTTTGCTCAGACACTCATATTTAAGTCACATGCTGTCCATTTCCTTGTGATCCTCCTTGAGATGGTTCTACTCCTTCATTGGAGTCCAGCTGTGTTTAATTAAACTGATAGGACTTTGGACTTTGATTTGGAAAGTCACACACCTGTCTATACAAGACCTCACAGCTCACAGTGCATGTCAGACCAAATGAGAATCATGAGCTCAAAGGAACTGTCCAAGGAGCTCAGAGACAGAATTGTGGCAAGGGACAGATCTGGCCAAAGTTACAAAACAATTTCTGCATTACTCAAGGTTCCTAAGAGCACAGTGGCCTCCATAATCCTTAATTGGAAGACGTTTGGGACCACCAGAAGTCTTCCTAGACCTGGCCGTCCAGCCAAACTGAGCAATCGTGGGAGAAGAGCCTTGATGAGAGAAGTAAAGAAGAACCCCAAGATCACTGTGGCTGAGCTGCAGAGATGCAGTAGGGAGATGGGAGAAAGTTACACAAAGTCAACTATCACTGCAGCCCTCCACCATTTGGGCCTTTATGGCAGAGAGGCCCAACAGAAGCCTCTCCTCAGTGCAAGACATATGAAAGCCGGCATAGAGTTTGCTCAAAAACACATGAAGGACTCCCAGACTATAAAGATTCTCTGGTCTGATGAGATGAAGATAGAACTTTTTGGTGATAATTCTAAACGGTATGTGTGGAGAAAACTAGGCACTGCTCATCACCTGCCCAATACAATCCCAACAGTGAAATATGGTGGTGGTAGCATCATGCTATGGGGGTGTTTTTCAGCTGCAGGGACAGGACAACTGGTTGCAATTGAAGGAAACATGAATGCGGCCAAGTACAGAGATATCCTGGATGAAAACCTATTCCAGAGTGGCCGAAGGTTCACCTTCCAACAAGACAATGACCCTAAGCACACAGCTTAAATAACAATGGAGTGGCTTCAGAACAACTCTGACCATTCTTGACTGGCCCAGCCAGAGCCCTGACCTAAACCCAATTGAGCATCTCTGGAGAGACCTGAAAATGGCTGTCCGCCAACGTTCACCATCCAACCTGATGGAACTGGAGAGGATCTGCAAGGAAGAATGGCAGAGGTGGCAGAGGATCCCCAAATCCAGGTGTGAAAAACTTGTTCCATCATTCCCAAGAATACTCATGGCTGTACTAGCTCAAAAGGGTGCTTCTACTCAGTGCTGAGCAAAGGGTCTGAATACTTATGACCATGTGATATTTCAGTTTTTCTTTTTTAGTAAATTTGCAAAAATTTCTACATTTCTGTTTTTTTCAGTCAAGATGGGGTGCAGAGTGTACTTTAATGAGAAAAAAATGAACTTTTTAGAATTTACCAAATGGTTGCAAAGAAGCAAAGAGTGAAAAATTTAAAGGGGTATGAATACTTTCCGTACCCACTGTATATCCATTCTGGCCCCCATATTTTTTTCCTGGCCCCCCATATATCCATTCAGGCACCCATATGTGCATCATTGCCCCCATATATCCATTGTGGCACTCATGTGCATCCTGCCCTCCCCCATATATCCATTCAGGCCCCCATATGTGCATCCTGGCCCTCCATACATCCATCCTGGCCCCCATATGTCCATTGTCCTGGCCCCCATATATCTATCCTGGCCACCATATGTCCCTTGTCCTGACCCCCATATATCCACCTGACCCCTTGTCCTGGCCCCCATATGTGCATTCTGTCCCTCCCCATATATTCATCCTGGCCCCCATATGTGCATCTTTGCCCCCCCCCCCCATATATCAATTTTGGCTCCCATATGTGCATCCTGCCCCCCCCCCCCCTATATCCATCCTGGCCCCCGTATGTCCCTTGTCCTGGCCCCCATATATCCATACTGGCTAAAGTATGTCCCTTGTCCTGGCCCCCATATATCCATACTGGCTAAAGTATGTCCCTTGTCCTGACCCCCTTATATCCATCCTGGCCCCCATATGTGAATTCTGGCCCACCCATATATTCATTCTGGCAGGGGTGGATATACCGCTGGTGCAGACTGTGCAGCTGCACCGGGTCCCTGAAGGACGGGGGGCCCAAACAACTACCGACAATGCTTGGTACATCGTAGAGACAGCAGCGGCTCCATCAGTAACAGGAAAGGCAGGCCCGTTTTGCTGTCAGTTACAGTCAGAGGGTGCCCCTCTCTGCAAATGACAGTGTCAAGGGCCCCTGCATCTCCTGTTACTGATGGAGCCGCCGCTGACAGGGGCTGTTTAGGAGACGCGCTTGCTGCAGGGGATGTGCTGTCACACTGAGCAGTCACCATGTAAGCCTCTATGCTCCTGCACAGATCTCGGTGGAGTTGGGGCTGCTCTGCACTCCTGGCCATATCAGCCTTCATGCTGCAGGATGGGGGTGGAGACTTTTTGGACTCCTTTTCATGTTCATCTGACAAGTAAGTGAATGGCCAGTGGGGAGACATTGTGCTTAGTGAAGACAGGCACTATAAAGGGGGAGACTGGAGAGGGGCCCCTTATACAGTGCTGCAGTGACAATTGTGTCTCACCCCCTGCCACCCAATCACAGACTCTATGTGCACCCCTGTGATTGGCTGACACTTGATGATGGACATGAGTCTGCCTTGCCATGTTTTCATATCAGCCCTAGTGGACAGATTCATGGTTTAGTGATGTTTCTGTGGACTTTCTGACCTGTTCCAGTACAGTCCAGGTAATCTTTGTGTCCGGCCTCAGTAAAGCTTCAGTAATGATTAGTGATGGGCGAGCACTAAAATGCTCGGGTGCTCGTTGCTTGGGTTGAGCACATTGGAATACTCAAGTGTTCGGTCCGAGTAACGAGCCCAATGTAAGTCTATGGGAAACTCGAGCATTTTTCAGGCGGCTCCCTCCAGCGGTCTGCAGTGGGCCTAAAAATTGCCCAAATCGATGGGATCAGTGCTCAAATGGCATGGGAACAGCATGGGGAAGACCCCTGGAAGCATTTCTTGACTCTCAGGTCATTGCTGTTAACAACGTTGTCAGAGGTATTACGCCACTTTTACGGACTCACAATAAAACATACAAAAACGAATCCAAAATGGATTTTCCTGGAAAATGTGTTGAGGAACATCCTTTCCAGGGTAATGACTTGTATATAAGGCAAAATAAATAACCAAAAACAAAAATACTCCTCCACACCTTGGGCTATGTTCACACGTACCGTTTTTGATGCTTTTTTGCACTTTTGCATTGCTTTCAACCGTGACAAATGCATTCACTGGGAAATGTAATTTTAACATTTTACAACCTTATTTGGACATGTGGTGTGTGAGACATAATCAGACACATCCTGTTTCATTTATGAAGGAGGGACTCTGAAAGTCACAACGCCTATTTTTATAGGGCCATTAGGTGGCCTTTACTATTCTTAAAGGGCCAGCAGTTGGACCTCACTATTCTTAGAGAGCCATCAGCCGGCTAGGCTTTGCTGTTCCCATTACTAAAGAGTGGGTCTCCTATACTGTTATTGCGTATGCAGTGAGTGGCAGGGCTGCCCAAAATTTGGACGCACCCCAATACCTCTTTGAAAACTTGGATGCACCCCAATACCTCTTTGAAGAGACTTAGAGAAGGGCCTCCTGAAAACAATGTTCCCATTATTAGTAAGTGGGTTTCCCATTGTGTTTGCCTATGCAGTGAATGCAAGGGTTGCCAAAAATTTGGAGACACTCCAATGCCCCTTGGAAGAGACGTGGAGTTCAGAGGGCCTCCTGAAAACAATGTTCCCATTATTAGGAAGTAGGTTTCCTATTGTGTTTGCCTATACAGTGAATGCAAGGGCTGCCAAAAAATTTGGAGGCACTCCAATGCCCCATGGAAAAGACGTAGAGGGCCTCATGAAAAAATGTTCCCATTATTAGGAAGTGGGTCTCCCATAGTGTTGGCCTATGGAGTGAATGCTAGGGCTGCCAAAAATTGGGAGGCACTCCAATGCCCCTTGAAAAAGACGTGGAGGAGGGCCTCATGAAAAAATGTTCCCATTAGAAATGAGCAGGTCTCCTATACTTGTAATGCCCATGCACTAAGTGTATGGGCTGACAAACATTTACCCCTGGGGGGTATACATGAACATACTGTATGAAAAAATTTTTTTTACAGGCATCATAAACACCCTTTAAAAAAATTATGTGGGTGTTGCATCACGGACCACGGTCACTCTGGTGATATGGTGGTGGAGGATGAGGATGAGGAGAATGAGGAGGACAAGAGTAAATAGCCAAAATCAGGAAGCGTATATGTGGCACCCCAGGGGTCCGGTTGCCACAGTGGCATTGCCTCCCTCAAAAGAGGTAATGCCATGCCTGGAAGAAAGCAGGGATCCCCTAGTCAGGGATACTAAACATGCAACACTTTCCTGGCTCCAGACCAGCAAGGGGAGTCCCCTCCCCTTGGCAACTGGGATCTGGGGGTGGGGTTAGTGAGTCTTAGTGTGAGGAGTTGAGTTTAGGATGCAAAGGAGACAAGAGCTAGGGACTGGAGCTGAGGTAGCTCGTCCTAGCTAGAGAAACACAGAGGACCGGACACCGGAGTCTGAGGCTGTGGGGCCCTGAAGGCCCAGCAGCAGATACCGTAGGGCAGGAGATTGAAGGTCTCCTGGCCCCATCAGACGCCCGGAGGCTCAGCAGCACAGAGGGACCAGCACCGCTACGAGGGAGCAGCGCATGAGTAAGGCCCAAGCTGCAAGCCATACGGGTGAGCACAGAACGTTACACTCAGGGACGTGGGCTATAGCACAGCTACAAGCAGCAAAGCCAAAGAGTATAGTGAGAAGGGGAGGCCTACAACTTCACATGGCAAGGAGGACTCTATGTTTGCTTCCAGGCTGATCGGACTCTTATCTCTAGCCAGTACCCCAATCCAGGTTTGCCTAATTGTCATCAGTAAAGACCATGGGACTGCACTATACTGACTCTGTGGTTATTACTGCACTACGACACCCTGCACAACCATCAACATCCACACACTGCCCTGGAGCTAACTCTTCCTGTGGGGAGTCATAACATCCTTGCTGCGATACCACCAGCTTCAGAGGACTGTTCCGCAGCGGCGGCCCCTTTAGCCGCATTCCACAGGTGGCGTAGTCGGACTCTTTAATAAAACCTATACATATAAAATCCCCTTGTATTGACCGCCCTGGGTCACGGACCGGGTCACCGCCACTGTGACTACAACCCCCAGCATCTACCGGCCCGGCACCGGGTGCCCCACGGCCCAGGAGGCACGCTAACTTTGGTGTAGTCGGCAGGATTTTGTGCCTGTTGCTATCGGATACTGTGCGCCTTAAAGAACCGTGTCGCATACCGTGGTGAAAGTTTGCGCCAATTGCAGCTGTTTCCCGCCATTGTCCGCCATTTTCGAGTCGCCGCGTGAGAAGAAGAGGGGCGTAACCGCTGGAAGCGCGCGAAGCCCAAGCCCCGCCTCACGCACTGACGCAGCGTCAGGTCCTGTAAGGAGACCGCCGTGCCAGGAAGCGCACGCCCTGACGTCAGACGCAAGGGGACGCCAGGTCCTGCACCGGGAACTGCTAGTCGAGCAATTCTCCTCTTCCCGTCCGAGGGATCGCAGCCGGCTCAACAAGCAGGAAGGTAGGCCGCGGTTCACTAGGGGGGAGAAAGACGCCCAACATGGAGGAAGGTTCAGCCGCAGGCGCGGCCGCTGCCACTGTGATGCCGTTATCAATGCCACATATACCGGGAGCGGCGTGGTTACCCCAGTACTCAGGGGAGTCGCACACCCTGAATGACTTTGAGGAGAGACTGCGCAGTTTGTTTAAAGTATACCCCCTGTCTGAAGAGCAAAGAGTCTGCATCCTCATAGGCTAGATAATCGGTGCAGCCCAGAGAGAGGTGAAGTCCTGGCCAGGCAGATACAAAGGCACTGTAAAAGAAATACTGGCCCGATTAAAGGACACCTTTGACAGCCGCACTGCAGCAGAAATTAAAATTAAGTTTTACGGGTGCAAACAGAGGGTGCAGGACAGTGTACGGGACTATGCTCTAAACCTGCAGGAGGCGCTGCGGGCCATCAAACAGGTAGACCCTGACAGTGTGCATGATGAGAACAGATTGCTAACTGAGCAGTTTATTGAGGGGCTCCTGTCCAGCGCTCACAGGACACAGCTGCGCATTATGGCTCTGCAAAACCCTGATCTGGACTTTGCACAATTTAAAGACAGAACCATCCGGGTGCTGTGAGAATCAACACCAGGTGGCGCTGCATCCCACCGGCTCCCAGCTATCACATACCACCAGGAGGTGGCGTCCTTTTCCACAGAACCTGTGGAGGCAGATGTGCAGACTCTGGACAATGACCCGTCTGCCGACCTGCACCTTCAGGTCCAGGAGCGGACCAAAAGTGTGGCTGCGTTAACCAAAACCGTGCAGGCCCTGCAAGTGTCTCCCCAGGAAAAGATCGAGCTGGCTTCCAGTCCAGATGACGTCACGTGGCGACGACAGAAAAGAATACCACCGATCAGAGGGAGGAACAGCGATCGCTACGACCAGGACGGGCAACCCATCTGTCGCCGCTGTCAAAAGGCGGGACACTACACAAGATTCTGCAATTTAAACGAGCAACACCTGGGGCAGAGGGCCAACCCCCAGGAGTAAGACGACCAGGCCCACAAAGCTGGCAAGACAAGTACGTGGGAGGACGGCCAGTCCTACCCGTCGTGCTTGATGGCATCCCAATGAGCGCGTTGCTGGACACTGGATCCCAGGTGACCACTATGCCATACATTCTTTATAAACAATACTGGACTGATTCGGACATTACCCGCTGTCCAGATGAGCATCTGAGCATCTATGCCAGCAATGGTCAGCCCTTGCCTCAGGTGGGGTATAAAGAGGTGACCATAAAAGTCGGCAAAGTAGAGTTGCCATCGCAGGGAATGATAATTGTTGATATTGATCGCCGAGAAAGTCATCCAATGATAAACTTAGGCACTAATGTTATAGAAAATTGTCTTTCAGAAATTATTGTCTTGTTGCAGCAGGTCTCGGAGACTGCCAGTTCCAGTCAGCAGCGGGTTCTTCAGAGAGAAATCAGAGCCCTGATGAGAAGACAACAGGTAGAACTGTCTGGTGGTGAAATTGGCAGTGTCAGGATGAGTGACCCATTCCCCATTGCCATGCCCCCTAGAAGTGAAATGTTGATATGGTGTCGGGCAGCAATCAGTCTCAGGGGTCGAGATTACCAGGCCCTGGTAGAGCCCGTATACTCTGACAGTAGGCCCCCCATTTTGACAGCCAGGGGGGTGGTCGATGTCCGCAATGGAAAGTGCCAATCCGCATCCTGAATTGTGGGGAGGAAGAGGTCCATTTACCCCGGTATGCTACCCTTGCTAAATTATTCACAGTTAGTAACAGCTCTACAAAGGCAGTGGAACCCTTGTCTCCATCCAAACCGGCGGAGTATAATGGCTCTAAGGGACAGATGGAGGATTGGTGTCAGAAGCTACACGTGGGCACTGACTCCACCCCTCAGCACCAAAACATGGAGTATACCGGGTGGTCCAGGAGTATGAGCGGATCTTCAGCAAACACCCACTAGATTTTGGGCAGGTAAAAGGGGTACAACACCATATCTCCAAGGGCGATCATCCACCCATTAAAGAGCGGTATCGGCCTGTACCCCCAGCTCACTATCAGTGTGCCAAAGGGATGTTACGGGAGATGAAGGAGGCTGGGGTGTTAACAGATAGTTGTAGCCCCTGGGCAGCTCCATTAGTTCTCGTCAGGAAAAAGGATGGTACAATGAGAATGTGTGTTGACTACAGGCAAATTAACCGCATTACACATAAGGATGCCTACCCGTTACCCAGAATTGAAGAGTCCCTAGCTGCATTAAAATCTGCTAATTATTTCTCTACTTTGGATCTCACCAGTGGGTATTGGCAGGTTCCTGTAGCAGAGGCGGATAAAGAAAAGACCGCATTTACAACGCCAATGGGCCTCAGCGAGTTCAACTGCATGCCATTCGGGCTCTGCAACGCCCCAGGAACTTTCCAGCGGTTGATGGAGTGCTGTCTGGGACACAAGAACTTCGAGACTGTGCTGCTGTACCTGGATGACGTCATTGTCTACTCCAAGTCCTATGAAGACCACCTGAAGCACCTGGCAGAGGTGTTTGAAGCCCTAGCTGGGTTTGGCCTGAAGGTAAAGCCATCCAAATGCCACCTGTTGAAGCCCAAGGTACAGTACCTAGGACATGTGGTAAGCGCCGAAGGTGTAGCACCAGACCCTGAAAAGGTCACCGTAATCAAGGACTGGCCAAGACCCTCCACTATCAAGGAAGTGCGGCAGTTCCTCGGGTTGGTAGGCTACTACCGAAGGTTTATCAAAGGCTTCACCAAGATAGCGGCACCCATGCAGGACCTCCTAGTAGGCCAGTCCAGGAAGGCCAAAACCCCGAAGCCTCCGTTCAAATGGGATAAGCCAGAAGACGAATCCTTCACCCGACTGAAGATGGCTCTCACGGGAGACGAAGTCCTGGCCTACCCCGACTATGGCCAACCCTTCATACTCCATACGGACGCGAGCAACGTGGGGTTAGGAGCGGTGCTGTCCCAGATACAGCAGGGCAGAGAGAGAGTAATTGCCTATGCCAGCAGGAAGCTCCGACCCACGGAAAGGAACCCCGATAACTACAGTTCCTTCAAGTTGGAGTTCCTCGCCGTAGTCTGGGCTGTGACACAGCGCTTCAGGCACTATCTCGCCTCCTCCAAATTTACGGTCTTCACGGACAATAACCCGCTGACGCACCTGGAGACGGCGAACCTTGGTGTCCTAGAACAACGATGGATGGCCCGACTATCTAACTACGAGTTCACCATCGAATATCGGGCTGGGCACAAAAATGCAAATGCTGATGCACTGTCCATGATGCCCAACTTGCCGGATGGGGGAGAAGACCTGGAAGAGCTGGAAGAGATAGAGATACCCGCTTTCCATTGTCATGGGGTAACCCAGTGCTCCCATTGTGTGAAGAACAGGTGCTACGCCAATAGAGAGGTCACATTTAACCTATTGCCCCACCATGGATGGGCAGAAACACAGGATAGCGACCCGGCTGTCCGCCTAGTCAAGGAGTCACTGACGCAAGCTGACTCGCGCCCTGACCCAGATGCCCCACAGGAGACCCAACAGTTGTGGAAGGAGAAGGGCAAACTGTTCATCTACGAAGGAAAGCTGTGTCGAAGATGCATCAACTCCCGGACACATGAACTGGTCTGGCAGGTGGTAGTCCCGAGGCGGGATGCGTCGATGGTCTTAGAAGCGTACCACGATGGAGCAGGACACTTCGGGTGGAAGAAGTTGGAAGTCCTGCTACGTGAGCGATTCTACTGGGTTGGCATGAGGAAAGCAATCGAGAGATGGTGTCGAGACTGTGGTCCATACAACCTGAGACGAAAAGACCGTAACAGCCAGAGGGCTCCCCTGCAGCCCATCATCACCAAACAGCCACTAGAACTGGTAGCCTTGGACCACGTGAAGCTAGTCCCAAGCAGGTCAGGCTATGTCTACGCTCTAACCATAGTAGACCACTACTACGGCTCAGACGGCAGCCAAGGCATTTCAACAGCACTTCAGTTGCCCGCACGGTTACCCTGACCGTGTGCTTACTGACCAAGGTCCAGCCTTCGAGGAGGAGGTGTTCCAGGAATTCTGCAACCTGTACGGCTGCAAGAAAATCAGGACAACGCTGTATCACCCCCAAACCAACGGGTTGTGTGAGAAGATGAACCAGGTGGTGATAGACCTGTTGAAGACGTTGCCCCTTGAAGAACGCAGCCTGTGCCCAAAGAAGTTGCCAGATCTGGTGGATCTATATAATCACATCTCGGTGAACTCCACCAATTGTACACCCGCTTACCTGATGAGAGCAAGACCTGGTAAGCTACCCATTGACTTGGACATGGGAGTCCTAACACCAGAGACAACCTCAGCAGATGCGGATTGGGATACAGAGCGGCAGCAACAATACCGCAAAGTGCAAGAGAGTGTTGAAAGAAGCTTGTCCCAGGCAAGACAAAAGCAAGAGAAAACTTATAATCAACATGCACCTGCTGTCCCCTTGTTACCTGGAGAACAAGTCCTTAAGAGAAGGAGATGACTCCACAAATTAGATGACCCGTGGGAGGTAGAGCCATACACCGTCCTACCCTCGAGTTACGATAACACCAAAGTGTGCCTCATCAGCAAAGATGGAGGAGAAACTTCAGCGGCAGTCTCAAGAGACCACTTGAAGATATATCCTGAACAGTTAAAACACACTGAAGAAGATCAAGACAACCCTCAGCCCACAGAAGAAGTGGAGGAAGTGGTCCAAACAGTGCTCGTAGAATTTCCCCGGTCATGGACACAGGTGAACAACGCAATTGTAGTGCCGGTCCTTACCTTTCTCCAAGCGGCCTCACCGGAAGCTGCAGAAGTCCCAGAAAAGCTGGAAGACCAGTTGGCCCCAGAGACAGAAGTTTCATCAGCAGCAGACCAGGAGAATCAACCCTCTGCTAGCAGTGAACCTGTCGTACCCATGGTGAGCCAAAGAATTCGTAGGAAATTACCCAGCCTACCAGTGTTACCTCAGAATACCTGTAGTGCAGTTCACACTGAGCCCACCACACCAGGGGTAGACGCAAGGGACCAGGGTAGAGCAGTGACCACCAGTGTATTACGTAGGTCGACCAGGAGTACAAAGGGTTAGCTCCCTGCTCGTTGGAGAAATTAAAATGTAAAGTTTAAAGTTTAAGAGTATTGAAATGTATGCTGTATATAGTTACCCGTAAGGGTATGCCGGAGACATTGCCAGTTTGAAAAATATTATATGTGTTTATCCAGATACCCAGGGGTACAAAGACTTATAGGTTATGGATGGTGAATAACCAAAGAACTTTCCATTGTAAGTAGTTGCACTTGTTAAAGTGCCCCTTATTGGTGCTATATTTAAAGACCACTGAACAAAAACCCGTTTGGCATGGCCGAAGACGTGGTCCAACACCTGGATCATCAATGCCCTGCAGCCACTCTCTGGGCCTACGTTGAGGGTTTTCGGACAGGTCCCTCATGTTCAAATTGCACCTTGCTCAGTGGAATGGACACCTGATTGCAGATTATACTGTAACCTGTTAAAGACTGTAATGTTAATAATATTCTATGTGCCTTGTTATTGTTATTTGTTAATTTTGAAAAATATTCTCAGTCCGGGAGTACTGAAATTAACTAGGGGGGAATGTGGCACCCCAGGGGTCCGGTTGCCACAGTGGCATTGCCTCCCTCAAAAGAGGTAATGCCATGCCTGGAAGTAAGCAGGGATCCCCTAGTCAGGGATACTAAACATGCAACACTTTCCTGGCTCCAGACCAGCAAAGGGAGTCCCCTCCCCTTGGCAACTGGGATCTGGGGGTGGGGTTAGTGAGTCTTAGTGTGAGAAGTTGAGTTTAGGACGCAAAGGAGACAAGAGCTAGGGACTGGAGCTGAGGTAGCTCGTCCTAGCTAGAGAAACACAGAGGACCGGAGTCCGAGGCTGTGGGGCACTGAAGGCCCAGCAGCAGATACCGTAGGGCAGGAGATTGAAGGTCTCCTGGCCCCATCAGACGCCCGGAGGCTCAGCAGCACAGAGGGACCAGCACCGCTACGAGGGAGCAGCGCATGAGTAAGGCCCGAGCTGCAAGCCATACGGGTGAGCACAGAACGTTATACTCAGGGCTATAGCACAGCTACAAGCAGCAAAGCCAAAGAGTATAGTGAGAAGGGGAGGCCTACAACTTCACCTGGCAAGGAGGACTCTATGTTTGCTTCCAGGCTGACCGGACTCTTACCTCTAGCCAGTACCCCAATCCAGGTTTGCCTAATTGTCATCAGTAAAGACCCTGGGACTGCACTATACTGACTCTGTGGTTATTACTGCACTGCAACACCCTGCACAACCACCAACATCCACACACTGCCCTGGAGCTAACTCTTCCTGTGGGGAGTCATAACATCCTTGCTGAGATACCACCAGCTTCAGAGGACTGTTCCGCAGCGGTGGCCGCTTTAGCCGCATTCCACAGGTGGCGTAGTCGGACTCTTTAATAAAACCTATACATATAAAATCCCCTTGGATTGACTTCCTGGGTCACGGACCGGGTCACGGCCACTGTGACTACAACCCCCAGCATCTACCGGCCCGGCACCGGGTGCCCCACGGCCCAGGGGGCGCGTCATGTACCCATGTGTGGGTGTGAAAAGGTGCATGGGAATACACCTCCCAAAAAAACCCCACTGGGTTTGAGTTTATGTTACCTTGTTATCATTCGGTTGTGTTGATAAGTCTGGCCCAAACCAGCCCTTGTTGATTTTCATAAGAGTCAGCCTGTCAGCATTTTCAGTTGACAGGCGGATGCGCTTATCAGTTATAATTCCACCAGCGGCACTAAAAACCCGCTCTGATAAAACGCTAGTGGCAGGGCAGGCCAGGACCTCCAAGCCGTAGAGAGCTAGTTCATTCCACGTATCCAGCTTGGATACCCAATATTTATAAGGTGCAGAGGAATCACGGAGGACGTTGGTACGGTCGGCAAGGTATTCCCTCAGCATCTTCCCAAACTTTGCACTCCTTGTGAGAGTACCACGCGCCTCAGGGCCTGTGCGATGGGAGGGACTGAGAAAATTCTCCCAGAACTTTGACAGTGTTCCCCTGCCTCTGCTGGATTGGAGTTGTGTCTCTCTTGCCTGTAGTCCTTGGTTGTCCAACGAACTGTGACCTCTGCCACTAGCGCTTTCAGATGGGAATTTTTTTAATAGTTCCGCCACAGGGACCTTCTATTACTGCCCCATTTTTGTAGACCTGTCCGCCTCAGGAAATAGAGATATAAAGTTCTCCTTGTAGTGTGGGCCTAGAAGTGTCACCAACCAGTAATGACTGTCACCCAAAATTTTGAGAACGCGAGGGTCACGGGAAAGGAAGCGTAACATAAACTCAGCCATGCATGCCAGACTGCTAACAAGCAAGACTTCCGTATCCTCACCAAGAGGACGACTAACCATGCTCTCCTCCTCCTCTCTGTCCTCAGGCCATCCACGCTGAACAGACGGTATGACAGTTGTGCAGGTAGTACCGTCTATAGCACATGAAACTAGCTCCTGTTCTTCCTCCTCCTCCTCCCCTTCCTCATTGTCACCCAATCCACGTTGGGATGAGATGAGGCTGGGCTGTGTGTAATCACCCTGTATGGTTCCTTGCTCCATCTCATCATACTCCGCCTGCAATGCATCCTCTTTGATTGTGAGCAGAGAGCATTTCAGAAGACAGAGAAGCGGGATGGTGACGCTAATTATGGCGTCATCGCCGCTCACCATCTTGGTGGAGTCCTCAAAGTTTTGGAGGATGGTACATATGTCTGACATCCATGTCCACTCCTGAGGTCTTATATGTGGAGTCTGAACTGAATACCGACAGCCTTGATAATGCTGGTACTCAACAACTGCCCTCTTCTGCTCACAAATCCTTCCCAACATCTGCAGTGTAGAGCTCCAACGCGTCAACGCATGGGGACATCACACACCAGTCTGTGAGCCGGAAGCTGCAAACGCTGCTGAAACACGGCAAGGGCGGCGGAAGCTGTAGGTGACTTTCTAAAATGGGCACACAGGTGGCGTACTTTAACAAGCAGATCCGGCAGCTCCGGGTAGGATTTGAGAAACCGCTGAACCACGAGGTTAAGCACATGGGCCAGACATGGTACGTGTGTGAGCTCGCCTCGCCTTGCCTCAGAGCCGCCACCAGGTTCCAACCATTGTGACACACGACCATGCCTGGCTGTAGGTTCAGCGATGTGAGCTACAGATCTGCCTGCTCTTTCAGAGCTGTCCAAAACTCTTCAGCATTGTGCGGTTTGTCACCTAGCATATTAGCTTTAGTACAGCCTGTTGCCGCTTGGCCGAGGCAGTGCTGCAGTGCTTCCAGCTTGTGACTGATGTGGTCATTTCGGAGATGGAGGCTGAATAGGAGGAGGCTGAGGAGGATGAGGTGCAGGAGCTGTAGACTGTGGGGGCAACCCTGATTGACCTAGGGAGCGCAATCCTTGGCATTAGGAGGACGTATTCCGTCCCAAGGTCCGACTGGGTACCGGCTTCCACTATGTTAACCTAGTGTGCCGTCAGCAAGATGTACAGTCCCTGACAATGTGTCCGTGGTTAGGTGGACTTTCCCGGTAACTGCGTTGTTGAGGGCACGGCTAATGTTTTTGGACACGTGCTTGTGTAATACGGGGACGGCACACCGGGAGAAATAGTGGCTGCTGGGGACCGAGTACCGAGAAATGGCCGCTGCCATAAGGTTGCGGAATTCTTCCGTCTCCACGAGCCTAAAAGGCAACATTTCGAGCGCAAGCAGTCGCGAAATGTGGGAATTTAGTAGTGTGGCCTGTGGGGTGTTGGCTGCGTATTTGCGCTTGTGTTCCAAGGACTGGGGTATAGACAACTGAACGCTGCGCTGGGACAAGGACGTGGACATTCTTCCTGATGCTGCTACTTGAGAGTGTGCAATGACAGGTGCAGGGCAGGAGGCATCTTCGCATGCACCATAGACAGGGGATTGGCTTGCATGCACAACAGCGGAAGAAGCAGTGGTGCCACCCGCAGACACTGTTCCTGGACCCTGGGGTTTGGCCCACAAAGTCGGGTGCAAATGGCCTTTTTGGGGTTATTGGCAGAGTCTTTAAAAAACAACCAGACTCGGGAAGACCTAACAGTTGTACTGGCAACTTCCTTCATGTTGGTGTTACGGGGAATGGTTGCCTGCCTTCTGTCTGCGGCCACCACACTGCTTCTTCCTGCCTCACCTGTTGGGGTGTTCTGCCTCCCTCCCCCTGTGTGCTGCTCTCCTCGCTCTGCATGTCCTCCTGCCAGATTGGGTCAGTTACTATATCATCCACCACCTCGTCTTCCACTTCCGCACCCTGGTCCTCCTCCTGACTTTCTGGCAATTTGTCTCATCATCATCCACCTCTTGTGACACTTTCCCACCGTCGCCTTCGTGTGATCGTAGATGCTCAAATATTTGGGCATTGCTACATGCGATCTCCTCTTGCCCCGCCCGATGCCCAAATCTATAAATGGAAAAGTGAACAGCTCTTTGGAGTGTCCAAGTGTGGGATCAGTTGTCTCTGGGCACTCAGCATGGTGAGAGGAAGGAGGTTCAGGGTGAGGAATATGCGGTCCAGACTCACGGCTACTGAGGCTTGACCTGTGGATGACAAGGTGATGGTGGTGGTGGCTAAGTGACTGGAAGCATTATCTGCTATCCAACCAATAACCTTTTCACACTGCTCTGTGTTCAATACTGGTGTTCTGTGGTCCCCTATTAATTGGGACAGGAAGGTCGAGCGAGAAGATGTGGGTGTTTGTTGTGGCACACTTTCAGCTTGCCCACGGCCTCGGCCTCTGCATGCACCATCACGATCACGCCCAGTTCCCTGTCCCTTGCCATGTGCCTTGCGCATTTTAAATGTAGGACAATATCTTCCACGCTTACTATGAATGGCTGAATTTGGAACGAACTTATATGTGATCCATGTGACGGAGAAAACACAGTTTTAAATACCTGGCCTGTAGGTAACTATTTTGAACAGCAAACTGGTGTCGATTGCTTCACTGACACACTGAAAGAAATTTTTAATGGAGGCCAGAAATGGCAGTATTTTCTGAAAACGTATATATAATCCATGTGACGGAGAAAACACAGTTTTAAATACCTGGCCTGTAGGTAACTATTTTTAACAGCTAACTGGTATCAATAGCTTCACTGACACACTGAAACAAAATTTCAGTGGAGGCCAGAAATGACAGTATTTTCAGCGCAATTATATGTGACGGACAAACCACAGTTTTAAATAGCTGGATTTTTAACGCTGTAATATGGAAAGGACCTGGCTGTATTCTGCAGTGCCAACATGCAAATGGCGCAGAAAAACAGTGTTCTCTGGATTGCTTTTTAAGCAAATAATGAGGATTAAGATCCCAAAAAAATTCTTCCTGGTCCCTGAGACCTGGGCCTATGTCTAGAAATGTCTAACAGCAGCAGCAGCAGAAGGCAGAATTGGAATGGAGCCTCTTGTGCTATATGCACAGCAGCCTGCTATATACACTGCCTACCTGCCAATATACACTGCCTGCCTGATATCTATGCAGATGGATTAGTCCTCAGAAGGACTGTTTGTTGAGATGGATATGTGTAATATACTTCTGTTCTATCTACACTACCTAATAAACAAGCAAATCTCTCTCTAGCTCAGCAGCACCTCTCCCTACACTGTCTGATTCCAGAGTGACTGTGACGAGCATGGCGGCGACAGGCCTGATATAGACCTGATGACGCTGTGCGGCCAGCCAATCACTGTAATGCCACAATCAACATGGCTGCGGCATTACAGTGAGTGGCAGGCAATCCCTGCATGTTCATTGGTACTGTAAAGAGCACCAGACTTGCAGGGAGGAGACCGAAGTTCCCGGCGAGCACCGAGCAGTAGCGAGCATGCTCGCTCATCACTAGTAATGATGTCTTCTCTGTGTGAGAAAAAACATCATTATGTCTAGCAGGAGGCGGCACCACAGATTGAGGGATTTGTGAGAAATCTGCACCGTGTCTTTGTGCGACGCAGAAAAAGTGAACGGATGGACTCTACATGCCTGGTTCCCACCGTGAAGCATGGAGGAGGAGGTGTGATGGTGTGGGGGTGCTTTGCTGGTGACACTGTTGGGGATTTATTCAAAATTGAAGGCATACTGAACCAGCATGGCTACCACAGCATCTTGCAGCAGCATGCTATTCCATCCGGTTTGCGTTTAGTTGGACCATCATTTATTTTTCAACAGGACAATGACCCCAAACACACCTCCAGGCTGTGTAAGGGCTATTTGACCAAGATGGAGAGTGATGGGGTGCTACGCCAGATGACCTGGCCTCCACAGTCACCAGACCTGAACCCAATCGAGAAGGTTTGGGGTGAGCTGGACCGCAGAGTGAAGGCAAAAGGGCCAACAAGTGCTAAGCATCTCTGGGAACTCCTTCAAGTTTGTTGGAAGACCATTTCCGGTCACTACCTCTTGAAGCTCATCAAGAGAATGCCAAGAGTGTGCAAAGCAGTCATCAAAGCAAAAGGTGGCTACTTTGAAGAACCTAGAATATAAGACATATTTTCAGTTGTTTCACACTTTTTTGTTAAGTATATAATTCCACATGTGTTAATTCATAGTTTTGATGCCTTCAGTGTGAATGTACAATTTTCATAGTGATGAAAATACAGAAAAATCTTTAAATGAGAAGGTGTGTCCAAACTTTTGGTCTGTACTGTATATATATATATATATATTATGCTGCTTGTGTAGATCTGGTCAGGCCTGGGTTCATGAGCTGCCCTACATGGCAGATTTACAGTGGCCACTCCTGTAGCCAATGCATTGCATCTGACATGATGTAACAAGCATTCAGGACATTGTGGGCCGAGGCAGCTGCGGACCCTTAGAGAATGGGCACCTGTGGACCGTAAGCATTGCTGCTTGTATGGAGTAAGGTGTTTTTTTCAGAGTGCAGGGTGCTGATATATGCAGTCTTATCAGTTGTGCCCACGATCCGGACATAGCAGCGCTTTGGACGCATATTTTTTGCTGCATCCAAAACGCTGCATTTTATTGAACACAGGTAAATCCACATGTGTTCACTGAACCATGCGGATTTACCGCATTCAATACATTCTAGCGGTCAATTTTCTTTTGCGAAGACTAGCGACTCCACAAGAGATTTTGCCATGCTGCGGTCCTGAAAGACGCGCTGCATGTCAGTGTCCACGGCATTGGCGTACCGCCAATGGCGGCACACCACGCGACTGCTATGGGGCCCGCGAGCCGGGGGGGCCCCGTAGGAGTCCAGGGGTGGACATACCGCCGCCGGTGAAGCAGCGCCGGGTCCCCACCATGCAGCTGCACCAAGGTCAGGGAGCGATCCCTGCAGCTCCGCTGCTGTCAGGAGGAGGATAGTAGCGGAGCTGCAGGGTTCGTCCTCTGCTTCCTCCCTGACCCAGGCGCGCACAGCTTGATGACGTCATCATGCAGCGAGCGCCTGGGTCAGGAAGAGAGCTGCCGGCAACCAGGAGGATGCTGCTGCAGGGGAGCGAACTGAGGTAAGTTGTTGTTTTTTTGGGGTTTTTTTTTTACTGAAATGCTGGGGAGGGGAGGTGGTGGAGAGCAATGGTGGGGCTGGGGAGAGGAATGATGGGGCTGGGAAGAGCAATAATGGGGCTGATGGGAGTGGGGAGAGAAATATTGGGGCTGGGGAGAGGGCTGATGGGGCTGGGGAGAGGAATAATGGGGTTGATGGGGCTGGGGAGAGCAATAATGGGGTTGATGGGGCTGGGGAGAGGAAAAGTGGGGTTGATGGGGCTGGGGAGAGCAATAATGGGGCTGATGGGGCTGGGGAGAGGAGTGATGGGGCTTGGGATAGGAATAATGGGACTAATGGGGCTGGGAAGAGCAATAATGGGGCTGGGGAGAGGAATGATGGGGTTGATGGTGCTGGGGAGAGGAATAATGTAATGGTGGGGCTAGGGAGAGCAATGATGGGGCTGGGGAGAGGAATGATGGGGCTGGGGAGAGCAATGATGGGTATGGTGGGGCTGGGGAGAGCAATGATGGGATGGTGGGGCTGGGGTGAGCAATAATGGGGCTGATGGGGCTGGGGAGAGGAATAATGGAGTTGATGGGGCTGGGGAGAGGAATGATGGGACGATGGGGCTGGGGAGAGCAATAATGGGGCTGATGGGGCTGGGGAGAGGAATGATGGGGCTGGGAAGAGCAATAATGGGGCTGATGGGGCTGGGGAGAGCAATAATGGGGCTGATGGGGCTGGGGAGAGGAATGATGGGGCTGGGAAGAGCAATAATGGGGCTGATAGGGCTGGGGAGAGCAATGATGGGGATGGTGGGGAAGGGGAAAGCAATGACGTGTTGCTGGGAGAGAGCAATGATGGGGGTGCTGGGACAAAGCAATGGTGGGGGGCTGGGAGAGAGCAATTATGTGGAGCTGGGAGAGAGCAATGATGGAGGTGCTGGGACAGAGTAATGATGGGGGTGCTGAGAGGAAATGATGGGGGTGCTGGGAGAGCGCAATGATGGGGGTGCTGGGAGAGAGCAATGATGTATTATTATTATGTATAGCGCCATCCTTAGTTATATAGTTTCCTCTTTTATTATGTATAGCACCGTCCCTTATTATGTACCATCCTCTCTAGCGGCTCACAGTTGGGGGATCATACTGTGTTGGGGTCAGCATACTTTACCCTGGGAGTTGAGGTGGGGTACAGTAGGGTCATTATACTGTGCATGTGGAGGAATTCACCATGGGGGTTTCATACTGTGTTTGGGGGGCCCTTTTATTGGCATCACACTTTATGGGGCAATGAAAGAGAGATATAGGACGTCAGCAGGAGGAAAATTACTATGTAAAGGATGGAAAGTTGTGAGATCTGATCTTTGGTGACCCCGACAATTATTTAAATTTTTTTTTGGGGGGGGGGCAATTAGAGCTTCTGCTATGGGGCCCCATGATTCCTATGTACGCCCCTGGTCCACGGGTTATCCGCAGCCTCTGATACACGCATAGCGGACATGGGATTTCTATAGATCCCATCCACTATGCTGTAACATCTGGACACTGTGGGTTTGACGCTGCATAAACATGTAGAGTCAAACGTGCAGCGGCTCCTGATCGTGGCCACGTATCCTAAATGGTAAAATCAGATTGGCCGTCTGCAGAGAAGTGATCTGTAGGCTATGTTCAGCACATAACACATTGATCACCCTCTCAGAGCCTAATTTTTATTAACTTCTATTATCCACAATGTTCTTGTATCCATACATGTTATATGCACCTCACATCATCTGTATATTACCTGTGGCACAGCTATCTATCTCTCTATCTATCTATCTATCTATCTATCTATCTATCTATCTATCTTATCTATGTATCTATTTTATCTATCTTATCTATCTATCTATCTATCTATCTATCTATTATCTATCTATCTCTATCTATCTATCTATCTTTCCATCTATCTATCTATCTATCTATCTATCCTTCTATCTATCTATCTATCTATCTACATATCTATCTATCTTTCTATCCCTCTATCTATCTATCTATCTATCTATCTATCTATCTATCTATCTATCTATCTACATATCTATCTATCTTTCTATCCCTCTATCTATCTATCTATCTATCTATCTATCTATCTATCTATCTATCTATCTATCTATCTATCTATCTTTCCATCTATCTATCTATCTATCTATCTATCTATCTATCTATCTATCTATCTACATATCTATCTATCTTTCTATCCCTCTATCCCTCTATCTATCTATCTATCTATCTATCTATCTATCTATCTATCTATCTATCTATCTATCTATCTATCTATCTATCTATCTATCTATCTATCTTTCCATCTATCTATCTATCTATCTATCTATCTATCTATCTATCTATCTATCTATCTATCTATCTATCTATCTATCTATCTATCTATCTATGCCACAGGTAACATACTGCCATGTTCCCAGGCTTTGGGTATGGGCACACGACAACATTTTCCAAATGTGTGATCCTAATGGAGTTTATCAAACAGAAGACACTTATGAAATGCCAGCGTTTTTGTTTTTTTCCTGAAGTGTCTTTTGCAGGGTCATTTCAGATATTTTATGGTCTTTGTTGCTTGTGTTTTTTTTTTTTTTCAAATTGTATTGAATAAACTAGTGAGTGGCTTACAAGAAGAATCCACCTGAAGAACGGTCAGGTCTCTACTTTTAACCACTCTACATCTTTGAAATCCTGAAGTTAAAAGAAGTTGAAAAGTCTGAAGATGTGCACAGCAAGTCGTTTAAAATTGCAGCTCGTAAGTTTATTAGTTTTAATATTTATTTATCACTTTTTCAGGTTATGGGGCATATCCGCCTAAAAAGATGTGTGCACATGCCTTTTCAGGGAATGCGATACCAAATCGCTTTATGCCTCTATATCGCAGCCCAGGATTGAGGTCACACAATTGACATGACGCCACAAGGAAGATGCAAAAATCCAAATGATTCTATTTGCAACTTGCCTGTGATAATCGTGGCACCTTGCGGGTTGCAATGCTATCCAGTTCACTTGCACTATGCTGCAATGTAGTAATGGCATAGTGATCATTGGTCGTGTGTCTCAGCCAAAGTCACTGTGTAGCCCGAGTCTAATGTCACAGTTGGGATTTTATATGTGTGAATGCTGTACATGCACAGCACAAAGATGGGGCAGGATGAGGAGCTGAACCTGTGCCACCGACAGTGGGGTCCGCTATCACATGTGAAGAAGGGAATTGATCCAGCACTTCAGGTAAAACACATAATTTTATTCAAGGAAAAGTCCATCCATAAAAAATATATAATTCCATAGCAAGTCCACATAAATACATGGATAAGTATATCTGAGGAAAAAGTCCCAGGGGAGATACATTCAGAGTACTGGTTGATGCATTTCGAAGTGATACTTCTTAGGTTATGAATAATAAGTATCACTTTGAAACGCTTCAACCAGTACTCTGAATGTATCTCCCCTGGGACTTTTTCCTCAGAGGATATATTTATCCATGTATTTATGTGGACTTTCTATGGAATTATATTTTTTTTATGGATGGACTTTTCCTTGAATAAAATTATGTGTTTTACCTGAAGTGCTGGATCAACTCCTTTCTTCACATGGACTGTTTCCTTTGGAATTTGGATCCTTGCATTCTTGCACTTGTGGATGGGTGAGCTGATCGTCTATTCTTTCTTTGCGTCCGCTATCACATGCTGCTCTCAGCCTTTTAACCACTTAGGTAATAGCGTCTGTTGCTGCTGCATCTAAGTGGCTAGAAAGAAGACAGGAGCTGCCTATGTCACCCAAGCGGTGCCCTCGTGACAGGACAGCAGACTGTTGGTAGCTTTCATGGCAGCTGGGGGCCTAGCAACTCTACAGCCTTTCTGTAGCGCCTGCGTCCCTGCCCTCTGCTAGGCAGGGACGCTGTTCCCCTCACCTCTCTGCTCCGTGCCCGGCGTCCTCCTCCCGCTCTGCTGGCAGCGCGCGCTCCTTCCCGGCCACTGTGCTTAGGGCGCGCGCGCGCGCTCTCCCTCCCTCTTAAAGGGGCCGCGCGCGCCGTCCTAAGGAGTCCCCGGCCAATGGCCGGAGGATTTCACCATATATAAGGCACCTCCTCCAAAATGGAGATGCCCGAGCAATGTTGTTGCACTGTTCACTACTCTGCTTCAGCCCTCAGGTCCCGTTGCCAGTTACCTGCCAGATACCTGCCAGATTCCTGCCAGCTTGCTGTCTTATTCCTGCCTGATTATCTGCTACCTGCCTGCTAGTCTGAGGTCCGACGGTCTGCCTTACTACTCCTGTCAGTCTGTCTAAGGACCAGCCTGTCCGCTCACCTGGGAGCGCACTCCAGCCACCTGCCTGCTTGCCTGAGGTCCGACGGTCTGCCTTCCAACTCCTGTCAGTCTGTCTATGGACCAGCTTGCCTGCTCACCTGGGAGCACACATCTGCTACCTGCTTGCTAGCCTACCTGGAGGCTCCGCCGTCACGTGCTGTGACCACCTGCCTGTCCAGTGACTCCTGCCCGCTCACCTGGGAGCGCTCATCTGCTGCCTGTCTGCTAGCCTACCTGGAGGCTCTGCCGTCACGTACTGTGACCACCCGCCTGTCCAGAGACTCTCGCCTGCTCACCTGGGAGCTCACGTCTATCATCAGCCGCCACAGGTCGTACCAACCCTTTACCCAGAGACTGCCCCGGTCACTTGCCGTGACCATCTGCCCGTTCATCCAGAGACTGCCCCGGTCACTTGCCGTGACCATCTGCCCGTTCATTCAGAGACTGCCCCGGTCACTTGCCGTGACCATCTGCCCGTTCATTCAGAGACTGCCCCGGTCACTTGCCGTGACCATCTGCCCGTTCATCCAGAGACTGCCCCGGTCACTTGCCGTGACCTCCAGCCCGTTCACTCAGAGACTGTCCCGGTCACCTGCTGTGACTTCCTGCCCGTCTTCCCTGGTCGCCACCCGCTCCCTTACAAGGACCGCCCCCTTGTATAGTAGCTCAGAGGTTCCGCCTCCCAGACCCGTTACAGTTTGCTCGGGCCATGGAACCCGGTGGCACCCAAGCTCCCTCGCTCTCGGACCTGTGTCATGAACTGTCCCGTCAAAGGTCCCAACAGGAGTCCATCCTGGGTCACCTGCGGAATGTCAATACTCGCCTGGACACTCTGACTGCTCCACCAGTAACCTCCGCCAGTGCCATGTCTCGCAATCCGGCAGCTCCGCTGCCCACTAATACCATGGTATCCTACCCCGGACCCCGGCTTTCTGCACCTCCTCGCTTCGGAGGCGACTCCGCCCAGGCTCGGGGCTTCATAAATCAGTGCACCCTGCACTTTGAACTATTGTCCCACCAGTTTAACTCCGACCGAGCCAAAATTGCATTTATCATGTCCCATCTCACCGGGGAGGCCCTGGCCTGGCTAAATCCTCTATGGGAGAGAGGAGACCCCCTGGTGTCCAACCTGCCTGCTTTTCTCACGGCTTTCCGGAAAGTCTTCGACGAACCCGGACGGAAGACCTCATCCGCATCATCACTGCTACGCCTCCGTCAGGGAAGTCTCACCGTGGGCCAATATGCCATACGGTTCCGTACCCTTGCCTCGGAGCTGGCCTGGGATAACGACGCTCTGGTATCCGTCTTCTGGGAGGGTCTGTCCGGCCGTATTAAAGATGAACTTGCCGGTCGGGACATCCCTACCTTGGCTCCAGAGACATGCACCCGTGCTTGACTGGCAGACCGGAGAAGTCCTTCGCTGGGGACAGGACTGCCATAAGACCTGTCTGGTTCCCGTCCATCCCGTCCGTCCTTCTCCTACCCCAGCTAATCTACCTGGACTTCCGATTCCTTATTGGTCTTATGCTGATGTCTTTAATAAAAAGGAAGCAGAGACACTACCCCCTCATAGACCATACGACTGCCCTATCGACCTGTTACCTGGTACTACTCCTCCCCGTGGGCGTATTTATCCATTATCCGCTGCTGAGACCCGGTCGATGTCCGAATATATTGAGGAGAATCTGGCCAGGGGATTCATCCGGAAATCTACCTCCCCGGCGGGAGCAGGCTTCTTTTTCGTCAAAAAGAAAGACGGCTCTCTCCGTCCCTGTATAGACTATAGAGGCCTTAACCAGATCACGGTGAAGAATAAGTACCCCCTTCCGCTCATTCCGGAGTTATTTGATCGTCTGAGGGGGGCTAGAATCTTCACCAAACTGGACCTCCGTGGGGCGTACAACCTGGTCCGTATCCGTCAGGGGGATGAATGGAAGACGGCATTCAACACCCGGGACGGCCACTATGAATATCTGGTAATGCCCTTTGGTCTCTGTAACGCTCCTGCCGTCTTTCAAGAGTTGGTCAATGACATCTTCCGGGACCTTCTCTACTCCTGCGTAGTGGTGTACCTGGACGACATCTTGGTCTTCTCTCCGGATCTCCAGACTCACCGGAGGGACGTTCGTCAGGTCCTGCTCAGGCTCAGGCAGAATCACCTCTTCGCTAAATACGAGAAGTGCCTCTTTGAGCAGACCTCGCTTCCGTTTTTGGGCTACATTATTTCTCAGACCGGCCTACGAATGGATCCAGAGAAACTGTCTGCCATCGAGAAATGGCCTCGACCGGAGGGGTTGAAGGCCATTCAGCGATTCCTGGGCTTCGCTAACTACTACCGCCTCTTCATACCACACTTCTCTTCCCGGACTGCCCCAATTTCCGCGCTCACCCGTAAGGGTACTAATCCCAAAGAGTGGCCGCCCGAAGCAGAGGAGGCCTTTCTTTCCCTAAAACAGGCCTTCTCTTCCGCCCCGGTGCTGCATCGCCCGGACGGCAACAAGCAGTTCTTCCTGGAAGTTGACGCCTCCTCCTCTGGAGCCGGAGCGGTACTTACTCAAAAATCATCTTCCGGGAGAATGGTAACTTGTGGCTTCTTCTCCAAACTCTTCTCCTCTTCTGAGCGCAACTATTCCATAGGAGACCGAGAGTTATTGGCCATCAAGCTGGCGTTGGAGGAGTGGCGTTACCTACTCGAGGGGGCTCTTCACCCGGTAATAATTTACACTGACCACAAGAACTTGGCTTACCTCCAGCATGCCCAGAGACTTAACCCGCGCCAAGCCCGGTGGTCCTTGTTTTTTGCTCGCTTTGATTTTGTTCTTCATTTTCGCCCGGCTGACAAAAACGTCAAAGCAGACGCCTTGTCCCGATCCTTTCTGGTGTCCGATCTCGAGGAAGAACCTAAACATATCATCGATCCCGCCAGAGTAATGCAGGTGGCTCCCGTGAGTCTAAATCGTCTCCCTCCCGGTAAGACGTTTGTTTCAGTACCTGATCGGAAGAAGATCCTACACTGGGGCCATTCGTCTAAACTAGCTGGCCACGCCGGTCAGAAAAAGACCCTCCAGCTTATTGCCCGGCACTACTGGTGGCCTACCCTGCACAAGGACGTAATAGACTTTGTTTCTGCCTGTGTGTCCTGCGCCCTCAACAAAGTCCCGAGACACCTGCCAGCCGGTCGCCTCCTTCCGCTTCCTGTGCCTGCTGCCCCCTGGCAGCATATTGCTATGGACTTCATAACTGATCTCCCCGTCTCCGCCGGTTGTACGGTCATTTGGGTGGTCGCTGATCGCTTTTCCAAGATGGCTCACTTTATTCCCCTGCCAGCCCTCCCGTCTGCACCCGAGCTGGCTAAAGACTTTATCCGCCACATCTTCCGTCTTCATGGCCTGCCCCTCCACATCGTGTCGGATCGTGGGGTACAGTTCACCTCACGTTTCTGGAGAGCCACTTGTAAACTGCTTGACGTCACCCTGGACTTCTCTTCCGCTTACCACCCACAGTCCAATGGTCAAGTGGAGCGGATCAATCAGAACCTGACCAGTTACCTCCGGCACTTCGTTAATGCCCATCATTCAGACTGGGTGGATCTCCTATCATGGGCCGAGTTCTCTTATAACAATCACGAGAGCGAATCCTCCTCCAAATCCCCGTTTTTTGTAGTCTTCGGTCAGCATCCTCGGATTCCTTTTCCTGTCTCCACCTCTGTGGACAACCCGGCTGCGGAATCTCTCGTTAGCAAATTTTCCTCCATTTGGGAGAGTACCCGATCCGCACTCCTTCAGTCGTCCGAACGGATGAAAAGACACGCTGACAAAAAACGCCTGGATCCTCCACAATTTCGTCCTGGAGATAAAGTCTGGCTCTCATCTAAATATGTCCGACTCAAGATACCTTCTTACAAGTTAGGGCCTCGGTTCATCGGTCCTCTGGAGGTCATCAGTCAGATCAACCCGGTGGCCTATAAATTGAAACTCCCGGCCAACTTACGGATCCCTAACTCCTTCCATGTATCTCTCCTCAAACCTGTGGTACTTAACTCTTTTTCCAAGTCTACAGGTACGCCTCCTGCTCCGGTTTCTGCTGAGGACGAGTTTGAGGTAGAGAACATTCTTGCCACCAAAAGGGTAAGAGGAAAGACCTTTTTTCTAGTAGATTGGAAGGGGTTTGGTCCTGAGGAGAGAACGTGGGAGCCCCGGGAGAACATCCATGCCCCTCTTATCCTAGCTAAATTTCTGTCTGGCCTAAAAAAGGGGGGGCCTAAAGGGGGTGGTACTGTAGCGCCGGCGTCCCTGCCCTCTGCTAGGCAGGGACGCTGTTCCCCTCACCTCTCTGCTCTGTGCCCGGCGTCCTCCTCCCGCTCTGCTGGCAGCGCGCGCTCCTTCCCGGCCACTGTGCTTAGGGCGCGCGCGCGCGCTCTCCCTCCCTCTTAAAGGGGCCGCGCGCGCCGTCCTAAGGAGTCCCCGGCCAATGGCCGGAGGACTTCACCATATATAAGGCACCTCCTCCAAAATGGAGGTGCCCGAGCAATGTTGTTGCACTGTTCACTACTCTGCTTCAGCCCTCAGGTCCCGTTGCCAGTTACCTGCCAGATACCTGCCAGATTCCTGCCAGCTTGCTGTCTTATTCCTGCCTGATTATCTGCTACCTGCCTGCTAGTCTGAGGTCCGACGGTCTGCCTTACTACTCCTGTCAGTCTGTCTAAGGACCAGCCTGTCCGCTCACCTGGGAGCGCACTCCAGCCACCTGCCTGCTTGCCTGAGGTCCGACGGTCTGCCTTCCAACTCCTGTCAGTCTGTCTATGGACCAGCTTGCCTGCTCACCTGGGAGCACACATCTGCTACCTGCTTGCTAGCCTACCTGGAGGCTCCGCCGTCACGTGCTGTGACCACCTGCCTGTCCAGTGACTCCTGCCCGCTCACCTGGGAGCGCTCATCTGCTGCCTGTCTTCTAGCCTACCTGGAGGCTCTGCCGTCACGTGCTGTGACCACCCGCCTGTCCAGAGACTCTCGCCTGCTCACCTGGGAGCTCACGTCTATCATCAGCCGCCACAGGTCGTACCAACCCTTTACCCAGAGACTGCCCCGGTCACTTGCCGTGACCATCTGCCCGTTCATCCAGAGACTGCCCCGGTCACTTGCCGTGACCATCTGCCCGTTCATTCAGAGACTGCCCCGGTCACTTGCCGTGACCATCTGCCCGTTCATCCAGAGACTGCCCCGGTCACTTGCCGTGACCATCTGCCCGTTCATTCAGAGACTGCCCCGGTCACTTGCCGTGACCATCTGCCCGTTCATTCAGAGACTGCCCCGGTCACTTGCCGTGACCATCTGCCCGTTCATCCAGAGACTGCCCCGGTCACTTGCCGTGACCTTCAGCCCGTTCACTCAGAGACTGTCCCGGTCACCTGCTGTGACTTCCTGCCCGTCTTCCCTGGTCGCCACCCGCTCCCTTACAAGGACCGCCCCCTTGTATAGTAGCTCAGAGGTTCCGCCTCCCAGACCCGTTACACTTTCCATACAATACGTTTTTGACGGCACAACCCCTTTAAAGGGAATCTTTTAGCTTTCTTTAGTTTGGCAGTACCCCTTGTGTCAAAATTGATTCTTAACCTTATCCACTTTAGAAGTGGTATTCTAATGAGTTTGCAAATGCTCTGGGTGGGACAGAGCACCGCCACTGCCTCAGCTCCCAGCTCCATTTTATAAATAACTCTGCCCCCACTAAGTAATTGACAGTTAGTACTGCTAAATACATGCACATATTATATCCCAAGTGCTGTGCTTTATATTCTGTCAAATATGGAACTTCAGTTTATTGTTTAGGTTTGAAACTTGTGTCCTATACTGTCTTGTATATGTTTCAATAACATCATTGTGGTATGGAGGGGGGCCCATACATATTTCTCACACAGGGGCCCTCTGCAGGCTGTGTCCGCCCCTGCATTCTGGCCCCTCCTCATATATTCCTCCTGGCCCCCATGTGTCCTTTGTTCTGGCCCCCAAATGTGCATCCTTGCCCCCGCATATATCCATTCAGGCCCCCATATGTGCATCCTGGCACCCCCCATATATTCATTCTGGCCCTTGTCCTGGCCCCCATATGTCCCTTGTCCTGGCCCCCATATGTGCATCCTGGCTCCCATCCCATATATCCATCATGGCCCCAATACCATGCCGCATCCACACACAAAAAAAACAGATTTGTCTTACCTTCCTACGCTGCTGGCATTGCGCGGCGTCCTCTTCTTATAGATCCGGCACGCTCGTGTTAAAATGGCCGCCGACCTAGCAGAGGTCGGTGGCTGACGTGAGTGCGCCCGTCGCAGGCGGCGCATGAATGTGACGTCATAAGCTGGTGACGTCAGATGCACAATTGTCAGCTTCATCGTGACGAGCGACGCAGTTGTTCAGGTAATGAACGCTGCGTGCACGCTCCCCTGCATATACTCTGCCTGCAGGCTTTTTTTTTTTGCTTTCCCTCTCTCGTCCACAGCAAGGGCCCACCCTGTAGAGACCCTCTATCTATCTATCTATCTATCTATCTATCTATCTATCTATCTATCTATCTATCTATCTATCCATTATTTATCTGTTTATCTATCTATCATCTAGCTATCTAATATCTATTTATCTATTATCTAGCATCTATCTTTATTCATCTATTTATTTATCTATGTACATATCTCTTTGTCTATTTATTGATTATCTATCAATCATGTATCTATCTAGCTAGCTATCTTGCAAGCGATCATCAGTCTGTTTCCTGCTTTCTGTTAGGGACACTATTTCCATGTACACAGTAGCCTAAGGCTGTTGGATACGTTTTATTAGGGCTGGCGCTGTCATTGTGCTTTTGATAACTATTCACAATTCATCAGACTCTTAGTGAACATTTAATACATTTATGTTCTGTGTAAATATTACCAGACACATCATAAAATCACCGGCCCTGGCAGGTTTCGCTAATGTTGTCCTCATCCCACTAAACACTGCATATAAACAAAGCCACAGCTCCCAGGAATCAGATCAGAGCAAAGGGACAAAACTGACAAATGTAGCAACAAAAAAACAAAAAACAACAGCACTGGACAGTAGATTGCAGTGGTTTTTCTGTGGCTAGATTGGCTAGGATTAGAGTATTAAATGTGTCTATTGCCTTGGGGGTTTCATCATTTAGGGGTCTGCGCAACTCACATTTTTATTTAGGTGACAGTAGTATTATATGGGTACTGTAGGGCACTAGTTTTGGACACTATATTGCACTCTTTTGCTACCATATAGGCAGGGTAAAACTCAAATATTTGGTAAGTATCATAGAAATAAACTTCTTTTTCCAAAAATGAAGAGGCTCCTCATCCATGTTTTACTCTCCAATCTTGATCCATACCTGGGTACATGGAGTCATCTATACGACTCTAAGGGGAGTAGGCTGTGAAGAAGATCCAAGAATGTCTGAAACGTTGGCTATTACAAGCAGTTCGGGTACTTGACAAATGCTGATCTCTCATACTGAGTTCCATGGTTTCCTATTACTGTTTATCACTGCAGATGAGTAGAATTACAGCCTGAGGCTCGTCTACTGAGGGGTCCACATCTCTCCTAATGACCTATTAAGTCCTGTGTGGAGCAGGTTACTTCTCTGTTCACTTTTGTTATTTGTTTTTTTATCTTCCAATAAAGAACCATTTTGGAACACAAAAGACTTCTCATTTACCGCAGCGCTGCCCATTCAACGTGATGTTGTCCTCCTATACTACTCTCTTCACTTTTGGCACCAAGCCATGGCCTTCACTGAGTTGCCTACATTAGAAATTGTCTACCATTCAGGGCTGGTCAATATAGATGCATTAGTATCCCATAAAAGTGAGTCCAGCACTAATTATTCTGACCCTCCCGACCATGGCTATGAATCAACAAGTGAAAGACAAGCTGACATCACAGATCGTTGGTCATAAAGTGTTCTCCGGAAAAGTAGATAAGAAATACAATATGGACAACTAATAGGCTGATAAACTTCCATATCAGTAATAATAATGCCAATAAAATTATTATGGAGTTATAAACATGTCAGCCATGATGATGCAGATTACGCGCCTTGTATATTGTGGCCACTATTAATAGTCATTTTTGGGTGTGACTTATCTGAGGTCCACTTATAATTATTCCAATTATTACAACCTGATTGTCAATTGTCATGACGATAGACGTGACTGATACATGGAAAGCAATGTTGTACATGGCAGCCGCGCTGAAGGCGTAGCTGCAAAATCAAATATTCCTATCAGTGGCCATAATAGCAGTCTGTTGCTTTATCTCGGACAAAGACACAGTCAAGTCTGGGGAGAGATTTTGTAAACTCAAGAAGTCAAGTGTTAAGTGAGTCATTCTGAGCTAATACAGATGTATCGATGGAGCCGAGTGGTGGTAATTAATACAATGTCATGGTGTGCTATACTCCAATTCTGGTACATAGGTCATGGCAGGGACAGGTTGTCACTTTGGCACTAAGCAAGCCCCATAAATTTATAACCGGGCCCGTCTGGTGTCGACCATGGTATTCGCTGTAAAGAAAGGTTCAACATACTCAGCATAGACGGAGATAAAGCATCTGTGTCTGGTCACGGCAGGCACAAGGCCACAAGTATGTGATTTGCATATATGCAGTCAAGTGCCGACTAGATGGGCGCAGCCTTGCTTAATGCAAGTGTATTGAAGGAATCTGGACAAGTCTAGTCAGAATGTGGCTGGAAGTATGAAAAGTCACATGACTGCCCACTTCCGGCACCGGAGAATCCTCACAGCGCGCAGTGCATACGATGTAAGGATTCACAAGTCTGCAGTCGCATAGAATGACTGCAGACTTGTAGCCTAAGGCCGGGCAACCCCTTTAATGTAAACCTCCACCTACACCATTCCTATTATCATCCATTGGTCAAACTACAGCTACATTGTCTTTTTCTCCAAAATGGCCACTAAAGCAGCATGGGGGGGGGGGAGTCTGATCCATGTTTGTTCTCTGCCTCAGAATGGACACTTCACCGTCATCATTGCAGCTGGTCTTATCTGCACCAATGAAAAGGCAGAGGAGGCACGGTTCAGAAGATACGTGGCACTCCCCATAATTCTGTGGTGACCATTTTATGGGAAGTAGAGAATCATGTGCCAATCTGACTGATGAAGAAAGTGTCACAACACAGTGGACATCTGGTATGGTGACGATACATAAAAAAAGTATTGTCGCAGTTGAAGTTAAGGTGGAGGGTTGTTTTAAGGCTTTTGATCTAGGCGGGACCTTTAATGATTTCCACATGTTCTGTAAGGCTAAATTCACACTTAGCAGGTTTCATTGCAGAAATTTTCAGACTGAAAATAATGTACATTTATCTGAATTGGGTTATTTTTGGCTAAGTTCACAGATTTCTGCAAATCCGCTCCTATAGCCTCCTAAAAATAAACGCTTCAAAAACTCTTAGAAAACTCTTCCTATTAATTTGTATGGACGACGTTTTTTGAAAATTGTTGCTATTATAATGTAAAGATGAGTGTTAAGCTCTATTCTTGTCATCATTACCATTAAGAAACTACTCCATCCCCTGTTGGTACAACGGGCAGCCATATGATAATCCCTTGACTATAATGGTGGTGCTTTGGCTCTAGAGATCGTTAGACCACTACTTGTACATCAGAACGTTGTGTCACTATTGTCAGTGATGAGACAACCCCATTAATCTACTCCTCTCAGCTGCAAGAGAAGACAAGAAAGGGATATGCATTCCTATAAAGCCTGGGTGACTCTGTGACTAAATGATGGCTTTGTATTTCTAAAAAATGGTTATTGTTGCTACTCCTACCCAAAAAAAATTAAGAACATACTTGTGGGACTGAAGAAAATGGAACACTCCGATACAAAGCAAGAAAGCTCGCATGGGTATAAAACTATCAATACAAGTATTGAATAAACCAGAAAAGTCAAGAGCAGACGGATCCTTATTAATAAAAAGAGGATTTGGTAGGAGCGCATATTGTTCTGATGATTACGTCTTATCATATGAGCAAAACCCTCCTGTATTATGTTTACTACACTTTAGGGTTCGTGACACTTGGACAATGAAACTTCCTTATTTTCACTTTTGTTTCATAAAGTGTGACGGGATTTACCATAAACCTGCACAATGTAGAGCACTATGGATGGATTATAATATTCTCCACGTGCGGCTGGATCAGGCTTTATAATAAATAATGCTGAGATCCCTCTGTAACAACGATGTCTTCTGTGTTGGACAACGTGACTGTGGATTGGCTTACGTCCCAAGTATTCTTCTGGTTACTGTGGCTGCGGCTCCATGGATTGTTTGTAGGGTGTTGACTGAAGTGCAGTTACCGCTTGATATACCAAACACACATTGTCCAAGTCTACTCATCACATGGCATGTGTCACTCCTTAAGGGTATAATGTACCACCAACATTTAATTAGTTACCATTCATGTGTTTATTGAGGGCCTCTGGAATGGCCGACTCCAAAGTTCTTCCTCTGTATCCAGAATATTTCTAAATGCTGCTTCAAGGTGACACTATCATTTCAGAAAAACTCATGACATGTCAATGTGACTTCTGTTTTAATTGTTGGAAGCTGGGGTGCTGAGAAACCCCTCAAACACTGAAATAAAGGGGTAGAAGTGCCCAAATGATATTGGTATTGTCGATTCCTCGGTGTTCAAAATAACTTCTCGCCCTCTTCCGGTGCGGTCAGCCCTACCAACCCATCCACTTACCCCAAAAAAGATATCAGTTTGGACAATATTGGCCATAGCACCATTATTCTGATAAATACAAAACATTTAGGAAAAAATGTTTAGTAAATCTGGTGATCCCAAACAACAATAGTAAAACACGATTACTCCCAGCTGTAACCCAGTGGCTCAGGAGCACCATAACCCAAAGTGTTCCTTCACGAATAACTGATACCCAGGTACCCGACATTCCCTTGCTGTAAGTCCCACAAATCACCAGAGCAAATAATGAACTTATAATTGAGTGATCCCTATCCTGATGAATCTCCTGGACCAATTTAAGCAAACTTCAATGACCACGCCATCCGCCACCATGACCCCTAAACTACCAACACTTTTGGAATGACTTGAAAAATAAGGGAGGGCAGGCCGGCTGTGACCAAGGGAGCATGAGAATGGTCGACCCCACTCCCAAACTAACCTTATAAAGGCTCACTAACCACCTCACTCATCCCCACTAATGGTTGCCCCATCATCCTGCAAACCTCGTCATGCCGGTCCATTTTCCAGGCCTAGGGCTCCGGCCTCTACTTTACCAGTGATTGACTCTGATTGGCTGATTGTTGAAGAGGCAGCAAACGATCCAAAAAAAGTCTATCAATACATAACTGTACATCGCTCTCTTCCAGTCTCCTCTTCTTGGAGAGCAGATCAACGAAGACCACAAACAGAAGGGGCACAGAAATCAGTTGGCAGCTTCTTCCTCTTTACTCCAGCAATCGGTAGGGGGTCTCAGCATTTGGACTGTACATAATATGACAGTAGTTTTCTGAAATTAGTTAAACCCCTTATTTAATTTGGGCATAATTTAGCGTTGTTCTTGACAAGGACCAGGAGATTTTCATTTTCCCTCCTTTATTCCAAGATCCATACCTTTTTGATTTCCTACAAACATAAGCTAAATGATGGGATTTTTTTTAATTGGTTAAACGCTAGCGATTGGCGATAGCTCTGGTCGCTGCTTTTAGAGGCACATACTGGTTGTATTTGATCTTACACTCAGATCAAAAACAAACATGGTCCGTGAAAAATCACAGATATTTGAATGACTCCATTCACTGTTATAGGTACGAGTGCTATGTGTGAAAAACACGAAGAGCACTCACACGCAAAAAATGGACGTCTGAATGAGGCCTTATTTGTACTTGTGAATATATGAAACTGAGCCCCATATTGCCACCAGGAATGGATAGGAGGATGTGCATTCATGCATCTCTATTCACTCCTTTGGAAGTTTTGAAAATTGCAAAACTTCTCCCTATAAAATGCGGGTTCCAGGGAAGGGAACTGCCTCTATCAGACATTTATAACATGTGGTTGTACCATAAATATCTGAGATGGGATTACCCCTTTATATAGTTTATTAGCCATGTTTGTTTCTGGGAAAGCTTTACCTTAGAATTATCACTCAGCTTCACGGGTTTCCAACTGCATGACCTACTTAAGAGGGCTGGATTTATTGCTGTAGTAATAGTAGATTTGCTACAAATGGAGTCACCAGTAATGCAGATGCCCTTGAGGGCAAAGGAATTGAAAATACCCTATTTTCTGGATCTCCAAGATCACTTTTGCATTCAAACCATTGGCTTTGTCCACCACCGCTTGATACATATGAGGTTTTTTTTTTAAATCAAATATTTTTTATTGTTAAAACTTTTTTTGTAACACAACAGTAAAACAAATAAAACAACCCAACCAAAGAAGGGACCCAGTCCCTATTCTATCCCTCCCCCCACAACACATCGCCCTTTCAAACAAAACATTTTGAGTTAAATGTTCCACAGTTCTGTCCACAGCAAATTAACAATCTTACAGTATGAATAGTCACAATTGTATTAAGGGGTAGCTAACTCTTGCTTTGGAGCAGTTATATACATGTCTAAAGCAGTCCAATGTAGGATTTTGCACCTGTCAAGTAATCTATATGTAGCACCCCGAGGGCTCGGCTGCTACAGGGGTATTGCACCTCAAACCAGAGGTGTGATATTCCACTCCCGGGTAAGGATGGAGTGTGGACCAGGACTCAGTAAGCTGCATGCACCACACACACCCCATTTCCGAGGGACAGCTCAACGGTGCTCCCACTAGACAGAAGTGCAGGCACGACAGCATCTGTTCATGGCTGGAGTGGGGAGGGGGGTGGAATACCCAGTGCTGTAGGGGCAGATAGGGGTGGGTCTCTGGGCATAGGTAGGAGCCCATTGGTTGCAAGTCACCTGGGCTCACACACAGAGAGGGAGGTATATAAGGTGGGCACCATCTTAGAACAGAGTTCAGGCTGAGAGAGGAAGTGACAGAGCAGGGCCTCTGTGGAGCTCTGCTCCGGAGGCGGGCCTAGCCTGTGAGGCCAGAGCCAGCAGAAAAGACAGGAACAGAAAGGAAAGGAAGAAAGGAACAGAACACCAAGAGAGGCCCAGAGACACGAAGGCAGAAGGAACCTTATGGACCCAGGAGATTGCGGGTGACGGGTTGGCAGAACAGGGTACCGGATCCCAAATTGGTGGAGGCGACTAATCCTCAGCCAAAACCGGAGGTTGTGACCACATCTTGGTGCGACCCCTCACTACATCCACCAGGAAAGCATACCACATAGGGTCAGGGAAACCGGAGAGAGGTTTCGCCAACAGAAGGCCCGAGGAAGCTGGACAAAGGTGGGTCACTGGTGGGGACGGCCAGAGAAAGGAAAGGAAGGGAGTCCTGTGCCACGCTCTGGAATTGCCTGGGAGTTGGTCGAGCCCCTTGCCTGGTGGACGCAGCACGGCTTGGGCAGTCACCGCCGGTACCGAGGTGACTAGGACCAGTAAAGAACTGTGAGTAAAGCATTGGAAACTGCAACCAAACGTCTCTGTGTTTCATCGCCGCACCATTAGTACTGGGACGCTCACACCATTACTCCCATCTTCCACACTAGCTGCCCTGGGGCTGCACTCTTCCCGTGGGGAGTCACACTACCTAAGCTGCGTATACCATCAGCCCCAGCGGTCTGCCTTGCAGCGGCGGTTCCCACTGACCGCAATCCACGGGTGGCGTAGTCGGACAATTACAATACAAATAGACTGCCACTGGTTTGACCGCCCTGGGCACGGACCGGGTCACCGCCACGGAGAACTACAACCCCCAGCGATCCGGCTCCGGGTATCCCCCTGCACAGCACAGGCCCAGGGGGCGTGTCAACTTTGGCGTAGTCGGCAGGATCGAGACCAACCCGCCACAAACGGGTATTGCGTGCCTGAAGAAAATTGTACATGTACCTGGAAAAGAAGTCTCCCTCCATTTCCCGAAGTTTCCCGCCGTCCGGAGTCGTTTCCCGCCATCCAGAGCCGATTCCCGCCATCAGACGCCATCTTGGACCGTTTCCCGCCATCGGACGCCATCTTAGGTCGTTTCCCGCCATCCGCCGTCGTTTTCCAGCCATCGGGCACCATCTTCGGGACGCCGCGCGGGAAGAAGAGGGGCGTGGACGCCGAAAGCGCGCGAGATCCGAAGCTCCGCCCCACGCACTGACGCTGCGTAAGATCCTGGAACGGAGGGAGAGGGAGTGACGCTGACATCACAGGAGCGCGACGCAAGGTCCTCAACCCCGACGATCGACTGCGGAGCCGCGGCCTATGGAGGAAGATCAACGCAAGGTAGGCCACGGTCCACCAGGGGGGAGGAGGACACCAGGAACGGAGAGCAAGATGGCGGACTGGCAGCAGACTAAGCTGCCCAGCATCGGCAGTGCCCCAGCCGTCACAGGCCCAGGGGGCGCGTCATATACATCAATCATAGCAGACCAAGTCGAAATCTATGCAGTTCTCTGGATGCTAGGCCGGAGCCGTCATTCCATGGAGCCCATATTTTTTCAAATTTAGAGATGGCCTTCCTTTTCAGATATATACTTTTTTCCAGATTTAATAACCAATTAATCTTATTTATAAATTCCGTCACCGTGGGCGCCTGCTCTGTTGACCAATGTTGGGCTATTAGTTTCCTGGCCATGTATAACATGCGTGCCACCGCTATTTTGCCATGTTCGTCAGTGCTCAGATCTTCTATATATCCCAGTATACATACTAATGGTGAGGGATCTGAATCGACTGAGTATGCTCTATCAATGATCGCTATTACATCCCGCCAGAAGTTTTCCAGAGCAGGGCAGGTCCACATCATATGAAGCATGTTAGCCGGGGATGTTTCACATCTAGCACATAGGGAGTCTGGTTGAAGCCCTATATCGTGGAGAAATTGGGGTGTTCTATATCAGTGGTCCCCAACCTTTTTTGCACCAGGGACCGGCTTGAAGCAAGATCATTTTTCCATGGCCCAGCAAGGAGGGGGTGGGGTGGGCAGGGCTTTGGTCATATGGGGGCGGGGTAATGGAGGGATTTGGAGTTTAGTGCATACTTATCATATAGTGTAGACCAGGTCCCCGCCAGGAGCTATGCCAGGAGCCCCACATAATGTGCTGTGCCAGGAGCCGCATCACTGAGGCCCCATCACGCCCTGCAGCAGGGCAGGGCAGCTGTCCTGACAGCTGCTGTTCAGCTGCATTTACTTCATCCCAGGGGCGGACACAGACTGTAGTGGGCCCCTGTGCAAGAAATTTTTGGGGGCCCCCCCCGCCCTTCATAACGCAACAAAGTTATGTAAACATAACCCCCCCATGTGCATCTCTCACCCCCCATGTGCAGCTCACCCCCGTGCATCTCTCATCCCCCTCCGTGCATCTCTCATCCCCCTCCGTGCATCTCTAATCCACCCCCCGTGCATCTCTCATCCACCCCCCGTGCATCTCTCATCCACCCCCCGTGCATCTCTCATCCCCCCCGTGCATCTCTCACCCCCCCGTGCATCTCTCATCCACCCCCCGTGCATCTCTCATCCCCCCCGTGCATCTCTCACCCCCCCGTGCATCTCTCATCCCCCCCGTGCATCTCTCACCCCCCCGTGCATCTCTCATCTCTTCCCTCCCTCCCATGTGCATCTCTCATCTCTCCCCTCCCCCCATGTGCATCTCTCATCTCTCCCCTCCCCCCATGTGCATCTCTCATCTCTCCCCTCCCCCCATGTGGATCTCTCATCTCTCCCCTCCCCCATGTGCATCTCTCATCTCTCCCCTCCCCCCCATGTGGATCTCTCATCTCTCCCCTCCCCCATGTGCATCTCTCATCTCTCCCCTCCCCCCCATGTGGATCTCTCATCTCTCCCCTCCCCCATGTGCATCTCTCATCTCTCCCCTCCCCCCATGTGCATCTCCCATTCCCCCCACTCCTAGTTAATTGTATTTAAAAAAATATAAAACTTGTTATACTTACCCCCATGCGATCCCTGCAGAATCCTGGCGCTCGTCCAAATCGCTGACACCAGGTTCTCCTGACTTCCGGCCATGTGACGGCGCCGTCACATGACCGGAAGTCAGGGGAATCATGAAGGTGCTGCCGCAGCAGCGCAGCGCTAAGATGTTCCGGACCCGGCGCTTAGCATGCGGCCGGGGGCCCCATGAGGAGAGAGACGCACAAGAGGGGGGCTCCGAGGGGGCTCCTACTGGCCGGGCCCCATACTGGAGTCAGGGCAGTCATGCCCTGATGGCGGCCCTGCTGGAGGCTGGAGGGGCCCCCTCTCCCCGCGGACCGGCTGAAAAACCCCAACGGCCCGGTCCTGGTCCACGGACCGGCGGTTGGGGACCTCTGTTCTATATGACTGGTGCAGCACCTGTAAGTGGGAGAATCTATGGGACTCACTCAGAGATAACTGGGGAACTCTTTCCAGTATTTCAGACCACAGCCCCTCTTCAATAGGGCCTATCAAGCCCTCCCATTTTTCTTTTGATCTTATGGGGTGTTTTGCTAATACCAGGTCCAGCAGACCCCTATAAAGCAATGAGATTAGCCCCCCAGAATTATGTGAGCTAGCCATTCTCTGTATTATAGCATTTTGAGGAACTCCATTATTTAGGACAAGACCCTCTGCCTGATATGCATGTCGTAACTGAAGGTACTTATAAAATTCGGTGTTGGGCAGTCCATATTCATTTTGTATCTGTGAAAACTCCTTGAGTGAATCTCCCGCTAAAACATGATACATATGAGTTTTAGTAAATTCTCCATTTCAAGAGTTTTTGAATAAGACGTCACCCAAAATATTTTCTGTAAACATAGGCATCTCTTAGTGAGAAGACCCAGGTAACCACCTCTGTCCGTATACTGTATTATGGGAGGAAGGTCCTCCCATGGCATTCCCTGTTATTACCCAAAGAAATGAGACACTCCAAAAGAATGGCTCCCGCTTTGTAGGACTTAGCACAAATAGTGAACACTGAAATGGAAATGTTTGACACCCTTGACTAATCTGTGGAGGTTAGAAACCGAACTGCATCTGAAGGTAAATTAGCTCACTTTTGATAAGATCGCTAACAAAAGGACAAACCCTTCCAGACAAAAATGTGAACATGTACACTTTTTTAATTAAGACCTACATGCACATTACAAAACAGTCAGCAGAGGCCACATCTAACGTACATGGGTGTCTCCTGACTTGCTCCCAACAGATTTGAGGCACTAGAGTCCGATGGGCCACGATGCAAAATTTGGACCAGGACCCCCCCCCCCCCCTCCGCTGCATGTTGGTAAGATGTATGGGCTCTTGTAGTGTTCTAAGTCATATAAAGACATACGTGTTCCCCATCCCCATTCATTATGCAGTAATGTGCCCCATCCCCGTTCGTTATGTAGTAATGTGCCCCATCCTGGGCCCCTTCCATGTATATATGTAAGTCCATCCTGGGCTCCTTCCCGGTATATATGTTCCCCATTCTGTGCCCCTTCCAGGTGTATATGTCCCCCTTCTTGGTATACATGTCCCCCATCCTGGGCCCCTTCTTGGTATACATGTCCCCCATCCTGGGCCCCTTCTTGGTATACATGTCCCCCATCCTGGTATATATGTCCCAAATCCTGATATAGATGTATGTGACATGCAGAAGTAGCGCTGTTGCTTTAAAAGCATCCAGCAACTATTAGAAGTAACACAGTCACAGGATACAGGGAGGGTTTTAGCAGAGCCCCAGGGGGATTGTGGGGAAGTTGTTACCTGTCTGGCTGGAGCCTAAGAGAAAGGTGGTGTGTGTGTTCTATATCTCACAGAAGCGCCCCTGCAAGTGAAAAGGTTTCAAGTCAGGAGTGAAGCTAAGCACAGGTCAGGTAGAGTTCCTAAACTAGCAGTGCAGAGTATTGTCAGGCAGAAAGATAAGAACTGGAAGAAATGGTGTCACAGGAATCATCTCCCTCAGCAAACCCTCCCCCCTCCTCCATCTCACTGTGCTGTAAAGAATGCTGTGTTCATTAATGTGCCTTTGCATTAGAACTTGCTGTCCAGTACTACTGGGAAGATTGTGAACTGCTTTGCTGCTAAGGAAACTGTACTGTTTGTCACTGGAGTCTGTTGCTCATAAGGCTTAACTTACACTGGCTGTGCGGCTTCTTATATAATGCTACTGTTCTACTGTTTATGAGGACTCTTGTCAAGTGTATCTGGTCAGCAAGTGAAACAACCTACATGTCTGTGCCTGAGGGTCAATACCCCTGTGAGCCTGAGAGAAGCTGCAGCACATGGTCTATGGTCGCCCTGAGTAACGGTTCCCCCAGGATTCCAAAGAATTCATGTAACCTGTATCGCCCCTATGTGAACCTAGCAGCGTGCGTGTAACATTGGTGGTCCGTACTTGGAATCCTGAGCGGGAATTAGCGTGTAGAGGGAGAAGAGGAAAAGTGTCTGGAAAAAGACAGCAACACAGCACCTCAACTCAACTCTGCTACACCAGTTAAAGGGGACCAGCCCTGAAGAAAACTCACTAGCAGCAATGGATGTGGAAATACAAATGGACAGAATTAGTGAGCTGCTTCTTCAGTTAACCTGTGAAGAATTGAGAACAGTAGCAGAACATATAAAGATGTCAGAAGAACAGATTTCCAAAGCACACAACCGCAGGCAACTGTTAGCTGCCATTAATGCAAAAATGGATGAGCTGGGGAAGAAAGAAGTTGAAGACGTCATGGGGACATTCCTCCAGGAGCTAACACAGTTTCTAACCAAGTTGAAGTTGGAGGATGGAGGGGCAGCACCAATTACCAAAAGCGGGAATCTCCGTCCGCAAACAGAACTACAGGAATTGAAAGAACAATTCAAAGCTCTAAAAACAGCCCTGCAGGAATCGACCAAAACCTCTGAAAGGGTGATAGACTCAGACAGGACCTTTAACCTGCTCGGGTTAGATAAATCAGGGAGACAGTCCTCTCTAACACCACAAATCATGATAAGGAAAGAATTCAAGATCCTGGGACAGATTGGAGAGTGTGAACAGAAAGAGAGACTGTCTTATATGAACTTATTGCACCAGATCGATGCAGGCTTACAGAAAGGCTACAAGCCAGATGAGATCGTTGAGAGGGTGGTGAAAGCGATCAGCCCAGGACTGAGCCTCCGTAGTATGCTAGAAATGAAGAGTCAACTGACCTTGCAACAGCTGAAGATGATTTTAAAAGGGCAGTATAAAGAAGAGAGTACTTCAAAATTGTTCCACCGACTCATTAACCTCTCACAGAAAAATAATGAGCACCCCAAAGTTTCTTGTTCAGAGCAATTGAACTGAAGGATAGACTGTTGTTTGGATCCAGAGATGTAGAAACGGAAGAGAATTTGAGAACCAGCTCTTTGCCAAGCTAGGAAAGTACTGTAGAATTTAGAGATCACAGATCTCACAATGCTGTATCACCCAGAGGGTAAAAGACAAGTGAAACGTTTTAACCGGACATTGTTGTCGATGTTGCACACTTTAACAGCTGATGAGAAGAAATACTGGAAGAGTTCTCTGTCAAAAGTGGTACATGCCTATAACTGTACAAAGAGCGATGCAACGGGTTACTCACCCTTTTTCCTATTGTATGGAAATGGGAGACAAGAAAACCAGAATAGTCCATCGGAATTTACTACTACCCTGTGATTATCTCCCACCACAACAAGACTTCCCAGAAGTAGACCGACATCATCCGAGATCGACTAAGGGACCACCACAGACTGAAGCTCCAGAGGTGGATAGTGACCTTGAAAGTTCCTATGGAGAAGAACACACCGTTGTTTTTCTCGGACCGGCAAGGAGAGGGATGTACCATCCTCAGGAGAGTGAACTAAGTCCTGAGGCTCCAGAGTTTGTACCAAGGAGTACAGATGAAGTCCAATTCTGATCTGATGATCGAACACCGGCCCCTGAAGAGACCGATCGACACTCAGGAGGAGCGGAATTACCAGACCGTGCGGAAACAAGCGACTCAGGAGAAGTACAGGAACTTACAGAGGCAGCTCCAAGAGCATCTGAGGAAGCACGGGAAATGAGTGCGGCGGGAGAAACTCCTGTGACCGAAGATCCCGTGGTATCTGAGGAACAACCTGCCAGGAGGAAGTCGACTCGAGAAGTGAGGAGGCCCGTGATGCTGACGTATGAGACACTTGGTGAACTGAGTCAAGTGCCAAGGACTGTCGACTGGAAACAGGTATCTTTGCCTTCGGACCAGGTAAGCCCACTCGAGTGGTATTCACCACCGAGAGGCAGTATGGAAGATGTTGCCTGGTGGAAAGACTTGTTTTCATGCTTTGATTTTTCTTAAAAGACTTTGTAGAAACAAAGAACTGTTAAAGCATAGATAGAGAGAGCTGGTTGAAAATGTACGAAAAGCTCCAGCTGAAGAGATGCTGATTGTTTTAATGGCGTTAATTGTTTATTTATTACAGGCATCCTACAAGAAAAAGGTCGTAAGAATAGGTTGTTATCAATGTTTATGAATGTTATACCAATTTGTCAATGACAATTTGTATATAAAGCTATCCAACTTTCACCACAGTCTCAGTATTCGCTGACTAGCAGACACTGCTACTGGGCACAAAGTATTTCCTGGGCTAGATGCAGTTAAAAATTTGTAATTAGATACTCTCGTTGGATGCTGAGAAAGCATTCCATAGAGTCTCCTGGCACGCCATATATTATTCTCTTAAAAAGCTTGGGGTAGGGGTCTAGGGGACCCTTTTATAGCCAAAATCACGGCCCTGTATCGCAATACGTCACCTAGGCTGAAGATAAATGGAACTGTAGCACCGTGAGGGCTCGGTTGCTACAGAGGTATTGCACCTCACCCAGAGGTGTGATATCTCACTCTCAGGTAAGGATGGAGTGTGGATCAGGACTCGACACCTGCATGCATTACACCACATTGCCATGGGGCAGGGCGACCAATATGCCCCTGAGATGGGCACGACAGTCCCTGTCCCTGGCTGGAGTGGGGGGAGGGAACACTGAGGAAGTGGAACCCTGTAGTGCAGGAGCAGGGAGGAAGCAGTTCCTGGGTGCATTGAGAAGGGAGTATAAAAGGTGGGCACCATCTTAGTTCAGTGCAGAGAAGTCTGAGCAGAAGTGACAGGGAGCAGGGGCTCTGCATGAGCTCTGCTCCGGAGGCGGGCCTAGTAACAGAGGCCCAGACCTGGAAGAGTGAGAAGGAAGGAAGAGGAGCGGAGAAGGCTCCAGGAACGAGGAACGAAGGGATCTCAGGGGTGCGGACGGGCGAGTCGCCACCGCACGCCCGAATCCACCTGCGTGGAGGGGTGAGGCCAAAGGGGGAAACCGGACCCCGAAACTAGTGGAGGCGGGAAACGACCCTCAGCTAGAAACCGGAGGCTGTGACATTTTATGTGGCGCAGCCCCTCGCTACACCCGCTAGGAAGGCACCACATAGGGTCAGGGAAACTGGCGCCAAGTTTACCAAGAGGAGGCCCGAGGCAGTCGGACAGAAGGGTTGGTAAGAAAGGCCAGACAAAGGACACACAAAGGGGGTCCTGTGAAGCGCTCCAAATTTATCTGGGAGTTGTCTGAGCCCCTCACCTGGTGAGCACAGTACGACGTGGGCAGCCGTTACCTGCAGACGTGATCTGGATAATAAGAACTGTGAGTAAAGGCCCTGGACTGCATCATTGACTCCGTGTCGTTACTGCTGCTGCCCTGCACCATCACCCCCATCCTCCACATACACTGCCCTGAGGCTATACTCCTCCCGTGGGGAGTTATGCTACGCTCTGCTGCACCCACAACACCAGCCTCAGCAGTCTGCCCTGCAGCGGCGGTTCACTCTGACCGCAATCCACGGTTGGCGTAGTCGGACGTTTAAGCATCAAAACCACATAAATAGTTCCGCCACTGGTTTGACCGCTCTGAGCCACGGAACCGGGTCGCCGCCACGGAGACTACAACCACCAGCATCCACCAAAAAGGGTCCGGCTCCGGGTGTCCCAAGGCCCAGGGGGCGCGTCAGAACATTTTCATCACCTTTCATAATCACCAATGGGACAAGGCAGGGATGTCCTCTGTCCCCTCTCTTATACATCCTAGTGACGGAGCACCTGCTCTCATCAATTCGCCATAACCCCAATATTAGGTGGATTGAGGTGGGAGGCACCGAGTACAAGTGCTCTCTATTTGCTGATGATGTACTAGTATATATCACTCAATCACATATATCCATCCCTGCTGTTATGGCTGAAATAGATCACTTTGTTACATGGTCAAATTTTAAAATCAATGCAGCGAAGTCTGAGGCCCTCGATGTCTCCCTCCCCAAATCCATACAGGATTCCATCCAGTCCAACTTTCCCTTTGCCTGGCCCTCACAGGGTATCAAATACTTAGGAATTCCTATTCATAGAGATCTCTCCCGTCTATGTTATCTTAATTTTGGGCCCTTTATTGAACAACTCCATACAGACCATGGTTGGCAAGTTAGAACTGTAAGATTCACTACGTGAACCACTGGTGTTTTGTGGAAAAGCACATGTACACTGTGTTCCAAATTATTATGCAAAAAGTGTTTAGGAGTGATAAGGGAAGAATTTGTTTGTTTGTCAGTTAAACTCATTGATGGTGATGTGTGTCAGGGCTCTTTATATCACTGTAAGCAATTGCAGACACCTGTGCTAATTAGTTTGGCAGGTTGTCATAGCAGCAGACAAGTTTTTGAAGCTGCTGGTGCCTCCAACGTCCCCCGAACAACAAGATGCAGGGTCCTTCAGAGGTTTGCAGCTGTGCATACGCCATCCTGTCGACCTCCTCTATCCACTGCACACAAGCAGAAACAGCTCCAGTGGGCCAAACAATACATGAAGACTGATTTCAAAACTGTTTTGTTCACGGATGAGTGCCGTGCAACGCTCGATGGTCCAGATGGATGGAGTGGAGGATGGCTGGTTGATGGACACCCCACGCAAACACGGCTACAGCGCCAACAAGGAGGAGGTGGAGTAATGTTTTGGGCTGGAATCATGGGGAGAGAGATTGTCGGCCCTTTAGGATCCCTGAAGGGGTAAAGATGAACTCCATAATGTATGTGGAGTTTCTCAAACAGCACTTCCTGCCATGGTTCAAAAAGAAGAACCGTGTATTCCACAGCAAGATAATTTTCATGCATGATAATGCACAGTCTCATGCTGCACATAACACATCTGCATCTCTGGCTGATATGGGCATAAAAGGGGACAAACTTATAGTGTGACCCCCCTGACCTCTACCCCATTCAGAACCTCTGGAGCATCATCAAAAGGAGTGTCTATGATGGCGGGAGGCAGTTCACATCTAAGCAACAGCTCTAGGAGGGTATTCTGTCCTCATGCAAAACAATTGAAGCAGAAACCATCCAAAACCTGACAAATTCAATGGACAAGAGAGTTCAGAAGCTCCTTTCGTACAAGGGGTCGTATGTGCAAATGTAACATCACCTAGAATAAAGTTTTGAGTTGAAAACTGTTTGATTTCAGTTTGTAATAACCTGCTAATGCTTATAATTTCAAAAATGACAATTTTTTTGGTCTTTATTAAATTGAAAAGGTTGATCGAAGAGTGTGGGGGATCTAAGAGTGTGGCAACCCAGTAGTCAGGATTACTTCGAATTCTGACAATCTGAGGATCATGTTGCAGGTAGTGCAGCAAGAAGGCACTCATGTGTCTTGCGCATCTCGGAGCCCCAAAATTATTTTCCGGGCTAGATGCAGCTAAAAATTATTATTAATTTTAAATCTGGTGGAGCTTAGTATAGATGGCCTAATAGAATCAGTGCTGCACACTGCTACAAAGCCCAAATTATTTTCCAGCCAAGATACAGATAAACATGATTAGTAATTTTAAATCTGGTGGAGCTTAGTATAGATGGCCTAATAGAATCAGTACTGCACACTGCTACAAAGCCCAAATTATTTTCCAGCCAAGATACAGATAAACATGATTAGTAATTTTAAATCTGGTGGAGCTTAGTATAGATGGCCTAATAGAATCAGTACTGCACACTGCTACAAAGCCCAAATTATTTTCCAACCAAGATACAGATAAACATGATTAGTAATTTGAAAGCTTAAAACGGTTGGTGAGGTGATTTTAACCAATCATCAAGCTTTTACTCTCCCCAGGATGACACAGGGGTAGAAAAGTCGTTTCGGATCCATGATTTGTTCATCTTTATGAACGTGAGTCTGTCTACATTATCAGTGGAGAGCCGCGTGCGCTTATCTGTCAGCACACCACCAGCAGCGCTGAACACACGTTCAGACAGAACGCTGGCTGCGGGGCATGACAAGATCTCCAAGACGTAAGTGGCTAGCTCCGGCCATTTATCCAGATTGGAAGCCCAAAAAGAGCAAGGGTCCAGTGACACAGTCATGGCTTCAATGTTTACTTGGAGATACTCCTGTACCATCGTCTCTAGCCGTTGACTATGTGTCAGACTTCTTGTCTCCTGTGGCCTTGCAAAGGATGGGCTCAAAAAGTGGTGAAATGATTCCGCAAAATTGATGTTACCAGCAGATACTGTGTTTCTGTTACGGTTTGAGTGCTGAACACTCGACGGTCCCACGGTTGGCAAGTTGGAACTGTGAGATTCACTACGTGCACCACTCGTGTTTTGTGGAAAAGCACATGTAAGATTCTGCAACAGTCTCTGCTGATACTCCTGCATGCGTGCATCCGTTTCTATGGCAGGAATAATTTCTGCAAATTTACTTTTGTACCGGGGATCTAACAGTGTGGCAACCCAGTAGTCAGGATTATTTCTAATTCTCACAATTCGAGGGTCATGTTGCAGGTAGTGCAGCAAGAAGGCACTCATGTGTCTTGCGCATCCAGGAGCACCAAGTCCCTGTTGTGTTGGTGGCGAGGTAACAATCATGCTTCCTTCCTCTGTCCTCACCCCCCAACCTCGCACAACAGAAATGTGATCAAGGTCTCCCTCATCTGATGAGTCTTCCATCAGTTCGTCCTCCACTTCTTCCTGGGCTCCTGCACCTTCCTCACTAGCTTGGCTGCTACCATGCGCCCTGGTAAAACCATCTCCCCCACCCTCACATGCCTGCCGCCTTGGTACTGCCGACCGTCTGGACCTTGCAGATGTTAGCCCTTCCGCATACAACTCCTCCTCCTCTACTTCCTCCACCTCCTCTTGTGCCACCACCTGACTCCGAATTCTGTTTAACATGTGCTCCAGCATGTAAATCACCGGAATAGTCATGCTGATAATGGCATCGTCAGCACTAAACATCTTCGTCGCCATTTGAAAACTGTGCAGAAGGGTGCATAGGTCCCTGATCTGAGACCACTCCTCCAGCGTGATTTGCCCCACCTCTGGATCTCGTTGGCCCAGGCTATACGTCAGAACGTATTGCACCAGGGCTTGTCGGTGCTGCCACAGTCGCTGCAACATGTGCAGAGTTGAATTCCACCGGGTAGGCACATCGCATTTTAGCCGGTGAAGTGGCAGGCCCGACTTCTGTAGAGATGTAAGTCGCTGAGCTGCGGGATGCAAACGGCGGAAGTGAGCACACAGCGACCGTGCCCTCTGCAGAAGGCCACCTAGTCCGGGATAGTGAGCTAAAAATTGCTGGACAACCAGGTTCAACACGTGAGCCATACAAGGCACGTGTGTGACATTGCCCCGGCGAAGGGCCGCACCCAGGTTTGCAGCATTGTCGCACACGGCCTTCCCTGGTTTCAGGTCCAGTGGAGACAACCATTCATGAAATTGGTTCTCCAGAGCTGACCACAACTCCTCAGCTGTGTGACTCACATTTCCCAGACATTTCAAAGTAAAAACCGCCTGATGACGTTGAGCCCTACTGCCAGCATAGTAAGGAGGTGTGCAGGATCCCTTCTGCGCAGTTAAAAAGCTTGTGGCATGACCAGACAGGCTTTGGGTGCAGGTGGAGGACCGAGAGGAGGTTGAGGAGGCAGAAGCAGTGGAGGAACTTTGAGATAAAGAGGATTGACGCACAACTCGTGGGGACGGCAAGACTTGGACAGCAGCCCCTTGTCCTGCTGTCACCATAGTTACCCAGTGCCCAGTCAGCGACATGTAACGCCCCTGTCCATGCCTACTCGTCCAAGTGTCTGTGGTGAAATGCACCCTGTCACACACAGAGTTTCTCAAAGAAGCAGTGATGTTGTGTGCGACATGCTGGTGGAGCGCAGGCACACCTTTTTTTGAGAAGTAGTGCCGACTGGGCATCTGATACTGGGGCACTGCGACGGACATAAGGTCTCGAAAATCCTCTGTGTCCACCAGGCGGAACGGCAGCATTTCTGTAGCCAAGAGCTTGCAGATGGTGAAATTCAACCTCTTAGCTTTCTCATGGCTAGGAGGAAATGGTCTTTTACTTGTCCACATCTGAGGGACCGAGGGCTGGCTGTTGTGCTTAGACGGGGTTGATAAGGGTGTCCCCAGCAAACTGCCGGTCTGTGAGGAAGATGCAGGCGGACATGTTAGGTTGCCTTGATCCAAAGGTGGTGCTATCGATGTCGGACAGCGCTCAACACCAGCTGGTGTTACCACCTCCAAAGAAAATGATGACCTGCCAATCACGCTGGCTGTTGCGGGTAAAGAGGTGGCAGGTCTGCGTCCCAAAACAGGTGTGACTGCTGTCCCCCCAGTCACAGAGGATGAAGAGGCCGCGGATGCACAAGATGTGGCAGACGGTGGTTGGCCCGGCCGACTAGGCCGCATTGTAGCACAGTGAGCTTCCCACTGCAACTTATGCTTCATGTCCATGTGCCGGTTCATGCATGAAGTACTCAAACTATGTATTTTTTGGCCTCTACTTAGCTTTTGCTGACAAATGTTACAGATAACACGAGTTGGGTCATCTTTATCGATCTGAAAAAATGCCCAGGCTATGCAAGGCTTAGCACCCATGCGACCTGAAGAGCCACCACGACTTGTGGTAAGAGGCAGAGTTGTGTTTGAGGATGCAGTTGTTGACGTGCTTCCAGTACTACGTTTCTGTCCAGGAAGGCGCAACCTGACCTCGTCGTCACTAGCATTCTCCTCCACCTCCTCTGCTGACCTCATCTCTTGGCTGACTGTGGGTTGACAGTAAGTGGGATCTCCAACCTCATCATCATCACCCTGTGTGTTATCACACCCGTCGTCCTCAGAGCCAACCTGTTCCTGCCCTGACAAAAAACTAAAGTTGTCGCTCCAATCAGGTATTTGAGTCTCATCATCGTCTTCCTCATTGTCTCCACCAACAGGAGTTACAGTTTGGGAATGAGGGTCTACATTATGGTCAGAACCTTCTGCGTCTGGTCCTGGATCCGACTCATAAAGATTCTGGGCATCAGTGCAGATCATTTCCTCGTCTGGATTCACAGAAGCGCTGGAGCCGACCTCTGATTCCCAGGCTATAGTATGAGTAAACAGCTCTGCAGACTCAACCATCTGTTCTACCTCATACTCAGATGGGCAGCTGGAGATTTGGGAGCTGTGAGGAAGCAAGTGCGATTGGGGTGACACCTCTGAGGACTGGAGTATTTGTGATGTTGAAGATGATGTGGAGGAGAGCCCACTTAAAGGAGCACTTGATATCCGTTGAAGCACCTGCTGTTTTTGTGCCTCATCTGGAATTTGTAGCGATTAGCGTGGCCGTAAGAAAGGGATCTTATCACATTGTCCGCTAAAAGAAGTAGACATTTTAGTTTGGCTGGAAGATGGTCTTTCTTCTGCAGATGTTACTGTTGCTTTAACACCTACCTCACGGTCACAACCTTTTTTCCCCTTCCCAACACACCTATTCCCCTTTCCACCAGCAGCAGGCCTTTTTCCACTCATTTTGGTGGTTAACTAATTCACAACTCTGGAGTTGTTTGCACAAAAAAACAATGGATGGTAACCGAGCAGAGCTGAGTGGCCAAACTGTGGTATTAGGCCAAAACTATTGGCTGGGTTAGATGCAGAAAAAAATTATATTCAATTTGCAACCTGATGGAGGTCAGTATAGATGGACTAATAGACCAAGTCCCACACACTGCTAGAAGCCCAAATATTTTTTCAGAGCTAGATGCAGAAAAAAATTATATTCAATTTGCAACCTGATGGAGGTCTGTATAGATGGACTAATAGAACAAGTCCCACACATTGCTAGAAGCCCAAATATTTTTTCAGAGCTAGATGCAGATAAAAATTATTTTTAATTTGCAACCTGATGGAGGTCAGTATAGATGGACTAATAGGCCAAGTCCCACACACTGCTAGAAGGCCAAATATTTTTTCAGAGCTAGATGCAGAAAAAAATTATATTCAATTTGCAACCAGGTGGAGGTCAGTATAGATGGACTAATAGAACAAGTCCCACATACTGCTAGAAGCCCAAATATTTTTTCAGAGCTAGATGCAGATAAAAATTATTTTTAATTTGCAACCTGATGGAGGTCAGTATAGATGGACTAATAGACCAAGTCCCACACACTGCTAGAAGCCCAAATATTTTTTCAGAGCTAGATGCAGAAAAAAATTATATTCAATTTGCAACCTGATGGAGGTCAGTATAGATGGACTAATAGACCAAGTCCCACACACTGCTAGAAGCCCAAATATTTTTTCAGAGCTAGATGCAGAAAAAAATTATATTCAATTTGCAACCTGATGGAGGTCTGTATAGATGGACTAATAGAACAAGTCCCACACATTGCTAGAAGCCCAAATATTTTTTCAGAGCTAGATGCAGATAAAAATTATTTTTAATTTGCAACCTGATGGAGGTCAGTATAGATGGACTAATAGGCCAAGTCCCACACACTGCTAGAAGGCCAAATATTTTTTCAGAGCTAGATGCAGAAAAAAATTATATTCAATTTGCAACCAGGTGGAGGTCAGTATAGATGGACTAATAGAACAAGTCCCACATACTGCTAGAAGCCCAAATATTTTTTCAGAGCTAGATGCAGATAAAAATTATTTTTAATTTGCAACCTGATGGAGGTCAGTATAGATGGACTAATAGACCAAGTCCCACACACTGCTAGAAGCCCAAATATTTTTTCAGAGCTAGATGCAGAAAAAAATTATATTCAATTTGCAACCTGATGGAGGTCAGTATAGATGGACTAATAGACCAAGTCCCACACACTGCTAGAAGCCCAAATATTTTTTCAGAGCTAGATGCAGAAAAAAATTATATTCAATTTGCAACCTGATGGAGGTCAGTATAGATGGACTAATAGACCAAGTCCCACACACTGCTAGAAGTCCAAATATTTTTTCAGAGCTAGATGCAGATAAAAATTATTTTTAATTTGCAACCTGATGGAGGTCAGTATAGATGGACTAATAGAACAAGTCCCACACACTGCTAGAAGCCCAAATATTTTTTCACAGCTAGATGCATAAAAAAATTATATTCAATTTGCAACCTGATGGAGGTCGGTATAGATGGACTAATAGAACAAGTCCCACACACTGCTAGAAGCCCAAATATTTTTTCACAGCTAGATGCATAAAAAAATTATATTCAATTTGCAACCTGATGGAGGTCAGTATAGATGGACTAATAGACCAAGTCCCACACACTGCTAGAAGCCCAAATATTTTTTCTGAGCTAGATGCAGAAAAAAATTATATTCAATTTGCAACCAGGTGGAGGTCAGTATAGATGGACTAATAGAACAAGTCCCACACACTGCTAGAAGCCCAAATATTTTTTCAGAGCTAGATGCAGATAAAAATTATTTTTAATTTGCAACCTGATGGAGGTCAGTATAGATGGACTAATAGGCCAAGTCCCACACACTGCTAGAAGCCCAAATATTTTTTCAGAGCTAGATGCAGAAAAAATGATATTCAATTTACAACCAGGTGGAGGTCAGTATAGATGGACTAATAGAACAAGTCCCACACACTGCTAGAAGCCCAAATATTTTTTCAGAGCTAGATGCAGATAAAAATTATTTTTAATTTGCAACCTGATGGAGGTCAGTATAGATGGACTAATAGACCAAGTCCCACACACTGCTAGAAGCCCAAATATTTTTTCAGAGCTAGATGCAGAAAAAAATTATATTCAATTTGCAACCTGATGGAGGTCAGTATAGATGGACTAATATACCAAGTCCCACACACTGCTAGAAGCCCAAATATTTTTTCAGAGCTAGATGCAGAAAAAAATTATATTCAATTTGCAACCTGATGGAGGTCAGTATAGATGGACTAATAGACCAAGTCCCACACACTGCTAGAAGTCCAAATATGTTTTCAGAGCTAGATGCAGATAAAAATTATTTTTAATTTGCAACCTGATGGAGGTCAGTATAGATGGACTAATAGAACAAGTCCCACGTACTGCTAGAAGCCCAAATATTTTTTCACAGCTAGATGCATAAAAAAATTATATTCAATTTGCAACCTGATGGAGGTCAGTATAGATGGAGTAATAGAACAAGTCCCACACACTGCTAGAAGCCCAAATATTTTTTCACAGCTAGATGCATAAAAAAATTATATTCAATTTGCAACCTGATGGAGGTCAGTATAGATGGACTAATAGACCAAGTCCCACACACTGCTAGAAGCCCAAATATTTTTTCAGAGCTAGATGCAGAAAAAAATTATATTCAATTTGCAACCTGATGGAGGTCAGTATAGATGGACTAATAGACCAAGTCCCACACACTGCTAGAAGCCCAAATATTTTTTCAGAGCTAGATACAGAAAAAAATTATATTCAATTTGCAACCTGGTGGAGGTCAGTATAGATGGACTAATAGAACAAGTCCCACACACTGCTAGAAGCCCAAATATTTTTTCAGAGCTAGATGCAGAAAAAAATTATATTCAATTTGCAACCTGATGGAGGTCAGTATAGATGGACTAATATAATGATGCTATGCCCAAAAGGTTTTACTTCACTAGGTGCAGTAAAAAAATTGGTATTCTATACACAGGTGGTGTATCTTGCAACACAGATAGGCTACTCCACTGACTAACACACTCTGCAATAGGCCAAAAATGATTAGCTTTGCTAGATTTAGCCAAATGCTGTGAAAAAAACTTGCACAGCACTGGCACAGACCTGCCTGGCAAAAACTGATAGGAACTGATGTAACCTAGTCCTGAAAAGGACTGCAATTACAATTAGTCTTTACTCCCAACCTATCTATTTAAGAGCACAGACCTGCCTGATAAAAGTTGTAGGAAATGATGTAACCTAGTTCTTAAAAGGACTGCAATCACAACTATTCCCTACTCCCAAGCTATCTGTAGATTTGTGCGAAAATTGGCTTGAAATTAACAAGGTATAGCGCACACAGCAACAGCGGTGCCGTCTAACACGCAGCTGCAGCAGTGAGAAAATGGTGGCGTCGGGGAAAATGGCTGGGTCTTATAGGGCAAGGACATGTGACATACACTGCCAATGACACATGCCCTTGCTTGTGTTAAAAAAAGCACTTCGCTCCGTGTGTGTGCTGCTGATAGGCTGACAGATTGCAACTCCCCACTGTAAATGCGGGAAAGAGAAAAAAAAATGGAGATCTTCATTATTCCTGCAGAGATCCATCCCTTGCCCCTCCCCCCGCCCCGCTGTACATTCAAACTGCGTATTAACATTAATTTTTGATCATTACTGAGAAAAAATCCAGTTATGATTTTGGTGCACGAACAGTTATCGAACATAACCTCGAACAGCCGAATTTTTTTCAAATCGCTCGTGTTCGCCGAACGGCTCGAACACCGCCCAAAACAGCTCGAATTTGAGATTGGCGAACAGTTCGAGCCGAACAACGCTCATCTCTACCCAGGATGGGGGACATATATACTAGGATGGGAGACATCTCCCCCATCCTGGTATGTATGTCCCCCATCCCGGGCCCCTTCTTGGTATACATGTCCCTCATCCTAGTAAATATGTCCCTCATCCTGGTGTATATGTCCCAATTCCTGGTGTATATGTCTCCCATCCTGGTTCATATGTCCCCCATCCTGGGCCCCTTCCTGGTAGGGTGCTGGGATCGGCGGGCCACCCTCCAGCATGAACCCAGTCACGGTCGCACCAACTGAGGAGCCCGGCAGTGGCTTTCTCAAAGAGCACTAAACATCTGCTCAAGCCGAGCGCTCCTCTGTATGGGGGAGTCGGTAGCGATAGCTGCCAGCCGAACAATCTTTCGGCCATCAGATATCTAATGAGTATAGTCAGCTTTAGGTTGGTAAATTTCATCTGTTGATTTGCATTTATTAAGGTGACTTTGGGTCTGATAAGGCCCCAAAAATCCCAAAGTGTAGTACACTAGATAACAACCATATTTTTTATCAACTGTCAAATTGTTTCAATAGGTAGCAGGAAATAAATTAAATGCCAGATACGTACATGGCAAACAGTCACACAGCCATAGTTGCCGCACTCGATGTGTCCCTTCAAGAGCATTGATTACTTTGCTGCCAATTTCCTTTTTGGTGTTAGGCCTTTTTTCCAGCGATTACTTACTGTGTCTGTGGAGCCTTTAGGTTTCTTATAATCTCTTCCTAAAGTTTAATTAATAAGATTAGACGTCTTGACTTCTAAAATAATTCTTGTTATTAAACGTTTTTATACTCGTACAAACAGATAGATAAATTAATCCGTGCATTTCACGTTTTCTTATTATTTTCAAAATTTTCAAATAACGTTCAGTAATTTTCAAATTAAGTTCTTTACAGTTCACTTAACCCCTTAACAACATATGACATACTATGTCCATCATATGTTGTCTCCCTACCTCAGAGGTGGACTCGGAAGCTGAGCCTGCATCTTTCCCGGCAGATGATGGCTGTATTATTCAGCCATCATCTGCCTCTAACAGCCGTTGGTGGAGCGGCATTGACAGTGCACCATTCTAACTGTGATTTTCGCTATACACAGCGGTGCTATGTTTTAAAAAAATATGAAAAAAATAAAAAAACAAAATAAAAAGTTCAAATCACCCCTTTTTTCTCTCATTAAAAATGAAGAAATAATAAAAAAAAAAATCTAATTTAGGCTATATGCCCACGATGCATAAATGCTCCGGATTTTTCCTGAGCGTTTCTGCATCTCCCTGGCAGAAAAAACGCATGTGGATTGTACATGCGATTTCGCATGCTTGTTGTCAAGCGCTTTTCCAAGCGATTTTAGCATCACTTTGAAAAGTGCTTGACAACTTGGTTACACAATATAAATCCATGCAACCGGCATATATAGTGTGACCAAGTTATAGTTAAAAAGAATGGTAAAAAATAAACATTATACTCATCTTCTGATGGCCCCTGGTTTCCTTGTCTGGTGCGCCCAGTGTGTTGGACGGCTCACGGTGGTCTAAAAGGACCTTCCATGAAGTCATTTAGTCATGTGACAGGTCACGTGACCGCCGCCGTCAGCGGTCGCGTGGCCTATCACATGACTAAATGATGTCATGGAAGGTGCTTTTAGACCATCGCGAGCTGCTGGGGAGCCAGGACGCACCGGAGAGAAGACTGCGGGCCATCAGAAGGTGAGTACAATGTTTATTTTTTATTTTAAAATCTTTTTTTTTACAGGTTCTATGGTACCCGCGTCTGGAGGAGAGTCTCCTCTTCTCCACACCCGGGTACCATCCGCACATTGAATCGCGTAATATCTGCATGTGTACATGTAGTCATGCGGATATTAAGCGATTCAATGCAAGTCAATGGCGGCGAAAAAGCAGCGCTTACGCAACATTGATAGTGCTGCAGATTTTTCCGCAATGATAATCCGCAATGGAAATTTCGGCAGCATGTGCACAGCACATGCGGATTATCATTGGGGAACATGGCAGGCCTTCTACCAAGCATTTTTTAAGCGTTTCTGCGGCGGAATTGCCGCTGCAGAAACGCTTAAAAAAACGCATAGTGGGCACACAGCCTTAGTACCGCCATAATCGTAATGATTTGGGGAATCATAACGCCAGGTCATTTTTACAGTAAAATGAATGCTGTAAATTAAAAAACAAAAAAAACTATTGCTGAATTGCACTTTTTTGCTATTTCGCCACACTTCATTCAAAAGTACAACTCGTCTTGCAAAAAACAAGACCGCATATGGCTATGTTGATGGAAGAGTAAAAAAAGTTATGGCTCTTGGAATAAAAAACTAAAAATCACCAGTTTGAAAAATGTTTAAATGCTTTTATTTTTCATTTGATATTTAACTTGAATTTATTTGGATTTTTCTTTTTTTGCTTTTTTTAAATAATTATATTCATTCATTATTTAGCGATAGAGATCTAGGAGTTTGTATGAATCACATAGTAAAAATGTTTGTATGTGAACTTCTAGAAAGCGTGGGAGGAAGTTATTGCTGAGTAAACTTCAGGGACATATAAGACATTTCTTTTCTGAATAATGAGTCAGGATGATAAAGGCCATAAGAACTGAATGGCCATTCTGTACAAATATTGCATTTTCCTCTAATGACAATTCAATGCTATATGACATTGATGGAAGAAAATCCAAAGGTGATGGATAATACATAAGTAGGGCAGCATGGTGGCTCAGTGGTTAGCATTGTATTATGTGTAGGGCAGCACGGTGGCTCAGTGGTTAGCACTATTCCTTTGCAACTTTGGGATTTTGGGTGGGTTTAAACTCCACCTAGGACAACATCTGCAAGGAGTTTGTATGTTCTCCCTATGTTTGCGTGGGTTTCCTTCCACACTCCAGAGACATCCAGTCACAGCACCAATGCTATCATCTCACCCAGAATTAAAATGTGCAAAAATGTACAAAACCTTTACCATCTTTCTCCCTAAAGCAAAATTAGCAACAGGAACTTCCAATTCCCATGTGTCATTTATAATACTAGTGACTTCTTCTTCTGCGTCACAAGGGGCCTTTGGGCTTCTTAAAGGGGTTGTCTCATTTTTCGAAACGGGTAAAATTGCAAAATCAAGCAACTTTATAATTTAACTTTTATTAAAAATCCTCATTGTTCTGAAGACCGGATAGATTTTTTGAATTTTATTATTTACAGCACATTGTCAAAGTTACCATCCACCGCTGCAGTCTATCAGAGGTGGTGAATGGCCTAAGCAAAGAAAGCCGTTCTTGCAAGCTCTTTGCTATACAGCTTGTGAACGCTGCTCTGAAGCTGGCCGGAACGCTGGCTCCTTCGATGCTGCAGAGGCAAGGCTATCACTTCAGTTCAAGCCAGTGGCTCAACCATGCCCCTGGTCTGAACCGTCAATTAGGAGTGCACCGCCACTAGCAAGCAGGAAATTAGGAAGCAGTGCTCTCCTAAAAACAGAACGTGGGACAAACCCTTTAAGGCATCATTGCCCATGTGAATGCTCCAATTATTTGCTGTCTGGGGGCTTCCATTGATCCTTTACTGTTGCACATTCCTTTAAGGACTGCCAGTTCTGCAAGTTTTATATGGCAGCTCTGTTAAAGGACTGGCCGCTGTTAGGAAAGTAGCTCAGCTTAAAGTAAACGGGGCTGACCTGTAATATCTCACACAACCTTAGGAGATGCGGGGCACCGTTTTTGGCAGAAATCAGTCATGTTTTTCTAATTCTGTACATTGCATTTAAAACCTTTTTTTGCGGCACAGTTTATGTCAGAACTAGTAGCCAGGAGTCAGACTTTAGTAACAGAATTACTGATCACATATTCTCCATGTTACTTAGCAGAAAAAAAAACAATTGAGCTTTTGTGTGTATCACTCTATGGAAACCAAGCGTTAATGACTCAAAGGTAATTTGTGATCTCGGTGATGTTCATACACTCCAGCAATTTCTATTGTCTGCAGATTCATAGTTTTTGTTCTATTCTCCTATTCGTATCACGCTTCACTGAATATATTTTTTATTTAACAGATACATCTATGACTCAACTAATTATTAGTGTCTCACACTAGAGATCAGCAACTTAGCCTTCAGGCTCATGCACAGAGCATATTATGGTGGAGCGGTTCCTGATTACAGAGCCATATGAGCGTGCGCTGCCCCGGTCAATGGCAAATGTACAGAGATATCCCAGAACCTTCCCCGTACAGAGAGCGTCTTAACTACTGGGACAACCCCTTCACAAATCCTATGGTTCCCTCTTTTAAAATAACAATTCTACTCCCCTCCAGTGGCGGCACTATTCCCGGCACAATGTGACATCACGTGAACCCTGCGGCTAATCACTCTCCCCACTTTTGGACATATCACATACATCCGGTGGAAGAGAGAGAGCAGCAGTTCTCACTTCTCCCATATGTAAGTTGGCAGCAGGGTTCGCTTGATGTCACATTGTACCGGGAGAGCCAATGCCGACACCGCTGGAACAGTGCCGTCACGGGAGGGGAGTATAATTGTTGCTATTTTAAAAGGAGGAACCATACGGATTGAGAACTGATGAACAACCCCTTAAAGGAGTCTGCAAGTATGAACTCAGAGGCATACAGAGGTACAGTAGAGACCCCATGCACCTCTATGGCCACGAGCATGAGAACTTTGCATCGGAAGACTAATTTCAATTAGATACCGCTCTCTGATCTTAGAGATTGATCTGAAGTTTATCTAATGCACAAGGAATAATCATCCCAAATTCAACATTATACTTATACCAGAGGCGTTCCAAGGCTTTCCTGCACCCAGGACAGACAAAGATTCATTTTGGCTCCCCCCCCCACCCTTCACTCTTAAGCTTAGACCAGATGACGCGACCATGCCGCGGTCCTAGTGCAGCCGTGACACAATTTTTTAAAATTGACCGTTAAAAAATCACTTGACTTTGTAGTAGTGGTGGAGGTGAGGTGGAGGTCTACCCCTGATACTAAAAAGGGTTAAAAGCGCAATCCTGAAGTTAGACCCCTTTGGGGCTGCAGTTTGGCCTAGGTAGGGTTAACTGTGATAGCTGGCCCAGTAGAAAGAAGGTGAACTGAGTGCTAGTGTCAAGTGCAGGAAATGAGCACAGTTAGTAGTTGTGCAGTACTGCAGAAAGCAGCAGGCTCTGTAGGGGCTGCTAGGGTAGATGTGGGCCTAGTATCCCGGACAGTGGATTGCCAGAGAATCCCTCCACAGAGGCCCCTTAGCCGGCCTGGGAACCTTAAGAAAATCGTCGGGGGCACATTCTGTCTGCGAGGCTGCAGAAGAAGTCAGGACTCAAGTTCTAGGAGGTAGAGTTAATTGGGATCCAGATATACTGTCATTGGTGAGGAAGAGTCTCTAGGGCTAGAAAAGAAAGCAACAGAGATATTTCACCTACATCGGGAACTAATTGATAACAGCCCCTTTAAATACCCAAAGACCTCTCAAGAATATATGGCATTTATGCAGGATATCTGTATTCTCCAACTTTGGTTCTCTTTAATCTATATGTGGATAGAGGGATTACACATATGGTTAAAATGCTTTATATTTCTGCCTAAATTACTTACCTTACTGGGGCCGGACTTCCACAATGGGCAAGCATGTTCCGTGTGTAACATCTTGACCACGTTCTATCTTCCATATTATCTATATGATGTTCATATTTCTTTGATGGGTAGATTTAATATAGGTCATTGTAGTGAAATGTTAAGTGCTATAGTATGAGGAGGTAGCTTCAATTTAAGTACAAGTACAAGTTTAAGTACAAGTAAAATAGAGTACAATATTAAAGGATCTGGTTATATATACATTGGTGTCTGTAATGTGGATATATACTGCTGATGGGGTCTGGAATTACCGTATTTTTTGGATTATAAAACGCACCGGACCATAAGACGCACCTAGGTTTTAGAGGAGGAAAATAGAAAAAAAAATGTAAGCAAAAAAATGTGGTCATGATGCACTGTTAAGGAGGAGGGGATCTGATGCTGACACTGTTATGGGGGTAATGTCCCCCTATTCTGTTAATATCCCCCATCCTGGTATATATGGCCCCCTCCTTCCTGTTATACGTGGCCCTCATCACCATCCTGATATGCAAGGCACCCTCTTCCTAATATGTATGGTGCCTTCATTCCTCTTCCTGGTATGTATGGCACTCTTCATCCCTGTATGTATGCCCCCCCCTCATCCTGGTATGTATGGCCCCCTTCATCCCTGTATGTATGGCCCCCTTCTTCCCTGTATGTATGGCCCCCGTCTTCCCTGTATGTATGGCCCCCTTCATCCCTGTATGTATAGACCCCCTCATCCTTCATCTCCATATGTATGGCCCCTCTCATCCTGGTATGTATGGCCCCCTTCATCCCTGTATGTATGGCCCCCTTCTTCCCTGTATGTATGGCCCCCTTCATGCCTCATCCCTGTATGTATGGCCCCCCTCATGCCTCATCCCGGTATATATGGCCCCCCTCATCCTTGTATGCATGGCCCCCTTCATCCCTGTATGTATGGCCCCCTCATCCTGGTATGCTTGGCACCCCCTGATCCCCGTCACACTGCTCAAAAAAAAGTAAACTTTCATACTCACCTCCTCTCTCCTCCTGCACTGTGTCAAGCTCTGTGCCGGAATAGTCACTGCTCTCCATGCTGGGACTGTGTGCGTGGGGAGCAGTGACCATTCATCTCCCGAATAGTGCGCACACTGTAGCCACAGCGCAGCTCCTGCTGTGCTCGGCAGTCAGCATGCCTGCTATTAAAGGCCATGAATATTCACCATACCCATGGGAGACTCCTCTGTATACAACACTCCTCTCAGCCCCCGGTTTACAGACCCCTCTTGCAAAACATCAGTCCTCTCAGCCCCTGTATATCTGTATTTGCAGTACTAGAGGAGAAAAATACATCAACTGTCATTGAGAAACTGCACCCCCTTCTCCATTAAGAGTCTCTGGTATTCAGCCCAGTTTATTTAAATGCAGCAAACCAGACATGGCACATGGACAAGACAGTAGAGCCAAAATAAAGACTGTAAATCCCAGTGAAGAGACCTCTCTGTACGAACAAAAACTATCATTAAGTTCTGGTAAGCCAGTATTAAGTCTCATTTAGGAGCTTTGTATTTATTGTTGATAGAGCTAGAGGATGCAAAAATATGACCAAAATCTTAAAACTGGCTTCAATTATTTTACGGACATTCCATTTATTTATAGGAGAGACTGAGGGTTAGTTTAAAAAAAGCTGTGTATTGCAGGGAAGGTATTCTCCACCTATTCTTTTTTAACTTTGTGTTTTCCCCTCTACTATCATACAGGCTTCAACAAAATGGTCAATTAACACAGTGTGATTACTCAAGACTAGGGATGAGCTCACCCTTGGATATTCGGGTTTGTTGGGTTCGAGCGAACTTTAGTCCACAGTTCGGTTCGGGTACCAGAACTCTACCCGAACTTGAACCCGAATTCCATAGAAGTCAATGGGGACCCAAACATTGGTGCTGTAAAATGGTCGTAGTACGGGCTATGATACTGCAAAAGTCTCTCTCTCTCTCCTCAGCATCTGAACTCTGAACACTAAAATGGACTTCCTGGAGAGATCTGTGTTCGGAATTCAGCATCGGACACTATGTGTCCAGTATCAACCCCGAACTTTACAGTTCGGGTTCACTCATCTCTGCTCAAGACTTCAACTCAAACTAATGCTGACTTAGGGCAGAGATGAAAAGATAACATCAACACGGTTGGATCATCCCGCCAAAAAATCTAGGCTCTGAAACAAAAATAGACCTCAAAGCTCCACTAAAAACCAACATCATTTGGAGCCAATCACTCACCAGGGTCTATTTCTTATGGATTGGTTCACAAATAACTTGTTAGATCTTATTGATAAGATGACCTTTGCTCTGATTTAGCAAGACTTGATACCCCTTGTTACCATAGGCATCCTGTTGGGCACAATTTGACTTAATTTTTGTAATTTTGTGACCCTTTTTAATTCACATCTTCTGTATGGTAAGGGTGAGTGCCGAGGGTTTTTCGTTGCGCTTTAAGGAAAGCCCTGAAAAACACAACAGCCCAGAGTTAAAGTAAACCATGGAGTCCTTGTCATATGTTATTAACTAGGAACAAAAACTTTATTCATAGAATGGATAGGATCGTTGCAGATGCCACAGTGGTAAAAAGAGTAATCTTCATGCCACTTTGAGTATATGGGAGGGCATACTGTATTGCGTGAGTAATAAGTTCAGGTGAACAAGACCCCTGAGAAAAATAGGGCCCACCACCTTAAGGATGCCTATAACTAGGGCAGGCGTATTAGTAGTGTTGGACTAAGGCAGGGGATGTCAAACACAAACACACAGAGGGCCAAAATTAAAAACTTGAACAAAGTCGCTGGCCAACAAGTATACAGCATAATGGGCCCCACATAGTCCTCCATACAGAATAATTGGCCCCACATAGTCCTCCATACAGAATAATGGGCCCCACATAGTCCTCCATACAGAATAATTGGCCCTACATAGTCCTCCATACAGAATAATAGACCCCACATAATCCTCCATACAGAATAATGGGCCCCACATAATCCTCCATACAGAATAATGGGCCCCACATAATCATCCATACAGAATAATGGGCCCCACACAGTCATCCATATAGAATAATGGGCCCCACATAGTCCTCCATACAGTATAATGGGCCCCTACATCATCCTCCATACAGTATAATGGGCCCCTACATAGTCCTCCATACAGTAAAATGGCCCCACATAGTCCTCCATACAGTATAATGGGCCCCACATAGTCCTCCATACAGTATAATGGGCCCCACATAGTCCTCTATACAGTATAATGGGCCCCACATAGTCCTCCATACAGTATAATGGTCCCACATAGTCCTCCATACAGTATAATGGCCTCACGTAGTCCTCCATACAGAATAATGGGCCCCACATAGTCCTCCATACAGAATAATGGCCCAACAGTCCTCCGTGCAGAATAATGGGCCCCCCATAGTCCTCCATACAGTATAATGGGCCCCTACATAGTCCTCCATAGAGTAAAGTGGCCCCACATAGTCCTCCATACAGTATAATGGGCCCCACATAGTCCTCCATACAGTATAATGGGCCCCACATAGTCCTCTATACAGTATAATGGGCCCCACATAGTCCTCCATACAGTATAATGCTCCCACATAGTCCTCCATACAGTATAATGGCCTCATGTAGTCCTCCATACAGAATAATGGGCCCCACATAGTCCTCCATACAGAATAATGGCCCAACAGTCCTCCGTGCAGAATAATGGGCCCCCCATAGTCCTCCATACAGTATAATGGGCCCCTACATAGTCCTCCATACAGTAAAATGGCCCCACATAGTCCTCCATACAGTATAATGGGCCCCACATAGTCCTCCATACAGTATAATGGGCCCCACATAGTCCTCTATACAGTATAATGGGCCCCACATAGTCCTCCATACAGTATAATGGTCCCACATAGTCCTCCATACAGTATAATGGCCTCACGTAGTCCTCCATACAGAATAATGGGCCCCACATAGTCCTCCATACAGAATAATGGCCCAACAGTCCTCCGTGCAGAATAATGGGCCCCCCATAGTCCTCCATACAGTATAATGGGCCCCTACATAGTCCTCCATACAGTAAAATGGCCCCACATAGTCCTCCATACAGTATAATGGGCCCCACATAGTCCTCCATACAGTATAATGGGCCCCACATAGTCCTCTATACAGTATAATGGGCCCCACATAGTCCTCCATACAGTATAATGGTCCCACATAGTCCTCCATACAGTATAATGGTCCCACATAGTCCTCCATACAGAATAATGGGCCCCACATAGTCCTCCATACAGAATAATGGCCCAACAGTCCTCCGTGCAGAATAATGGGCCCTCCATAGTCCTCCATACAGTATAATGGGCCCCTACATAGTCCTCCATACAGTAAAATGGCCCCACATAGTCCTCCATACAGTATAATGGGCCCCACATAGTCCTCCATACAGTATAATGGGCCCCACATAGTCCTCTATACAGTATAATGGGCCCCACATAGTCCTCCATACAGTATAATGGTCCCACATAGTCCTCCATACAGTATAATGGCCTCACGTAGTCCTCCATACAGAATAATGGGCCCCACATAGTCCTCCATACAGAATAATGGCCCAACAGTCCTCCATGCAGAATAATGGGCCCCCCATAGTCCTCCATACAGTATAATGGGCCCCTACATAGTCCTCCATACAGTAAAATGGCCCCACATAGTCCTCCATACAGTATAATGGGCCCCACATAGTCCTCCATACAGTATAATGGGCCCCACATAGTCCTCTATACAGTATAATGGGCCCCACATAGTCCTCCATACAGTATAATGGTCCCACATAGTCCTCCATACAGTATAATGGCCTCACGTAGTCCTCCATACAGAATAATGGGCCCCACATAGTCCTCCATACAGAATAATGGCCCAACAGTCCTCCGTGCAGAATAATGGGCCCCCCATAGTCTTCCATACAGTATAATAAGGTCTACATAGTCCTCCATACAGTATAATAAGCTCCACATAGTCCTCCATACTGTATAATAAGCTCCACATAGTCCTCCATACAGAATAATGGCCTCACATAGTCCTCCATACAGAATAATGGCCCAACAGTCCTCCGTGCAGAATAATGGGCCCCCCATAGTCCTCCATACAGTATAATAAGCTCCACATAGTCCTCCATACAGTATAATGGTCCCACATAATCCTCCATACAGTAAAATGGCCCCACATAGTCCTCCATACAGTATAATGGGCCCCACATAGTCCTCCATACAGAATAATGGCCCAACAGTCCTCCGTGCAGAATAATGGGCCCCCCATAGTCCTCCATACAGTATAATAAGCTCCACATAGTCCTCCATACAGCATAATAAGCTCCACATAGTCCTCCATACAGTATAATAAGCTCCACATAGTCCTCCATACAGTATAATGGCCCCACATAGTCCTCCATACAGAATAATGGCCCAACATAGTCCTCCATACAGTATAATAAGCTCCACATAGTCCTCCATACAGTATAATAAGCTCCACATAGTCCTCCATACAGTATAATAAGCTCCACATAGTCCTCCATACAGAATAATGGGCCCCACAAAGGAGTGGCGGTTCTGGTGTCGCTGGCCAAATATAACCACTCTGTGGGCCAGATTTGGCCCACGGGCCAGACTTTAACATGTATGGACTAACATTTCTGAGGGCTCCCATTGTATCCATCCATAGGACACACGCCAAACATTTTTTTTCTATTAAGTACTGGTGCATCTCACAAAATTAGAATATCATGAAAAAGTTAATTTATTTCAGTTCTTCAATACAAAAAGTGAAACTCATATATTATATAGAGTCATTATAAACAGAGTGATCTATTTCAAGTGTTTATTTCTGTTAAAGATTACGGATTACAGCCAATGAAAACACAAAAGTCATTATCTCAGTAAATTAGAATACTTTATAACAGCAGCTTAAATAATATTTTTAAAATCTGAAATGTATGTTCAGTAAATGCCCTCAATACTTGGTCGGGGCTCCTTTTGCATCAATTACTAATCATCAACATTAACAGAAATAAACACTTGAAATAGATCACTCTGTAATGACTCTATATAATATAGGAGTTTCACTCTTTGTATTGAAAAACTGAAATAAATTAACTTTTTCATGATATTCTAATTTAGTGAGATGCACCTGCATATCTCTGTGAAGAACTTTACTTTTATATACTAAAAGTTTCGATTTACCAGGACAGGGAGTGCTGTATTCTCAGATAAGAAAGTTTGTGATGTGTCACGGCAGTTTCCTCCAAACTAAGTAGTTATTACTACATATAAACTTCAAGGCAGGGCCCAGAGGAACAAACAATTAGCTCTGTAACTCAAGTCTGAAAAACAAACAATGTCCCCAAAGTCATTGTTACCTGCTACAGTCTCCTAATCCCTTAACAAAAATATTAGACATTTATACAGTAAGCTTCCACCTAGAGCAAACACATATATGTAATACTGAATCTGCGCGGTGACTTATTGACGCAGTTGTTAATGCATGCATGTAAAGTACAGAACATTTCTTACATTACACAAGATGTCAATCACTTCACCGTTTGTAGATTCACTCGAGATGGTCAATTAATAACCTAAAGAGCATTTCTATCTCAGGACATTGAATAAAAGTCTTTTAGATGTGATTCCCACCTCTGAGGAACTTGTGGATGTGCCATAAATGTCTGAAATTGGATTACCAATTTAGAGTGGTTAAAGGGAACCTGTCATCAGGATTTACCACTGATTTACTGCTCTATCAGCCTCCTAACACCCTCCTTAATGATGCCTGCATTAGATCTAAATGGCTAAATGTAAGTGGTTAAAAAACAAGTATAATTGTCCATGTTCTCCCTGCTTGTGGTCACTGGACTAGTCCGGGATGTCACGGGTGTGTCAGGTGTAATAGACAGTCGCTCTGGATCTAACTGTAGAAGGTCACTGCGCTTGACATTGCAGACACCTTCTTAATCCTTCTTCTCTGGTACCCTTGGAGGACAGTTGGCGTTACTCCTCTTGTGTCCGCTCAAGCTAAGTTAATCCCCATTGTTTGTCAACTTTGTTGTATTTAGTTTGTAGTGGGACCTGACCAGTGCTCACCCTTCTCCCTTCTTATCTAGGGCCAAGCTCTAGGGACATACAGGGTTTAGGGTCCTGCTCAGCAATAGGTGTGGAACCTATATAGGGATGGTAGGGTAGGCAAGGTGTTATTAGAACTGCCTAGGGGTCTCCACTCCCCCTTTCCCTAGTGTTTGGGCTCCCCATCCTCTTCCCTTCGTGTTGCACTTAGTCTTTCCCACACCTTGCATGACACGGGACTGCTGTCAATAAATGCCACTGTGCAGGGGAAAGCATGCCCACAGCAGTGTAATCGACATTGCGGAATGTGCAAGACAGCAGGGAGAAGGAGAAGAGACTGCAATTTTTCTTCCTCCCTGCTCTCAGCGCTCATGCCGGAATGTCAATCAAATGCGGTAGGCATGCTCCCCCTCCACCCTACGGAATGGCATTGATTGACAGCAGTCCTGGACTAGTCCAGTGACTGGACGAGGGGAGAATAGGGACAATTACCACTGTGTTTTAAACAATTACATTTAGCGCTTAGGGCTAATCAGTAAAGAGGGTTTTAGGAGGCTGATAAAGTGCTGACATGTTCCCGTTAATCAGTGAATGGAGAGAAATATAGGAGTACAAGCGCACCGTCACCCACAGATAGAAGAAGAGATATCATGGACCACAATATATGCTTGAAGACTAATTTTATCACAGACAATTTACACCAGTGTTCACAACACAAACCAGTTTTCAGCTCCAGATTAGAGGCTTCATTAGGTCAAAACCTGAGTTTTACGCTCCGGGCTATATGGCCTTCATCAGCTGTGCTTCTCATCTCATAAACGTTCCAGCCCCAAGCTGAGAACAAGTTAGTGTTGAGAACATTCGTACAAACTTTCTGCAGTAAAATAAGTCCTCCAGCGTATACTGTGATTGACGAGATCTCTTCTATCTGTCATTGACAACGTGCTTGTACTCCTATATTCGTCTCCATTCACTGATTCTCCTGATTACATGGGCATCTTGACAGCATTCGACCAAGGAGGTACAGTAATCTTTTATCACCATAGTGCCGCTGTAAAATGTGAGTGCCCATCATTAAAGATCTACCACCCTCATTCTTAATACAAATGGTCTTTCCTATGAAAACGCAAATTTCTGTGTGCTTTTTTAATAATCCAAATTTAAAGAAATGGTCCTTTTTGTGTTTGCCCTTTATGGTTTAAAGGGTCCACTGATGATAAGACGACCAGATATTGTCCTTCTACCGGGACCAGTAATCGCTGTGAACCTGGGTGCAAGTGTTTAAAGGGGTTTTCCAGTAATATTATATTGATGACCTACCCTTAGGATAGGATTTGTAAGCCATACGATACTCCTGGTCTTTAAAATTAGTGCTTGGGTAGAGTCCACACCATAGGCATCGGAAAAACTCAACACTTCAATGTAGTAGATGCAACTTATAATACTTATGCAATCCAAAATAATATTGATGTTTCGGTCCATAATTCTGGACCTTCATCAGATGGGTCAAAGATATAAAGAGGGAAACGGAGAAATAGTGTTGTAAGCTCTGGTATGGCTGCAATGTCTGTCGCTAGGGAATAGTGCTTTGATAGACATCGCACATTTGTGGACACAGAAAGAAGAGGACCCCTGTGCAAGAACTATATGGGCACTTTTGCAGTCTGATTCCACTTGCTTTGGAGGCAGAATTGGGCACCTTATCTCTTGAGCCCCTGTGCGTCTGTACAGGTTGCACCAATGGTATGTCTCCCCCGACGCTGCAGTCACACCAGTGCCTACAGCACTACTTTTCCTGTTCTCTCTATATTTCTGCAATCTGATGAAGGTCTGGAATTGTAGACAGAAACGTCTGTATTATTTTGGATTGCATTGGAATTAAACATTTGCATCTACTGCATTGGAGGGCCAAGTTATTTTTCCTATCCTTAAGGCTTGATACACGTTAGACTAATGTCTACTGGACACCCCGTCCCCAATCTCCCAATATGGACAGGTTCAGCTGACACTAATGTGTATGGAGGTGCCGGCTGATCGATGATCGGGACAGATGCTGATCCCACATGTTCAATTTTGGACTGCTGATGGCATTTTTCACCTGGAAATAAGTCGCCAACCAACGTGACAGTCGGCGGCTTTATCAGAGAACACAAGAGCACTCAGCCGAATGAGCACTCCGGTGTATGGGAGAGTTAGCTGAAATGGCTGTCAGAAGAGAGTTGCAGTAGTCCAGACGAGAGTGAACAAGAGTGACAGTAAGACTTTTAGCAGTTTCGAAGGTGAGAAAAGGTTGGATTCTGGAGAGGTTTTTAAGATGCAGGTGACAACTGTGGTTGAGTGATCGGATATAGGGAATAAAGGAAAGTTCTGTGTCAAATATGACCCCAAGGCAGAGGGAGTTCTGGTTGAACCTTCCAAGGTAATTTCAAATGTCAGGTAGAGTTAGGTTAGTAGAGGGGAGAAACACAAGAAGCTCAGTTTTGGAGAGATTCAGTTTAAGATGGAGGGAGGACATGATGTTAGAGACAGCAGACAGACAATCCTTGGTATTTTGAGGAGAGGAGTAGGAGCCGGCAAAAGATACAGTGAAGGAGCGGTCAAATAGGTAGGAGGAGAACCAGGAGAGAACAGTGTCCTTGAGGCCGATATAGCGGAGCATAGTGAGGAGGAGCTGGTGAAATGCGGAAGAGAGATCCAGAAGAATCAGCAGGGAGCAGTGACCATTGGATTTAACTGTTAATAGATCGTTAGAGACTTTGGTAAGGGCAGTTTCAGTAGAGTGTAAGGCCATGTGCCCACGTAGCGTTTTTGCGGAATTTTTATGGCTGTGAAAACGCTTGTAAAACAGTCTGCCATGCAAAGCAATGTGAATTCGGATGTGCAGTGCACATGATGCGCTAATTTGTGCGCCGAATTCGCATTGCGTTGTAAAACGCAGCATGACCATTTCTACCGCGATTACGCTGCAAATTCGCGGCCATTGAGGAACATTGAAATGCAGCAAACCCGCAGGTATATGTGGATTTGCTGCGTTTCCATTAAATTCAATGGCTGCGTATTTGCAGCGTAATCGCGGTGCGTGTGGTACCCGGGATGAAGAGGAGACTACAACTCCTTTTCATCCTGGCTACCACGCGGTGAAAAAAAGAAATAAAAAAGTTAAAAACAAACAAAACCTGTATATTCACCTCTCCGGCAGCCCCCGGTCTGCTCCCGCCCACGTCCTCTCTCCTTGCCATTCCGCATTGTACTGTCAGGACCTGCAGTGACGTCATTTAGTCACCTGATGGTCACGCGACCGATGACGTCGGCGGTCAGTTGATGGTCGCGTGACCATCAGCTGACTAAATGACGTCACCGCAGGTCCTGACAGTACACTGCGGGACGGCAAGGAGAGAGAGGACGCGGCCGGGAGCAGACTGGAGGAGACCGGAGAGGTGAGTATACAGGTTTTTTTTTATTTTTAACGTTTTATTTCTCTTATTTTACTATAGATGCTGCATTTAAAGCATCAGTTGTTCATACATTATAAATCCATGCCGGTTGCATGGATTTATATTGTGTGATCAACTTGTCAAGCACTTTTCCAAGTGATGCTCAAAATCGCTTGGAAAACTGCTTGAAAAAACGCATACGAAAACGCATGTAAAAACGCTGAAAAAAACGCTTCTCTCTGGCAGAAAAAACGCATGTAAATCTGCATCAGTTTTTTTCTGCCAGAGAGAGGCAAAAACGCTCTGCATCAAATCTGCTACGTGGACACATAGCCTACAGAGTGGAAACCAGATTGTAGAGGGTCAAGAAGAGAGTTGTCTGAGAGATAACGGATTAGACTGCAGTGGACCAAGGACTTTAGAGATGATTGGAAGATTAGAGATAGGTCTGTAGTTAGCAGCTCCGTTCTGGTCAAGGGATGTTTTTTTAAGTAAAGGGGTTATGATGGCATGTTTGAATGAGGAGGGAAAGATGCCTGAAGAGAGAGAGGTTAAATATTTTAGTTAAGCGAGTGGTGACCACCATTGAGAGAGACTGCAGGAGATGTGAGAGAATGGGGTCACTGTTGCAGGTTGTAGGCTGAGAAGAAGCAAGAAGCTGGGTAACTTCTTCTTCTGTGACAGGTTCAAAGAAGGCAAGTGAGCTTGAAGTGCATCAGGGAAGGGGATCCAGGCACTGAGGAGATTGGACCGAAATGTCCTGATGGATGTGGTTGATTTTTTCTAGGAAATAAGTGGCCAGATCCTCACCGCTGATGTTGGTGACGGTGGCCTGTGCTTTAGGGCTCAGGAGGGAGTGTAAAGTTTCAAAAAGTCATTTTGGATTATTAGCTAGTGAAGTGATGAGGGTGATGAAGTAGGATTATTTGGCCAGATGAAGGGCAGTTATAGGTTTTGAGCAAGAATTTATAGTGGATGAAGTCCTCTGTTAAAAGTGATTTTCTTCACTGACGCTCGGTGCACCTTGAGCAACGCTTAAGAAAACGTGTTTGCATCATGTGCCAGGTCTGCCGTGGCTGTGTCGGATCTTTCTGCGAGTAGAAGGTGCTGCTTCATCTAGGGCACTCTTCAGTGTATTATTGTAGTGTGACATTGCTAATTCTGGACGGGAGAGGGAGGAGATGGGGGCTAAAGGTATGTTGGGATCTGCTGGGTATTAATGGTACGTGTATTCCTATAAGTATGGTAAGTGGGGGTGTCCCGGGTGAGGAGACAGTTCTGGACAGAGAAGGAAAGAAGGTTTTGGTCAGAGAGCAGGAGAGGGGAGTTAGTAAAGTTGAGATCTGTGTGAGATTAAGTGTGAGATTTTCTAGCACTACACAACCTATTTTATGTTTTTTGGCAGTTTTCTTGAAGAATGTTGTCAAGCACTTTGACAGATGACTTAATTAATTAGTAAAGTTTACTAATCTGTAAGCGGATGGACATCACAATGTTTCTGCAGGTGTTGCACCTATTCGTAATGTTTACATGCTTGGGCTGGCAATATCTTGTAGACATCATCCAATGACATGTTGAAGCTGGCACAAAAAGTCTTTTGGTTGATGAAAATGTTTGAAACGTGACCACAGACAAAGTACATTTTTGACCTTGACCTATTGTTCATTCTCCTTTATTTACCCAATTGGGTCCAAAATTCTGTATTGATTTATCCCATGTTATACTCTATAGCAGTGAAGGCTCATTTTCTGCAGTCACATTAATGCTTTTCATTTGGTGAATATTTCAGTGACACCTTGTGATGTATGCCATGAACATGAAGCCACAATGTACAGTACAGACCAAAAGTTTGGACACACCTTCTCATTTAAAGATTTTTCTGTATTTTCATGACTTTGAAAATTGTACATTCACACTGAAGGCATCAAAACTATGAATTAACACATGTGGAATTATATACTTAACAAAAAAGTGTGAAACAGCTGAAAATATGTCTTATATTCTTGCTTCTTCAAAGTAGCCACCTTTTGCTTTGATGACTGCTTTGCACACTCTTGGCATTCTCTTGATGAGCTTCAAGAGGTAGTCACCGGAAATGGTTTTCACTTCACAGGTGTGCCCTGTCTGGTTTAATAAGTGGGATTTTTTGCCTTATAAATGGGGTTGGGATCATCAGTTGTGTTGTGCAGAAGTCTGGTGGATACACAGCTGATAGTCCTACTGAATAGACTGTTAGAATTTGTATTATGGCAAGAAAAAAGCAGCTAAGTAAAGAAAAACGAGTGGCCATCATTACTTTAAGAAATGAAGGTCAGTCAGTCTGAAAAATTGGGCAAACTTTGAAAGTGTCCCCAAGTGCAGTTGCAAAAACCATCAAGCGCTGCAAAGAAACTGGCTCACATGAGGACCGTCCCAGGAAAGGAAGACCAAGGGTCACCTCTGCTTCTGAGGATAAGTTTATCCGAGTCACCAGCCTCAGAAATCGCAGGTTAACAGCAGCTCAGATTAGAGACCAGGTCAATGCCACACAGAGTTCTAGCAGCAGACACCTCTCTACAACAACTGTTAAGAGGAGACTTTGTGCAGCAGGCCTTCATGGTAAAATAGCTGCTAGGAAACCACTGCTAAGGACAGGCAACAAGCAGAAGAGACTTGTTTGGGCTAAAGAACACAAGGAATGGACATTAGACCAGTGGAAATCTGTGCTTTGGTCTGATGAGTCCAAATTTGATATCTTTGGTTCCAACCACCGTGTCTTTGTGCGACGCGGAAAAGGTGAACGGATGGACTCTACATGCCTGGTTCCCACCGTGAAGCATGGAGGAGGAGGTATGATGGTGTGGAAGTGCTTTGCTGGTGACACTGTTGGGGATTTATTCAAAATTGAAGGCATACTGAACCAGCATGGCTACCACAGCATCTTGCAGCGGCAAGCTTTTCCATCCGGTTTGCGTTTAGTTGGACCATCATTTATTTTTCAACAGGACAATGACCCCAAACACACCTCCACAGTCACCAGACCTGAACCCAATCGAGATGGTTTGGGGTGAGCTGGACCGCAGAGTGAAGGCAAAAGGGCCAACAAGTGCTAAGCATCTCTGGGAACTCCTTCAAGATTGTTGGAAGACCATTTCCGGTGACTACCTCTTGAAGCTTATCAAGAGAATGCCAAGAGTGTGCAAAGCAGTCATCAAAGCAAACGGTGGCTACTTTGAAGAACCTAGAATATAAGACATATTTTCAGTTGTTTCAGACTTTTTTGTTAAGTATATAATTCCACATGGGTTAATTCATAGTTTTGATGCATTCAGTGTGAATGTACAATTTTCATAGTGATGAAAATACAGAAAAATCTTTACATGAGAAGGTGTGTCCAAACTTTTGGTCTGTACTGTAGGTCACTGGTTACCGTACAATAGCATATATTAACATAGGTCCTCATGCAGTCTAAAAAGTATACAGCGTGGTATTAGTTCTTTTGCAGTCGTCTACTGTATAGAAAAGTGCAGCAGGTTATACAGGTCTATGCACTTATTCAGAGTGTAACCAAAGCCTCTCCGTATAAGTAGAGCTAAGGACTTGGCATAAGGTGTATTTGCAACTGTAAGATCATCCTGAACGAGGGTTCCTAGGAACACTCGTTTCCCTATACTCATGCAGTGTAAACAGGCTGCTGATTACCCGTTGAACGAGCAAAATGCTTGTTGGTCAGATTGAATTATTTTTCACTCCTTACCGACATATGCTGTACATTTATGTCATATGTCAGCTCCTTGACTTTGATGCCGGCACAGGAACTGAGCCTGCATTTTCGCCAGCAGATGATTTCTGTATTATTCAGCCATCTTCTGCCTCTAACAGCCAGAGCATAGCTCTTAAACTGTTAAATGCCGCTGTCAACCTGTGCTAACGGCATTTATAGCATGTATCACAGGGGCGCGCTGTTCTATTTGCCCATCGGAAAGCCAAGGATGTGATCACAATCTAAGATGGGTTGCCGTGACAACCGAGAGTCTGTTGAAGACCCCTTGCCTGTCATGATGGTACTCATGTGAAAGCCAGCCCATGACTGGGGAGCATAGGAGACCGTCATTTTTGCTACATACAGCAGTTCTGGGGTATTGGTGTATGTAGCTAAAGCAATCAGATGATCGCAGGTTCAAATCCCTTAAGGGGACTAACAAATACAATAAAAAGTAAAAAAAAAAGTTTTAGAAAATATATATATCTAAAAAAAAAAGTTTGAATTACCCCCTTAAAATTAAGAAATAAAAAAAATGTTAAAAATACACATAAAAGTCAGAATTGCAGATGTTTGACCGCCACAACAGTGCAAAAAAATGCAATAAGAGGTGACCAAAACATTGTATCTAACCCAAAATGGTACCAATAACACTGGCATAGGGTGCAGAAAACAAGCCCCCACACAGCCCCACTGACCAAAAATTTAAAATGTTAAAACTCTGGTAAAATGGCATCACCAGCAACATTTTTTTTCCACTAAATAATATATGCACGATTGGTATCGCTGTGCTAGTACTGACCTGGAGAATCATATTGCCAGGTCATTTTTTTCCATATAATGTACACTGTTAATACAAAGAAAAAATCAAATTGCAGAATTGCGTTTTTTCACTATTTCACTGCAATTGGATTTTTTCCTGCTTTCTAGTACATCAGATGATAGAATGAGTGTTGTCATTCAACAGTACAACTCATCCTGCAAAAAAACAAGCTCTCATACGAGTATATCAGTGGAAAAATTAAAAAATGATGGCTCTTGGAAGAAGGGGAGGAAAAAATGAAAGTGCAAAAATGAAAAATCGCCCGGTAGGGAAGGGGTTAAAATGGAATGGTACTTTCAACAAACTTTGCATAAATCAATAGTACAGGTAATTTTAAGACACTTTGTAAGGTATCTACTCAGAGAGATTAGCTTCCTTCCTCACTTATCAGACGGTTCTTCCCTTCTGCCTCCCGATCTCTCCATCCACTGTGAAAAGCAGCTCAAGTCCTTCTTGTTCAGAGGAGACAGAATGCAGGTGTCATGTGACTCAGCCCATTGTAAACTATGGAGAGGAAAGGGAAGGGAACAAACAGAGGCACACAGAAAAACATCATATTTCACACCAGAGGTTGATTCAGATCAAGACATCTCAGCTCTGCTGTTGTTACAGCTTGTCTCTGTGAGCTAAAAAGTGAGTGAGAAGCAAACATTCTTCCCTGTGCTGTACTGTCTATAGAAGAAATCATTGCAACTTGTTACACCCCACCCCCTCTCCCTCAGCTCCCAGCAGATTGCAAATTACAGAATTATAGAGCATGGAGAGGGGAAACTTGTGAGAATGCAGGTTATAAATCACATAATGATTAGATATAGGACTCGCTTCCACTTGCGATTAAATCGGACAAATGCAATCCGATAAAAAAAAAATAAAAACGGATTGCATTCGGTCCAATGTTAATCCATGTTGGTGTGCTCATTTGCGTTTTTTTTTCAGCTCAGATCGGACTGAAAAAAAAAACAGCATGCTGCGATTGCATGCTGAATTTAGGCTATGTGCCCACGATGCAGAAATGAAGCAGAAAATTTCTGCAGCATTTCTGCATCTCCCTGGCAGAAAAAACGCATGCAGATTGTGCATGCGTTTTTCCTGCAGAATACATGCGGATCCACATGCGGATTCACATGCGTTTCCGCATGCAGATTGACAAGCGCTTTCCAGGCGATAGCATCACTTGGAAAGTGCTTGACAACTAGGTCACACTGTATAAATCCATGCAAACAGCATGGATTTATACAGTGTGAACCGTAAAAATTAAAACAAATAAAGCTATACTCACCCCAGATGCCGCCGCGTGTGCTGCAGCGCTGCTTCCTCGCTAGTTCCCGGCTGCCGGCATATCGCGAGACAGAGCGGTGAAGGGCCTGCGGTCACATGACTGTGACGTCACCGCAGGTCCTCAAGCGATGCCGGCATTCAGAGAGAAGCCTTCGGAAAGGTGAGTATAAACTTTATTTGTTATTTTATTCTTTTTTTACAGGTACAATGGTACCCAGGTCTGGATGAGAGTCTCCTCTCCTCCAGAACTGGGTACCATCCGCACATAGAGACGCATAGAAGCCGCTTGTACAAATGTACAGTCGCGATTTCTATGCGTTTCAATGCAAGTCAATGGGGGGAGTTCCGCTGCCCTTCCGCAAAATTAAATGACATGCTGCGGATTTTTGTACGCAGCATAAACGCTGCGGAAAAATCCGCAGCATGTGCATAGAACATGCGGAATCCCCTTGGGGACCATGGGGTGCGGATTACCTAGCGTTTCACAAGCGTTTATGCTGCGGAAATTCCGCAGCATAAACGCTTGAAAAACGCTACGTGGGCACCCAGCCTCAGATTGCATGCACCCATGTAAGCCTACTAGTGCATGTGAAATTGCGGGTGATATTCGAGTGCAGTGCGATTCCCGCCGACGCCAGAAACAGAGGAGATGGAAAAATTAATTTCTCTGTCTCCTCCGCAGCCGTGATGCGAACCTCATGTGAGAGGATTGGAGCACAGAGCACTGACACTTGGCTCACGCTCGCAGCAGAGCAGGAGCCGAGTGTCATTAGCATATCACATCCGACGCTCTCGCAACGGATGTAATACGCCAGTGTGTCTCCAGCCATAGTTTTATTTCTTATGTACACACACAGGACACCTTATTCTGAAAAGTTACGTAAAAGCACACCTTCCCTTTAAACTTGCTTAAAAAAAATCATTGTTCCCGGCAGCAGATCTTCCTGTGTAAACAAGACTCGTGCTGTCGAGAACACTGGCAGTCTGTGTACACTGAACGATCTGTTACAGATTGTTTAATGTGCATGGTTAAATGCTGTCTGCTTTCTAAATAGGCAATTAAACTACCGCCTATCAATAGAAATTCACCGTTCAGAGGTCATTTGTTGCCACTAGTCGGTCTGTGTAAATGGACCTTTAGTCTCATCCTGTGAGAGGGAAGAGGGAGGATCAGAGGTAAGATACATAAGGAAGATCTCACCTACAATATGCCGCATCGGGAGGGAAACAGTGCATATTATGTAGGCAGAGACAATAACTCTGGCAGTACTACATCTATTACAAATATACTGCTGACCCTGCAGGGGTCGGTATTGGGTTTTTATGGAACAAAAGGTCATAAAATGTAACTCAATGAATTCTTGAAGATAAAGTGTAATTAATGATCATTTGTGACTGATCGAAGAAATAAGTAAATATCATGTCAAAAATTTAAAGAGGACGTGTCACCAGTTTTAGCATTTTACAACCGGCGAAAGGATAATTGTGTAGTTTTATTTCATATTTTAACTGTAGACTTCAATAAAAGCATTGCCTAACAAGAAATAAACCTTAAGCATTTCTACTAAATAAATGTCTTTGTCAGAGGTAGCTAGCATCTACTGGCCTGGAGAAAAGCGGAATTATGTAGCCTAAACCAAAATAAATCGTCTATATATCTGGATGATATAGAAATCTAGACCCAAATGGGTATAAAGAAATGGAGATTTTTACCTTTAGCAAATTTCGACATGTTACATTTTATTAAAAAAAATCATAAATGCAAAATACCTTATTGAGATGAAACAATTTGGTGTTCACAGAAATGATTTTGTGACATACGTAAAATACGTTGTCTTGTTTTCCCTTAAACTTCGGATAAGTTTTCTCTGAAAGTTATTTGGAACTTACAGTGTTTTGCCTGTGTTATGACTACTCTGATATTTTTATGGATACCATTTTGGGGTACAGATTACATTTTGATCATTTTATTATTGCATTTTTTGTGGGTAGTACGTCAACTGAAAAATAGCAATTCTGGAGTTTTGATTTTTTTTTTACTTTTTGGCATTTAGCGTGCAATTTAAATAAAATAACGTCTACGGACACAGCGATATCAAATACGTTTTATTTTTCTTCTTAAATGGTAAAAGCGAGGCGATTTAAAGTTTGATATTCTTAAAAATGTTCTTTAAATTTCGCTGTATTTTTTAGATTCTTTAGAGGACTTGAACCTGTGATCATTTGATCACTTGATCAACATATTGCTAAACTACAGGCTGATCTTCATCGGAGGACCTATAGAACAGTGACCGGAGCCGTCAGTAGGCCCCTTGCTGACATGACAACCCATCGGCACACCAAAATCTCTTTGCTCCCAATTTTTGCAGCCTGACTTACATATGTCTCCTACATTAGATTTCTTATGCAAGCGCCAGGGTTAATCAACACAGTATTTTTTTGTCCTATGTGCAGAAGCAAATCCACACTTAAAACTGCACCAATTTCTTCCCAATTTGGTGCAGATTTGCCACCGCATAAATACCTGCAATTTTTTTACAAAATTGCTTTGTAAAAATTGTGCCCTAATTGACAATACCCTTAATAATGAACGTACACTTTTGTATTTTTCTTACATGCTTTTTACCAGTGGAGATTTGTTAGTTTCTGTCAAATGGTACCATTTTATCTTTTTATTGTCATTATTTTGTATTATTTTTTGGGTGTTTCTTTGCTTTATGTACATGTGAAAGCTCAAAAAAACAAGAAACAAAAGTAACAATTGAGTAGTGATGAGCGAGCATACTCGCTACTGCTCAGTGCTCGCCCGAGCATCTCACTATTCGAGCTGCTTGGCGCTCGCCGAGTATTTCCAGGGTTGCTCGGCGGGAGCTCGGGTCCCCCCCCTGCATGTTTGGCGCTCTTTACAGAGCCAATGAACATGCAGGGATTGTTTGCCACTCACTGTAATGTCGCAGCCATGTTGGTTGTGGCATTACAGTGATTGGCTGGCCGCACAGCGTCATCAGCTCGTCACAGTCACTCCAGAATCAGACAGTGTAGGGAGAGGTGCTGCTGAGCTAGGGAGAGATTTGCTTATTTATTAGGTAGTGTAGGTAGAACAGAAGTATATTACACATATCCATCTCAACAAAAAGTCCTTCTGAGGACTAATCCATCTGCAGAGATATCAGGCAGGCAGTGTATATAGCAGACTGCAGTGCATATAGCACAAGAGGTTCCATTCCAGTTCTGTCTGCTGCTGCTGCTGTTAGACATTTCTAGACATAGGCCCAGGTCTCAGGGGCCAGGAATAATTTTTTTTTGGATCTTAATCCTCATTATTTGGTTAAAAAGCAATGCAGAGAACACCGTATTTCTGCCCCATTAGCTTGTTGGCACTGCAGAATTCAGCCAGGTCCTTTCCATATTACAGCGCTAAAAATCCAGCTATTTAAAACTGTGGTTTGTCCGTCACACGGATCACATATAATTGCGCTGAAAATACTGCCATTTCTGGCTTCCATTGAAATTTTTATTCAGTCTGTCAGTGAAGCTATTGACACCAGTTTGCTGTTAAAAATAGTTACCTACAGGCCAGCTATTTAAAATTGTGCTTTGTCCATCACACGGATCACATATAATTGCGCTGAAATTATTGCCATTTCTGGCCTCCATTGAAATTTTGTTTCAGTGTGTCATTGAAGCTATTGACACCAGTTTTCTGTTAAAAATAGTTAACTACAGGACAGGTATTTAAAACTGTGGTTTGTCCATCACACGGATCACATATAAGTTCGCTCCAAATTCAGCCATTTGTAGTGAGTATGGAAGATATTGTCCTGCATTTAAAATGGGCAAGGCACGTGGCAAGCGACCAGGAACTGGACGTGATGGTGATGGTGCATGCAGAGGCCGAGGCTGTGGGCAAGTTGAAATTGTGCCACAACAAACACCCACATATTCTCGCTCGACCTTCCTGTCCCAATTAATAGGGGAACGCAGAACACCACTATTGAACACAGAGCAATGTCAAAAGGTTATTGGTTGGATAGCAGATAATGCTTCCAGTCACTTAACCACCACCATCCTGTCTTCCACACGGTCAAGTCTCAGTAGGCGTGAGTCTGGACTGCATATTCCTCACCCTGAACCTCCTTCCTCCCACCATGCCGAGTACCCAGAGACAAGTGATCCCACACTTGGACATTCCGAAGAGCTGTTCACTTTTCCATTTATAGATTTGGGCCTCTCGTCCGGTCCACTTGAAGCGGGGCAAGAGGAGATCACACGTAGCGATGCCCAAATATTTGAGCAGCCACGGTCACACGAAGGCGACGGTAGGAAAGTGTCACAAGAGGTGGACGATGATGAGACACAATTGCCAGAAAGTCAGGAAGAAGACCAGGGTGCGGCAGTGGAAGACGAGGTGGTGGATGATATAGTAACTGACCCAACCTGGCAGGCTGACATGCAGGCGAGGACAGCAGCACACAGGGGGAGGGAGGCAGAGCACCCCAACAAGCAGGAAGAAGCAGTGTGGTGGCCGCAGACAGAAGGCAGGCAACCGTTCCCCATAACACCAACACGAAGGAAGTTGCCAGTACAACTGTTAGGTCTTCCCGAGTCTGGTTGTTTTTTAAAGACTCTGCCAATAACCCCAAAAAGGCCATTTGTACCATCTGCCAGGCCAGCATCAGCAGGAGTGGCAAAACTACCAGCCTGACCACCAGCATGATCAGGCACATGGCAGCAAAGCACCCGACTTTGTGGGCCGAACCCCAGGGTCCAGGAACAGTGTCTGCGGGTGGCACCACTGCTTCTTCCACTGTTGTGCATGCAAGCCAATCCCCTGTCCATGGTGCATGTGAAGATGCCTCCTGCCCTGCACCTGTCGTTGCACACTCTCATTGTTGCAGAATCAGGAAGCATGTCCACATCCTTGTCCCAGCGCAGCGTTCAGTTGTCCATACCCCAGTTCTTGGAATGCAAGCGCAAATACGCAGCCAACGTCCCACAGGCCACACTACTAAATTCCCACATTTCGCGACTGCTTGCGCTCGAAATGCTGCCTTTTAGACTCATGGAGACGGAAGCATTCTCCAACCTGATGGCGGCGGCCGTCCCTTGGTACTCGGTCCCCAGCCACCACTATTTCTCCTGGTGTGCCGTCCCCGCATTACACAAGCACTTGTCCCAAAACATTAGCAATGCCGTCAACAACGCAGTTACCGGAAAAGTCCACCAAACCACAGACACGTGGACAAGTGCTTGTGGGCAGGGATGGTACATGTCGCTGATGGCACACTGGGTTAACATAGTGGAAGCCGGGACCCAGTTGGACCTTGGAACGAACACGTTCTCCCCACGCCAAGGATTGCGGGCCCTAGGTCAATCAGGGTTGCCCCCACAGTCTACAGCTCCTGCACCTCATCCTCCTCAACCTCCTCCTCCTCTTCAGCCTCCATCTCCGAAATTACCACATCAGTCAAAAGCTGGAAGCACTGCACCACTGCCTCGGCCAAGCGGCAACAGGCTGTGCTGAAGCGGTGACAAATTTCACAATGCTGAAGAGTTGTGGACAGCTCTGTAAGAGCAGGCAGATCTGTGACTTACACCGCTGAACCTACAGCCAGGCATGTTCGTGTGTGACAATGGCAGGAACCTGGTGGTGGCTCTGAGGCGAGGCGAGCTCACACTCGTACCATGCCTTGCCCATGTGCTTAACCTCGTGGTTCAGCGGTTTCTCAAATCCTACCCAGAGCTGCCAGATCTGCTTGTTAAAGTATGCCACCTGTGTGCCCATTTTAGAAAGTCACCTACAGCTTCCGCCGCCCTTGCCGTGTTTCAGCAGCGTTTGCAGCTTCCATCTTACAGACTGGTGTTTGATGTCCCCACGCATTGGAACTCTACACTGCAGATGTTGGGAAGGATTTGTGAGCAGAAGAGGGCAGTTGTTGAGCACCAGCATCAGCAAGGCCGTAGGTATTCAGTTCAGACTCCACACATAAGACCTCAGGAGTGGACATGGATGTCAGACATATGTACCATCCTCCAAAACTTTGAGGACTCCACCAAGATGGTGAGCGGCGATGACGCCATAATTAGCGTCACTATCCCACTTCTCTGTCTTCTAAAACGCTCTCTGCTCACAATCAAAGAGGATGCATTGCAGGCAGAGCACGATGAGATGGAGCAAGGAACCATGCAGAGTGATTACACACAGCCCAACTTCATCTCATCCCAACGCGGATTGGGTGACAATGAGGAAGAGGAGGATGAAGAACAGGAGCTAGTTTCATGCGCTACAGATGGTAATACCTGCACAACTGTCATACCGTCTGTTCAGCGTGGATGGCATGAGGACAGAGAGGAGGAGGAGGAGAGCATGGTCAGTCGTCCTCTTGGTGAGGACACCGAAGTCTTGCCTGTTAGCAGTCATGCACGTTATGCTGCCTTTCCCATGACCCTCGCGTTCTCAAAATTTTGGGTAACAGTCATTACTGGTTGGTGACACTTCTAGACCCACGCTACAAGGAGAACTTTATATCTCTTATTCCTGAGGCGGACAGGTCTACAAAAATGGGGCAGTACCAGAAGGCCCTTGTTGCGGAACTATTAAAAAATTTCCCATCTGAAAACGCAGGCGGCAGAGGTCACAGTTCATTGGACAACCAAGGAGTACAGGCGAGAGAGACACAAATGCAATCCAGCAGAGGCAGGGGAACACTGTTAAAGTTATGGGAGATTTTTCTCAGCCCTTCCCATCGCACAGGCCCTGAAGCGCGGGATACTCTCACAAGGAGTGCAAAGTTTGGGAAGATGCTGAGGAAGTACCTTGCCGACCGTACCAACATCCTCCGTGATTCCTCTGCGCCTTATAATTATTGGGTATCCAAGCTGGATACGTGGAATGAACAGGCTCTCTACGCCGTGGAGGTCCTGGCCTGCCCTGCCACTAGCATTTTATCAGAGCGGGTTTTTAGTGCCGCTGGTGGAATTATAACTGATAAGTGCATCCGCCTGTCAACTGAAAATGCTGACAGGCTGACTCTTATAAAAATGAACAAGGGCTGGATAGGGCCAAACTTCTCAACACCACCGAATGATAGCAGCGTAACAAACTCAAATCCAGTGTCTTTTTTTGGGACACATGAGTACACGCTTCCTGACTTTGGCTATTTCTCTTGTCCTCCTCCTTCTCCTCATCCTCCACGACCATAGCACCAAGGTGACCGTGGTTTGTGATGCAACACCCACATAATTTTTTTAAAGGGTGTTTATGATGCCCGTAAAAATTTTTTTTATATAGTATGTTCATGTATACCCCCCAGGGGTAAATGTTTATCAGCCCATACACAAAGTGCATGGGCATTACAAGTATAGGAGACCCACTCCTTTCTAATGGGAACATTTTTTTATGAGGCCCTCCTCCACGTCTCTTCCAAGGGGCAATGGAGTGTCTCCCAATTTTTGGCAGCCCTTGCATTCACTGCATAGGCCAACACTATGGGAGACCCACTTCCCAATAATGGGAACATTTTTTCATGAGGCCCTCTACGTCTCTTCCAAGGGGCATTGGAGTGCCTTCAATTTTTTGGCAACCCTTGCTTTCACTTCATAGGCAAACACAATGGGAAACCCACTTCCTAATAATGGGAACATTGTTTTCAGTAGGCCCTCTGACTTCCACGTCTCTTCCAAGTGGCATTGGAGTGCCTCCAATTTTTTGGCAACCCTTGCATTCACTGCATAGGCCAACACTATGGGAGATCCACTTCCTAATAATGGGAACATTTTTTCAGGAGGCCCTCTGACCTCCACGTCTCTTCCAATGGACATTGGAGTGCCTCCAAATTTTTGGCAGCCCTTGCATTCACTGCATAGGCAAACAGTATGGGAGCCCCACTTCCTAATAATGGGTACATTGTTTTCAGGAGGCCCTCCTCTAAGTCTCTTCAAAGGGGTATTGGAGTGCGTCCAAATTTTCAAAGGAGCATTGGGGTGCGTCAAAATTTTGGGCAGCCCTGCCACTCACTGCATACGCAATAACAGTAAAGGAGACCCACTCTTTAGTAATAGGAACAACAAAGCATAGCTGGCTGATGGCTCTCTAAGAATAGTGAGGGCCGACTGCTGGCCCTTTAAGAATAGTTAAGGCTGCCTGATGGCCCTATAAAATGACTTTCAGAGTCCCTCCTTCATAAATGAAACAGGATATGTTTGATGATATCTCACACACCACATGGCCAAATAAGGTTGTAAAATGTTAAAATGACATTTCCTTGTGAATGCATTTGTCACGGTTGAAAGCAATGCAAAAGTGCAAAAACGCATCAAAAACGCTACGTGTGGACATAGCACAAGGTGTGGAGGAGTATTTTTGTTTTTGGTTATTTATTTTGCCTTATATACAAGTCATTACCCCGGAAAGGATGTTCCTTAACATATTTTCCAGGAAAATCCATTTTGGTTTAGTTTTTGCATGTTTTATTGTGAGTCCGTAAAAGTGGCATAATACCTCTGACAATATTGTTGACAATAGTGACCTGGGAGTCAGAAATGCTTCCAGGGGTCTTCCTCATGCTGTTCCCATGCCATTTGAGCATTGTTCCCATCGATTTGGGCAAATTTTAGGCCCTCTGCAGACCGCTGAGGGGAGCCACCTGAAAAATGCTCGAGTTTCCCATAGACTTACAATGGGCTCGTTGCTCGGGTTGAGCACCTGAGTATTCCAATGTGCTCAACCCGAGCATCGAGCACCCGAGCATTTTAGTGCTCACCCATCACTACAATTGAGAGAATTTTTTTTTACTTTGAGTCATTTTAAATAATGCTTTGACCTAATGCCCACATAATACTTAGGTTAGAGAGAAGAAGCAATGTCATCACGTTTTACCTCTGACAGTCATTGTGACTTTGTAAGCAGAGAACATATTACGGTCTAATGTCTGTCAACCTCACCCGGGCGCTCCTATGACGCAGCTCATCAGCAATCAGTGTATCGATCCACACGCATATCTGATGGATTTTATTAGTGATAGAGACAGTTTTTATACAGTATGTTTCTGTGAAAAAAGCAGATCACGCAAGAGGAGTCCATAGTTCGGATCAATTTCTATTGGAGCAACCCGTTTACACTAAACAGGAATATTGAAGAAAAAAAAGTCATAAAAGCTATGACGTACCCTACAAAAATGCCAGATTTCTTTACTAGAGCAAGCATAACCTTAACTCCTTCTCGCACGTTTACAGCCCTGGTGGTTGGGACTTAATGACCCGCGTCAGCAGCAGCTTATGTCAGCTGTAAGGCTATGTGCCCACGTTGCGGAAATGAAGCGGAAAATTTGCGCTTCATTTCCACATGTCCTTTCCCGGAAAAACGCATGCGGAATTTCGCAAGCATTTTTTTCGCTTGTTTTTGACATGCGGAATTGCCTTGCGTTTTTTATTACATTAAAAAGGCAATTCCGCATGCGGAAACGCAAAATTAATTGACATGCTGCGGATTTTTGTGCACATCAAAAACGCTGTGGAAAAATCCGCAGCATGGGCATAGAACTTGCGGATTCTCATTGGGGACCATGGGGTGCGGATTACCAAGCGTTTCCGCTGCGGAAATTCCGCATCAAATACGCTTGTAAAACGCTACGTGGGCACATACCCTAAGAGCTGAGATCCTGACCACTTAACCCCATAGATTCCACGTTGAATTACAGCCTCTGTGACGCGCCCCTGGGCCTGTGTCGCGCTGCGTTGCGCACGCGGGAGCTTACCCGGAGCCGGATCTCTTGAGGGTTGTAGTCTCGTGGCGGTGACCCGGTCCGTGCCCAGGGAGTCAAACTGAGCGGCGATGTAACAGCGGTAGATGCAGGACGACTACGCCACCCGTTGAATGCAGCTATGGAGCTGCCGCTGCAGGACAGTCCGCTGAGGCCGGTGGATGGATGGTGCAGCGTAGATGGTATAACCCCCAACGGGAGAGGTATGGCCTCAGGGCAGCAGATGTGGATGATGGGGGTAGCAGGAACCACTCAGAGACGGTGCGGTGTAATTCAGGGTCTTTACTGGTAACAACGATAGACCCTCCCGGAGTACTTGCTAGTGAACGGGGCCTGGTCAGTCCTTGAGCAGATGGGATCTCCCCTGGCCAGGCAGAGTTGTAGGCCTCCCAAACTGACTGTACTCTTCTGGCTACCTTGCTAGAAGCGGATATAAGTAGCCCACGTCCCTGAGTGTACCGTGTGGTGCTCACCCGTATGGCCGGTGACTCGGGGCCTTCTAATGGCTTCCGCTCCACGATGGCGGTGCTGGTCCCACGCGTGTGACCGTGCCTTCGGGTTTCTGGGCCTGAGGACCTGAAATCCCCTGCCGGTCGGCTTCTGCTGCTGGGTAAGAGTTAGTCCCCACAGCCTCGGACGCCGGGTCCGGTAAGAAAGCTTCTCAGTCAGGGCGAGCTCTGCAGCTGCCAGCCCCTGACTCGTAGTAATATTGCTCCCAATGAGCTTCTGCTGTTTCTTCCTATGCTGCTTCTCTGTCTCTACTCTCCTTGACTCCAGGCTCAGGCCCCTGGACAGGGCCTGCCTGTGGAGCAGAGCCCATAGAGCAGCTCTGCTCCCTGTCTTCTCCTCTCAGAACTCCCTACCCTGCCTCAGCCCCAGGTTTATATAGGGGAAGTTCTTCCCCTCCCAGGACTGGGCAGGAGGTGTGGCATGCACAGGATCCCTGACCAAGAGACCTCCCACCTGCTCTCAGACATAACATTGCCGTTACTGTGGAAACCAGACCCCTGGGGTGCCACATCTGCACCTAAGCGGTTTATCAGAGGAAGTTGGCTTCCTCATTAGGCCACAGCACAGAGATAGCTTGCCGTGGTAGCAAGGGGCCTAACAAACCAAAGGCAGGGTCTAATAGTAAGAGATCACAGGATCAAATTCCATAAGTCCCTATGTGTCACTAATAAATATTACATAAAGAAGATACAAAAACATGTTTTTAAGCATAAAAAATAAGGAAACTTCTTTATTGTTTTATTAAGGGAAAAAAAGAAAAAAGATAAACAATGCCAGAATTGCTGTTCTTTTTTCATCCATCTCCCCCAAAAAATGGAATAAAAGGTTATCAAAAAGTACTATGTACTCCAAAATGGTAACAATGAAAAAAACAACTTCACACAAATAAAAACAAGCCCTCATATAGCAACGTCAATTGAAGTGATGTTTTTATTATGCAAAAGTAGCCCGTCTAGTAAGGGGGCCGACCAGTGGGCGCGGACCTCTCGTAGGCGCAGCTTTGCTCAATACAAGTGTATATGATGCGAGGCTGCGGCCACTAGATGGGCCCTGGCGGGAGTATGTGTAACGCATACATACCCGCTCAGAAACTGGAAAATCCCCATAGCGCACAGTGTGTGTGCTAGGGGGATTCATAAGTTTGCAGTCACACAGAGTGTGATGAAAAAGCCCTTTAAGTAAAATAAAAAGTAATTAAAAAAAAAGAAAATCTAAAACATAATGAATAATGTGTATCCTTAAAGGGGTTGCAATATTGATGACCTATCCATTGTAGCAGGTGTTATGGCTGTGCAATATGTAGCTGGCACACTTTGGGAACAACATGAACAGTCTAAATGGCATAGCTCAAATATATATACCACTATGCTGCTGATATATAACAGAATGAATTGTACATGCAAGACCAAGGGGACATGGGACGTTGACTGTAATGAGCAGTCCTCGGGTACAATCAAGAGCTGCATCTAACACCAACATGGAGACGAAATGGTGGTGACTCGCCCCCGGGGCCGTGGGGTACTCGGCAGCCGGACCTATGGATGCTGGTGGGGGATATCACGGTGGCTGGCCCGGTCCGTGGCCCAGGGCGGTCACCAAAAAGGGTATTATTTATAGGGGATTTGTAAGGTGTTCGTGACGCCACCTGTAGATTGCGGCTAAAGGGTGCCGCCGCTGCGGAGCAGTCCTCTGGAGCTGGTGTTACGGCAGCAGAGATGGTGTGGCTCCCCACAGGTAGAGCTAGCTCCAGGGCAGTGTAGGTAGTCTAGGTTGCGCTGGGTGTTGTAGTGCCGGGAGGGAGAGATGGCGCAGATGAAAGAAGGGACGGAGGCAGTGCGGTGCAGTCATCCGAGTTTTTACTCACAGTTCTTATGACAGTTCCACTGGTGCACTGTACAGGTGTCAGCCTCCCACGTCGTGCTGCGTTCACCAGACAGGGGTTCAGCACTTCGTCATGCAGATTAGGAGTATCTGACAGGACCCCGCCTTCTTGTGTTCCTAGCTAGACCGTCTTCACGCTGGGTCTTTCTCCCTCCCGCCCTGCACTTCCCACTCTCAATCCCGCTCGGGTGCTCTGAAGTCCCTCCTGTCTTGTTGGAGTTCCCGGACCTGCTTCACCCTCACGGGGATTAGAATGAGGCTTCGGCAACTGACTATATAAGCCTGAAGCCTCCGGTTTTCCCAGCCGAGACTTGGAGTTACACGGCTGGACCAGGGGCCGGTCCCCTTCTTGCGGCCTACGATTCCTCTGTCTTCTGACAGATTTGGGGCATACGGGTGCCGTCCTGCACTCGCAGTACACCCTAGGATACCTTCTGTAGATCGGAGCCTACTCCTCTGCTCCCCTCCTGGGCCTCTGGGACTGGGCCCTGCTTGTGGAGCAGAGCTCCTCAAGAGACTCTGCTCCCTGACTGACTTCTCTCACTTACTAGCCTACCACCCTAAGATGGCTTCCCTTTTTATATCTCACTCTATAGTGCTCCCCTTAACTGCTTCCTCACCCACACCCACTACTGGTTCCCCCTACCTCTGGGTTCCCCCCACTCCAGCCAGGGACAGGGCTCAGCAGCTGCGCACATGCATGTTGCCCTTCCAGCCGGCCTGGAGTAGTGTAGTGTTGAATATGGGTGTTGAGGTTCCGGGCAGCACTCCCTCCTTACCTGAGAGAAGGAGACACCACACCTCTGGGTGAGGTGCAGTACCTCTGTGGCGACTGAACCCTCAGGGGCGCCACAGTGGGATGACCACTACTGGTCTAACCCCCACCAGTTGTCTGACTCCACCATTGGTCTAATCCCACCGCTGTTGTCCTCAAAAGAAAGTTGGAAATCGACAGTGTTGGCTACAGGCAGGTTTTTATTGTTCCCAGACAAGCAACATATAATATTACCCTCATTAATGACATATAAGTGTTGGACTGGACTGCCATGGGCCCACCAGTAACCAACTCTAGGGCCTCACTTTTCAGCTACATGCAAATGTGACATTATCCTCAATCACAAATTAATATAACAATGACCTGGGTAGATTGTTAAATGAATAAGATGCCGCCTTTGTCTGTACATAGTGATTCAAGTATTACAGTGCCAAGTACTGCTCATGTAAGAGAGTGGTGGCCTACCGGACGATTCTCGTGCTCTCCTGTGGGCCAGTCCAATCCTGAAATAAATACAAAAAAATTGTAAAATGCTACCTAGTATATTTTCAATCTCCCACCACTGATATGATGGTTTCTTAAAAATTGAGGGCAACCATATGGGCAGAGGAATTTTTGTTGCCCATCATATCTATGAATACAGAAACCTATTCTGAACAAAGTTTTTCAGAAACCTACACAGTAAAGTCATGCAAAGTAAATACATAATACACTATATATAGAAGAGTAAGGAAACCAAAGACGACCCCAGAATATTCTAATATTATTTCAGACCATTGACCCTCCGGATCTCTTAGGCCACAGAAGAACTTGAAGGGCAGCATTGACGTGGGTAATCTCTTTTGTATATTCGTGGAAAACTTGTTTGCATACTTGTATACAGAAAGCTTTATTGAAAAAAAAAGGAAGAGATTAATTGTTCATAATCCTAAAGGTTACCGCAGAATATTGACATGAAGATGTGGTTTATGAGGAAACGTGAGTTTAATGATCAGTTTTACGGCTATACTGTATCTGGTGATAAACCTGCAATACCTGCCACTAGTTACTGCCCATGTTCATACTATCAAGAATAATGTTTGGCAAAATAAAAATAAAAACACCATTAACAGGTTTTCTCTAGCAGACAAACCCTTCACGCACTGAGGTTGGGCAATCAGTTGTGTGGGGAAAGCTATATGCGATTATTAATTTTCTCTTCTAGAACAGAAATGTAGGGTGCCATTTATTAAAGAAGCACTCTTCCTCTCATTAAAGTTTTTATGCTCTTAATATATTGCAATCATCATATTATATAGCACTGTGTACTTACAATTGCTCATTTTTCCTTTCTACCCAGCTAATTCTTCTCTTTTCCATTAGGTCTATGACATGTGTGAGCAGCCATGGACTAAAGACTACTGGACCCATGGACGTAGAGCGGAGTCCACGGCTCTAAGGGAAGCAGACTTTTCCAGCATGGAGAGCCAGTTACATCGATCTTATTGTTGTGCTTTATTAGAGATTTGCTTGCTTGGCAGTTTAAGGTGCAGAATAAAATGTTAATGATTCGGGAGGGGTGCTGTAGGAGACACAGTCCACACATACACATACCATGCTCATCCAGACCCCGGAGTCATGAGGCAGAGGCGTGCTGGCTGGATCCTATGTATACATAAGGCCAGATACGAGAAATTAGAGTAACTGGTAATTAGGTAAAGCAAGCATTTCTTTACTCTCGTTAGTGTCTCATTGGCTCAATTAAGCCATTGTTCTCACAGCCTCTGGTCCCATTATGTGGATCGGGGTAATAGACCCAGTGGAGCCATCACCAGAGGGGGTCTCACATGCAGTCCCAGGTAAGGGACTCGGCCTCAGGAACATACCTCTACCAATACATGGTTAGCTTTGGGGGGGGGATAGTGTTTCTCGAGGGCTGGGCTTGATCCCAAGGGGCAGCTTTGGGTACTTAAGACACTGACAAGGGAATGAGTGGTTGTTTTTGGCTGGAGTTGGATACACGAGCTATGGTCAGGGTATCTGTCATCTGGAGGAGCATAGGCTCTGACTGCAGACTATACTGGCGGGAGATACAAAAGTTGTGGGCCAACCAAAAGTTGGGAAACGGTGGGCATCGCCTGGTATGGGACGGTGAAACTACTGATCCCGGTTTGGGATTTTGTGGACTGTAGGCATTGCATTATGACCATCTACCCAGAGTTGCTATAAGACAATTGACGCAAAGAATAAAATTAGTTGCATCATTAACCTGCCTAGGTGATTCATACAACCCACATCCTCAGTTCTTCACAACATCTCGTGATTAAATAACTGACTAGCTGAAACATTCTAAGCTCTATGTAGAAACAGGAGGTTAATTTTCTCTGCACAAGTCACTGCAAAAGTCCCTGGTAGAGGGGAGGAGGGAGTAGCTGTGTTAGGAGTTGAAGAGGGGGATGTCTCATGCAGGGAAATGAGACTTCCTGTTTCTACATAGATCAGATAACAGGGAAGAATTAACTGGGTAGAAATTCAAAATGAGCAATTGTAAGTATACAGTGCTATATAATATGATGACTGCAATATGTAAAGAAGATAAAAACTTTAATGGGAGGAGGAGGAATGCCTCTTTAAGTTCTCTACTCTGGTGTACCATGGAGGAAGGAATGGCCACTGACATTCTGCTCTGCATTTCACATGGGACAACAGGAGAAACTAAACAGATCGTTGGTGTCTTCTATTCTCCCTTAAGCACAGGATGTGACACACCCCCTGGGCCATGGGGTACCTGGAGCCGGGCCTGTAGATGCTGGGGGTTGTAGTCACAGTGGCGGTGACCCGGTCCGTGACCCAGGTGGTCAATGCAAGGGTAGTAGATGTATATAGGTTATATAATGTCCGACTACGCCACCTGTGGAGTGCGGTTAATAGAGACCGCCGCTGCGGAACAGTCCTCTGAAGCTGGTGGTTTGGCAGCAAGGGTGGTATAACTCCCCCAGGAAGAGTGTGGCTTCAGGGCAGTGTGTGTGGATGATGGTGGTTGCAGTGCAGGGAGTCAGTAATGAACACAGAGTCCGTGTGATGCAGTCCAAGATCTTTACTCACAGTTGTTGCAGTCCAGATTACAGGTACCAGAGCAATCTTCCCCGTCGTGCTGTGCGTACTCAGTGAGGGGCTCAGTCCACCCCCAGATAGCTCCGGAGTATTTAGCAGGACCCTCTTCTGTGTGTCCTTTCTCTGGCCTTCTCCCTGCACCTCACACTCAGTGACACTTCTATCCGTTACCCTCGGGCCTTGGCGGGCGACGTGTGTTCCGTCCCCTGGGTCCTATGTGGCTACCTTCTTAGTGAGACTGGTGTGGACTTGTGGCTACAGGACATGAAACCCTGCTGCCTCCGGTTTCTAGCTGAGCCTTGCTGTTTCTCTGCTAGTTGAGGGACCCGGTTCCCTTTATCTGGCCTGACCCCTCTACCTCCTGGTAGCAGCGGGCGTACGGGTGGCCTTCTGCACGGCCCGTACCCCTAGGGTCCCTTCCGCTGTTCCTGGAGCCTTCCTGCTCCCTCTCCTCTCTTCTCTCCTCCTTGGGCCTCACTGTCCAGGCCTGCCTCTGGAGCAGAGCTCATACAGAGCCTCTGCTCCTGTCACTTCTCCTCCTCTGACTGACTAGTCTCTCTGATCTAAGATGGCTTCCTATTTATACTCTCCCTGTCATGAGCTCCCCTAAGCTACTTTCTCCACCCACACCCACTACATAGTCCCCTCCCGCCAGCTAGGGAACCTGGAACTGTGCTCTCCCTTAGGAGCAATCTCGCCATACCCACCCTGCGGGTATGTGTTGGATGCAGGTGTTAGGGTCCCGAGCCATACTCCTTCCTTACCTGAGAGTGAGATACTACACCTCTGGGTGAGATGCAGTACCTCTGTGGCGACTGAACCCTCAGGGGCGCCACAGATGTGTCCCCTAAAGCTGAAAAGAGGCAGCTATACGTTTTATTATTTTTCAGCCTCTCTCCTAATAATATATCTGTAACTCTTAACATTGGGAACTAATGTACAGTATGGGAGGCATATTAGTGAGCTACAACTTCACAGTTATCCAATAGAAAATTTTGCCTGCTTAACAACCCTCAAAACTTTTTACAGACATAATGTACAGGTATATGTAGCACCCTGAGGATTCGGCTGCTACAGGGGTATTGCACCTCAACCCAGAGGTGTGATATTCCACTCCCGGGTAAGGATGGAGTGTGGAACTGAGCTCGGTAGGCTGCATGCACTACACACATCCCATTTCCGGGGAACAGGCCGACGGTACTCCCACTTAGAAATGTGCAGGTACGACCGAGTCTGTTCCTGGCTGGAGTGGGAGGGGGGTGGTACATCCCATGTAGTGTAGGGGCAGATAGGGGGAGCAGCCTGGGTAAAGATAGGAGCTCATTGGGTGCTGGTCACCTGAGCTCACACATAGAGGGTGTATATAAGGTGGGCACCATCTAAGATCAGGGTCAGTCTGCTGTAGAGGAGGAGTGAGTCAGCCTTTTGCAAAGAGTCTGTTGGAGAGCAGAAGAGCAGAGCAGAGAAGCCTGAGCCAGAGTGAGAGAGGAGAAGAAAGAGAGACCCAGAGGGGGAAGCAGAAGAGAGGACTCTAAGACCCCAAATCCAAACAACGGGTGAAGAGCCGGCATCAGGGTACCGGATCCCAAGCTGGTGGGGGCAAAAACACACCCCAGCCAGAGACCGGAGGCCGTGGGCAGCGTTTGCCACGGCCACCCACCACATCCACCACGAAGGCATACCACGTGGAGGGTCAGGGAACCCAAGGCCAAGGGTCACCCAACAGAAGGCCCGAGGGAGCTGGACCTGGGTGGATCACTAGTGGGGACGGCCAGAGAAAGGACAGAAGGAGAGCTCAGGGTCACGCTCCGGACTCGCTTGGGGGTTGGCTGGATCCAGGACCTGGTGGATGCAGCACGGCTCGGGTGGTCACTTGAAGCTGGAGTGACCGGAACATCAGCAGTGAGTAAATACCCTAAACTGCACAACCCGACTCTGTCTTCCTTTAACACCTATGCTGCACCACCACAACCCCCATCCTCTGCACCTGACCCCCTGAGGCTATACCCCACCCGTTGGGGGTTATACCATCACGAGCTGCACCTACACCATCAGCCTCAGCGGACCCTGCTGCAGCGGCGGCCATAGTGACCGCAACACAACGGGTGGCGTAGTCGACACAAAAGAACTCTTAATAACATCTGTAGGACTGCCACATAACACTGAGCTTGACGCCCTGGGCACGGGGCCGGGTCACAGCCGCTCGGAGACTACAACCCCCCATCTGATCCGGTGCCGGGTATTCCCCTCAAAAAGGAATATGTCCCAGGGGGCGCGTCAACTTTGGCGTAGTCGGCAGGATTACGTGCCCGCAACACCCGGGTACTGCGTGCCTGAAGAAAAGTGCAAGTTTACCTCAGAAAGAAGTCTCCCGCCGGTTCCGGAGGGTCCACGCCATCGGACTCCATCACCAGTCGTTTCCCGCCGATTGTCCGCCATTTCCAACTTGTTCCCGCCATCTGCAGAGTTTCCCGCCACTGGGCGACGCTTCCCGCCAAAACCGCAGATTTCCTGCCTTGGAAGAGCAGCGGACGCCATTATGGGCGTGCCAAAGGAGGGCAAGAGGCCACCTCCCATCGTGGGCCAGGACAGAAAATGGCGCCAAAAGTGGAAACCGCCCCCACCAACAGAGACTGTGATGCTAGAGGTGTCTGTCAGCGTGAAAGAACAGCCCCTGGAGCTGACAGTCACCAAGTGGTCCCGGGACCGCCCTCGAAGGGGGAGGAGACGAAAGGAGAGAACAAAGATGGGTGCCGCCTGGAGCAGTCTGGAGCGAGCGCACCCGGAGACAAGAAGTCTGGAGAGGAGTAGCAAAGAAGCTCACCCGGAGATGTCCAGAGAGCAGAGCAGCACCGGCCCGCTGGCCAGGAGCCTGCTGGAAGAAGAGCAGAGCAGCACCGACCCGTTGGTCAGGAGCCTGCTGGACACCACGACCCCACTAGGCCTAGTGGAGGTCCTTGCACAGCTCCCCCGAGACCGGGAGTGTGCACAGACTGCCCTGGAGGGCCTCGCAAGGAGGATGGCCCGGGTACAGCGAGAGACATTGGCGGAGTGGAGCCGAGAGATGGCCCAGCAAACCAAGACCCGGAGCACGCCAGCCAAGATGAGGAGACAGACCGCCTCTGAGGATGGCGCAGGAGGACCCAAGGCCGGAGACGGCGCCGAGGAGGGAGCCGAACGCATGGAGGCAGGTAAAGGGGACGCCTATACCCCAAGCCGTGACACCGCTTACCTGCCCCAGCTCCCCGTCGCAGAGCCCGAAAGTCCCCCTGCTGTGCCCGAAAACGCCATGTCACCGACGCAGACTAGGCCCCAACCGGAAGCCGCCGCCGCGACCCCTGTGACGTCACGCGTCTCGACCCCGAGCGTGACCAAGCAGGAAGTACCACCAGCCTGGTCGCAGGGCCTAGAATTCCCGGGCGCCGCAACACCAACAGCGCCCCCTACCTCTGCGGAGCCTCCGGCCTGGTCGCAAGGCCAGGTAGCCCAGGGCGCCGCCGTCCTTACGGTGCCCTTCACCTTCCAGATACCCCAGGCCTGGCCGCAAGGCCCGGGCAACCCGGGCGCTAACACCACCGCGCCCATAAGACCAAGAGTGCCGCATCTGGGAGAGGACCTGTTCGCCCAGCATACGTGCCTGGACGGGTCTGAAACTAGAGCCAAAGGTAACAATAAAGAAAGAGCAGGAGGACGCCGTCGTTAAGTACAGCGAAGCAGGAGCTGTATATAGTTGCCCGTCGGGGCACCATAAACTGAAACTGAAACAGTGAACTGAAACTGAAACTGTTACTGCTGCTAATATAGTCCCCGTTGGGACCAGCAAGTGTGAACTGTTACCCGTTTAACCCCTAAATCCCACTGACCGAGGACTGTGAGCAGCCATTCCCTTCCCTCTACCTGGCCGAGGACTGAGAGCGGCCAACTTCCCTTGTAAATAGTTGCGCGTCCTAAAGCGCCCCCTACCGGTTTTATAGGAAAACCAGTTTTTCTAAGAGACTGTCGCACTTTTCCCGGACACACGTTGCACAGTGTCCGGAGGAGGAACCAGAAACAAGAGACGACGAAAAGTTTATATGAAAAGTTTATGCTGATATATATGATGTTTTATATGTTTATGTTTATGCAAAAATTTGTATGTTTTGGTGTTATGTCTTACAGCCCGAGGACGTGCTGTGATTTACCAGGGGGGAATGTAGCACCCTGAGGATTCGGCTGCTACAGGGGTATTGCACCTCAACCCAGAGGTGTGATATTCCACTCCCGGGTAAGGATGGAGTGTGGAACTGAGCTCGGTAGGCTGCATGCACTACACACATCCCATTTCCGGGGAACAGGCCGACGGTACTCCCACTTAGAAATGTGCAGGTACGACCGAGTCTGTTCCTGGCTGGAGTGGGAGGGGGGTGGTACATCCCATGTAGTGTAGGGGCAGATAGGGGGAGCAGCCTGGGTAAAGATAGGAGCTCATTGGGTGCTGGTCACCTGAGCTCACACATAGAGGGTGTATATAAGGTGGGCACCATCTAAGATCAGGGTCAGTCTGCTGTAGAGGAGGAGTGAGTCAGCCTTTTGCAAAGAGTCTGTTGGAGAGCAGAAGAGCAGAGCAGAGAAGCCTGAGCCAGAGTGAGAGAGGAGAAGAAAGAGAGACCCAGAGGGGGAAGCAGAAGAGAGGACTCTAAGACCCCAAATCCAAACAACGGGTGAAGAGCCGGCATCAGGGTACCGGATCCCAAGCTGGTGGGGGCAAAAACACACCCCAGCCAGAGACCGGAGGCCGTGGGCAGCGTTTGCCACGGCCACCCACCACATCCACCACGAAGGCATACCACGTGGAGGGTCAGGGAACCCAAGGCCAAGGGTCACCCAACAGAAGGCCCGAGGGAGCTGGACCTGGGTGGATCACTAGTGGGGACGGCCAGAGAAAGGACAGAAGGAGAGCTCAGGGTCACGCTCCGGACTCGCTTGGGGGTTGGCTGGATCCAGGACCTGGTGGATGCAGCACGGCTCGGGTGGTCACTTGAAGCTGGAGTGACCGGAACATCAGCAGTGAGTAAATACCCTAAACTGCACAACCCGACTCTGTCTTCCTTTAACACCTATGCTGCACCACCACAACCCCTATCCTCTGCACCTGACCCCCTGAGGCTATACCCCACCCGTTGGGGGTTATACCATCACGAGCTGCACCTACACCATCAGCCTCAGCGGACCCTGCTGCAGCGGCGGCCATAGTGACCGCAACACAACGGGTGGCGTAGTCGACACAAAAGAACTCTTAATAACATCTGTAGGACTGCCACATAACACTGAGCTTGACGCCCTGGGCACGGGGCCGGGTCACAGCCGCTCGGAGACTACAACCCCCCATCTGATCCGGTGCCGGGTATTCCCCTCAAAAAGGAATATGTCCCAGGGGGCGCGTCATATACACTGTGTTCCAAATTATTATGCAAATAATATTTTCTCAGATTTTCCCAAATTACCTATATGAATTGCAGTCATTGTAATTTTCCAGTCAAAAAACTATTAGAGTACAATTGAAAGGTTTTTGTACAAACTGCCTATGATAACAGTATATTTTTTAAAAAATAAAAAACTCAAACTGCACTCTAAATGCATGTTCCAAATTATTATGCACAGCAGAGTTTTCAACCTTTTCATTTTAATAAAGAACAAAAAAATTGTCATTTTTGAAATTATAAGCATTAGCAGGTTATTACAAACTGAAATCAAACAGTTTTCAACTCAAAACTTTATTCTAGGTGATGTTACATTTGCACATAGGACCGCTTGTTCGAAAGGAGCTTCTGAACTCTCTCGTCCATTGAATTTGTCAGGTTTTGGATGGTTTCAGCTTCAATTGTTTTGCATGAGGATGACGCGCCCCCTGGGCCTGTGTTGTGCAGGGGAACCCGGAACCGGGCCTGTTGTAGAATGCTGGGGGTTGTAGTCTCCGTGTGGCGGTGACCCGGTCCGTGCCCAGGGTGGTCAAACCAGTGGCAGTCTTAATATATAGCAAATGTCCGACTACGCCACCCGTGGATTGCGGTCAGTGGGGACCGCCGCTGCGCTGCCGACCGTTGAGGCTGATGTTGTCTGCGCAGCCGAGTATGGGATAACTCCGCACGGGAGAAGTATTGCCTCAGGGCAGCTAATGTGAGAGATGATGGGAGTGATGGTGTGAGGGTCCCAGTGCTAATGGTGCTGGTGCGGCAAGGAATCACAGAGACGTGAGGTGCAGTTCAGGGTCTTTACTGATGGTACAAGGCAGACCCTCCCGGGAGTACTGGCTAGTATAAGGGGCCTGGTCAGTCTGCGAGCAAGCAGGAGTTCCCCTGGCCAGGTGGAGTTGTAGGCCTCCGTTTATCTGCACTCTTCCTGGCTACCTTGCTGTCAGCGGTTACAAGTAGCCCACGTCCCTGAGTATACCGTGTGGTGCTCACCCGTATGGCTGGTGACTTGGGGCCTTCTGTTAGCCTCCTTTCCTGGATGGCGGTGACGCGCCCCCTGGGCCAGTGTTGTTAGGGATACCCGGAGCCGGATCAGATGGGGGTTGTAGTCTCCGAGTGGCTGTGACCCGGTCCGTGCCCAGGGTGTCAAGCTCAGTGTGTGGCAGTCCTTATGATGTTTCTAGATGTTCTTTTGTGTCGACTACGCCACCCGTTGAATTGCGGTCAATACGGCCGCCGCTGCAGCAGGGTCCGCTGAGGCTGATGGTGTTTGCGCAGCTTCGGTGGTATAACCCCCAACGGGAGGGGTATGGCCTCAGGGGGTCAGGTGCAGAGGATGGTGGTTGTGGAAGTGCAGTGAAGATGGTAATGAGAGTCAGAGTCGGGTTGTGCAGTTCAGGGTTTGTTTACTTACTGCAGTTGTTCTTGTACCGGTCACTCCGGCCTTGAGTGACCACCCGAGCCGTGCTGCGTCCACCAGGTCCTGGACTCGGCCAACCCCCAAGTAGCTCTGGAGCGTGGTTCTGAGCTCCCTTTCTGTCCTGTCCTCGTCTCTGGCCTTCCCCACCAGGGATCCACCTATGTCCGGCTCCCTCGGGCCTCTTGGTGGTAAACCCTTGTCTCTGGGTTCCCTGACCCTATGCGTGGTCTGCCTTCCGGGTGGATATAGTGGGTGGCCGTGGCAGATTCTGCCCACGGCCTCCGGTTCCTGGCTAAGGTGTGCTGTAGCCTCTGCCAGCTTGGGATCCGGTACCCTGTTGCCAACTCTTCACCCTTTGATTTAGTTTGGGCTCTCAGAGTTCCTTCTTTCTCCCCCTCTGGGTCTTCCTTTCTCCTCTCTCACTCTTGGCCTTGGGGCTGCTCTGCTCCTCTGCTCTGCTCTTCAGGTTACACTCTGGCAGACTGACTGACCCTGATCTTAGATGGTGCCCACCTTATATACTCCCTCTATGTGTGAGCTCAGGTGACCAGCACCCAATGAGCTCCTAGCTTTACCCAGGCTGCTCCCCCTATCTGCCCCTACACTACTGGGATGTTCCACCCCCCTCCCACTCCAGCCAGGAACAGACTCTGTCGTACCTGCACATTTCTCTAGTGGGAGTACCATCGGTCTGTTCCTCGGAAATGGGATGTGTGTAGTGCATGCAGCTAACTGAGCTCAGTTCCACACTCCATCCTTACCCGGGAGTGGAATATCACACCTCTGGCTGAGGTGCAATACCCCTGTAGCAGCCGAATCCTCAGGGTGCTACAGCGGCGCTGGTCACTTCTTTGTGACTGAGCCTCCGGGCTTCTATGGCCAGAGGACCTGGAATCCCCTGCCAGTTGGTTTCTGCTGCTGGGTATATATCAGTCCCCACAGTCTCGGACTCCTGTGCCCGGTTTTAGTAACTTCAGCCAGGGCGAGCTATATCTCTGCTCACAGCCCCTGGCCTTCAGCTGCTGCTCCTACAGAGCTCCTGATGTATCTTTTCCTGTGTCTGCAGCTTCACTCTAGGCTCTGCCTGCTCTGCTTGTTCTGCAGGCTCTGTCTCTGTCTGACTTAATCCCGCCCCAGACCCAGTTTATAAGGGCAGATTCCTCCCCTCCCAGGTCTGGACGGGCAGTGTTGCATGCTTAGGGCTCCTGACCAGAGAAACCTCCCACTTGCTCTCAGACATAATATCTCTATTACTGTGGCAACCAGACCCCTGGGGTGTCACATTCCCCCCTAGTAAATTTTAGTACTCCGGGACTAAACACATTTTTAAAACATAATAACAGGGTATAACAATAACACAATAACATATTTACAAGAAGCTTTAGTTCTTTAAAGGTCACGGCGTGTCTGCAACCGGGTGTCCATATCACCCAAGGTGAAGCTTTAAGCGAAGTAGGGGACCTGTCCAAAGCAAACCCCTTGCCTTGTCCTTGGGCGTGGCTGCAAGGGTAGACTAACTACTTTGGGCCGCAAGGAGGCCACGCCAGACAGGTTTTCTCTTCCGCGGCCGTCTTCGCAAGAGGCACCAAGGTGCAACTATCTACAAAACTGTTCCGGTAATCCAGCGTCCATAACCTGTTAGTCCAAATAAATCTGCAGGGTAACTGAGAAACATAATTAGTAACAGGCAACAAACATAAACCATAAACATTTAAACAGATAAATTCACAGTGCATTAGTTCAGATTCTACAGCGAGCGGGCATCTGACCTCTAGTGACTCTAGTGGACCTACGGAGCTCACTAACTGGTTCTGCACTACAGGGTGTAGGAGGTGTTATGGGTAAGCTGGGCAGCTGTCTGCGCACTCTTTGGCTCACTAGGGGCACGACAGGCTCACTACTAGAGGGTTGATCCTCCTGTACTGCTGGTGTGGACTCTTCTGCCTCTTGGGCCGGCTGCTCTTCCAGCTCTACCGGTTCCTCTGTAGGCACTTGCGGGGCTGGCTGGAGAAAGGTGAGGACGGGTACCACGACAGCGCCGTTTACTTGTGTCCAAGACCGGGGGAAGTCTCCGAGTACGGTACTGATCATTTCTTCCCTTTCCTCTGCGGGTTGAGGGTTTCCTTGATCTTCTTCAGGGCTTTGCAGCTACTCGGGACACTTCTTCAGGTGGTCTCTGGAGACAATGGCTGTGGTTTCTCCTCCATCCTTACTGATTACGCAGATTTTTGGGTTCTCATGGCTTGATGGCAGTACGGTGTACGGGTCCTTCTCCCACTGGTCGTCCAACTTGTGGAGCCGCCTCTTCCTCTTCAAGACCTGCTCTCCAGGTACCAGGGGAACAGCGGGAGCATACTGGTTATAAGCCTTCTCTTGCCTTTCTCTAGCTTGAGACAGACTTCGCTCGATGCTCTCCTGTACTTTCCGATACTGCTGCTGCCGTTCTGTATCCCAGTCTGCCTCTGGCGAGGTGTCCTCAGGCGTCAGGACTCCCATATCCAGGTCAATAGGCAGCTTACCAGGTCTTGCTCTCATTAGGTAAGCCGGGGTACAGTTGGTGGAGCCTACAGGGATGTGGTTATACAGGTCCACCAGATCGGGCAGTTTCTCAGGCCACAGACTGCGTTCTTCCAGGGGCAATGTTTTTAGCAGATCTATCACCACCTGGTTCATCTTCTCGCAGAGTCCATTGGTTTGAGGGTGATAGAGCGTTGTTCTTATCTTCTTGCAGCCATACAGGTTGCAGAACTCCTGGAAGACCTCCGCTTCGAAGGCTGGTCCTTGGTCTGTCAACACTTGGTCCGGGTACCCGTGTGGACGGCAGAAGTGCTGCTGGAAGGCTCTAGCTGCTGTTTGAGCCGTTAAGTCCTTGACCGGGACCACCACCAGGAACCGGGAGTAATGATCTACGATTGTGAGGGCGTAGACATACCCAGATCTGCTTGGAGCCAGTTTCACATGGTCCAGGGCTACCAGTTCTAGTGGCTGCCTGGTGATGATGGGCTGCAGGGGAGTCTTCTGGCTGGCTCGGTCTTTTCTTCTCAGGTGGCACGGGCCACAGTCTCTGCACCACCTCTCGATGGCTCCTCTCATGCCTACCCAGTAGAACCGTTCACGCAACAAGAACTCCAGCTTCTTCCATCCAAAATGCCCTGCTCCGTTGTGGTATGCCTCCAGAACCATAGCCGCGTCTCGTCTTGGGACCACTACCTGCCAGGTCAACTCATGTGTTCGAGAGTTAACCATTCTCTGGCACAGCTTCTCCCTGTAGAGGAACAGCTTACTTTTCTCCTTCCACAGTTGCTTGGTCTCCTCCGGAGCATCTGGGTCAAGACGGGCATCGGCCTGGGTCAGCATTTCCTTCACCAAATGGACTGCGGGATCACTGTCTTGCGTCTCCGCCCAGTTGTAGTGGGTCAAGGGATTGAACATCACGGAGCGCCTGTCCTTCACACGGTGGGAATACAGGGTAATCCCATGATGGTGGAACGCAGGGAGCTCAACTTCTTCCAGATCTTCTGGATCTTCCCCTACGTCCGGTAAGTTCGGCATTCTAGACAGGGCATCCGCGTTGGCATTTGAGCGTCCTGCCCGGTATTTGATGGTGAATTCAAAGTTGGACAGGCGGGCCATCCATCTCTGTTCCAGGGCACCGAGCCTTGCAGTGTCCAGGTGTGTCAACGGGTTGTTATCCGTGTACACGGTGAATTTGGAGGAGGCAAGGTAATGCTTGAAACGTTCGGTCACTGCCCACACTACTGCCAGGAACTCCAGCTTGAATGAGCTATAATTCTCAGGGTTCCTCTCCGTGGGCCGTAGCTTTCGGCTGGCGTAAGCGATTACCCGTTCTTTCCCTTGCTGGATCTGGGACAGTACGGCTCCTAGCCCGATGTTGCTTGCGTCCGTGTGGAGGATAAAGGGCTGGCTGTAGTCTGGATATGCCAGGATTTCATCCCCCGTGAGGGCCATCTTCAGCTGGCAGAAGGACTCCTCTTCCAGCTTTTCCCACCTAAAGGGCGGCTTCTGGTTTTTGGCTTTCCGAGATTGACCTATCAGGAGGTCCTGCATAGGGGCTGCCATTTTGGTGAAACCGGGAATGAATCTTCGGTAGTAACCTACCAACCCGAGGAACTGCCGCACTTCCTTTATGCTGGAGGGTCTTGGCCAGTCCTTAATCACGGTGATCTTATCAGGGTCGGGAGCCACTCCGTCAGCACTCACCACGTGTCCCAGGTACTGCACCTTTGGTTTCAGGAGGTGACACTTGGAGGGTTTCACCTTTAGGCCGTAGTTTGCCAGAGCTTCGAACACTTCTGCCAGGTGTTTCAGGTGGTCCTCGTAGGTCTTGGAATAGACGATGACATCGTCCAGGTATAACAGGACCGTCTCGAAGTTCCGGTGTCCCAGACAGCATTCCATCAACCGTTGGAAGGTTCCTGGTGCGTTGCAGAGCCCGAACTGCATACAGTTAAATTCACTGAGACCCATCGGGGTGGTGAATGCGGTCTTCTCCCGGTCCGCCTCTGCTACAGGAACCTGCCAGTACCCGCTAGTGAGATCCAAAGTAGAGAAGAAGTTAGCAGATTTTAATGCAGCTAAGGACTCTTCTATCCTTGGTAACGGGTACGCATCTTTGTGTGTGATACTGTTGACCTTCTTGTAGTCTACACACATTCTCATGGTGTTGTCTTTCTTTTTCACTAAGACTAGTGGAGCTGCCCAGGGGCTACAGCTGTCCCTGATTACCCCAGCCTCCTTCATGTCTCTAAGCATCCCCTTGGCGTGTTGGTAGTGTGCCGGGGGTACGGGTCGGTATCTCTCCTTTATGGGTGGATGGTCTCCCGTGGGGATGTGGTGTTCTACCCCCTTTACTCGCCCGAAGTCTAGCGGGTGTTTACTAAACACTCTCTCGTACTCTCGAACCACCCGATAGACTCCCTGTATCTGGTGTGAGGGAGTGGAGTCAGCACCCAAATGCAGTTGCTGACACCAGTCCTCCATTGGTTTCTTAGAGCCGTTACCTTCCTCTGGTTGAGATGGAGGCAAGGGTTCCACTGCCTGTACAGAGTTCTGGTTGATGGTGAACAATTTGGCTAGCGTGGCATACCGGGGCAGGTGTACTTCTCTCTCCCCGATATTTATGATGCGAACGGGCACCCTCCCATGGCGTACATCAACCACCCCCCGTGCCGTCAAAATGGTGGGCCTACTGTCTGAGTAGACGGGTTCTACCATTGCTTGGTAGTCTCTACCTCTTAGACCAATAGCTGCCCGGCACCAAATCATCATCTCACTTTTTGGGGGCATGGCAATAGGGAACGGGTCACACATTCTCACGCTACCTATCTCACCACCAGATAGTTCCACCTGTTGCCGCTTCATCAGTGCTCGGATCTCTTTTTGGAGCACACGCTGCTGGCCGGAACTGGCGTTCTTGGCAACCTGCTGTAAAATGAGAATCACCTCTGCAAGACAATTTTCGATCACATTAGTTCCCAAGGTTATTCTAGGGTGACTCTCATGACGGTCTATGTCCACTATAATCAGTCCTTGTGCCGCCAGTTCGACTTTACCGATCTTAATGGTCACCTCTTTGAATCCCACCTGCGGCACGGGCTGACCATTGCTGGCGATGATACTCAGGTCGTCATCTGGGTAGCAGGTTATGTCTGAGTCATTCCAGTACTGTTTAAAGAGCACGTACGGGATGGTGGTCACCTGTGACCCAGTGTCTAGTAGGGCACTCATAGGAATGCCATCCAGTACCACAGGCAAGATTGGACGTCCCCCTACGTATTTATCACGCCAGTTTTATGGGCCTGATGGTCTTATGCCTGGGGGTTGGCCCTCTACCCCAGGTTGTGCCCGTTTAAATGACAGTACCTTGCCACATGTCCGGGTTGATTGCAGCGGCGGCAGATGGGTCGTCCGTCCTCGTTGTATCTGTCGCTGGGTCTTCCTCTGGCCGGTGGGGTCCTCCTCAGTCGGTGCCACGGGACGTCCTCCGGTCCGGATTCCAGCTGGATCTTTCCTGGAGAAGAGACCTGTAAAGACTGCACAGTTCAGGTTAGCGCGGCAACGCTCTTAGTCAGCTCTTGGACCTGATGGTGCAGGTCTGTTGCCAGGTTATTGTTCAAAGCCTGCGCATCAGCTCCCACAGGCCCTGCAGACAAGGGCGCCGTCTCCTGGTGGTAAGTGATAGCAGAGCGCCTGTGGGTCACAGCGCCACCTGGTGCCGGTTCTCGGAGCACCCGGATGGCTCTCTCCTTGAACTGTGCAAAGTCCAGGTCAGGGTCCTGTAAGGCCATTGCCCTCAACTGGGTTCGGTGGGCATTGCACAGTAGACCCTCAATAAATTGTTCAGTCAACAGCTTATCTTCATTTCCCACGCTGCCAGGGTCTGCCTGCTTAATGGCTCTCAGGGCCTCTTGTAGGTTTAGAGCATAGTCTCTTATACTCTCATGTGCCCTCTGTTTACACCCGTAAAATCTGAGCTTTATTTCGGCTGAGGTGCGGGTATCAAATGTGTCTTTCAGCCGGGCTAGTATTTCTCTGACAGTCCTCTTCCTCCCAGGTGGCCAGGACTTTACCTCCCTTTGGGCTGCCCCGATTAATTGGGCCACCAGGATGCTCACTTTTTGCTCTTCTGTGAGGGGGTACACCTGGAAGAGGCTATCCAGTCTTTCTCTAAAGTCATTTAGAGTATGTGACTCCCCTGAGTACTGGGGTAGCCAGGTTGCCCCCGGGATATAGGGCATGGTAAATGGCATGACTGCTGCAGCGGTTGCGCTGGCGGTGGCTGTGGCAGTGGAGCTCCCCTCGGTATCCGGCATCCTCCTCCCCCCTAGTGGACCGTGGCCTACCTTGCGATGCTCTTCTTCCGTAGGCCGCGGCTCCGCAGTCGATCGTCGGGGTTGAGGACCTGGCGTCGCGCTCCGATGACGTCAGCGTCGCTCTTCCTCCCTTCCAGGACCTTGCGCAGCGTCAGAGCGTGGGGCGGAGCGTGGGGCGGAGCTTCGCATCTCGCGCGCTTTCGGCGTCCACGCCCTTCTTCCCGTGCGGCGTCCCGAAGATGGCGTCCGAAGGCTGGAAGCAGCTGCGGATGGCGGGAAGAAGGCAGAAGACGGCGGGAAACGGTCCAAGATGGCGTCTGATGGCGGGAATCGGCTCCGGACGGCGGGAAACTTCACCACAGGTAAGTATAAAAGTCTCTTTTTCAGGCACGCAGTACCCGGTGGTTGCGGGCACGAGATCCTGCCGACTACGCCAAAGTTGACGCGCCCCCTGGGCCTGTGTTGTGCTGGGGAACCCGGAACTGGGCCTGTTGTAGAATGCTGGGGGTTGTAGTCTCCGTGTGGCGGTGACCCGGTCCGTGCCCAGGGTGGTCAAACCAGTGGCAGTCTTAATATATAGCAAATGTCCGACTACGCCACCCGTGGATTGCGGTCAGTGGGGACCGCCGCTGCGCTGCCGACCGCTGAGGCTGATGTTGTCTGTGCAGCCGAGTATGGGATAACTCCCCACGGGAGAAGTATTGCCTCAGGGCAGCTAATGTGAGAGATGATGGGAGTGATGGTGTGAGGGTCCCAGTGCTAATGGTGCTGGTGCGGCAAGGAATCACAGAGACGTGAGGTGCAGTTCAGGGTCTTTACTGATGGTACAAGGCAGACCCTCCCGGGAGTACTGGCTGGTATAAGGGGCCTGGTCAGTCTGTGAGCAAGCAGGAGTTCCCCTGGCCCGGTGGAGTTGTAGGCCTCCCCGTTTATCTGCACTCTTCCTGGCTACCTTGCTGTCAGCGGTTACAAGTAGCCCACGTCCCTGAGTATACCATGTGGTGCTCACCCGTATGGCTGGTGACTTGGGGCCTTCTGTTAGCCTCCGCTCCTGGATGGCGGCGCTGGTCCCTTCTTTGTGACTGAGCCTCCGGGCTTCTATGGCCAGAGGACCTGGAATCCCCTGCCGGTTGGTTTCTGCTGCTGGGTATATATCAGTCCCCACAGCCTCGGACTCCTGTGTCCGGTTTTAGTAACTTCAGCCAGGGCGAGCTATATCTCTGCTCACAGCCCCTGGCCTTCAGCTGCTGCTCCTACAGAGCTCCTGATGTATCTTTTCCTGTGTCTGCAGCTTCACTCTAGGCTCTGCCTGCTCTGCTTGTTCTGCAGGCTCTGTCTCTGTCTGACTTAATCCCGCCCCAGACCCAGTTTATAAGGGCAGATTCCTCCCCTCCCAGGTCTGGGCGGGCAGTGTTGCATGCTTAGGGCTCCTGACCAGAGAAACCTCCCACTTGCTCTCAGACATAATATCTCTATTACTGTGGCAACCAGACCCCTGGGGTGTCACAAGGACAGAATACCCTCCCAGAGCTGTTGCTTAGATGTGAACTGCCTCCCGCCATCATAGACACTCCTTTTGATGATGCTCCAGAGGTTCTCAATGGGGTTGAGGTCAGGGGAGCATGGTTCCCACACCATAAGTTTGTCCCCTTTTATGCCCATAGCAGCCAGAGATGCAGATGTGTTATGTGCAGCATGAGACGGGGCATTATCATGCATGAAAATGATCTTGCTGCGGAATGCACGGAATGTATGGGCGTGGGGAGGGGATGAATATTCATGCCCTTTAATGAGCGGGCACAGGAGATAGCCGGCAGTAGCAGCAGCCGCAGCGCGGCTCCGCTGTGTGCCAGCTATGAAGGAGAGTGAAGTCACTGCTCCCCGCGCACACAGTCCCGGCGTAGGGAGCAGTGACTTCCGGCAGCTGATCTCACCTTGTGAGCCACACATGGCAGTGACGTCATGCGCGGCTCACATGGAGAGATCAGTGCAGGCAGACCGGACGCAGCGCTGGAGGAGAGAAGAAAGGTGAGTATGAGTGTTTATTTTTTTTTAATGTGCAGCATGATGGGGATTAGGGGGACTATGCATACTAGGACAGGGATTAGGGGTGCCATGCATATCAGGACAGGGATGAGGGGTGCCATGCATACCAGGACAGGGATGAGGAGTGCCATACATACCAGGACAGGGATGAGGGGTGCCATGCATACCAGGACAGGGATTAGGGGTGCCAAGCATACCAGGACAGGGATTAGGGGTGCCATGCATACCAGGACAGGGATTAGGGGTGCCATGCATACCAGGACAGGGATTAGGAGTGCCATGCATACGAGGACAGGGATGAGGGGTGCCATGCATACCAGGACAGGGATGAGGGGTGCCATGCATACCAGGACAGGGATGAGGGATGCCATGCATACCAGGACAGGGATTAGGGGTGCCATGCATACCAGGACAGGAATGAGGGGTGCCATGCATACCAGGACAGGGATGAGGGGTGCCATGCATACCAGGACAGGGATGATGGGTGCTATGCATACCAGGATAGGGATTAGGGGTGCCATGCATACCAGGACAGGGATGAGGAGTACCATGCATACTAGGACAGGGATGAGGGGTGCCATGCATATCAGTATAGGGATAAGGGATGCCATGCACACCAGGATAAGGATGAGGGGTGCCATGCATACCAGGATGGAGGGATGCCAGGCATACCAGGATGGGGATGGGGACCACGCATAAAAGGAAGGGGGGGGGCATGTATACCAGGATGGGGGATATTGTCAGAATTGGGGACATTACCCCTATACCATTGTCAGCAGAAGACCCCCTCCCCCTTAAAAGTGCATCATGACAACATTTTTTGCTTAAATTTTTATTTTTTTATTTTCCTTCTCTAAAACCTAGGTGCGTCTTATGGTCCGGTGCGTCTTATAGTCCGAAAAATAAGGTAAATTACCAACGTTGCAGCAAACATCGAATTTTCTCTGCTTTTTAGAATATGTTCACATACAGTGGAATAAAAAAACTTAGGCACAAGAAGGTCCACTGTGATTCTATCATCCAAGTTCACACTTCAACCTGAAGCTGAACCAAGACCTACCCTCTATGGTGTCCAGATCCTGTAACATTACATGTGAACAGGGAAAATGTAATCTTTAAGGTTCCATAAGGACAATTCTTCCTCGTTCTAACAAATGAATGGCCATGTGATAGTTGCCATGAATCCTCTAAAGCAGGAGCTGTCTTTCTAGTGTAATTTTTGACCATCTCCACATTTAGCAAATATTTCTAGTATAAAATAATTACCTTTTTTTCCATTACATTTTTAGATTTTAGTTTAGGTAAAAAAAATATATATCTTCTGTTGCAACTTGGAAACCATCAACAAGCCACTGTGTTGACAAGCTGCCATTTTTTTTTCTAAACTGTTGTTATGCCAGTCTGAAGGAATAATAAAGTAGTTTTGGAACTTAGGAACAGTACAGAACAACCTTCAAGAACTGACTGCAACTCCTAATCAAGTGCTCTGACACCTACCCTGCTTACTGATGGTTTCTAATTCAAAAAATGTTTTGAAATAAGTATATAGAAATAAATGTTAAAAGGAACCAGTTACCAGATTTACAAAATAAACTAAACCACCACTTTTATCTGCTCTATTACTGCAGTATATGGACCTGTTTCTAAGCCCTAAACTCCCCCCCTGAATATGGCAAAAATAGTTTTTTGGTGGTTTGGTCCAATGTATGTCTTTTTTCTTTTCTCGGCACCTTCTCAATCCCTGCAGCTGGCATCCTCCTGGCTTGATTAATGTGGATGATGCGTCCTACGTCATCTACAGATCACTGCAAATCTTGCACTTTGCTCTGCCTTTAGAAAGGGCAGAGCAATGTACTGTACTGCGCATGCGCCAGCACCGACTCCACTTCTGGGTTAATAGGTGAGAGCTCATGGGGTTAATAGGTGCCAGCTCATGGGGTTAATAGGTGCCAGCTCATTGTAAGACTTTGCTCTGCCCTTAGTAGGGGAAAGTGTGATGCCTCTACTCGTAAAGCCCGTGTTTTACCCTGGGTGTTGGGGGACTCGGTGTCGGGCCCTGTGATGGAGAGGTGGGATGCAGCCGTGGCCCGGGCCCGACCCGTGCTCAGGGCCGTCACATTAGAAAGAGATGGTGTGGGCTTGTCCGGGTTGAGTGGTTGATTAACGACTATGCCACCTGTGGTGCCTGGTGAAGGGTCACCAGCGCTGCTACAGTCCGCTGAGGCCCGGTGTCATGGCGGCCAAAGTTCTCACTGCTCCCCACAGGCGGAGCAGGGCCTCAGGACAGGCAGACAGGATGGAAGGGGGGGGAGTAGTAGTGCGAGGAGTACGGGTGCCGCGTCGCATGGTATGGCGCATAATGAACAGTCTGGAGGCCATAGGGGTGAACTTCCAAGGCTTTACTCACATAGCTGGCAAAGGAAGGCGACTCCCTGCTCCCCGTGGAGTCCTGCGGCCACCAGGGATGGGGGTCCGACTACCTCCGAGAAAGTCCAGTGTTCGGTAGCGACCCTACACCAGAGTGTTCCTGCACTACAGACTTCACCCTTTCCCGTCTGTGCGTGTGTAGATAGGCCGAGTCTCCCTCTGAGCTCCTCTCAGGACTAGGGCACGGGTGGCAATTCCTCTCCATCCGATGCCCGGTGGGATCCTCAGGGCCTAACCGGGCTTTCCCGTCCAGGACATAGAGTACAAGGTTGGGTGTCGGGGGCCGGTACCCCTCATGCAGCCGGAATCCCTCTGAATAGATCAGGTAGGCGAGGACAGGTGGCGTACTCCGCTCCGTCTGTGTGTCACCCTGGCCTGGATGCCACAAGTATATTAAAGCTGTGTCTGAGAGCAAGGGGGAGGTTCTCTAGTCAGGGGAACATTAGCATGCAATGCCTCCTGTCTCAGGCCAGTAGGGGGAGCTAGTTGCCCCTATAAAAGCTGGTACTGAGGGCAGGGTTAGGGAGAACTGGATGACCTGTCTCAGTACTGAGACGTGTCCCGGAGCAGAGCAGGGACAGACAGTTGCATTGCACCTAAGAGGAAGTGTGGCAGGAGGAGAGCCACAAGCCAGAGACAAGAGGCGAAGTGAGCCTGTCTTGGCAGATAAAGGACTTAATTTACCAGACTTTGGTGTCTGAGGCTGGGAGGATTCCACATCCTACAGCAGATAACCAGTCCGCAGGGGACTGTATATTCCTTGGCCTAAGAAGCCTGGAGGCTCTGCCACAACAGAAGGGACCAGCACAGCCGTTCCAGGCCGGGAGCAGAAAGGAACCCACGTCGCAGGCCATACAGGCGAGAATACATGGAGAGCTCGGAATCGTGGGCTGTTACCCTATCAGGAGGAGATAGCCAGAAGGAGCACAGAAAGCACGGTAGGCTACACCCTCACCCTGACCAGGGCCAATTTCCCCATTGCTCTCAGACATCCAGGTCCCCTCCTAGCCGGGACTGTTTGTGGGTCAGTTCATCTGTTTTAGTAAAGACCCTGGACTGCAACCTGTTGTATTTGTGCTCCTTGCTCCTCCAGCACTATCAGCACTGGGACTCTCACCACCATCACTCCCACCATCCATTATACTGCCCTGGGGCCGCACTCTTCCCGTGGGGAGTCACACTACCCTAGCTGCACACCTCATCAGCCCCAGCGGTCTGCATGCAGCGGCGGTTCCTAATAACCGCAATCCATGGGTGGCGTAGTCAGACATAATCAACAGCACATAACGGACTACCACTGGCCTGACCACCCTGAGCCACGGAACCGGGTTGCCACTACTACTCCCATCGCTCCCCTACTGCCCGGATCCGAGTGCCCCACGGCCCAGGGGGCGAGTCAGCTTTGGCGTAGTCGGCAGGATTTCGTGCCCGCAACCACCGGGTACTGCGTGCCTTCAAAAGACTGTCATACCTGCCGTAGTGAAGGTTCCCGCCACCCAGAGCCGTTTCCCGCCATCTTCCATCGGTTCCCGCCATCTTCAGCCGCTTTCCCGCCATCGGACGCCATCTTCAGGACGCCGCGCGGGAAGAAGAGGGGCGTGGACGTCCAAACCGCGCGAGATCCGAAGCTCCGCCCCACGCACCGACGCTGCGCAAGGTCCTGGAAGGGAGAGAGAGCGATGCTGACGTCATCAGGACGCGACGCAAGGTCCTCGTCCAGAGCAGCAGCAGCGGAGCCGCGGCCTACAGAAGAGGATCGTCGGAAGGTAGGCCACGCTTAACTAGGGGGGAGGAAGATGGCGGACACAGAGGCGCCCACTACCACCAACGCAGCTGCAGCAGCGGTGATGCCCTTTTCCCTGCCCTACATCCCTGGAGCAGCCTGGCTGCCCAAGTACTCAGGGGAGCCCCATGCCCTAACTGACTTTAAGGAAAGGCTGTACAGTTTTTTCCAAGTCTACCCCCTGACAGAGGAACAGAAGGTCAGCATACTAACAGGGCAGTTAACTGGCGCAGCCCAAAGGGAGGTAAAATCATGGCCCACTGAGGAGAAAAGGACTGTGAAGGGTATTCGGGCCCGGCTGCAGGGTACCTTTGACACACGTACCTCCGCTGAGATTAAAATGAGGTTCTATGGATGTAAGCAGCGGGCACAGGACAGCATCAGAGACTATGCCCTAAATCTGCAGGAAGCCTTGAGGGCTATTCAACAAACTGACCCTGGCAGTGTGCAGGAAACAGATAAGCTGCTAACAGAACAATTCATAGAAGGTCTGCTGTCTAGCGCCCACAGGGCCCAACTGCGCCTCATGTTCTTTCAGAACCCCGACCTGACCTTTGCCCAATTTAAGGACAGGGCCATAAGGGTGCTCCGTGAATCTGCAACCAGTGGCGGTATAAACCCCCGGCGCCCTGCTCTCACCTACCACCAGGAGGTGGCGCCCTCCTCTATGGACCCCGTGGGGGCTGATGCACAGGCCCTGAACCAAGCCCCGTCGAAAGACCTGCACCACCAAGTCCAGGAGCTGACCAGGAGCGTCGCGGCGTTGACCAGGACCATCCAGGCGTTGCAAGTGGACCCGTCAAGACCCATCGAGCTGGCTTCAAGTCCGGAGGATGTCCCGTGGCGCCGACAGAGGAGGATCCCGTCGTTCCGAGTGAGGCCCACAGACCGCTACGCAGAGGATGGACAGCCCATTTGCCGTCGATGCAACCAGCCCGGACACATTTCCAGGTACTGTAATTTAAACGGGTCCAACCTGGGGCAGAGGGCCAACCCCCAGGCATAAGATCACCAGGCCCTTATAATTGGCGTGATAAGTACGTTGGGGGGCGCCCGGTTTTACCTGTGGTGCTGGACAGTATCCCCATGAGCGCCTTGCTGGATACTGGGTCGCAAGTAACCACTATCCCTTATGTACTTTTTAAGCAGTATTGGACTGATGCTGATATCACACGGTATCCAGACAGTAACTTGAGCATCATCGCCAGTAATGGCTTGCCCATGTGGCAGATGGGGTTCAAGGAGATGACCATTAAAATTGGTAAAGTTGAACTGCCGGCACAGGGAGTGATTATTGTGGACATTGACCGTCGTGAAAGTCACCCTAAAATAACTGTGGGTACTAACGTGATTGAAAATTGTCTTTCAGAGGTAATTGTAATTCTACAACAGGTGGCGGTGAATGCTAGTTCCAGCCAACAGAGAGTCCTCAACAAGGAGATAAAAGCCCTGATGAGACGGCAGCAGGTAGAACTGTCTGGTGGTGAGATCGGTAGCGTAAGACTGAGTGACCCATTCCCAATTTCCATGCCTCCCAAAAGTGAAATGATGATCTGGTGTCGGACTGCAATCAGGTTAAGAGGTAGAGACTACCAAGCCATGGTAGAACCCGTGTACTCAGACAGCAGGCCCACCATTTTGACAGCCCGGGGGGTGGTTGATGTCCATCATGAGAGGGTGCCCGTCCGCATTCTCAACATTGGGGAGAGGGAAGTACACTTACCCAGGTACGCTACACTCGCCAAACTGTTTGTTGTCGAACACAAAGCTATCAGGGCCGTGGAACCCTTGCCTCCATCTCCACAGGCGGAGGGTAATGACTCCCAGAAACAAAAGGAGGACTGGTGCCAGAAACTCCATGTGGGTGCTGACTCCACTCCCCTGCACCAAAAACAAGGAGTCTACCGGGTGGTACAGGAGTACGAGAGAGTCTTTAGTAAGCACCCCCTAGACTTCGGCAGAGTAAAGGGGATAGAACACCACATCCCCACCGGGAGCCACCCACCAATAAAAGAGAGACACAGGCCTGTACCCCCTGCACATTATCAGAACGCCAAGGGTATTCTGAGAGAAATTAAAGATGCTGGGGTCATTAGAGATAGTTGTAGCCCCTGGGCAGCCCCCTTGGTTCTGGTAAAAAAGAAAGACGGCACCATGAGAATGTGCGTGGACTATAGACAAATCAACCGTATCACCCACAAAGACGCATATCCGCTGCCTAGAATAGAGGAGTCTTTAGCTGCACTAAAATCAGCTAACTTCTTTTCTACTTTGGACCTTACTAGCGGGTACTGGCAGGTTCCTGTGGCAGAGGCTGACAAGGAGAAGACCGCCTTCACCACCCCGATGGGACTGAGTGAGTTCAGCTGTATGCCCTTCGGACTCTGCAATGCACCAGGGACCTTCCAGAGGCTGAGGGAATGCTGTCTAGGGCACCGAAACTTTGAGACGGTCCTCCTTTACCTTGACGACGTGATCGTCTATTCGAAGACCTACGAGGACCATCTAAAGCATCTGGCCGAGGTGTTCGAAGCCCTGGCAGGCTACGGCCTGAAGGTGAAACCATCGAAGTGTCACCTGCTGAAACCGAAGGTCCAGTACCTAGGGCACGTGGTAAGTGCGGAAGGAGTAGCCCCCAACCCTGACAAGGTCATGGCAATCAAGAGCTGGCCAAGCCCCTCGACCATCAAAGAGGTGAGACAGTTCCTCGGGTTGGTGGGCTACTACCGAAGGTTCATCCCCGGGTTCACTAAGATGGCAGCTCCTATGCAGGACCTCCTGATCGGACAGTCTAAGTCCAGAAGTCAAAAGCCACCCTTCAAGTGGGATAAATTGGAAGAGGAGTCCTTCCGCCAGCTAAAGATGGCCTTCACAGGGGACGAGATCCTGGCCTACCCTGATTATGGCCAGCCTTTCATTCTCCACACAGACTCCAGTAATGTGGGACTGGGAGCCGTACTGTCCCAAAACCAACAGAGCAGAGAAAGGGTGATCGCGTACGCCAGCTGGAAGCTGAGACCCACCGAGAGGAACCCGGAGAATTACAGCTCCTTCAAGCTAGAATTCTTGGCGGTGGTGTGGGCCATGACGGTACGCTTCAAGCATTACCTGGCCTCCGCAAAGTTCACCGTGTACACGGACAACAACCCGTTGACACACCTGGACAATGCGAGACTGGGTGCCCTGGAACAGCGGTGGATGGCCCGTCTCTCCAACTATGACTTCGTGATCAAGTACCGGGCAGGCAAAACCAATGCCAACGCTGACGCCCTATCGAGAATGCCTCACTTACCTGAAGGTGATGAAGACCCAGAAGAGCTGGAGGAGGTAGAACTCCCCGCGTTTCACCGGTATGGAGCTGCTCAATACTCCCACCGCGTGAAGGAGGAGGATCTAACAATCGTGATGATCAATCCCCTACCTCACCACAGCTGGGCCGAGACCCAAGAAAGTGACCCTGCCATCCGCCTAGTGAAAGATCTGCTGACCCAGGAAGATGCCCGCATAGGTCCGGATGCTCCAGAGGAAGCCAAGCAGCTATGGAAAGAGAAGAGCAAGCTGTTCCTCTACGAAGGCAAACTGTGCAGAAGGCTTGTCAACCACCGGACACACGAGCTGACCTGGCAAGTCGTGGTCCTGGGGGCTTACCATGACAGAGCGGGGCACTTCGGTTGGAAGAAACTGGAGTTCCTGCTAAGAGGAAGGTTCTTTTGGGTCGGCATGAGAGGGGCTGTAGAGAAGTGGTGCAGAGACTGTGGCCCTTGTCACCTAAGGAGGAAGGACCGTGCCAGCCAGAAGACACCCTTGAGGCCCATCGTCACCATGCAGCCTCTTGAGCTGGTAGCTCTGGACCACGTCAAATTGGCTCCCAGCCGGTCAGGATTCATCTATGCCCTGACGATCGTGGACCACTATTCCCGTTTTCTAGTGGTGGTCCCGGTAAAGGACTTGACAGCCCAAACAGCGGCCAGAGCCTTCCAGCAATACTTCTGCGGTCCACACGGGTATCCGGAACAGGTCCTGACAGACCAGGGTCCAGCGTTCGAGGCTGAAATCTTCCAGGAATTCTGCAACCTCTATGGCTGTAAGAAGATTCGGACAACACCTTACCACCCACAAACCAACGGGATGTGTGAGAAGATGAACAATATAGTCATTGATCTCCTGAAGACGTTGCCCCTGGAGGAACGCAGCCTGTCGCCAGAAAAACTGCCGGATCGGATAGACTTATACAGTCATATCTCGGTGAATGCTACAAACTGCACCCCGGCTTACCTGATGCGAGCCAGACCAGGTAAGCTGCCCGTAGACCTGGAGATGGGAGTCCTAACACCTGAGGACACCTCCCCGGATGCGGACTGGGATACGGAAAGGCAACTGCAGTACAAGAAGGTACAGGAGAGTGTGGAGAAGAGCCTGGACCAGGTGAGAGAGAGGCAAGAAAAACTCTTCAACCAACACGCCCCTGCTGGTCTCCTAGAACCTGGTGAGCAAGTCCTGAAGCGGAAGAGAAGGCTACATAAGTTGGACGACCAGTGGGAAAGGGAACCCTACACCATACTGCAGTCTGATCACGACAACCCTAAGGTGTGCGTGATCACCAAGGACGGAGGAGAAACCACTAGTACCGTCTCCAGAGACCACCTAAAAAGGTGCCCCGAGCAACTCCGTAGTGCAGAAGAGGATCAAAGTGACCTTGAACCCGCAGAGGACAAGGAAGAAATGATCAGCACCGTTCTCGGAGAGTTCCCTCAGTCCTGGACTCGCATAAATGATGCCATAGTGGTACCCGTCCTGCATTTCCTGCAACCGGCACAGCAACAACCAACACCAGAGCCGGAAGGTGAAGAGGAGCAAGCGGTTCCAGAGGCAGAAGAGCCTGTACCAGCAGCCCAGGAGAGTCAACCCTCTGCTGACAGTGAGCCTGCCATGCCTGCGGTAAGCCAAAGGACCCGCAGACAGCTGCCTGCCCTACCTGTATACCCAGCTGGTAGCTGTACCCCTAACGCTAGTGGGGAAAGCCAGGTCAGTCCACCACCAGACAGTGGGCTACGTAGGTCAACCAGGAGCACAAAGGGACAGATACCCGCTCGCTGGAAAATATAGAGCGTACTAAAATTGTAAATAACCCTGTTGCCAAATGTTGAATTGTTTGCCAAGTTACATGCGAGATTAGTAATTGTGTGTTTCAGTTCCTTACAGTTGCCGTACAGACTCGAAGGTTATGGACTTTTAATAACCGGGACCTTGTATGGACTGCGTTCGGAGCCTAACCCAGGAATGAACTAAGACTGTAAAGGACTTGGGGTAGGACAGACCCCCCCCTGGTTAAGGCTCCCCGTTGTATTGGTGATATGGACACCCGGTCACAGACCACACTGTGACCTTAAGAACTCAATCTGTGCGTCGTCTGTCTGTTAATGTTTTATGGTTATGCATATTGTCTTTGTTTATTGTTTAGTCCTGGAGTACAAAATTTCACTAGGGGGGAATGTGTCACCCTGGCCTGGATGCCACAAGTATATTAAAGCTGTGTCTGAGAGCAAGGGGGAGGTTCTCTAGTCAGGGGAACATTAGCATGCAATGCCTCCTGTCTCAGGCCAGTAGGGGGAGCTGGCTGCCCCTATAAAAGCTGGTACTGGGGGCAGGGTTAGGGAGAACTGGATGACCTGTCTCAGTACTGAGACGTGTCCCGGAGCAGAGCATGGACAGACAGTTGTATTGCACCTAAGAGGAAGTGTGGCAGGAGGAGAGCCACAAGCCAGAGACAAGAGGCGAAGTGAGCCTGTCTTGGCAGATAAAGGACTTAATTTACCAGACTTTGGTGTCTGAGGCTGGGAGGATTCCACATCCTACAGCAGATAACCAGTCCGCAGGGGACTGTATATTCCTTGGCCTAAGAAGCCTGGAGGCTCTGCCACAACAGAAGGGACCAGCACAGCCGTACCAGGCCGGGAGCAGAAAGGAACCCACGTCGCAGGCCATACAGGCGAGAATACATGGAGAGCTCGGAATCGTGGGCTGTTACCCTATCAGGAGGAGATAGCCAGAAGGAGCACAGAAAGCACGGTAGGCTACACCCTCACCCTGACCAGGGCCAATTTCCCCATTGCTCTCAGACATCCAGGTCCCCTCCTAGCCGGGACTGTTTGTGGGTCAGTTCATCTGTGTTAGTAAAGACCCTGGACTGCAACCTGTTGTCTTTGTGCTCCTTGCTCCTCCAGCACTATCAGCACTGGGACTCTCACCACCATCACTCCCACCATCCATTATACTGCCCTGGGGCCGCACTCTTCCCGTGGGGAGTCACACTACCCTAGCTGCACACCTCATCAGCCCCAGCGGTCTGCATGCAGCGGCGGTTCCTAATAACCGCAATCCACGGGTGGCGTAGTCGGACATAATCAACAGCACATAACCGACTACCACTGGCCTGACCACCCTGAGCCACGGAACCGAGTTGCCACTACTACTCCCATCGTTCCCCTACTGCCCGGATCTGAGTGCCCCATGGCCCAGGGGGTGAGTCATCTGCATCCTCCCCGGGACCCATTTGCTGGGGAGCCACACTCTACAGCTCCCGGGCCTTCTTGATCCTGGTCCTTGGCCGGGTTGAGACATTCCTTGTCTGCAACCTACCTCTCGTCCCAAGGACAGGGTACAAGGGCTGTGTCCCTTACCGGTGCAGGCCCACACAGGATCTGCGCTCCCGGAGGGAAGTCACATTAACACACAGTAGTTTGACAGCACAGTACGACCACTAGAACTTGACTAACTAGGACCAGCCAAAAGACTAGCAGAAAAGGACGAAAGGCCAAAAATGGCTTTTTATTAAATATGAAATCTAAAGTGTAACTAACTTGTAAGTCCTCCACCCTCACCCACTAACTGGTTCCTACCACTTTGTGTTCCCCAGTCTCCCTGTAACCAGGGGAGCAGCACCTAGTGCATACTAGCTCCCTCTGGTGGAGAAGTGTGGTGTTGGATGCAAAAGGTTAGGTCACAACTATCACACTGGCCTTACCCCGGAGGAGGAACACTACACTCCACTAAAGAAGTGCAGCATTCCTGTGGTGGTCGAACCCTCAGGGGCGTCACATTCCCCCCTGGTAAAACACAGCACGTCCACGGGCTGCAAAAGAAGTAACACCCAGGAAATTTTCTTTTTATAATAACAAAACTATCTTCCCTTTATGGGAGGCACCATTTCTTAAACGTTGCATAACAGGTATAGAAATTCAAAAGTATAAAATTATAAAAGTGCTAGCATTTTTCCAGAGACATTTTGTACAGACAGGTAAAGTGCAAGGACGCCGAGTCACTTCAGAAGTGCGAGGGACCTGTCCTAAACCTCCAACGTTGGCCCTGGGGTGGCTGCAGGGCATGAAGATCCCGCTTGGACCTCCCGGAGAGCCACCCAGACAGGTTTTTCTCCTGAGCCTTTGAGGTAGAGAATATCCGCGGTTTTGTATAAAACCAATATGGAGCACCTAAAGAGATGAGAACTATGTACAATTTTAAAGAGTCTGTCTGCTGCCAGTCCGCAGGGACATGTGTCTCTAGAAAAACCGGGTAAGAAATCAAACATAATAGCAAAAGTCAACACATTAAAACTTGTGAACAAAAACTGCAACTACAGCCGGGGGCTGCTTTAAACCTCGGGCTGTCTTCTTGGAAAGGGCTCATTCCTCCTGATGGAGGCTAGCCGGTCCCCTGAGGCTGAGCGCGGGGTGGCATCGCTCCCGGACACTTTGTGTACGTCCAGGGCGTACCACCCACGCTCCCCCTGGTGGCGAGAGAAAGTCACTGTGTCGCCCGGGAAGAGGTTCTGACCGGGGTGTCCTTTCTTGAGGCGCGGCTCAACGTCTCGCTGGCTGACGAACGCATCATCCTGGAACTGGGGACACCGGATGAACCACCACCCCACCTCATGATGAAAACGGACGACTTGGCCTTCGTACCGGGGACTAGGACAGGTGGCCTCCTCCTGACGCGCCCGAGTTTTAGCAGCTTTGGTCCTGACCTCGAGGCGCTCGCAGCTCTGCTCCCGCCGACGCTGCTCCCATGCAAGCTGGAATATCTGGTCGCTGCACCACTGGCTCCTCCTCCGTGCTTCAGTCCGGGTCTCCCAGGGGAAGCCCATCAGGTCGCCCCCCTGGTTTTCCCAGGCCCACTCCTCAGCCTCGGGCCAGGTTACTGCTGGTGTGGGTAGCGGGGTAAGAACGGGTTGCTGCGAGTCCTCTGTAGGCGCGGACCAGTCCGGGTTGGAGCCGGTAGTTTCCTCCGCAGCTTCAGGCACCTCCGTGTCAGGGTTTGGTCGGCATCGCAGGTCCCCACCGATGGCTGCCGATTGCAGCTCTGGAGCCAACGCTCTCTCCCAGGTGACCGCGTTGGGAATTAGATACTCCGTCATGAGGTCCAGAATAGTCACGGTAGGCTCTGCAGCCGGGGCAGGGGTTGCACAGTCACCCGCCGCTGGGCCGCCCTCGACCTCTGTCACCGAGTCGACTTGTCCTGAGACCTCAACTCCTTGGCGGTGGTCCCGGATACGCAGCAGCATCTCCTCCCGCCACGCAGCCGTCGCCGCCTCCTGGGCCTCTCTTTGCTTTCTTAAGAGTCCCGGAGCTTCCTGCTGGAGAAATGCAATATCTCCCGGGGTCAACACGCTGCCGCCTTGCTCTCTGCCGGAAGAAGGGCCTGAACCGGGTTCAGTAGACGCGTGGTCTTGCTCCCTAGAGGCATCCATGTCTGCCTCTGTTGACTGCCAAGCTCCGACTGCAATGGCCGCACCTTGTTGCTTTTCTTCTTCCTCATCTCTCGGGGCGGTTCCTGGGCGGCATGCTGACAGGCCCGCCTTCATTCAGCCCATCCAGTTTGACGGGCATTACCCCGCGGACAGTCTCTGATGGAAGGGGCAGTCCACATTTTTGGCGCCAAGCGGGAGCCCAGCCCACGATGGGAGGCGTTCAAAGGCAGTCTTTTTACAGCGTTATGGCGTCTGTTCTTCTTGGGCGGGCGCCATTTTAAGTGTAAAACAACAGTTCAAGGTGTAAGGCACACAGTACCCGATAGCAATGGGCACTTCTTCCATTGCTGCGGGCACGCGATCCTGCTGACTACGCCAGGTTGTGACGTCTCTACTCGTAATGCCCGTGTTTTATCCTGGGTCATGGGGGACTCGGTGTCGGGCCATGTGATGGAGAGGTGGGATGCATCCGTGGCCCGGGCCCGACCCGTGCTCAGGGCCGTCACATTAGAAAGAGATGGTGTGGGCTTGTCTGGGTTAAGTGGCTGATTAACGACTACGCCACCTATGGTGCCTGGTGAAGGGTCACCAGCGCCGCTACAGTCCGCTGAGACCCGGTGTCATGGCGGCCCACAGGCGGAGCAGGGCCTCAGGGCAGGCAGACAGGATGGAAGGGGGGGGAGTAGTAGTGCGAGGAGTACGGGCACCGCCTCGCATGGTATGGCGCATAATGAACAGTCCGGAGGCCATAGGGGTGAACTTCCAAGGCTTTACTCACATAGCTGGCAAAGGAAGGCGACTCCCTGCTCCCCGCGGAGTCCTGCGGCCACCAGGAACGGGGGTCCGACTACCTCCGAGAAAGTCCAGTGTTCGGTAGCGACCCTACACCAGAGTGTTCCTGCACTACTGACTTCACCCTTTCCCGTCTGTACGTGTGTAGATAGGCCGGGTCTCCCTCTGAGCTCCTCTCAGGACTAGGGCACGGGTAGCTATTCCTCTCCATCCGATGCCCGGTGGGATCCTCAGGGCCTAACCGGGCTTTCCCATCCAGGACATAGAGTACAAGGTCGCGTGTCTGGGGCCGGTACCTCTCATGCAGCCGGAAACCCTCTGAATAGATCAGGTAGGCGAGGACAGGTGGCGTACTCCACTCCGTCTGCATCCTCCCCGGGACCCATTTGCTGGGGAGCCACACTCTACAGCTCCCGGGCCTTCTTGATCCTGGTCCTTGGCCGGGTTGAGACATTCCTTGTCTGCAACCTACCTCTCGTCCCAAGGCCAGGGTACGAGGGCTGTGTCCCTTACCGGTGCAGGCCCACACAGGATCTGCGCTCCCGGAGGGAAGTCACATTAACACACAGTAGTTTGACAGCACAGTACGACCACTAGAACTTGACTAACTAGGACCAGCCAAAAGACTAGCAGAAAAGGACGAAAGGCCAAAAATGGCTTTTTATTAAATATGAAATCTAAAGTGTAACTAACTTATAAGTCCTCCACCCTCACCCACTAACTGGTTCCTACCACTTTGTGTTCCCCAGTCTCCCTGTAACCAGGGGAGCAGCACCTAGTGCATACTAGCTCCCTCTGGTGGAGAAGTGTGGTGTTGGATGCAAAAGGTTAGGTCACAACTATCACACTGGCCTTACCCCGGAGGAGGAACACTACACTCCACTAAAGAAGTGCAGCATTCCTGTGGCGGTCGAACCCTCAGGGGCGCCACAAAAGTATAGCTTTCACTGCGCAGGTACAAATTTGGGGCGATCCTTTGATGAAGTAGGATGCGTCATTCCCATCAAGCAAGCCAGGAGAACGCCAACTACAGGGATTGAGGAGGCACTAAGAAAAAAGACGCTGATTGGAGTGAATTGTGCCATATGCTAGAAGTACATATCATATTTTTCGGACTATAAGATGCAGTATTTTTTCCCCCAAAATTTGGGAGGACAATGGGGGTGCGTCTTATAGTTTGAATGCAGCTTACCGGGGGGCGGCAGAAGTGACGGGGTCACAGGAGGCAAGGTCACTGCTGCAGGAGACCTGCAGTGGCAGAAGTGGGGCGATGCTGCAAGCCCTGGACTGGGAGGATGGGGTGTCCCGGCGGTGCGTGGCTGCGGGCCCAGTGCTTCAAGAAAATGTTGTCGGTGAGACAGCAGCAGAGCCCCCGCTCAGTACATTGATTTTCCGATGGCGGGCTTCAAGAAAATGATTGCAAGCTCAGATTTAGATCTTGGAACTAAGCTATATTCGGACTGTAAGACAGACTCCCTTTTTAACATTAAAAAAATTCTAGTTCTATTTTTTCCCTGGTCTTATCGTCCGAAAAATGCAGTAATTTTTTGCATAATTTTTGGACTGCAATAATAGAGAAAATAAAGGTGGTGGGTTTAGTGTATAAGGTTTAAAAGGTACCAGATTTGAAGAGTTCGGATTTTACACTTATACACCACCATTGAAAGACACCATAAATGATTGACCTTTCATAATGACTATTGTCCCAGATCTTGCCATGCGCAAAGCAGATATTTTGTTGGTGAGGAGCAGGCACATGGTATAATTATCTCTATAGAGCTGTGCCGCCCTCTCTCATTAATAAGTATTGGTGTGGTAACTACTAAGGACGCTGACACTTGCTGTGGGGATATTGGCTCCATCCCAATGTCGGCTACAGATGAATACCATTGATGTGGGCTCATCCAGGGCTGGTTGCTGCATTATCTATTGTATACATTGCATTGTATACACAGTGATGAAGAATTGATTGTGTAACATACCCCGTGGATTAGTCATATACATTTCCACACGCAATGCTACTAAATGCCAATTAGTTTGGCTTTCCCTCTTTACTGTGATATTTGCTTGTGTAATCTTTACAGTTGTACATGTCATCATGCTTATCTCTATATTTGCAGCAACAGTACATTACATGGCATAGCAACTCTGCAAACAACTGTGCAAAAGTTGCCTCCTTCCCAGTAAAAATAGCCAGTAAAGTACAGAACATGGCAGGTATGTCAGAAAGAAAGGCAGCAGAATACTGACGTGCTTCCAAAGCTGGAGTTCAAAGAGAAAATATGTGAGACCACCAACATTTTCACCATCAGATTAACTGAATATATTCCCCGAACACCATTTTATTTTATTTTACAATTTGAATAGGTACAAAATTCTGTGCTGATTCATTTCTTAATACATCTGGTCAGAACTCAATTTTTTCCTCATCCAGAGCTCCAAATCCCCTACATTGAATTATAATACATATTCTATCATGAAATTCTGCCACTAGGGGGAGCTTACTGTATACACCTATACATTGGATTCAATAAACAAAGATAAGTACCTGAGCTCCCTCTAGTGATGACTGCAGGCATAATTATATTTAACACCTTCACGACATGTGCCGTACATGTACGACACATGTCGTGTCTCTCCTTTTGGCGCGGCGGGTTCCTGCGATGAGCCCGCACCTTTGCTGGGACATGACAGCTGATCAGATCAGCCGTCATGTGCCCCTAACAGCCGCGGGTGGAATCCCAATCCGGAAGGACATCACAAGTCCCACCCATGACCACGGGTCGCCGGTGGGTTGCCATGACAACCCAGGATCTGCAGGAGACCCCTGCAGTTGTATTGTCAGAATGCAATGAGCGCCGCCCAGAAGTCGGCACTCATAGCAAGTGAGCATTTCTGCTACACACAAGCGATTTGATGATCCCATGGAGACTATTGAGGCATGTAAAGAGTAAAAAAAAAATGTTTTTAAAAAAATATAAAAGTTTAAATCACCCCCGCTTTGCTCCATTCAAAATAAAACAATAAAAAAAAATCAAATATACACATATTTGGTATTGCAGCGTTTAGAATCACCCAATCTATCAATATATAAAAAGATATAATCCGATCTGTAAACGCCGTAATGAGAAAAAAATCAAAATGCCAGAATCCTGTTTGTTTGGTCGCCACAACATTGCAATAAAATGCAATAACGGGTGACCTTTTTATTTTCTTAACAAACTTTGGATTTTTTTCAGCACTTAAATAAAAAAGAACCTAGACATGTTTGGTATCTATGAACTTGTAATAACCTGGAAAATAATAATGGCAGGTCAGTTTTAGCATTCAGTGACCTTGGTAAAAAAACAAAAAAACAACTGGAATTGCACTTTTTTTGCAATTTCACCGCACTTGGAGTTTTTTTCCAGTACACTATATGGTAAAACCAATTGTGTCGTTCAAAAGTACAAATTGTCCTGCAAAAAATAAGCCCAAACACAACCATATTGACCAAAAAATAAAAAAATTATGGCTCTGGGAAGAAGGGGAGCAAAAAACGATAGGATAAAAACAGAAAATCGCCTGGGAGTGAAGGGGATAAAGCACCACTCCAGCTTTTTTTATTGTATGGCTGCAGTGGAGCCACTAATATAAGTCCCCTGCCCCTAATATTATACTCACCAGTCGCAGTCTTCATCTGTTATTGGGGCCGCTCCGATCGTCCTCTGCAGTTGTGACCTGCCGGATCGCTCCAGTGTTTGCTGGGCAACCCAAAAGTCACTACTCAATGTAAGTCTATGAGAGCCAGATTGAGGCCAGGACAAGACTCTCATAGACTTGCATTGAGAGCTTGTGACCATTAGCTCTGACTTCCGGTCAGTCAGAAGTTGCTGTCACAAGATGGTGGATCGGGACCGGAGTAGCGCCGGGAAGAGCTGAAGACAGCAGCTCATGAGTATAATACTAGGGTCAGGGAACTTACTTTAGTGGCACCACTCCAGCACTGAAATAAAGAAAAAACACTGGGGTGGTGCTTTAAGCCTATGGATATACATTTGTATATTTGGAGCTCTAAAGAAAGATAAAAAAACTCATGTCATCTCATAGTGTTTCATGGGCACACACAAAGCTGGGGAATGCATCAATCTATGGTACATCTGCTTACCCCAGTCTTGAAGAAGCCAAACAGTGGAGAATTTTGCATCTGGCAATGAATTCATCTACCGAAACTTGAAGAATCTTAAAACAATAATGGCTATACTTTAGAAGGAAAGCTAGACGCCTTCACATAGAATCACAATTGCAGCCAACAATTACCATTGTATAACTCAACTGTTACATTTATGGTCAAGCAGATCTCCGGAAAACTGGAAGTACATACATGGAATCAGTATCACACTGGGGTACCTTGTCTCTTCTGATGGCCACCTTCCATCTATACAGAGTATGTACAATACATGTTAGAATTTCTCTATATCAATGCATAAGTGGCCGTGATGATTGGCTCTAGAGTCATCTCCAATGTGTTTCTATTTTGCTATATGTATCTTTTGGGACCATTATTTTGCCAGAACCTGGGATCTACTGACGGATCAGTTTGACCATGTCTTGAGTCATAAATTTGGACTGAGGAAGGGGAGGCAAAGTTTGGTGCTGAGCTAATATATATTCAGAATCTGGCTGAAGACACTCCTATGAAGCTGGACTTTGACCACCTGGAGGATTGGGAGTTTAACTTCTACAGAACACAGCGGGAACTTACTATTGTATGGACACAATGGGGCCATGTTTGTTCTTTAAAAGTCACAATGAAAGTACAAGCGTTACCTGTGTCCAATGGCCAAAAGTCAACTAAGAGCACAAGAGAAATATTCAGGGCTAAAACAATAAATGACTGAAGAAAACCAGAACTCTCACTAGTACACACGTGGTCAAAATTGTTGGTACCCCTCGTTTAATGAAAGAAAAACTCACAATCGTCACAGAAATAACTTGAATCTGACAAAAGTAATAATAAATTAAAAATCTTTGAAAATGAACAAATGAAAGTCAGACATTGCTTTTCAACCCTGTTTCCATAGAATTTTTAAAAAATTAAACTCATGAAATAGTCCTGGACAGAAATGATGGTACTCTTAACTTAATATTTTGTTGAACAACCTTTTGAGGCTATCACTGCAATCAAACGATTCCTGTAACTGTCAATGAGACTTCTGCACCTCTCGACAGGTATTTTGGCCCACTTCTCATGAGCAAACTGCTCCAGTTGTCTCGTGTTTGAAGGTTGCCTTTTCCAGACGGCGTGTTTCAGTTCTTTTCAAAGATGCTTTATAGGATTTAGGTCAGGGCTCATAGAAGGCCACTTCAGAATAGTCCAATGTTTTCCTCTTAGCCATTCTTGGGTGTTTTTAGTTGTGTGTTTTGAGTCATTATCCTGTTGCAAGACCCATGACCTGCGACTGAGACCAAGCTTTCTGACACTGGGCAGCACATTTCTCTCTAGAATCCCTTGATAGTCTTGAGATTTCATTGTACCCTGCACAGATTCAAGACACCCTGTGGCAGATGCAGCAAAGCAGCCCCAGAGCATAATAGAGCCTCCTCCATGTTTCACAGTAGGGACAGTGTTCTTTTCTTGATATGCTTCATTTTTCAGTCTGTGAACATAGAGCTGATGTGCCTTGCTAAAAACATCCATTTTTGTCTCATCTGACCATAGGACATTCTGCCAGAAGCTTTGTGGCTTGTCAACATGTAGTTTGGCAAATTCCAGTCTGTTTTTTTATGATTTTTTTCAACAATGGTGTTCTCCTTGGTTGTCTCCCATGAAGTCCACTTTGGATCAAACAATGACGGATGGTATGATCTGACACTGATGTTCCTTGAGCTTGAAGATCATCTTTAATCTCTGAGGCCATGTCCAGGGAGGTTGGCTACAGTCCCATGGATCTTAAAATTCTAAATAATATGCTCAACTTTAGTCACAGGAAAATCAAGCTGATTGGAGATAGTCTTATAACCTTTACCTTTAACATGCTTGTCTATAATTTTCTTTCTAATCTCCTGAGACAACTCTTTCCTTTGCTTCCTCTGGTCCATGTTGAGTGTGGTACACACTATGTCACCAAATAGCACAGTGAGTATCTCTAGCCCTATATACAGGCCCACTGAGTATAAGATTGTAGACACCTGTGATGCTAATTAGTGGACATAACTTGATTTAACATGTCCCTTTTGACACATTATTTTCAGGGGTACCATCATTTCTGTCCAGGCCTATTTCATGAGTTTCATTTTTTTAAAAATTCTGTGGAAGCAGAAAAGCAATGTCTGACTTTCATTTGTTTATTTTCATAGATTTTAAATTTATTATTACTTTTGTCAGATTCAAGTTATTTCTGTGACCATTGTGGGTTTTTCTTTCATTAAACGAGGAGTACCAACAATTTTGACCACATGTGTAACATAGATATAGGGGGACTTGGTTACTGTCCTCCTTTGTCACTTTGTTGTGAGTTGTGGGGATATAATTTACTATTTGCTGGAAGTCTAATCAATTTTTCAATGATGACAATGACCTGTGCAGCTGAGAAATACTCTTCTGAAACCCAAATCTTCCCATTTTATGTATCTCATGGTAAGATCACTTTTACATAGAAATGTGTTATCAGCAGATTTGGGGTCTTTTACTGCTGACTTCTATAGATGCTTATTTTTCTTTCTTTGCCTGTGGAGCAGGTGGGCAATTTATGGTTCTGGCACTTTGAGCTATATTATCAGAATGTTTGTTCTCAAAAAGACAGTGTAGTTCGTGGAGCTTTAGCTTCATTGTTGAGGTGAAGGTGGAGCAGCAGGTCTGACCAGTTGTGTAACTAGAGTCCTATGGGCCCCCGGTGCTAAACTAGGACCTGGACCCCACCTAGCTTTATGGGCCCCTCTAGCATTTTAGATCCTATAAAAGACATATGTGTTCACTCCGCCCCCTATTAAAAAAAGACTACAGATATATATATCTCATAGAAAACACGACAAGATAATTTTGTAAGTCATACGGAAGTATAGTAGTCATTTAGTTACCAAATACCACCATAATTTTATTGAACAAGTCAACTATACCAAAACTAATGCACCAATAATAAACCACATAAAGGGGACAAATACCGCCAGACAATGACCATATATTATCAGCACAGTGTCTGAGCATTACCACTATCCTGTTACTGAACAAAAACCAACATAACAAGACCAATTTACTAATAATACCACATTCAAGGACATATAACACCACACAATGACAAGACCACATATTACCACTACATGGTAATCGAATAATACCACCATACTGATCATTATCAAAAACTACAGTATTAATATTATTATTTTAATTATATTAATAGTGACATTATACACAGGAGCTCTGTAGATAGTATATAGTATACTACATACAGTACAGGCAAATTAAATGACTTACCAGTAACAACTCCAATTGAAGTCATTCATTTTCGCTTTTTTTCTTCATCCGGCTCAGACCGCTATGACTTATTCCAGCCAGGACTGTCAGACACACAGACATCTGTGACTGATCACTTCTACATCACACTCCGCACTTTTCCCAACTTCTACACTGTGCCAGATAAAAAAGAAATGTGCAATAGTACAGAAACAGTACCATTTGTTCCCCCACAGTAACAATATCATCAAAAATAAAATATACTATAGTAGTGCTGTCTCCCTTTGTGACCCCTTCACAGTAGAAATGCCCCTCTCTGAGACCCTCATAGAGTAGTAATGCATATATTCCCTTTTATAGCTCCCGTGTAATACTAAAATTCCTCTATGTGTCCCCCGTTCAATAGTAATATCTGTCTTTGTGCTCAAATACAACAGTAATGCCCCCTCCACAGTGGAAAAAAAAATACAATAGTAACATAAACCATTCTTGCCCCCATACAGTAATAGCGTCCACCTTTGATGCCTTGATACAGTTGGAACTGCTAGTGAAGGATTTAATTACTAGGAGAACAGTCAGGGCACTCTGTCACAAAGACCAAAAACGGTGGGTTGTGTTCCTGGTGCTTGAGTTCAGCACATCTCTGATGGAGTTGACAGATTACTGGGATCTGCTTGTGAGTACCCAGCTGTCATGGTCCACATCTGCTCCAATGACAAAGTTAGAGGTAGGTGGAAGGTCCTTAAAAATTATTTCAGGGAATTAGGTTGAAAGCTTAAGGCAAGGACCTTGAAGGTCCTCTCCACCACAGAGGCAGCAGTAGATGGGCCAACTGGACCAACTTCTCTGTTGGCTACAAGCTCTATGGTAGGGATGGGCTGCACCTCAATAGGAAGGGTGTACCTCCTGCGATACACAGACCATTATGTCTAATATTTAATGATTCCATTATAACAGAGTCTGAACCACAGGTTTGGCGTATAGCAAATATTGTGACAATATTCAAAAAAGGGGTCAAAATCTGAGAATGGAAATTATGGGCCTGAAAATTTAATGGAGGAGAAAGTCCAGCTCACCCACATATAAATGGCCTGAAATAATTTTTAAGGACCTTCCACCTACCTCCAGGTCACAGCTGTGGGAGGAGATTGGCGCCATCTTTGTGTAAACTGCAGTGAATGATGCGGGCTACACTTTCCCCCTGCCAGCACTCAATGCCCAGGGCTGGGAGTGGTGACAGGAGCATGCGGGGAGCGGAGATCCTGGATGAGGTGAGTATCCATAGTGAGGCGAGTAGCGGTGATCGCAGTAAGTCATCAGTAGTACACTACAGGTTGCAGATCACTGCCGAAATGTTCAGAGCACAGCAGGGAAATCATCACGCTGATGTACTCTGAACACATTGACACAGCTCTGTGATATCAGTGTAAACTAATATAGCAGAGCTGTGTACTGTATGAAGCACTATGTGGGGCTCATTATACTGTGGAGCACTATGTGGGGCCCATTATACTGTGGAGCACTATGTGGGGCCTATTATACTGTGGAGCACTATGTGGGGCCCATTATACTGTGGAACACTATGTGGGTATGTGGGGCCCATTATACTGTGGAGCACTATGTGGGGCCCATTATACTGTGGAACACTATGTGGGTATGTGGGGCCCATTATACTGTGGAGCACTTTGTGGGGCCCATTATACTGTGGAGCACTATGTGGGGCCTATTATACTGTGGAACACTATGTGGGGTCCATTATACTGTGGAGCACTATGTGGGGCCCATTATACTGTGGAACACTATGTGGGTATGTGGGGCCCATTATACTGTGGAGCACTTTGTGGGGCCCATTATACTGTGGAGCACTATGTGGGGCCTATTATACTGTGGAGCACTTTGTGGGCCCATTATACTGTGGAGAACTATGTGGGGCCCATTATACTGTGGAACACTATGTGGGGTCCATTATACTGTGGAGCACTATGTGGGGCCCATTATACCGTGGAACACTATGTGGGTATGTGGGGCCCATTATACTGTGGAGCACTATGTGGGGCCTGTTATACTGTATAGAGGACTATGTTGGGCCCATTATACTGTGGAGCACTATGTGGGACCATTATACTGTATGGAGGAATATGGGGGGCCCATTATACTGTATGGTGGACAATGTGGGCCCATTATCCTGTGGAGCACTATGTGGGGCCCATTATACTGTATGGAGAACTATGTGGGGCCATTATACTGTATGGAGGACTATGTGGTGCCCATTATACTGTGGAGCACTATGTGGGGCCCATTATACTGCGGAGCACTATGTGGGGCCCATTATACTGTGGAGCACTATGTGGGACCCATTATACTGTGGAACACTATGTGGGGCCCATTATACTGTATGGAGCATTATGTAGGGCCCATTATACTGTGTGGAGCACTATGTGGGGCTCATTATACTGTATGGAGCACTATGTGGGCCCATTATACTATATGGGGAACTATGTGGGGCCCATTTTACTGTATGGAGGACTATGCGGGGCCAATTATACTGTGGAGCACTATGTGGGGCCCATTATACTGTGGAGCACTATGTGGGGCCCATTATACTGTGGAGCACTGTGTGGAGCCATTATACTGTGAGGCATTATATGCGGCCATTATACAGAGGGTTGTATGATTTGGTGACTTTGATGAGTGGTCTAGTTTCTGACGTCACTGCTCATCACAGCCACTAGGTCTCGCGGAGCACAGTGGGACATGGAGTGGCTGCTGATACAGCTTATGGGGCACATTATACTGTATGGAGCACTATATGGGGCCATTATACTGTATGGAGCAGTATGTGGGGCCATTATACTGTATGGAGCACTATGTGGGGCCATTATACTGTATGGAGCACTATGTGGGGCCATTATACTGTATGGAGCACTATGTGGGGCCATTATACTGTATGGAGCACTATGTGGGACTATTATACTGTATGGAGCACTATGTAGGGCCATTATACTGTATGGAGCACTATGTAGGGCCATTATATTGTATGGAGCACTGTGTGGGGCCATTATACTGTGGGGCACTATATGGGGCCATTATACTGTGGTGCACTATATGGGGCCATTATACTGTGAGGCATTATATGGGGCCATTATACTGTGGGGCACTATATGGGGGCATTATACTGTGGGGCACTATATGGTGCCATTATACTGTGGGGCACTATATGGGGGCATTATACTGTGGGGCACTATATGGTACCATTATACTGTGGGGCACTATATGGTGCCATTATACTGTGGGGCACTATAGGGCCATTATACTGTGGGGCACTATAGGACCATTATACTGTGGGGCACTATATGGGGCCATTATACGGTGGGGCATTGTATGGGGGCATTATACTGTGGGGCACTATATGGTGCCATTATACTGTGGGGCACTATATGGTGCCATTATACTGTGGGGCACTATAGAGCCATGATACTGTGGGGCACTATAAGGGGCCATTATACAGAGGGTAGAGTGACTCGGTGACTCTGATGAGCGGTGTAGTTACTGAGGTCACTGCTCCTCTTAGCCGCCAGGGCTTGTGGAGTGCAGCGGGGCCCGGAGTGACTGCTGCTACAGCCTATGGAGCTTTGTTCTCTGAACGAGCCTCCATAGCCTTTGAACGTCGGATTCGGGGATCATCGTGGGAACGCCATGGACTACGTCGGACCTGCTTGGGAACTTTTTGTTTTCTAATAAATTAGTGAATGAGGGACAGTGTCTTGTCTTTATTTCTCTCTTTTTAGGTCTTTCAGGTTTCCATTTGTGGACTACGGCGGATTTGGTGGACTACAGGGGACACAAATGGCTTTTTTTTCAAAATTAAATTGGTGAACCAGGGAAAGTGTTAGGGAGTTTTTTTTCAAATACTTTTTTTCTGTGTGTGTGTTTTTTTTTTTCATTACTGGGTTAGTATTGGGGGGAGGAGGGAGGGGGTTATAGACATCTCTCCATTATTAATCCCATTGATGTCAGCAGTGTTTTTTGACAAATCGCAGCTGACATCAACCCCAACTACCATTACCCCGATTGCCATCTCACCAGGGCGATCTGGAAGAGCCGGGCGAAGCGCCAGAATTGACGCATCTAATGTGATGTGCCAATTCTGGGGTGGTTGTGGGCTTGCATTTTTAGGATGGGAAGGGCCCAATAACCATGGACCTTCCCAGCCTGATAATATAAGCCTGTCTCCTTTGCCTTTATTAGTTATCAAAAATAGGGGGGGACGCCATATAATTTTTTTTTATTATTTATTTGGTTACACAAGGCTAAACACCCTTTACTGTCATATGAAAGGAATTAAAGGGTGCAAGTTTATTATATGTAGTGGGCTTGTGACATGATATATCTGCAGGACATCTACCTAATATCTTTCTGCCATCTATCGCTTTATTTATTTATTTTCTTTGAGACTTGTGCGTAAAAATCAGTATGCCGTCCCATATTTTTCTTGCACACATTGACTTGCATTGGCGAGTCTCGGCCGACATACGCGGCCATATGCAGCATGCTTTGATTTTTTTCCTCATTTTTTTCCCGATTATACCTGAGGAAAAACTCACAGATTAGCACTGACTCATTGATTAATATTGGTGCGAGTGCAAAGCGATTTTTTATCATATTGCACTCAGCGTATTTATAAGCAGATGTGAGTGAGTAATCATACATTACAAGGATGGTGCATCGACTTTAGAGCAACAAGTCAAATGACAAGTGATAGAGACTTTTTCACAAAACGTGCCTTAAATAACAATGGATCTATGTTGTTGATGGAAGAAGAGAAAAAGCAGAAAGTAGAAGACATTGGGTCCTTATGTGCCAAGTAGAAATGGACAGAATTTAGCTATACCAGTAAAAGATGTGTTGTATGTTCCCAGCCTAAAAGGAGGATTGCCATCCATAAAGCATAAGACAGCTATAGGACTCACTGTAAAATTTCAAAACCGTATTGTGCTATCCTGGATGGAAAGTGGATGATGACAAATGCCAAAGAGTATAAGCAGTTATATCATCTCAACACAGTGAAGGAAGAGGTGAGACTAGGCATATATAGATACAACGACTGTCCCAACGAATGACATATCTTTGTCAGACACCCAGAAAGCATTAAAAGTTTATTCCACTACATTTAGGGCATCACTGACAGATAGGTGGGTATGGAGGTCTGAACAAATGAATAGGAACAGATCTTTTATTACCTGGCAGTGGTCACTACCCAGTTGATTAAGCTGCGCCTTTCAGATCTGCAACTACTCGCATCCGCCGGCACTGAGAACTGCGCATCAGTGGGGCTCGGGGTGCCGGGTGTCGGATGTTGGATCCCCACTGATCTGATATTTCTTAGGATTGATCATCGATATAAAAAGTAGTGCAATAACCCTTTCAAGAACCACAAAAATGGAACCTGATAAAGTATTTTATAGCATCCACTTGTCCAAATACTGTAAGATCATGTGAATGATGCATTCAATCCAAAGCTACAAAGGCACCAATTTCTAAGAAGAAAACTGATATTGATCAAATCATCAGACTACTTCTGAAGAATTGGCTGAACTTAGTGTAAACCCAAGCACTACAAGTGAGCAGTTACAGTACAAGTGAGGAAAAGGAGAAAATTTTCAGCTCCACGACGGTGCAAAATAGTTTATTGGGTGGAAAAGTACAAAAAAATAGCCTTGTGCAAGGTACAATTAAAATGTGCCAGGAAAAAATAAAATTTAAAACATTGTATCAATGCGTTTCTGCTGCAATAGCACCCTTAACCACTTCGCACCAGAGCCTGTTTTTGCCTTCGTGACCGGGCCAATTTTTTCAATTCTGACCACTGTCACTTTATGAAGTAATTACTCTGGAACGCTTCAATGGATTCCCCTGATTCTGAGATTGTTTTTTCGTGACATATTGTACTTCATGATAGTGGTAAAATTTCTTTGATATCACTTGCGTTTATTTGTGAAATTTCAAACTTTGAATTTTCATGCCCTTAAATCAGAGAGATATGTCACACAAAATAGTTAAAAAATAACATTTCCCACATGTCTACTTTACATCAGCACAATTTTGGAACCAAAATTTTTTTTTGTTAGGGAGCTATAAGGGTTAAAAGTTGACCAGCGATTTCTCATTTTTCCAACAAAATTTACAAAAACATTTTTTTAGGGACCACATCATATTTGAAGTCACTTTGAGGGGTCTTTATGACAGAAAATACCCAAAAGTGACACCGTTCTAAAAACTGCACCCCTCAAGGTGCTCAAAACCACATTCAAGAACTTTATTAACCCTTCAGGTGCTTCACAAGAATTTTTGGAATGTGGAAGAAAAAAATTAACATTTAACTTTTTTCACAAAAATGTTACTTTAGACCCAATTTTTTTATTTTCACAGGGGTAACAGGAAAAAATGGACCCAAAATTTTTTGTGCAATTTCTCTTGAGCGCGCTGATACCCCATATGTGAGGGAAAACCACTGTTTGGGCGCACTGCAGGGTTCGGAAGGGAAGGAGCGCCATTAGACTTTTTGAATGTAAAATTTGTCTGAATAATTAGCAGACACCATGTTGCGTTTGGAGAGCCCCTGATGTGCCTAAACAGTGGAAACCCCCCACAAGTGACACTATTTTGGAAACTAGACCCCTTAGGGAACTTATCTAGATGTGTGGTGAGCACCTTGAACCCCAAGTTGCTTCACAGAAGTTTATAATAATCAGCTGTAAAAATAAAATTTTCACATTTTTCCGAAAAAAACGTTTTTCATCCCTTAATTTTGCATTATCATAAGGGTAATAGGATAAATTGCACCATGAAATTTGTTGTGCAATTTCTCCTGAACACGCCGATACCCCATATGTGGGGGAAAACCACTGTTTGGGCGCACGGCAGGGTTTGGAAGGGAAGGAGCGCCATTTGACTTTTTGAATGTAAAATTTGTCTGAATAATTAGCAGACGCCATGTTGCGTTTGGAGAGCCCCTGATGTTCCTAAACAGTGGAAACCCGCCACAAGTGACACCATTTGGAAACTAGACCCCCTAGGGAACTTATCTAGATGTGTGATGAGCACCTTGAACCCCAAGGTGCTTCACAGAAGTTTATAATAATCAGCTGTAAAAATAAAATTTTCACATTTTTCACGCAAAAACGTTTTTCATCCCTTAATTTTGCATTATCGTAAGGGTAATAGGATAAATTGCACCATGAAATTTGTTGTGCAATTTCTCCTGAACACGCCGATACCCCATATGTGGAGGCAAACCACTGTTTGGGCGCACGACAGGGCTCGGAAGGGAAGGAGCGCCATTTGACTTTTTGAATGTAAAATTTGTCTGAATAATTAGCAGACGCCATGTTGCGTTTGGAGAGCCCCTGATGTTCCTAAACAGTGGAAACCCCCTACAAGTGACAACATTTTGGAAACTAGACCCCTTAGGGAACTTATCTAGATGTGTGGTGAGGACCTTGCACCCCCAGCTGCTTCACAGAAGTTTATAATATTGAGCCATAAAAATAAAATTTTCACATTGTTCCCACAAAAAATGTTTTTCATTCCCTAATTTTGTATTATCATAAGGGTAACAGGATAAATTGCACCGTGAAATTTGTTGTTCAATTTCTCCTGAACACGCCGATACCCCATATGTGGGGGAAAACCACTGCTTTGGTGTACGGCAGGGTTCGGAAGAGAAAGGAGCGCTATGTTGGCTGGGATAGGTGGCAGACACCTTGTCACATTTGAAGAGTTGCTGACATGCCGAAACAGCAGAAACCCCCACAAGTGACCCCATTTTGTAAACTACACCTCTCAAGGAATTCATCTAGGGAAGTAGTGAGTATTTTTTAATTTTTAAATTTATACCATTGGGCAGTGAAAAAAGCATAATTATATTTTTACCACAAAAAAATGTTTTACCCTCAGATTTTACATTTTCACACAGGGCAATGGGTAAAAATGGTGCCGAAATGTGTCACACAATTTCTTCTAAAAGTGGCAATACCCCATATGTGGCTCAGCCATATGGCGAGATCTGGGGGGGACGGAGTGCTATTTGACAATTGGAGAACAAATTATTGTAGAATAGGCATTTGGATTTGGGAGCACAAAATTTTCTGAATTTCTTTTGGGGGGCAAAGGCCATTTCGCTTTTCCAGAGCCTTTCTGCTACCAGTAACTTGGAAGTCCCTTATATTTTTAACAGATGACGGACCTGAGTGGGGACTAGCTTTTTTTGAGGACTGAGTTGAAGCTTTTATTGGGAACATTTTATGTAACATTTATCCGGCACTCTAGGCTGAGCACTTACATCGGGGTTTCCATCTAAATTTCCAAGTGATATAATTCAGATGAAACCCCTGCGGGATCCATTCACTGTAATGAGGCAGCAGAGTTACTCTGGACTCCGTCTGGCCTCTGTTTAGCGGTGTCCTTTTTTTCAGAAGTGCACAAAACTGTAGCCAACCGCACTTTTTTGCACGCCTAAAACAAATGACACCGTGGGATCACAGGCCAGACGGCATCCACAGTGGCCTATATCTGCCTCATTACAGGGAATCTTCCGTCATGGGTTCCAGCTGAATCACGTATTTCAGAGATTTACACGGAAACTCTGGCGTAAGTGCTCAGCGCAGAGCGCAGGATAAATGTGTGCCGAGCCATACTGCGATCTTTGGGAGACATAATAAACAAATCAGTAGCAGGTGAAGAATTGGTTTTATTTATTTTTTTACGCCGTTCCTAGTGTGATATAACTGATTAGATTACTTTATTCTTCGGGTCGGTGCGATTACAGAGATACCAGATTTATAACGGGTTTTTATGACTGACAGCTGTCACACACTAAGAGACGCTTTTTTTTTGCAAAATCTAGTTTTTGCATCGCCATATTTTGAGAGCTATAATTTTTCCATATTTCGGCCGACAGAGTCATGTGATGGCTTGTTTTTTGCGGGACGAGTTGACATTTTTATTGGTACCATTTTTGGGTATGTGACATTTTTTGATCGCTTTCTATTCCGTTTTTTGGGAGGTAAAATTAACAAAAACCAACAATTCAGGAATTGTTTTTTGAGGTTTTTTTTTATGCCGTTCTGCGTGTGGTAAAAGTGATCAGGCAGCGTTATTCTTCGGGTCAGTACGCCTACAACGATACTACACGTACTGTATATTTTTTTATGTTTTGGCGCTTTTACACAATAAAACAATTTTATAGAAAAAATATTTTTTTTGCATTGCTTTATTCTGAGAGGTATAACTTTTTTATTTTTTGGCTGATGGAGCTGTATGGCGGCTTGTTTTTTGCGGAAGAAGATGACGTTTTCAGCGGTACCATTTTTATTTCCATTTTGCTTTTTGATCGCATTTTTTTCCACTTTTTGTTTGGCGATATGAGGAAAAAGCATAGTTTTTTCCTCCGTTTTTTATTTATTTTTATTACGGTGTGCACAGAAGGAGTTAATTAGTGTGACAGTTTTATAGCTCGGGTTGTTTCGGACGCGGCAATACCAAATATGTGTACTTTTTTTTATTTTTGCATAAATATATGGATTTATCAGTTTAATATTTTATTTATTTATTTTTATTTATTTTGTATTTTTTTTTTTAACAGTTTCAAAACATTTTTTTTTACTTTTTTTTACATTTTTACTTAGTCCCTGTATGGGAAATTAATTTTTATTTTTCTGATCCCTGATCTCATGTAATGTAATAGACATGTATTACATTATATGAGATCTTCACTGACTGTTTCACAGTCTCCTGCCTGGCATCAGCTTGCAGGCTGAAGCCAGGCAGGAAGGACACCATATATGGCAGAGCTGGAGGCGGTCATGTGACCTCCAGCTGCCATAGCAACGCCAGGTCCTGAAAGGAATCAAGGGGTCGTCGGAGAGGTAAGTGGACGACCCCCTCTCCTCCTGCTGTCTTCTATATGCCGCGATCACTATAGATCGCGGCATATAGAAGACAGCAAAGGGTTAACATCACTGGGACCTGATCTAATCAGGTCCCGATGATGTTCCCTGTCAGAGCTAACGCTCTGCACTGCTCCCACAGCGCTTGCAGGACCCTGGGGGTCCTGAGCACTGCGAGACCACCCACCGTTTTTAAACGTCGGCGCTGCACAGAGCCCAGCAAGCGCCGACGTTTATCTACAGTGGGCGGTCGGGAAGCGGTTAATCATGACACTGACTTCTTGGATTTAATGCATAATTCAGATATTACAGTATTTGGACAAGTGGATGCTATAAAATACTTTATCACCCCCCATAGCAGTATAATGCACTCCCCATAGCTCTCTGTGACGCCTCTACTCGAAAGCCCCTTTTTACCCTGGGAGATTGGGGACTCGGAGTCGGGTCCTGTGATGGGGAGATGGGGTGCAGCCGTGGCCCGGACCCGCTCCGTGCCCAGGGCCGTCACATTAAAAGAAGGATGGTATGGGCTTATCCGGGTTGAGTGGCTGATCTCGACTACGCCACCTGTGGCACCTGGTGAAGGCCACCAGCGCTGCTGCAGTCCGCTGAGGCCTGGTGTTAGGGCAGCCGGCGTTGTTACTACTCCCCACAGGCGGAGCAAGGCCTCAGGGCAGAGGGACAGGATGACGGGGGTAGTAGTCTAGAAAGTCTGCGTAGTGCGGTGTAGCGCAGAATAAAGAGTCCGAAGGCCATAGAGGTGAACTTCCAAGGCTTTACTCACATAAAAGATGGCAGAAGGAAGGCGACTCCCTGCTCCTCGCGGAGTTCTGCGGTCACCAGAGACGAAGGGGATCCGACAACCTCCGAGTAAGTCCAGTGTTCAATCAGGACCCCGCACCAGAGTGTTCCTAAACTACAGACCGAGTGCTTTCCTGTCTGTGTGTGTAAATAGGCCGGGTCTCCCTCTGAACTCCTCTAAGAAAAACGGCACAGGTGGCAGCTCCGCTCCTTCCGATACCCGGTGGGATCCTCAGGGCCTACCGGGCTTCCCCGACCAGGACATGGAGTAACAAGGTCGGGTGACAGGGGCCGGTACCCTTCTTGTAGCCGGAATCCCTCTGAATAGATCAGGTGGGCGAGGACAGGTGGCGTATACCGCTCGGTCTGCATCCTCCCTAGGATCCATTTGCGGTGGAGCTACACTCCTAAGCTCCGGGCCTTCTTGGTCGTGGTCCTTGACCGGGTTGAGACATTCATTGTCTACAACCTGCCCCTCGACCCAACGCCAAGGTACGAGGGCTGTGTCTCCATCCGCTGCAGGTCTACACAGGATCCACGTTCAGGGTGGGAGATCACAGTAATTCACAGTTCAAAAGACCCGCAACCAAAAATGGCTTTTTATTAAATATGAAATTTAAAGTGTCACTAAAATGTGAGTCCTCCACCCTCGCCCACTAAAATGGTTCCCCTAACTCTTGGTTCCCCAGTCTCCCTGTAACCAGGAGGGCAGCACCTAGTGCATTCTAGCCCCCTCTGGTGGAGAAATGTGGTGTTGGATGTGGAGGTGGAGTCCTGACCATCACACTGTTCTTACCTCAAAGGAGGAACACTACACTCCATTAAAGAAGTGCAGCATCCCTGTGGCGGTCGAACCTTCAGGGGCGCCACATTCCCCCCTGGTGAAACACAGCACGTCCGCGGGCTGCAAAAGAGTAAGACCTAGGAAAGTTTTCTTTTATATATAACAACAAACTATCTTCCCTTTATGGGAGGCACTTCTTCTTAAACGTTTCAAACATAATATATAGTACAAAAATACAAAAGTAAATAAAGTATAAAATTATAAAAGTGCTAGCATTATCCAGAGACATTCATGTGCAGACAGACGGGTTAAAGTGCAAGGACGCAGAGTCAGTTCAGAAGCGCGAGGGACCTGTCCCAAACCCTCAACGTGGGCCCTGGGGTGGCTGCAGGGCATGAAGATCCCGAGTTGGACCTCCAGGAGAGCCACCCTGACAGGTTTTTCTTCTGAGGTCTGAGGTAGAAATAGCAGCGGTATTAACATAAAACCAATATGGAGCACCTAAAGAGATGCAAACTATATACAAGAAAGAAGTCTGTCTGCTGCAAGTCCGCAGGGACCAATGTCTCCAGAAACCGGGGATAGAAAATCAAAACATAAACACAAACAGCATAACTTTCAACAGGTTACAACTGCCAGGGCTGCTTAGATCTCGGGTTCCCTCCTGGGAAAAGGCTCGTTCCTCCCGACGGAGGCTGACCGGTCCCCTGAGGCTGAGCGCGAGGGGGCGTCACTCCCAGACACCTTGTGGACATCCAGGGCATACCACTCCTGCACCCCATGGTGGTGAGAGTACGTGACTACATCGCCCGGGAAGAGGTTCCGGCCAGGGTGTCCCTTCTTCAAACGCGGCTCGATGTCCCGCCTGCGGACAAAGACGTCGTCCTGGTGATGGGGACTCCTGATGAACCCTCACCCCGCCTCATGGTGGAAGCGGACGACTTGCCCTTCCACACTTGGACTGGGACGGGTTGCCTCTTCCTGTCGGGCCCGGGACTTAGCAGCTTTGGCCCGCACCTCGAGGCGCTCGCAGCGGGCCCCCTCTGGCGTTGCTCCCGAGTGAGCTGGAGGATCTGCTCATGGCACCGCTCACTCCTCCTCGGGGCTTCAGCCTGGGTCTCCCGGGGGAAGTCCATCAGGTCCCCCCCCTGGTTGTCCCAGCCCACTCCTCAGCCTCCGGCCAGGTGACTGTTGGTGCGGGTAGCAGTGTCATAAGGGGTTGCTGCGTGTCCTCTACAAGCGTGGACCAGTCCGGGTTGGGGCCGGTGGACACCTGCAGCTTCAGGTACTTGAGATTCGGGAGCTGGGTGGCATCGCAGGTCCCCACCTCTAGCTGCCACTTGCAGCTCCAGAGCAAAAACCTGCTCCCAGGTGACCGCGCCGGGCAGGAGATATTCAGCCATGAGGTCCAGTATGGGAACGGTAGGCTCAGCAGCCGGGGCAGGGGTAGCACACTCACCCGCCTCTGGGCCGCTCACGACCTCTGTCACCGCGTCTCCCTGGGCTTCAGCTCCTTGGCGGCGGGCCCGGATGCGCAGCAGCATTTCTTCCCGCCACGCAGCCGTCGCCGCCTCCTGGGCCCCTTTCTGTCTCCGCATGAGACCCGGGGCTTCCTGGTAGAGAAACTCCAATTCTCTCGCTGTTAGGATCTTTTCGCCTCGCTCCCTGCCGGGTGAAGGACCTGAACCGGGTTCGGAAGGCTCCGTAGGTTGCACTCCAGAAGCGTCCATGTCTGCTCCCGAAGATTGCCAACCTCCGACTGCAAGGGCCGCACCTTGTTGCTTTTCTTCTTCCTCCTCTTTCGGGGCGGTTCCTGGGCAGCATGCTGACAGGCCCGCCTTCGTTCAGCCCATCTGGTTTGACGGGCATTACCCCGCGGACAGTCTCTGATGGAAGGGGTGGTCCGCACTTTTGGCGCCAAGCGGGAGCCCAGCCCACGATGGGAGGTATTAGAAGGCCATCTTTCCACAGCATTATGGCGCCAGTTCTTCTTGGGCGGGCGCTATTTTTAAGTGAAAACGAAAGTCCAAGGTGTAAGGCACACAGTACCCGGTAGCAATGGGTAATTACTTCCTTTGCTGCGGGCACGGAATCCTGCCGACTACACAAAGTTGTGACGCCTCTATTCGAAAGCCCCTTTTTACCCTGGGAGATGGGGGACTCGGAGTCGAGTCCTGTGATGGAGAGATGGGGTGCAGCCGTGGCCCGGACCCGCTCCGTGCCCAGGGCCGTCACCTTAAAAGAAGGATGGTACGGGCTTATCCGGGTTGAGTGGCTGATCTCGGCTACGCCACCTGTGGCACCTGGTGAAAGTCTGCTGCAGTCCGCTGAGGCCTGGTGTTAGGGCAGCCGGCGTTGTTACTACTCCCCACAGGCGGAGCAAGGCCTCAGGGCAGAGGGACAGGATGATGGGGGTAGTAGTCTAGAAAGTCTGCGTAGTGAGGTGTAGCGCAGAATAAAGAGTCCGGAGGCCATAGGGGTGAACTTCCAAGGCTTTACTCACATAAGAGATGGCAGAAGGAAGGCGACTCCCTGCTCCTCGCGGAGTTCTGCGGTCACCAGAGACAAAGGGGTCCGACAACCTCCGAGTAAGTCCAGTGTTCAATCAGGATCCCGCACCAGAGTGTTCCTTAACTACAGACCGAGTGCTTTCCTGTCTGTGTGTGTAAATAGGCCGGGTCTCCCTCTGAACTCCTCTCAGAAAAAGGGCACAGGTGGCAGCTCCGCTCCTTCCGATACCCGGTGGGATCCTCAGGGCCTACCGGGCTTCCCCGACCAGGACATGGAGTAACAAGGTCGGGTGATGGGGGCCGGTACCCCTCTTGCAGCCAGAATCCCTCTGAATAGATCAGGTTGGCAAGGACAGGTGGCGTATACTGCTCGGTCTGCATCCTCCCTAGGATCCATTTGCGGTGGAGCTACACTCCTAAGCTCCGGGCCTTCTTGGTCGTGGTCCTTGACCGGGTTGAGACATTCATTGTCTACAACCTGCCCCTCGACCCAAGGCCAAGGTACGAGGGCTGTGTCTCCATCCGCTGCAGGTCCACACAGGATCCACGTTCAGGGTGGGAGATCACAGTAATTCACAGTTCAAAAGACCCGCAACCAAAAATGGCTTTTTATTAAATATGAAATTTAAAGTGTCACTAAAATGTGAGTCCTCCACCCTCGCCCACTAAAATGGTTCCCCTAACTCTTGGTTCCCCAGTCTCCCTGTAACCAGGAGGGCAGCACCTAGTGCATTCTAGCCCCCTCTGGTGGAGAAATGTGGTGTTGGATGTGGAGGTGGAGTCCTGACCATCACACTGTTCTTACCTCAGAGGAGGAACACTACACTCCATTAAAGAAGTGCAGCATCCCTGTGGCGGTCGAACCCTCAGGGGCGCCACATCTCCATATAGTATACTGTGCACCCCATAGTCCTCCATACAGTATAATGCACTCACCATAGTCCTCCATATTATATAATGCACTCCCCATAATCCACCATACAGTATAATGCACTCCCCATAATCCTCCATACAGTATAATGCACTCCCCATAGCCCTCCATATAGTAAAATGCACCCCATAGTCATCCATACAGTATTATGGCTACCACAAAGTACTCACTGCGTTAAAAAATAAATAAATAACAATGCTCACCTTTCCTCATCGTTCCCCTTCTCTGCCGTGAGCGTTTTGAAGCGCTGCACATCTCAGCGCAGCGGGCATCATGTAGTGACATCATCGCTCTCACTGTGCTGAGATGTAAGCTCTCAGACGCCAAGGAAGAATGATGGAGGAGGAAACGTCAGCTGACGCTCCCTCATTCATCATTACTTTCAACTGTATCAGTATCCAAGATGTCCTTACAGTTGAACGTGCTATGACAGGCGGGGAGCCCGGTGCTGGGGCTGGCACTGGGCCCCGCGGCTCACGGGCCCCATAGCAGTTGCGTGGCTTGCCACTATTGGAGGTACACCACTGTGCTCAACTGATACCTCTGAATCCACTTATTTAATCCCAATAAATAGCTGGTAACATTGGCGGAAATTGCAGCTGTTGCAAAGTTAATCTTTCAGCAGAATAAGCAACACTCAGACATTGTGGGGGCCATTATACAGTGTGGTGAGGTGTGGGGGCCATTTTACTGTATGAAGGCCCATTATACTGCTTTGTGGGCTAGTTGGGGCCATTATACAGTGTGGATAGATGTGGGGCCATTATATTACATGGAGGGCTGTGTGGGGGTCACAGTTGGGGTCACCATACTTTGCTGGGGGAGTTGAGGTGGGTTACAGTAGTGTCATCATACTGTGCGTGTGGAGGGTACTGTGGACTAATTCATTGTGGGGGTATCATATGGTGTTTAGGGGGCACATTTGTTGGCATCATACTTTATGGGTGCAAGGAAAGGGTTTGTCCACTACTTTTAAAAGCCTTCTCAATGGGCACAGGGTGCTTCACAAATAATTACTCACTTACCGGATTGGTGCCATTCCTCCATTCTGCTGTCGGCATCCCATCTGGACCCCTGTCTCTTCCGCGCTGTAAGAGAAAGACAGGAGCAGAGTTATTGTCAGCATCGCTCTGGCAGGTGAGTATTTTTTCATCTCATTTTTGAAGGAGTCCATTGAGAACGTTATTAACCGGTTCCCGACCGCCCACTGTAGATAAACGTCGGCGCTGCCTGGGCTCTGTGCAGCTCCGACGTTTAAAAACGGTGGGTGGTCCCGCAGCGCTCAGGACCCCCAGGGTCCTGCAAGTGCTGCGATTCCGGTGAAGAGCGATAGCTCTGACAGGGGACATCATCGGGACCTGATTAACCCTTTGCTATCTTCTATATGCCGCGATCTATAGTGATCGCGGCATATAGAAGAAAGTGAGAGGAGAGGGGGTCGTCAACTTACCTCTCCGACGGCCCCCTAATAGCTTCCAGGACCTTCCGTTGTTATGGCAGCTGGAGGTCACAGATCTGCCATATATGGTGTCCTGCTAGGCTCAGCCTGCAGCTGAAGCCTGGCAGGACACACTGACTGTGAAACAGTCAGCAAAGATCTCATCCAATGTAATACATGTATATTACATTGGATGAGATCAGTGATTAGAAAAATAAAAATGAAAGTCCCATACAGGGACTAAGTAAAAATGTAAAAAAAAAGTAAAAAAAAATGTTTTTAAACTGTTAAAAAAAAATCACAAAATAAATAAAAATAAATAAATAAAATATTAAACCAATAAATCCGTATATTTATGCAAAAACAAAAAAAGTACACATATTTGGTATTGCCGCGTCCAAAACAACCCGATCTATAAAACTGTCACACTAATTAACTCCTTCTGTGCACACCGTAATAAAAATAAATAAAAAACGGAGCAAAAAACTATGCTTTTTCATCATATCGCCAAACAAAAAGGGGAAAAAAATGCGATCAAAAAGCAAAATGGAAATAAAAATGGTACCGCTGAAAACGTCATCTTCTTCCGCAAAAAAAAAGCCGCCATACAGCTCCATCAGCCGAAAAATAAAAAAGTTATAGCGCTCAGAATAAAGCGATGGAAAAAAAATATTTTTTCTATAAAATTGTTTTATTGTGTAAAAGCGCCAAAACATTAAAAAAAATACAGTAAGTGTAGTATCGCTGTAAATGTACTGACCCGAAGAATAATGCTGCCTGATCACTTTTACCACACGCAGAACGGCATAAAAAAAAGCCTCAAAAAACAATTCCTGAATTGTCGGTTTTTGTTAATTTTACCTCCCAAAAAACGGAATAGAAAGCGATCAAAAAATGTCACGTACCCAAAAATGGTACCAATAAAAATGTCAACTCGTCCCGCAAAAAACAAGCCATCACATGACTCTGTCGGCCGAAATATGGAAAAATTATAGCTCTCAAAATATGGCCATGCAAAAACTATATTTTGCAAAAAAAAGCGTCTCTTAGTGTGTGACAGCTGTCAGTCATAAAAGCACGATATAAATCTGGTATCTCTGTAATCGCACCGACCCGAAGAATAAAGTAATCTAATCAGTTATATCACACGAGGAACGGCGTAAAAAATAAATAAAACCAATTCTTCACCTGGTACTGATTTGTTTATTATGTCTCCCAAAGATCGAAGTAAGGCTCTGCCCACATTTATCCTGCACTCTGCGCTGAGCACTTACACCAGAGTTTCCGTGTAAATTTCTGAAATACGTGATTCAGACGGAACCCATGACGGAAGATTCCCTGTAATGAGGCAGATATAGGCCACTGTGGATGCCGTCTGGCCTGTGATCCCACGGTGTCATTTGTTTTAGGCGTGCATAAAAGTGCAGTTTTGTGCACTTCTGAAAAAAAGGACACCGCTAAACAGAGGCCAGACGGAGTCCAGAGTAACTCTGCTGCCTCATTACAGTGAATGGATCCCGCAGGGGTTTCATCTGAATTACATCACTTGGAAATTTAGATGGAAACCCCGATGTAAGTGCTCAGCCTCGAGCGCCGGATAAATGTTACATAAAATGTTCCCAATAAAAGCTTCAACTCAGTTCTCAAAAATAGCTAGTCCCCACTCAGGTCCGTCATCTGTTAAAAATATAAGGGACTTCCAAGTTACTGGTAGCAGAAAGGCTCTGGAAAAGCGAAATGGCCCTTGCCCCCCAAAAGAAATTCAGAAAATTTTGTGCTCCCAAATCCAAATGCCTATTCTACAATAATTTGTTCTCCAATTGTCAAATAGCGCTCCGTCCCCCCCAGATCTCGCCGTATGGCTAAGCGGTACGATACAGCCACATATGGGGTATTGCCACTTTTAGAAGAAATTGTGTGACACATTTCGGCACCATTTTTACCCATTGCCCTGTGTGAAAATGTAAAATCTAAGGGTAAAACATTTTTTTGTGGTAAAAATATAATTATGCTTTTTTCACTGCCCAATGGTATAAATTTAAAAATTAAAAAATACTCACTACTTCCCTAGATGAATTCCTTGATAGGTGTAGTTTACAAAATGGGGTCACTTGTGGGAGTTTCTGCTGTTTCGGCATGTCAGCGACTCTTCAAATGTGACATGGTGTCTGCTGCCTATCCCAGCCAACATAGCGCTCCTTTCTCTTCCGAGCCCTGCCGTACACCAAAGCAGTGGTTTTCCCCCACATATGGGGTATCGGCGTACTCAGGAGAAATTGCACAACAAATTTCATGGTGCAATTTCTCCTGTTACCCCTATGATAATGCAAAATTAGGGAATGAAAAACATTTTTTGTGGGAAAAATTTGAAAATGTTATTTTTACAGCTCAATATTATAAACTTCTGTGAAGCACCTGGGGGTGCAAGGTGCTCACCACACATCTAGATAAGTTCCCTAAGGGGTCTAGTTTCCAAAATGGTGGCACTTGTGGGGGGTTTCCACTGTTTAGGCACGTTAGGGGCTCCCCAAATGCGACATGGCGTCTGCTAATTATTCAAACAAATTTTACATTCAAAAAGTCAAATGGCGCTCCTTCCCTTTCAAACCCTGCCGTGCGCCCAAACAGTGGTTTTCCCCCACATATGGGGTATCGGCGTGTTCAGGAGAAATTGCACAACAAATTTCATGGTGCAATTTATCCTATTACCCTTATGATAATGCAAAATTAAGGGATGAAAAACATTTTTGTGTGGAAAATGTGAAAATTTTATTTTTACAGCTCAATATCATAAACTTCTGTGAAGCACCTTGGGGTTCAAGGTGCTCACCACACATCTAGATAAGTTCCGTAAGGGGTATAGTTTTCAAAATGGTGTCACTTGTGGGGGGTTTCCACTGTTTAGGCACATCAGGGGCTCTCCAAACGCAACATGGCATCTGCTAATTATTCAAACAAATTTTACATTCAAAAAGTCTAATGGCGCTCCTTCCCTTCCGAACCCTGCAGTGCGCCCAAACAGTGGTTTTCCCTCACATATGGGGTATCAGCGCGCTCAAGAGAAATTGCACTACAAATTGTGTATTCCATTTTTTCCTGTTACCCTTGTGAAAATAAAAAAATTGGGTCTAAAGTAACATTTTTGTGAAAAAAAGTTAAATGTTCATTGTTTTCTTTCACGTTCCAAAAATTCCTGTGAAACACCTGAAGGGTTAATAAACTTCTTGAATGTGGTTTAGAGCACCTTGAGGGGTGAAGTTTTTAGAATGGTGTCACTTTTTGGTATTTTCTGTCATAAAGGCCCCTCAAAGTCACTTCAAATAAGATGTGGTCCCTAAAAAAATGTTTTTGTAAATTTTGTTGGAAAAATGAGAAATCGCTGGTCAACTTTTAACCCTTATAGCTTCCTAACAAAAAAAAATTTTGGTTCCAAAATTGTACTGATGTAAAGTAGACATGTTGGAAATGTTATTTATTAACTCTTTTGTGTGACATATCTCTCTGATTTAAGGGCATGAAAATTCAAAGTTTGAAAATTGCAAAATTGCAAAATTTTCTCCAAATTTCTGATTTTTTCACAAATAAACGCAAGTGATATCGAAGAAATTTTACCGCTATCATGAAGTACAATATGTCACGAAAAAACAGTCTCAGAATCAGGGGAATACGTTGAAGCGTTCCAGAGTAATTACTTCATAAAGTGACAGTGGTCAGAATTGAAAAAATTGGCCTGGTCACGAAGGCAAAAACAGGCTCTGGTGCGAAGTGATTAATAGTATTGGACAACCCCTTTAATGTCTTTATTCAGAACCTGATTTCTCATTTCTTTGAAACCGATGACAAATTGCAACTATCTCAAATGTATTGTCATATACCCAACTGGCAATTAGCTATTGTGTAACTAATTACAAAGTGACGCCTAGTATGGAGGTGGATTAAGTTGCCGCAAAATTCCAGCTATAATAATAATACAACGAAATAATTATCTAACAACAAGTTCTTGTTCAGACAAACTGTTGCTGCCATCTAGTGGCTATTAAACAAATTGAAAAAAAAAATTCTCAAAACAAAAAGTTCAGTTTTGTTTGAGGCACTGGCGCTATTTTTTTCTTTCTTTTTAATGCTGTATGCTCAGGTGTGGTGGGGTTTTCTTTGGGTTTGTTTTTTTCTTTGGTGGTTTCCTCCAAGAGTTCTTCATTGGATTTAAAAAAGATAGCAAATAGAAAATGCCACCGAGAATTCAAATGAAAGAAAACTGCATGAAAAATGCTTGAAATTCAATCCATTTTTTTTTATCATTTTTTATTTTTATTTTTACAATCGCTTGCTTACAGGGATTTTCAATAAGCAAGCTTTTTGGATGTTACATGTTGGGTGCAGTTGTGCGATTTGCGCTTAGGAGATGAGCCCGTGCCACTTTCGTTGAGTGCTGGGTGTTTTTTTTCACAGCTAGAACTTGCCTCTAACAGCAGCAATCAGAGCTAGCTTGAAATTCTGCTGTTTACCCCCTTAAATGCCTCTGTCTATCCCTAACCGTGACATTTAAAGGGAACCTGTCAGGCCCCCCCATGCCCTCCAACTCAGCAGCATTCACATATGTATGACTAAATTCCCTTCACATATGCTGAGGAGTGAAGAGCAGCCGGAATCCAGCAAGTGAAGCGCCCATCTGTCAGCACGGCTGTTTTTACTACCCCACTCTCCCACCACCGATTCCCACAAGCCACTAACGATCACAATTGTGTTACAAATAAAGATCTTAAAAAAATATTAAACTTTTGGCAGCCAGAACTCTCATTTTTATGCAGCTTCACTATATGACATCTGGCTTCTGGTGTCAGTAATTCTGTGTTCACACGTTGCAGAAATATTGTGCTTTTTGTTTTCTGCACCAAACTGCGCAATAACAATATTCACTGATTATTGCTGCATTGTTTTAGGCCTTTCCCCCCAAAACTGCAGAGTTCAGCAGCATCTTTAGGTCATTACGATTACAGGGACACCAAAAATGTCCATGTTATTTGCGGATTTGTGATGTTTATTATTTTTTTAAAAAGTGCAGTATAAATGACTATTGCAAGTGTTTTTCATTATTTTAGTAATTTTATGGGAAGAAAAAGAAATCTCTTATTCTCTCTAGAATATGGGGACATAGAAATACATTCTATATTACAGTGTATCTGTATGTATTAATATCATCTGCCTTTTGGGGGTCAGTGCCTGTAATACAGATCAAGTATACAAAATTCTCCCAGTGACATCACTGGAGCCTGTAGCTCATTGCTTTTGTCTGCTATTATAGAGGTTGTGGGTTCAAGTTCCGGGGAGACTCACAGTGAGAAAATATGATGCTAGTCCACTACTCACGGATAAGCCGTGAGACTGGGTAGTCAAGAGGTCTGAGGTCAAAAGCCAAGAGAGTACATCATAGACAGAGGGATGAGACGAAGAAAAAGAACTCCCATACAAATTATAAAACAAGCAATTTTATTTAACAAATATTCAACAGTAAATACATAATAAAATCAGTTAAAAAAGGGGGGATAAAAAACAAAGTCACTACAGGTAGCAAGTCACATGTGGCGTTAATTTACTGGGTTTTAAAAATAAGTTTTTCTTCCCTCCAAATGTACAAAAACTAAAAAATAGTGTAAAATGATAAATAATTGATAAATAATCCAGCATAAAAAGTACACAATTATAATAACCCATCAAATAACATGAACTCTTCATTTTTTTTAACTGTACAGTAAACAGTAGAGATAAAAACATAAAAAAAGGCAGAATTGTTGGTGGTTTTATTAAGCTGTTTTTGTTTTGTTTGTTTTTTTCCTTTTTATTTCTTGCTAAATTAAAAGAAAATACAATAAAAATAAATAGCTGCAATAGTAACAAATTTCAACTCACTCCAGTCAAAACAAGACTCCAAAGAGCGACATTGGTGGAAACATTAAAAAGAACATTATATATTTCAATATGAGGCAACACAAAATATATATATTAATATTTTAGAAAATATTAAGATGAAATCCCTTCCCCCCTCCTCTCTCAAACAGAATTGCAATAGGAAAGAGAGCTTACAATCCACCAACCTCTTTTGATAATACGACCACATAGTTAACATATGGTGTGGCGAGGAATCCTAATTAAAATGCAGGAAAAAGACCAGGTGACTGAAAGCGGATGTCTTTTGTGTGAAAGACTGAGACTTATGAAATAGACAGGAAAGGCCTCTTAAGTTTTGAAAGGAATGAAGCGAATATCTAACACCTGTTAGAGATAGCTATTGTATCTCCAAGATGCACATTCCTTTCATCAAAACATCTTTGGCAGACGCTGAGGCACCGGTGGGGAGTTATGAATATTGAGGCTTGTATAGACCTGATAGTGATGGGACATACATTTTCAGCTTCAGGGCTGAGGGGTGAAGAATATGCATATTTTTTCAGAATGGACACCTGCCTATAAACTCAAAATCCATAGTGGACAGATCGCCGACAACAACCATGTCACGTTTGGTCTCTGGGAAAAGGTAAAATGCTGATAAAAAATATAGCGGCAATTTTGTACTTCTGCGATCGTCAGAAAATAAGATATCTCATAAGTTGGGAATTTCATAAAATCCTAAATGGCTGAGAACATCCCACAACCCGGCCCATGTGAGGTCATCAAGGGGGGGTGCAACTTAGGTGCTGATAAAAGCTCAAGCCAAATTATGATTTGTGTTCCTGTAGAGAGATACACATCGGTGTATGCCTGAATCCTCACTGAACATCTCCAATCAAAGTGCTCCCCTTCGCTAAGCTGACTCATCTCTGTGAGTGGCGTAGTAAGTTTCTTTCATTATTCCTTTTTATTTTATGTAATTATATATGCTGTATTGTTTTGTCCCATTTGTAAAATCTTTAATAGTTCTGTTCCTTTTGTTCTGTAAACCGTGCCCCGAAGTCATACGCTACCAGAAATCAGACATCCAGTCAACCTGTATAAAAAAAACGACTGGTGGGGGCAGCTAATAATCTTTTTTGGGTAACTGTGAAGTTAGCAGTGACCGTACCGGGGGTATATACATATATTCAATGCGTTGGAATTTGCAGGGTACAGTGCTGTTCACTAGTGATGAGCGAGCATGCTCGTTGCTCGAGATTTCCGAGCATGCTCGGGCAAGCACCTATAATCTTTAGCGTGCTCGGGCCTGTTTTTCCAGCATTCCTCACATGAATTAAAGCTGTCAAACAGTCGCAAATCATGTTCACGGAGCGATGAAAACTTAACCCCGAGTATGCTAAAGATAATAGGTGCTCGCCCAAGCGAGCTCGTAAATCTCGAGCAATGAGCATGCTCAATCATCACTACTGCTCACCATTTTGGCACCCCTTAATTTTTTTATAGACTGTACAATATATTCAGAAATAAATGGAAATGTACCAAAGTTATATCCTCAGGATTTTTTAATTAGTGGTCCAAAGTAATACAACAATAAAACATTGTTTTTCACCTGATATGTTGCAATTTCAAAGAAGAAACAGAATAATACTTGGTTGCACACCCTTTGAAATTGCTGACAGCCTCCAAACGCTTCTTGTAGCCATCTATAAGCTTCTTACACTTCTCAGCTGGAATTTTCTCCCACTCTTCCTTTGCAGTTTGTTCAAGCTCTTAAATATTTGCAGGGTTCTTTTCCCAATGGCAGATTTCAGCTCACCCCAAAGATTTTCAATGGGATTGAGGTCAGGACTTATTGCTGGCTATTTTAAAATAGTTTTTTTTTTTTTCAACCATTCCTGTGTACTTTTGGATGTGTGCCTTGAGTCATTGTCTTGCTGGAGGACCCATAATATTCAACTCAAACCAAGTTTTCTTACACTGGGTAGGACATTTCGCTCTAAAATCTCTTGATAATTCTGTAATTTCATGATTCCTGTGATACGGTCAAGGTCTCCAGTACCAGACACAACAAAGCAATCCCACAGCATTATGGATTCTCCACCATGCTTAACTGTTGGTAACATGTTCTTTTCCTTATAAGCATCATTGCACCGTCTGTAAACAAACTGTTGCTTTGCATTGCCAAAAAGCTGTATTTTTGTTTCATCTATCCACAGAAAATTTTCTCAGGATTGTGGTTTGTCAAGGTACTCTTTGGGAAAGATCAGTCATTTCTTTTTATGTCTTTTCTTCAGCAATGGTTTGTTCCTTGGCCTTTGCCCATAAAGCTCTGCTTGGTTTAGTGTGCGGAATATGGTACTTGTTGAAACCATGACCCCAGACTGTTCCAGGTTGGCCTTCAGGTCTTTGGATGTTTGATGTAGTGTTTTTTCCACCATTCACACCAGTCTTCGAAGACCTCTCTTGTCAATTTTCCTCTTTCCCCCACATCCAGGCATGTTCTTGACGGTTCGATGCTTGGCAAACTTCTTAATAACATTGCGCACTGTTAAAACTGGGATAACAAGGTCTTTGGAGATGGCCTTATACCCTTTGTAAGTCTTGTGTTTGCTAATAATAGCAGTTCTGATGTTCTCAGACAGCTCCTTTGTCTTCGGCATTGTGACAAAGAAACAGGGCCTACCATGTGGCTTTTTAAAACACTGAAGTCATCAGTCATTGGCTAATTCATGTCACATGGGCACCGGCAATTAATCACAGGTGAATCTCTTTTGTAATTTACCACAGGCGAGTCAAAATGTGTTTCCATACTAAATTAATGTAAAGGGTGCCAATACAAGTGACACAGCAAGCTTTAAGTTTTTCTATTTTTCCCTCCCATTGTTTTTTGTTTTAAATTATTGTTTATCATTTGCTTTTTTGTATTTAACACAAGTGCTCTATCCAAAAAAAAACAGTTTCAGTTGATTCATTTTTTCAGGAGATATTCCACATTATATACTGAAACTTCATGGGTGCCAATAATGATGAGCAGGACTGTATATAGGACTTGTGGCAAGACGACTCGCTCGGCTCTCCGGGAGGCAGACTCAGGACACACGTTCTCAGGTTACGTTCCTGCTGGTTTATTATCTGGCATAAAACCAGCAGGGTTTCGCAGGAGAAAAAAACAATAAACAAAGTCTAGCTCAGTCCATAGATGATCGGGTTCCGCCCGCTCTCGGTAGCATAAACTGCACAGTCCAAGTAACAAGCTCTGCAGCTTCCACAATACTGTCTGGAGACTTCCCTCTCTAGACCACACTCTAGAGAAAAAAAAACAGGACTGAGCTTTTACACATTGCTCAGCCACACCCTGAGGGGAGGTAGGGGGAATGGCATCCCGCCCTCTTTGCCATTCCCATAAAACCGCACACCCTTTAACAGAGTAAATCTACCAGCATATAACACGCTGGCAGAAAAAATAAAGTAGGTCTTAGTTCACACAGGAGAGCATCCTGAGTGACACATACCTCCCCTCACATATAAAACCAGTGACACTGTCACATATTCCCCCCCTCTGCCCAAAGCCGGGGGTTTGGGCACCTTCTGACACCAGGCAGGGAATCCTAAAGAGGGCATCTGCATTCCCATGTAACTTCCCGGGCCTATGCTCCACGTGAAAGTTAAACTCTTGAAGCCCTAGGAACCATCTAGTTACCCTGGCATTTTTACCCCTCTTCTCCCTCAACCATCTCAACGGCCCATGGTCTGATACTAATCTAAACTTCCGGCCTAGTAGGTAATATTTCAGTGTATCCACGGCCCATTTTATGGCTAAACACTCTTTCTCTACTATGGCGTAGTTCTTCTCGCAGGAGGACAGCTTTCGGCTTAGATAGAGAATGGGATGTTCTTCCCCATTTATCTCTTGGGAGAGTACAGCCCCTAGACCAACCTCTGAAGCGTCCGTCTGGACCACAAATTCTTTCTTGAAGTCTGGCGCGACCAGGACCGGCTGCTTGCACAGTGTTAGCTTCAACTGTAGAAACGTGGTTTCTGTTTCTTCCGTCCATTTCATCATGGTTGATTTGGTGCCTTTTAGAAGATCCGTTAGTGGCGCGGCAATCATGGCGAAATTCGGGATAAACCGCCGGTAGTATCCCACCATTACTAGGAATGCTCTCACCTGCTTCTTCGAGAGTGGTTGCGGCCAGGTTTGAATTGCCTCCACTTTCTTGATTTGCGGCTTTATTTCGCCTCTCCCAACAACATAGCCCAGGTACTTGGCCTCCTCTTTTCCGATGGCACACTTTCTCGGATTTATGGTAAATCCTGCCTTCCTTAGCGCGTCCAGAACGGCCTGTAGTTTAGGTAGGTGACTAGCCCAGTCTGGGCTAAAGACCACAATGTCGTCGAGGTAGACTGCGGCATACTTCTTATGTGGGGCTAGGATCCGATCCATAGCCCTCTGGAAAGTGGCTGGGGCCCCCTGTAGTCCGAACGGCATCCGCGTGTATTGAAAACACCCATCAGGTGTTGAGAAAGCCATCTTCTCCTTAGCCATCTGGGACATGGGGATCTGCCAGTAGCCTTTCGTCAGGTCGAGAGTGGTGATGTACCTCGCCGGTCCAAGCCTCTCGATGAGTTCGTCGACGCGGTGCATCGGGTACGCGTCACACTTGGATACCTCATTCAGCCGGCGGTAGTCATTACAAAACCTCCATTCTCCATTGGGTTTCGGCACGAGGACGATTGGGCTCGACCACCCACTCTTTGACTCCTCTATTACTCCGAGGTCTAACATCCTCTTCACCTCGGCCGAGATCACCTCCCGGCGTGCTTCCGGAATCCGATACGGCTTCAGATTCACTCGTACGTGCGGCTCTGTCAGCACATCATGCTCTACCACCTGGGTATGCCCCGGCAACTCTGAGAACAGCTCCCGATTCCGCTGTAGTAATTCTCGACACTGTTGCTTCTGGGCCGGTGATAGAGTCTCTGCAATAGTGACCTCCTCCACCTTGCCTTCTGGTGCGGCTCCCAGGCAAGGAGTTTCCACAGGTTCACGGTCCCGCCACGGCTTGAGCAAATTTATATGATATATTTGATGCGGCTTTCTTCGGCCAGGCTGGTGGACTTTATAATTAACCTCGCTGACTTTCTCCACCACCTCATATGGACCTTGCCATTTGGCGAGGAACTTGCTCTCGACGGTAGGGATCAGCACCAAAACACGGTCCCCGGGCTGGAACTGTCTTAGTCTCGCCGACCGGTTATAGACCCTCGCCTGGGCTTCCTGCGCCTGGAGGAGATGTTCCTTCATGATGGGCATCACCTTTGACATTCTCTCCTGTAACTGGGCGACATGTTCGATGATACTCCGGTGTGGCGTGACTTCAGCCTCCCAAGTTTCCTTGGCGATGTCTAGGAGACCTCTTGGATGCCGCCCATATAGGAGCTCAAATGGAGAGAAGCCAGTGGAGGCTTGAGGAACTTCTCTGACCGAGAAAAGCAGAAATGGGAGCAGGTAGTCCCAGTCTCGCCCATCCTTTTCAACGACCTTCTTGAGCATCGCCTTTAAGGTCTTGTTGAAGCGTTCTACTAGGCCGTCCGTCTGTGGATGATAAACCGAGGTCCGAAGCTGAGTTATCTGAAGGACTCTGCAAAGCTCCTTCATCACCTTGCTCATGAAGGGGGTTCCTTGGTCTGTCAGAATCTCTTTTGGTAGACCTGTCCCAGCGAAAATATGGAGCAGCTCTCGGGCTATACTTTTAGTAGACATGTTCCTTCGGGGATCCGCTTCCGGATACTGAGTCGCGTAGTCCATGACGACCAGGATATATTGGTGGCCCCGAGCTGATTTAACTAAGGGGCCCACGAGGTCCATGGCAATCCTCTCAAAGGGAACCTCTATCACAGGTAGTGGGACTAAGGGGCTACGGAAGTGGGAGGAGGGAGCGGTTATTTGGCAGGTGGGGCAGGACCTACAATAGTTTTGAACTTCTCGATAACACCCTGGCCAATAAAACCTTCTCAATATCCTCTCCTGAGTTTTCTCGACCCCTAGGTGTCCCCCCAGAACATGTGAATGGGCCATATCTAGCACCCGCCGTCTGTATGGCCCCGGCACTAACAGCTGTTCCACTATCTCACATCCCCTCAGTTTGGCCACCCGATATAGCAACTCCCCCTGCACTGCAAAGTGGGGGAATCTGGTGTCGGCCCCCGGCTCTTGGGCAACCCCATTACATACAGTAACCTGGTCGAACGCCCCTTTTAAGGTCAGGTCTCGAACTTGAGCAGTCCCAAAGTTCTCTCTGGACATATCTAACGCAGGGAGGTCGGCCTCCTCGGTCACCGTCTCACCCTCGTCACCGACAAGGACGCACAGTGGGAACTCCTCCATCTGCGACTTCGTCGGGGGTTCTTCTTCAAGGACCTGGCTTTTCCCCATGCTACTTAGTCCAGTTCCCTTCCCCCACAAGTCCCAGAATAAGGAAAAATCACGGCCCAATATGACGGGATGTATAAGGTCCTTTACTACTCCGACTTCATGGGACTGAGCACCACAGTCTGTCCCCACTGTTACTGTGGCCACGGTATAGTCCTTGGCGTCACCATGGATGCACCGAACGCCCAGGGTTTTGGAAGGGATCAACTGGTGGGGAAGGGATGCTCTGATCAAGGTCACCAGACTCCCGGAGTCCAACAGCCCAAGCACTTTTACTCCATTAATGGACACTGCACACGCCTGCGGCCCCTCACTGGGTCGACAGTCCACGCTACAGGCTGGATAGGCATAATAGGAGACCCGTCTGCCTAGGTTGCAGTCCATGGGCTCAGGGGATATTTGACACCTGGCGGCTACATGTCCAGGGTTGTGACACCGCCAGCAAACTATATCTTTACCAACTGTTCTAACAGCACCTTCAGTGGGAGTGGGACGCCCCCCAGTGGTGGCTCTAGACCCCTTCCGTGGTGAACCCGCCCCCCTTTGGGTATCCCAGTAGGGAGAAGTGACTGCATCCGGTTTCCCAAGAGATCTCTCGACTACCTGGTACCTCTCTACCAGGCCGATGAAGTCATCTGCGTTCTGGGGATCACCCTGGGCAACCCAGGTCTGTACTGGCTTGGGAAGGGAATGCATGAATCTGTCAATCACCACCCGCTCAACCATCTGGGCCGGAGTGGAGGACTCCGGTTGTAGCCACTTCTGAACCAGATGCAGTAGGTCAAACATCTGCGAGCGAGGGGGTTTGTCGCTAGCATACGCCCAGTGATGAACTCGTTGGGCTCTCACCGCCATATTTACTCCCAGACGTGCTAAGATCTCTGTCTTTAGTTTGGGATACTCCTTAGCATCTTGCAGCGCCAAGTCAAAATACGCCTTCTGGGGTTCACCCGATAAATATGGCGCCAGAACCTCTGCCCACTGTGCTGGTGGAAGTCTCTCCCGATCAGCCACCCTCTCAAAAACAGTCAGAAATGCTTCTACATCATCCCCAGGGGTCATCTTCTGCATGGCCCGCCTTACCGCCTTCCTGACGTGAGAATCATCAGTCGGTCCTGGGGGTGGGGCGGCCGCCCTGCTCTGGATGGCGTCCGCCAAAAGCTGTATCTGCTGTTGCGCCTCCTGCTGGTGCTGCTGCTGCGACTTTTGCTGCAACTGGATTTGCTGAAGCAACAATTTGGTCGTCTCCTGGTGCTGCTGCTATATGCTCTGCTGGGCCTGCTGCATACTCTGCTGGGCCTGTAGGTGTTGCTGCTGCATGCTCTGCTGGGCCTGGACCAGGTGCTTAACGAGCTTCTCCATGCTGCTGGACTTCTCTGGCAGGCTGGCAGCCTTCACCCAGGACATCCACCGGTCTTTGTGGCAGGTACACGTGTTCCTGGAATCCTGCACGCACTCTCACACCAACTGTGGCAAGACGACTCGCTCGGCTCTCCCGGAGGCAGACTCAGGACACACGTTCTCAGGTTACATTCCTGCTGGTATTTTATCTGGCATAAAACCAGCAGGGTTTCGCAGGAGAAAAAAACAATAAACAAAGTCTAGCTCAGTCCATAGATGAGCGGGTTCCGCCCGCTCTCGGTAGCATAAACTGCACAGTCCAAGTAACAAGCTCTGCAGCTTCCACAATACTGTCTGGAGACTTCCCTCTCTAGACCACACTCTAGAGAAAAAAAAACAGGACTGAGCTTTTACACATTGCTCAGCCACACCCTGAGGGGAGGTAGGGGGAATGGCGTCCCGCCCTCTTTGCCATTCCCATAAAACCGCACACCCTTTAACAGAGTAAATCTACCAGCATATAACACGCTAGCAGAAAAAATAAAGTAGATCTTAGTTCACACAGGAGAGCATCCTGAGTGACACATACCTCCCCTCACATATAAAACCAGTGACACTGTCACAGACTGTATATACCATACACTCACTGTTAGTTTCCCAATAACCGGCCTATTAGTGGAAACATCCTGCGGCCTCCTCCGCTAATCCTCAGTCCATCGCGTAATTGTCCGGACCATAGGGGGGCAGCCGAGAGCTGTTCGGGACAAAAAGATCACAGCGGGCGGATCTATGTGACCTCCCAAGCTGTGGTTATCCTCGATAATTAGTGATGAGCGAGCATTAAAATGCTTGGGTGCTTGTTACTCGAGTTGAGCAAACTGTAATGCTCGGGTGCTCGACCTCAGTAACGAGTATAATGGAAGTCATGGGAATCTCGATCAATTTCCTGCGGCCCTTCCCCGGAGGTCTGGAGGGGTCAAAAAATTGCTCAAATTGATGAAAACAGAGCTGAAATGGCATGAGAATAGCAGGGGGAAGATCACTGGAAGCGTCTCTGAATCCCAGGTCGTTGCTGGGAACAATTTTGTCGGAGTATTATACCACTTTTACAGACTGACAATAAAACGTACAAAACCAAAGATAAAATGGATTTTACTAGAAAGAATGTTAAGAAACATTCTTTCCAGGATAATGACTTGTATATAAGGCAAAATAAATAAGAGAAAAAAAACGCTCCTCCACACCTTGGGCTATGTTTACACATAGTGTTTTTGCTGCGTTTTTGTATGCTCACATTGCTTTCAATGGTGATAAAAACATTCACCAGTAAATGTAATTCTAACATTTTACTACCTTATCTGGCCATGTGGTGTGTGAGACATGATCAGATGCATCCTGTTTAATTTATGAAGGAGGGACTCTGAAAGTCCCAATTTATTTATTTTTTCAGGGCCATCAGATGACCCTCACTATTTGTAGAGGGCCATCAGATGACCCTTACTATTGTTAGAGGGCCAGCAGTCGGCCCTCACTATTGTTAGAGGGCTAGCAGGTAGCCCTCGCTATTGTCAGAGGGCCATTCGGCGGCCCTCGCTCAAATTTTAGAGGGCCAGCATCCAGCCCTCACTAATCATTTTTGGAGTGCCAGCAGCGGGCTATGCTATATAATGTATCCATCTGAGGTGGTCAAATTTTATTTTTCGTATATATTCTGTAAAGCTTGAAACTTGGAGAGCCAGCAGACGACCTTCACAATTTATAGAGTGCCAGCAGGCGGCCTCCACTATTATTTGAAGGCCAGCTTGTGTCTTGTGGACATATGACACCAAGACAGAGCTTTTGTTAAAGCACATCATTCAACTGTTTACTGTAAATGGAAAGAGGCCTACAAATAAAATAACACAGTACTTACAGTCAAATATGGTCGAGATTCAAAGATATTTAGGGGTTGTTTTGCTGCCTCTGGCACTGGATGTCTTAACTGTGTGCAAGGGTAACATCCCTGGCGGCGTGCTAGCATAGTGCACCACCTCCCACTATGCAAGACCGCAATCTTACCTGTCAGTCCAGCCTATAAACCTTGCTCCAGTTCATGCTGTGTGCATGTCTCTTGACTGACTGCTTAGGGCAGCGGCCCGGTTACTTCCTGATTCTTATAGCTGCTGTGGGCGCACCCCTAATGCGTCTCCAGCCTATTGCTGTGAGTCACTGGATATTTAAACCCCCTCCACCCAGAAGGAGTTGCCTGAGCAACATCTTCACTCAGTTAGTCTTTGCTACTGAATTGCCAGGTCCTGTCCTGTTTCTAGTCTGTTTCTGCCACTCTGGGGGCTGCATACCCAGACCTGTTATCTCTGACTTCTAGTCTGTTTCCGCCACTCTGGGGGCTGTATACCCAGGCCTGTTACCTGTGACTTCTAGTCTGTTTCCGCCACTCTGGGGGCTGTATACCCAGGCTCGTTCTTGTATCTCATTGCAGAAGCAGTTTCTGTCTGAACTGTATCCTAGCCTGTTACCTGTTTGTCTCTATGTCCATACCTTCCCTTTTCCTGCAGTATCTGAACCTGCACCTAACTCCAACTCGTTGTCTATGTACTTCTGTTTTTGAGTTTTGTGTCCACTCGCTACTTCATAGGAAGTACCTTGTGTGTATCTGGTTCTGCTTGTCCCTTTTCCCTTCCTCCGTATCTTCCTCCTGTGTTCTAGCCATCCTCCTGTATTTTCCAGTCTGTTCCATGTGAACAGAGCCCTGTCCTCTCTGCCTGCACCTTCAGCCCTGTTCGGCTCTGCTTGCCCACCGCCCCGGCGGTTTCTATCTGCTCTGACTTGCCCACCGCTTCAGCCGCTTCCCTCTGCTCTACCTTACCCACCGCTCCGGCGGCTTCTCTCTGCTCTGACTTGCCCACCGATCTGGCGGCTTCTCTCTGCTCTGCCTTGCTCACCGCACCAGCGGTTTCTCTCTGCTCTGACTTGCCCACCGCTCTGGCGGCTTCTCTCTGCTCCGCCTTGCCCACCGCTCCGGCGGCTTCTCTCTGCTCTGCCTTGCCCACCGCTCCGGCGTTTCCGCTCTGCTCTGCCTTGTCCACCGCACCTGCGGTTTCTCTCTACTCTGCCTTGTCCACCGCTCCGGCATATCCGCTCTGCTCTCCCTTGCCCATCGCACCTGCGGTTTTCGCTCCGCTCTGCTTGCTCACCGCACCAGCAGTTCCTCTCTGCTATGCCTTGTCCTCCGCTCCGGCAGTTTCGCTTTACTCGGCTTGTCTACCGCATCTGCGGCTCTGTACCTGTCTCCCAGTCTGTACTGGACCCTATGCAGTCTGCGCTCCAACCTGCGCTCTAACCTGCTTGTTCCTGCATTCCCCGGTGTGGGTCAACCTCTGTGACCGGGGTCTGACCTGGAGTCGCACCTGGTCCCTCTGCTCGGTTCCTCCTTGGTCCACGGAGTCGACTAAGCCGCCGTGCGACCTTGGTCAGATTGGGATGATACTTAGTTACGCCCCTCCAGGCACTCCTCGGTTCATGGTACAGTGGGATCACTAATCACGCTCGCGCCAGTCAGTCCGAGCTCGAGCGTAACAGTTTGCTCAGGCCATGGTTCCCGTTGAGCCCCACGGCCTTTCGCTCTCATAGACATTTTGAATCCTTGTCTGGCAAATACGTGCACCAAGAAAAATTTTTTTCTCAAGCTATGGCCCAGGCGATTTACGCACCAGCCCAAATGGATCTATCAGCACTTGTTCCTGCGGATCCACCAGGGTACTATGGGGATCCAAAACGTAGCCGTGCATTTGTGGTGCAATGCATGCTGCATTTCAAGTTCTATGATCACTATTTTCCTACTGATCGGGTTAAAGTAGCATTCATGATGTCCTACCTAGCGGGTGATGCCTTGAAATGGATCACCCCCCCATGGGAAGCATGGGATCCTATCGTCTCTGACCTGCAGGCCTTCCTGGTGGCCTTTCTAATGGTCTTCGATGACCCTAATCCTGAAGCTTCTGCTAAAGCTTCCCTTCCCAATATCCCGGAGCAGCCCCGATGGGTAATGTGTGTAGATAGCCTACTAGTCCTCCAGCCCGAAGAGACTGCTACCCACCCAGAATCCTCACGGGATGACTATGCTCCACAGAATACTTCTCTTCCCAACCTTAAGAGGCAGTCCAGACGTGCAAGGCGTAGAGGTAAACCATCACGCCAGGTTCTGTCCTCCCAAAGACCTCCTGTTCCCCAGCCTGTAGAGGCAGCTTTCCGCACAGAATCCATGAAGGATGACTATGTTCGTCAGGCAAAGCAGAAGCCAGAACTCAGTCACAAAATCAGATTGCGGTCCCGCTGCGGTGGTTTGGGACCCCCCGACGGTCTTTGTCCAGCGAAGGTTGGAGAATCCCAAGACATTAGGCCTGTAGGAGAGGCAGCCCTTGGAGTTAGTGTTTCCTCTCCACAGATGACTATGACTGTCTCCGTGGCAAGTGAAGGCCTCGGATTAACTGGAAGTTTTGGGCTTAAAGCCTTGAAGAGTCGGTGTCTGATTCCCATCCGACAACTCCAGAAGCCGGTTTGGGCATTGTCAGCAGAAGGACGAGCCCTACTCAGAAACAGTCAAAATATGTCTGTACAAATTAAGCTCCAGATTGGAGCATTACACATGAAGAAGTTCACATTCCAGGTGCTGACTGGCTTACCCACAGGTCGTCCAGAGCCGAGAGATCTAGTGGCGGCTCAGGTATGGAGATCCTGCATGGTGTATCCTGGGGGACTGCTAAGGTACAAGGGGTGTCCAGTCCCCACATCTTCAGCACAGTCAGCAGTTTCTTCTTCTTCTTCACCAGATCTGCTAGTCGCTGACTCGCTGTGCGCTGAAGTCTCCGAAGGGAGAGAAGCGGAGGCGATGTCCCCACACAGTCTCGACGATTGTACCAATGATCTGGCTTCAGGTACCGTCCCGCCTTACAGACATGTCATCTCTGAAACCAGTCTGAAGATGGTCCTAAAGCAAGGACCCTCCGTCTCTAATAAATCTGGTCTTACGTCCATCAAGGCGGTGTTTACCCCCGAGTCTCTGCACCCCTCCAACCAGGCGGAGGACCTCCAGTTGTCTCCTGAATCCTCCGGGGTGCTACCTGATAACAAAGGGAGAGACACTTTCCTACACCCTGTACCTAGTACTTCGCCCACTTCATTCAGTAAGCCTGGCAAAGTGTACTTCGAAGCAGTGATTACCCCCGAGTCTCTGCACCCCTCCAACCAGGCGGAGGACCTCCAGTTGTCTCCTGAATTCCCCGGGACGTTACCTGTTAAACGGAGAGAGACTTTCCTACACCCGGTACCTGGTACGCCGCCCACTTCATCCAGTAAGCTTGGCAAAGTGTACTTCAAAGCAGTAATCACCCCCGAGTCTCTGCACCCCTCCAATCAGGCGGAGGACCTCCTGTTGTCTCCTGAATCCTCCGGGGTGCTACCTGATAACAAATGGAGAGAGACTTTCCTACAATCTTTACCTGGTACTTCGCCCACTTCATCCAGTAAGCCTGGCGAAATGTACTTCGAAGCAGTGATTACCCCCGAGTCTCTGCACCCCTCCAAACAGGCAGAGGACCTTCAGTTGTCTCCTGAATCCACCAGGGTGCTACCTGATAACAAATGGAGAGAGACTTTTCTGTGTGCTGTTCCTGGTACTTCACCCACTTCATCTGCTGCTGAGGATGGCTTGATAGGAGGAAGCATCCTAGTCACAAAGATGATGAGACCAGTTTCGTTTCCTCTAATGGACAGAAGAGGTAATCCTCTTGAAGAGAAGGATTGGCCTCCAAATTCTCGGCAGAAGACCCTTGCAGGCTTGAAGAAGAGGGGGCGCAAGGGGGGGGGGTACTGTAACATCCCTGGCAGCGTGCTTGCATAGTGCACCACCTCTCACTATGCAAGACCGCAATCTTACCTGTCAGTCCAGCCTACAAACCTTGCTCCAGTTCATGCTGCGTGCATGTCTCTTGACTGACTGCTTAGGGCGGCGGCCCGGTTACTTCCTGATTCTTATAGCTGCTGTGGGCGCACCCCTAATGCGTCTCAAGCCTATTGCTGTGAGTCACTGGATATTTAAACCCCCTCCACCCAGAAGGAGGTGCCTGAGCAACACCTTCACTCAGTCTTTGCTACTGAATTGCCAGGTCCTGTCCTGTTTCTAGTCTGTTTCTGCCACTCTGGGGGCTGCATACCTAGACCTGTTATCTCTGACTTCTAGTCTGTTTCCGCCACTCTGGGGGCTGTATACCCAGGCTCGTTCTTGTATCTCATTGCAGTAGCAGTTCCTGTCTGAACTGTATCCTAGCCTGTTACCTGTTTGTTTCTATGTCCATACCTTCCCTTTTCCTGCAGTATCTGAACCTGCACCTAACTCCAACTCGTTGTCTCTGTGCTTCTGTTTGTGAGTTTTGTGTCCACTCGCTACTTCATAGGAAGTACCTCCCTGTCTGCACTCCAGCCGTGCTTGCCAGTATCTCCCTGTCTGCATACCGGCCGTGCTTGCCAGTGCCGACCTGTCTGCATACCAGCCGTGCTTGCCAGTGCCCACCTGTCTGCATACCAGCCGTACTTGCCAGTACCCACCTGTCTGCATACCAGCCGTACTTGCCAATACCCACCTGCCTGTATGCCAGTCTAACCTGCCTGTTCCTGCATTCCCCGGTGTGGGTCAACAACTGTGACCAGGGTCTGACCTGGAGTAGCACCTGGTCCCTCTGCTCGGTTCCTAATTGGTCCACGGAGTCGACTAAGCCGCCGTGCGACCTTGGTCGGATCGGGTTGATACTTAGTTACGCCACTCCAGGCACTCCTCAGTTCATGGTACAGTGGGATCACTAATCACGCTCACGCCAGTCAGTCCGGGCGCGAGCGTAACAGCAAGGCATCATGAAATGTGAAGATTTCCAAAGGATTTTGAGTCGCAATCTAATGCCCAGTGTTAGAAAGCCGGGTTTGCATCCTTGGTCATGTAGGACAATCACCCCAAACATACTTCAAGAAGCACCCAGAAATGGATGGAAACAAAGCACTGGAGAGTTCTTAAGTGGTAATTAAAGCTTCAGCAGTGTAAAGTCTCCCACCACTACCACTTACATACAGATGCTACAGAGAAACTGTGAATACATACATTAAATCAGTTAATTTTGACTGCTTTGTTGAATTTCTAACTACAGATCACCGTAAAAATCAGAATCTGTCAATGAGTTTTTGGAAAAAAGCAATCAAGCTATAGCCAGTGGAAGAGATGTATGTGACCAGAATGAACACTAATTTCCAGCAGATTATACCTAACACCTATCCCTATACTAAATGCAGCTAACAGCTGTATTAATAGGGAATAGAATAGACTTTGGGTTTATTTATTTTTTGTTGTTTGGTTGCCATATTATACTAAGCTAGCTAGATGTTTCTTTACAAGAGCCCCCTACTATACCAACTATGTAAATAGATTAGCTCAAACAATGATACCTGAGCCCTGTGAGTAATGCTCTCCCTAACCTCTTACCTGTGGATGTGTACTTAAAAAGGAGATATGCTTCTGCAGCAGTGAGACTTGAAACAGAGATTCAGAAAGACTTTACAAGGAGAATCAAAGATCAGCCTCTCTTCAGACAACTTTGAGGAGAGTAGTTTGAAAGCATGGCTTTAACCAAAGAGACACAGATTTGGATTCTACATGATTCTGTGTCAATGCAACAAGAAATCCCAAAGGCATATTGTCCTATAGCACACAATACAAACCACAGGTAGTGTGCAGTACCAAGTACTAGACTCCAAAGACATGTATACCACAAAAAGAGAGAATGGAGCTTTTGTTTAAAGATAAAAAATGTATAGATTTTATTAGCACAGAATATAAGACAAAACAAGACACATAATAAAAAGACATGTGCAAGAGGGCTAGGATCAATAGCAGCGGGTACTGGCAGAACTAGGGGGGATGGGGATTACAGGGGGATACATGCCAAAATGATAATCATACATCATTAAATATAGCTTGCACCCATGAATCCCCGAGACCCCTTACTGTGGCAATAAGACTCCACTGAGTAGAGCCCTGCAAATAGACTGTGGATTATGGCAGTATTAAAATGTAGTCAGTCACTGGTAAGTACTTCAGCCATAAAAGTCCAATAAACAGCAGGGAAAAGAACCCCCCATTGGGGCATATAGACTAAACCACAGTAGAGGAGGATGGCAGGTAACAATGCTTACCCTAGGCCAGTATATCAGCAAATAGAAGGGATAAGCCGCTTCCCAACGCGCGTTTCGCGTGTAAACTGATCGGCTTTCTCAAGGGAAGGTATGTTAGTGTGGCGACAGGACCTTAAAATACATCAGGTGGGAGGTCAGGAGGTGCACCACGTGACCGTCAAACAGCCAGTAACATCCGTAATGCGGCGCATGCGCAGTGGAGCGAGCAGGTCCCGCAGCTGCAACACGGCGGTCACTTCCGGGAGTACACAGCGAAGGGCTGCGTAGTCACAGAAGGGAAGACGCCGGGCGCAGCTGAACGGGGCAAGGTCGCGCCGCACGCACGCGCACAGAATGTGGATGGCAAAATAACATAGGGTGCATTTAAAGAGACAGAACATGAATGCCACTCTATGAATAGGATACATAGATATGAATGGGACACATCTCCACATAAATCAGCAAATTAACACAGGGTGATAATGAAATGCTAAGGCACCAATAACTCTTCATAAATGGGATACAGAAATATCAATGGGTCAAATGAGTACATATAACAATATCCATACATAGTTATGATGCATACAGAGAGTCAGAGATAGTGGTTGCAGGGGTGAGGTTGGTGCACAGCTGCATATCTTGGGGGAATAAAGAAGACCTAAACAAAAAATAGTGGACAAAATATAAAAACAGAAATTAGGAAACATAAAGGACCACACCAAGGGAAAAATAAAAATAAAAATTATGAAATAAAAACTGCTAAAGTAGAGCTCAACAAATACGCAGTGCAGACCATAAAGAGAATGTCACCAGGAGGAGGCACACGCATAGTAATTCATAGAAATGGGGCATAACTAATAGTCTCGTTCAAACCCTTTGGGGACAAAGTATCCAGTGTGACTATCCACTTTGTTTCAGTCTGGGCCAATAGACGCTTCACATTACCCCCTCTTGCCCCAAGGTGGACGACGTCTATGCCCCGGATAAGTAGTGATGATGAGTCACAATTATGAAAGAAGCGAAAATGACGGGGAAGAGTTTTTAACTCAGAGGGGTCCGTCACGGACTTGGCCGCAGCAATGTCCCTAACGTGTTCCCGAACTCTGACTCTGAGTTCCCTAGATGTAAGACCAACTACATCCACTACACTGCCCTGGGGCTGCACTCTTCCCGTGGGGAGTCACACCACCTCAGCTGCATACGCCATCAGCCCCAGCGGTCTGCCCTGCAGCGGCGGTTCCTAATGACTGCAAATCCACGGGTGGCGTAGTCGGACGCTAACAACAGCACATAGCAGACTACCACTGGCCTGACCACCCTGAGCCACGGAACCGGGTTGCCACTACTACCCCCATCGTTCCCCTATTGCCCGGATCCGAGTTCCCCACGGCCCAGGGGGTGAGTCAGCTTTGGCGTAGTCGGCAGGATTGTAACCAACCCGCCACAAACGGCTATTGCGTGCCTGAAAGAGACTTTGCATTTTCCTGAGAGAAGTTTCCCGCCATTTCCACGCCGTCTCCCGCCATCTTCCATCGGTTCCCGCCATCTTCAGCCATTTTCCCGCCATCGGACGCCATCTTCAGGACGCCACGCGGGAAGAAGAGGGGCGTGGACGTCCAAACCGCGCGAGACCCGAAGCTCCACCCCACGCACCGACGCTGCGCAAGGCCCTGGAAGGGAAAAAGAGCGACGCTGACGTCACCAGGACGCAACGCAAGGTCCTCGTCCGGAGCAGCATCAGCGGAGCCGCGGCCTACAGAAGAGGATTGTCGGAAGGTAGGCCACGCTTAACTAGGGGGGAGGAAGATGTCGGACACGGAGGCGCCCACTACCACCAGCACAGCTGCAGCAGCGGTGATGCCATTTTCCCTGCCTTACATCCCTGGAGCGGCCTGGCTGCCAAAGTATTCAGGGGAGCCCCATGCCTTAACTGACTTTAAGGAAAGGCTGTACAGTTTATTCCAAGTATACCCCCTGACAGAGGAACTGAAGGTTAGCATACTAACAGGGCAGTTAACTGGCGCAGCCCAAAGGGAGGTAAAGTCATGGCCCGCTGAGGAGAAAAGGACTGTAAACGGTATTCTCGCCCGGCTGCGGGGTACCTTTGACACACGTACCTCCGCTGAAATTAAAATGAGGTTCTATGGATGTAAGCAGAGGGCACAGGACAGCATCAGAGACTATGCTAAACTTGCAGGAAGCCTTGAGGGCCATCAAACAAACTGACCCTGGCAGCATGCAGGAAACAGACAAGCTGCTAACAGAACAATTCATAGAAGGTCTGCTGTCTAACGCCCACAGGGCCCAACTGCGCCTCATGTTCTTTCAGAACCCTGATCTGACCTTTGCCCAATTTAAGGACAGGGCCATAAGGGTGCTCTGTGAACCCGCAACAAGTGGCGCTATAAACCCCTGGCGCCCTGCTCTCACCTACCACCAGGAGGCGGCCCCCTCCCCTATGGACTCCGTGGGGGCTGATGCCCAGGCCCTGAACCAAGCCCCGTCGAAAGATCTGCACCACCAAGTCCAGGAGCTGACCAGGAGCGTCGCGGCGTTGACCAGGACCGTCCAGGCGTTACAAGTGGACCCGTCAAGACCCATCGAGCTGGCTTCAAGTCCAGAGGATGTCCCGTGGCGTCGACAGAGGAGGATCCCGTCGTTCCGAGGGAGGCCCACAGACCGCTACGCAGAGGATGGACAGCCCATTTGCCGTCGATGCAACCAGCCCGGACACATTTCCAGGTACTGTAATTTAAACGGGTCCAACCTGGGGCAGAGGGCTGACCCCCAGGCATAAGATCACCAGGCCCTTATAATTGGCGTGATAAGTATTTTGGGAGGCGCCCGGTTTTACCCGTGGTGCTAGACGGTATCCCCATGAGCGCCTTGCTGGATACTGGGTCGCAAGTAACCACTATCCCTTATGTACTTTTTAAGCAGTATTGGACTGATGCTGATATCACACGGTATCCAGACAGTAACTTGAGCATCATCGCCAGTAATGGCTTACCCGTGCCGCAGATGGGGTTCAAGGAGATGACCATGAAAATTGGTAAAGTTGAACTGCCGGCACAGGGAGTGATTATTGTGGACATTGACCGTCGTGAAAGTCACCCTAAAATAACTGTGGGTACTAACGTGATTGAAAATTGTCTTTCAGAGGTAATTGTAATTCTACAACAGGTGGCGGTGAATGCTAGTTCCAGCCAACAGAGAGTCCTCAACAAGGAGATAAAAGCCCTGATGAGACGGCAGCAGGTAGAACTGTCTGGTGGTGAGATCGGTAGCGTAAGACTGAGTGACCCATTCCCCATTTCCATGCCTCCCAAAAGTGAAATGATGATCTGGTGTCAGACTGCAATCGGTTTGAGAGGTAGAGACTACCAAGCCATGGTAGAACCCGTGTACTCGGACAGCAGACCCACCATTTTGACAGCTCGGGGGCTGGTTGATGTCCGTCATGGGAGGGTGCCCGTCCGCATTCTCAACATTGGAGAGAGGGAGGTGCACTTACCCAGGTACGCTACACTTGCCAAACTGTTTGTTGTTGAACACAAAGCTATCAGGGCCGTGGAACCCTTGCCTCCATCTCCACAGGCAGAGGGTAATGGCTCCCAGAAACAAAAGGACGACTGGTGCCAGAAACTCCATGTGGGTGCTGACTCCACTCCCCTGCACCAAAAACAAGGAGTCTACCGGGTGGTACAGGAGTACGAGAGAGTCTTTAGTAAGCACCCGCTGGACTTCGGCAGAGTAAAAGGGATAGAACACCACATCCCCACAGGGAACCACCCACCAATAAAAGAGAGACACAGACCTGTACCCCCCGCAGATTATCAGAACGCAAAGGGCATGCTAAGAGAAATGAAAGAAGCTGGGGTCATTAGAGATAGCTGTAGCCCCTGGGCAGCCCCCTTGGTTCTGGTGAAAAAGAAAGACGGCACCATGAGAATGTGCGTAGACTATAGACAAATCAACCGTATCACCCATAAAGACGCATACCCGCTGCCTAGAATAGAGGAGTCTTTAGCCGCACTAAAATCAGCTAACTTCTTTTCTACTTTGGACCTTACTAGCGGGTACTGGCAGGTTCCTGTGGCAGAGGCTGACAAGGAGAAGACCGCCTTCACCACCCCGATGGGACTGAGTGAGTTCAACTGTATGCCTTTCGGGCTCTGCAACGCACCAGGGACCTTCCAGCGGCTGATGGAATGCTGTCTAGGGCACCGAAACTTCGAGACGGTCCTCCTTTACCTGGACGACGTGATCGTCTATTCGAAGACCTACGAGGACCATCTAAAGCACCTGGCCGAGGTGTTCGAAGCCCTGGCAGGCTATGGCCTGAAGGTGAAACCATCGAAGTGTCACCTGTTGAAACCGAAGGTCCAGTACCTAGGGCACGTGGTAAGCGCGGAAGGAGTGGCCCCCGACCCTGACAAGGTCACGGCAATCAAGAGCTGGCCAAGCCCCTCGAACATCAAAGAGGTGAGACAGTTCCTCGGGTTGGTAGGCTACTACCGAAGGTTCATCCCCGGGTTCACTAAGATGGCAGCTCCTATGCAGGACCTCCTGATAGGACAGTCTAAGTCCAGAAGTCAAAAGCCACCCTTCAAGTGGGATCAACCGGAAGAGGAGTTCTTCCGCCAGTTGAAGATGGCCCTCACGGGGGATGAGATCCTGGCCTACCCTGACTATGGCCAGCCTTTTATCCTCCACACAAACGCCAGTAATGTGGGACTGGGAGCCGTACTGTCCCAAAACCAACAGGGCAGAGAAAGGGTGATCGCATATGCCAGCCGGAAGCTAAGGCCCACCGAGAGGAACCCGGAGAATTACAGCTCCTTCAAGCTAGAATTCTTGGCAGTGGTGTGGGCCGTAACGGAACGCTTCAAGCATTACCTGGCCTCCGCAAAGTTCACCATGTACACGGACAACAACCCGTTGACACACCTGGACAATGCAAGACTGGGAGCCCTGGAACAGCGGTGGATGGCCCGTCTCTCCAATTATGACTTCGTGATCAAGTACCGGGCAGGCAAAACCAATGCCAACGCTGACGCCCTATCGAGAATGCCTCACTTACATGAAGGTGACGAAGACCCAGAAGAGCTGGAGGAGGTAGAACTCCCCGCGTTTCACCGGTATGGAGCCGCTCAATACTCCCACCGCGTGAAGGAGGAGGATCTAACAACCGTGATGATCAATCCCCTACCTCACCACAGCTGGGCCGAGACCCAAGATAGTGACCCTGCCATCCACCTGGTGAAAGAACTGCTGACCCGGGAAGGCGCCCGCTTAGATCCAGATGCCCCAGAGGAAGCCAAGCAGCTATGGAAAGAGAAGAGCAAGCTGTTCCTCTACGAAGGCAAGCTGTGCAGAAGGCTTGTCAACCACCGGACACACGAGCTGACCTGGCAAGTCGTGGTCCTGGGGGCTTACCATGACAGAGCGGGGCACTTCGGTTGGAAGAAACTGGAGTTCCTGCTAAGAGGACGGTTCTTTTGGGTCGGCATGAGAGGGGCTGTAGAGAAGTGGTGCAGAGACTGTGGCCCTTGTAACCTAAGGAGGAAGGACCGTGCCAGCCAGAAGACACCTTGAGGCCCATCGTCACCATGCAGCCTCTTGAGCTGGTAGCTCTGGACCACGTCAAATTGGCTCCAAGCCGGTCAGGATACATCTATGCCCTGACAATCGTGGACCACTATTCCTGTTTTCTAGTGGTGGTCCCGGTAAAGGACTTGACAGCCCAAACAGCGGCCAGAGCCTTCCAGCAATACTTCTGCCGTCCACATGGGTATCCGGAACAGGTCCTGACGGACCAGGGTCCAGCGTTCGAGGCTGAAATCTTCCAAGAGTTCTGCAACCTCTATGGCTGTAAGAAGATTCGGACAACACCTTACCATCCACAAACCAACGGAATGTGTGAGAAAATGAACAATATAGTCATTGATCTCCTGAAGACGTTGCCCCTGGAGGAGTGCAGCCTGTGGCCAGAAAAACTGCTGGACCTGATAGACTTATACAATCATATCCCGGTGAATGCTACAAGCTGCACCCCGGCTTACCTGATGCGAGCCAGACCAGGTAAGCTGCCCTTAGACCTAGAGATGGGAGTCCTGACGCCTGAGGACACCTCCCCGGATGCGGACTGGGACACGGAAAGGCAACTGCAGTACAAGAAGGTACAGTAGAGTGTGGAGAGGAGTCTGGCCCAGGTGAGAGAAAGGCAAGAAAGACTCTTCAACCAACACGCCCCTGCTGGTCCCCTGGGACCTGGTGAGCAGGTCCTGAAGCGAAAGAGAAGGCTACATAAGTTGGACGACCAGTGGGAAAGGGAACCCTACACCGTCCTGCAGTCTGATCACGACAACCCGAAGGTGTGCGTGATCACCAAGGACGGAGGAGAAACCACTAGTACCATCTCCAGAGACCACCTAAAAAGGTGCCCAGAGCAACTCCGTAGTGCAGAAGAGGATCAAAGTGACCTTGAACCCGCAGAGGACAAGGAAGAAATGATCAGCACCGTTCTCGGAGAGTTCCCTCAGTCCTGGACTCGAATAAACGATGCAATAGTGGTACCCATCCTGCATTTCCTGCAACCGCCTGAGAAACAACCTGCACCAGAGCTGGAAGGTGAAGAAGAACAAGCAGCTTCAGAGGCAGAAGAGCCTGTACCAACAGCCCAGGAGAGTCAACCCTCTGCTGACAGTGAGCCTGCCATGCCTGCGGTAAGCCAAAGGACCCGCAGACAGCTGCCTGCCCTACCTGTACACCAAGCTGGTAGCTGTACCCCTAACGCTAGTGGGGAAAGCCAGGTCGGTCCACCACCAGACAGTGGGTTAAGGAGGTCAACCAGGAGCACAAAGAGGCAGATACCCGCTCGCTGGGGAATATAGGGTGCACTAAAATTGTAAATAACCCTGTTGCCAAGTGTTGAAATGTTTGCAAAGTTACGTGCATGATTGGTAATTCTGTGTTTCAGTTTCTTACAGTTACCGTACGGACTCAAAGGTTATGGACTTTTAATAACCGGGACTTTGTATGGACTGCGTTCGGAGCCTAACCAAGGAATGAACTAAGACTGTGAAGGACTTGGAGTAGGACAGACCCCCACCTGGTTAAGGCTCCCCGTTGTGTTGGTGATATGGACACCCGGTCACAGACCACACTGTGATCTTAAGAACTCAATCTGTGCGTCACTTTCCTGATAATGTTTTATAGTCATGTATATTGTCTTTGTTTACTGTTTAGTCCCGGAGTACTAAATTTTACTAGGGGGGAATGTGTCACCCTGGCCTGGATGCCACAAATATAATAAAGCTGTGTCTGAGAGCAAGGGGGAGGTTCTCTAGTCAGGGGAACATTAGCATGCAATACCTCCTGTCTCAGGCCAGTAGGGGGAGCAGGCTGCCCCTATAAAAGCTGGTACTGGGAGCAGGGTTGAGAGAACTGGACGACCTGTCTCAGGACTGAGAGGTGTCCCAGAGCAGAGAGGGACAGTTGTATTGCACCCTACGAGGAAGTGTGGCAGTAGGAGAGCCACAAGCCAGAGAAAAGAGGCGAAGTGAGCCTGTCTTGGCAGACAAAGAACTCTATTTTACCAGACTTTGGTCTCTGAGGCTGGGAGGATTCCACATCCTACAGCAGATAACCAGTCCGCAGGGGACTGTATGTTCCTTGGCCTAAGAAGCCCGGAGGCTCTGCCACAACAGAAGGGACCAGCACAGCCGTATCAGGCCGGGAGCAGAAAGGAACCCACGTTGCAGGCCATACAGGCGAGAATACACGGAGAGCTCGGAACCGTGAGCTGTTACCCTATAAGGAGGAGATAGCCAGAAGGAGCGCAGAGAGCACGGTAGGCCTACACTCTCACCCTGATTAGGGCCAACTTTCCATTTGCTCTCAGATGTCCAGGTCCCCTCCTAGCCGGGACTGTTTGTGGGTCAGTTCACCTGTTCTAGTAAAGACCCTGGACTGCAACCTGTTGTCTGTGTGCTCCTTGCTCCTCCAGCACTATCAGCACTGGGACTCTCACCACCATCACTCCCACCATCCACTACACTGCCCTGGGGCTGCACTCTTCCTGTGGGGAGTCACACCACCTCAGCTGCATACGCCATCAGCCCCAGCGGTCTGCCCTGCAGCGGCAGTTCCTAATGACCGCAAATCCACGGGTGGCGTAGTCGGACGTTAACAACAGCACATAGCAGACTACCACTGGCCTGATCACCCTGAGCCACGGAACCGGGTTGCCACTACTACCCCCATCGTTCCCCTATTGCCTGGATCCGAGTGCCCCACGGCCCAGGGGGTGAGTCAATTCCGGCCTAAGGGTAGGAGGCCCTGACTGGAAAGATACGGATCTGCTCCATTGACCATCAGAGAGACATGAATACATTTGGGGAGACCAGGTTGGGACAATGAAGTCGCTTGGCCCCATGGATATGTTGTTTGGGGTTGCTAGGTGGGACCCTCTGGTCGCCTGGAACCCATGGAGACATTTGGAGAAGCCAGATTGGGACCAGCTGGTCATCTTGCCCCATGGAAATTCTTGGAGAGGCCAGGGTGGGACCCTCAGATCTCTTGGCTTTGTACCTCGATGGACTGCTAGCTTCCTAAGCTTGACTCTGCCTTTTCCCTGTGGGGGCCCGCCAGAAGTGGGGGGCCACTGGTTGAGGTAGTTGGACCTGGAAGTCCCAAAGTCGCAGCTGTTCTATCTCAGACGGGCGGAGCGGAAGGGTGAGACTGTGTAATGTTGTACCATCTTGGGTATATGCTGGGACTGTTCTATGTGTTTATTTTCAGTTTTGTGGCTCAATAAAGTATTGCCACTCTGTTTTACCCTCACCCTGTGTTGTTTGAGTAGTATTACGCCCACGGAAGACCCCGGGTCTTCACATTTTGGTGGCAGAGGTGGGATACTACTCAGCCCCGCAGATCTGGGGGAGCTGCAAGGGGACTGGTGTTAGGACACACCATCCAAAGGGCTCCACAACCAGAGAGGCATGTAGACAGACCCAGCAGTCCATAGGTGAGGCATATACAGTGGGTTACAGATGCTTCTATGTCCTACCCCTTTAGCCCGGCCTTGGGAGGAGGCTCGGAGAGGATATACAGCAGCAACAAGAAACAGCAACTACAGGAGCTGTGTCAGCTTCAACGGATTAAATACCAGGCCACCGACACTCATCGGATTTAATTCAGGAACAACAGGATGCTGAGGACTTCATGTGTGGATGCCATGGATAGCAATCTGTTTTTGTCAATTATGTGTGCAGTTTATTCGCAAGGAAGACATGGAATGTGCTCTGAGGAAACTGGATGATGCAAAATTTTGTTCTCATGAAGGTGAGATCTATTACCTTCTTGTCTGTGCTTAAAGACATGCTGATGGACTGTCTCCAATAAGTGGAGAAGGATGATTGGGATCCTATCATGTCTGGCTGATTAAAATTGGGGCAGCAATGTGACGATACAGCCTATAATCTTAATCAGTCAGACGATTAGATTTGTTATTACAAGAGAAATACACTATTATGTTTATGTTGACTTGTAAATGTTTGTGTATTTCTGTGGCTGGTCAAGAAGGTCATACTATTCGTATAACCCTGAATGTTGACTTGTATTAGTTTGGAAACAATGATGCGTGTTACTATGCTAATGACATATTATACTAAGCTAGGTAGATGTTTCTTTACAAGAGCCCCCTACTATACCAACTATGTAAATAGATTAGCTCAAACGATGATACCTGAGCCCTGTGAGTAATGCCCTCCATAACCCCTTACCTGTGGATGTGTACTTAAAAAGGAGATATGTTTCTGTAGCAGTGAGACTTGAAACAGAGATTCAGAGAGACTTTACAAAGCGAATCAAAGAGCAGACTCTCTTCAAACACCTTTGAGGAGAGTAGTTTGGAAGCATGGCTTTAACCAAAGAGACACAGATTTGGATTCTACATGATTCCGGCCTAAGGGTAGGAGGCCCTGACTGGAAAGATACGGATCTGCTCCACTGACCATCAGAGGGACATGAATACATTTGGGGAGACCAGGTTGGGACTATGAAGTCGCCTGGCCCCATAGATATGTTATTTGGGGTTGTCAGGTGGGACCATCCGGTCACCTGGAACCCATGGAGACATTCAGAAAAGCCAGATTAGGACCAGACGGTTATCTGGCCCCATGGAAACTATCGGAGAGGCCAGGGTGGGACTCTCAGGTCTCCTGGCCTTGTACCTCGATGGACTGCTAGCTTCCTAAGTTTGCCACTACCTTCTCTTTGTGGGGGCTCGCCAAAAGTGGGGGATCACTGGTTGAGGTGGCTGGCCCTGGAAGTCCCAAACTCGCATCTGTTCTATCCCAGGCAGACCAGCGGAAGGGTGAGACTGTGTAATGTTGTACCATCTTAGGTATACGCTAGGACTGTTCTATGTGCTTATTGTCCAGTTTTCTGGTTTAATAAAGTATTGCCAGCTGTTTTATCCTCACTTTGTGGTAATATTATAGAATGTATAATAGATTTGAATTTGCCCTGAAAAGAGGTTTTTTTGGTACATGGCAGCACCAAACTGTGTAGGAGCGCAAGCAACCAGGACTGCATTGATGAATTTCTGAGTACAGATCAAAGTAAAAATCATTAATCTGTCAATGAGTTTTTGGAAAAAAGCAATCAAGTTATAGACAGTGGAAGAGATGTATGTGACCAAAATGAACATTCATTTCCAGCAGATGATACCTAGCACCTATCCCAATTCCCTTTACTAAATGCAGCTAACAAACGTATTAATAGGGAATAGAATAGACTTTTTTTATTTATTTATTTTTTTTTTCTTCGATTGCAGCAGCAAGGACTTTAAGGCAATAAACCCTGACTAGATGCCTGTAATACACTATCCCTAGTGTGATAGCTCACCATACACGAATTGCAGATAAGAGAGGTAATATTGTAGAATATAGAATAGATTTGAATCGGATCTGAAAAGAGGTTTTTTTTTGTATGTGGCAGCACCAAACTGTGGAGGAACGCTAGCAAACCTGCCTGCTTTGATGAATTTCTGAGGGCAGATCACTGTAAAAATCACAAATCTGTGAATGAGTTTTTGGAAAAAAGTAATCAAGTTTATAGACAGTGGAAGAGATGTATGTGATCAGAATGAACACTCATTTCCAGCAGATGATACCTAGCACCTATAGCTATATTAAATGCAGCTAACAACAGCGGTATTTTTTTGTTCGATTGCAACAACAAGGACTATAAAGCAACAATAATTCCCGACTAGATGCCTGAAATACACTATCCTTAGTGCAACAGCTTACCGTACACGAATTACAGATAAGAGAGGTAATATAATAATACTGTAGAATATAGAATAGATTTGATTCAGCCCTGGAAAGGCTGTTCTTTCATTAACCCTCCTGGGAAATATAGTGGAGCATTTCACATCTACTCAGTCTGATATGGAGGAGACCAGGATCTTCTGTACTTACTGTACAAAGTCTCCTGTCCTGGCAGTGAAATGCTGTGGCAGTGTGAGAATTCACTAAGTGACGACCACCTGACAGCCCACAACAAGGCACTGGATCATATACTAATAGAACCCACCAGCTCTTTTGTTTTCCAAAAATGTTCCCTCAACTAGAAGGTGGAGCCTCATAAAAGCATTTTCTCCCATTAACAAGGAGTGGGTCTCCTAGACTGGTAAACGTATGTACTAAGTGCAAGGAATGCCAAAAATTAGAAGGAGGCACTCGAATACCCCTTTGAAGAGACATAGTGGAGGGCATCAGAAAACATTTTTTTCTCATTATTAAGGAGTGAGTATCCTAGACTGGTAATGCGCATGCACTAAGTGAATGGGCTGGAAAACATTACCCCTGGGGGTATACATATATATAAAAGAATGTTATAGTGAGGCCTCTAAAAATTATTAATGCAGGCATCATGAACATCCTTAAAAAATGTATAGTGAGGGTAGCATGATTACCCACTTGATATGGTGGTGGAGAAAGAGGAGAAAGAGGAGGACGACACAAAAAGGACGAAATCCTGCAGCTTATACCCATGTTTGGGTGGGAAGGGGTGCATGGGAATACACCAGAAAAAAAAAACACTGAATTTGAGTTTATGTTCTCCTGCTGGCTTCCGATGGTGTTGAGAAGTCTGGGCCAATCCATCCCTTGTTCATTTTGATAAGTCAGCCTGTCAGCATTTTCAGTTGACAGGTGGATGCGCCTATCAGTTATAATACCCACGGCAGCACTAAAAACCCTCTCTGACAAAATGCTAGCGGCAGGACAGGTCAGGATCTCCAAGGCGTAGAGAGACAATTTATGCCACGTGTCTAGCTTGGATACCCAATAGTTGTAAGGCACAGATGAATCACAGAGGACGCTTGTACGGTTGGCAATGTACTCCTTCAGCATCTACCAAAACTTTTCCCTCCTTGTCAGAGTACCCCGCGCATCAGAGCCTGGATGGTGAGAGTGTCTGAGAAAACTGTCCTACACCTTTGATAGTGTTCCCCTGCCTCTGCTGCATCTGGTATGTGTCTCCCTTGTGTCTACTCCTTGGTTGTCCAAGAAACTGTGACCTCTGCCGCCAGCATTGTCAGGTGGGAAATTTTTAAATAAATCTTCAACTAGGGGCTTCTGGTACTGCATCATTTTCGTAGACCTCTCTGCCACGGGAAGGAGAGATGAAAAGTTCTTCATGTAGCGTGGGTCTAGAAGTGTGACCAGCCAGTAATTAGTGTTGGTCAAAATGCATACAACGAGAGGGTCACGGGAAAGGCAGCGGAACATAAACTCAGCCATGTGTGCCAGAGTGCCAACAGTCAAGACTTCCCTGTCCACACCAAGAGGACGACTGTCCATTTCATCATCCTAGTCTTAAAGCCATCCACACTGAACAGACAGGATGAAGGTGATGTGGGTAATAAAATCTGTAGTGCAGGCAACAAGCTCATGTCCCTCCTCCTCATCATTATCACCCAATCCGCATTGAGAAGATGAGATGAGGCTAGGCTGTGGTAGCATTACCCTGTAGTTCCTTGCTCCATCTCAACTTGCTCCGCCTGCAAAGCCTCCTCTTTAATTGTGAGCAGTGAGCGTAGACAGAGAAGCGGGATGGTTATGCTGATTATGGTGTCATTGTCCTCCAAGTTTTGGAGATGTCAGGCATCCATGCCCACTCATCAGCTCTTATGTGCGGAGGCTGACCGGAATACCGATGGGCATGTTGGAACTGGTATTCAACTACAGGGCAGCACACGTAGTTAGCACTGCCCCCTTGCAGTGCTGGGGTCCTGGGTTCAAATCCCACCAGGGACAACATCTGCAAGGAGTTTGTATGTTCTTCCTGTGTTTGCGTGGGTTTCCTCCGGGTATTCTGCTTTCCTCCCACACTCCAAAGACATACTGATAGGAAATTATTACCAAACATATAGAAGGATTGCAAACCCAAATCATCATATCATATTTTTTATACTGCCATCTAGGGCAAAAATCCAAGCAAAGAAGCAACAAATTCTAAATCTAAAAATTGCTCAGACAAGATAAGTTTATATTGTGCAATGAAGTCTATAAATTTTATTGAGTACTTGATTACTCAATAAAATGTAATAACTTCATTGCACAATATAAACTTATCTTGCCTGAGCAATTTTTAGATTTAGATACTGATAGGGAATTTAGATTGTGAGTCCCAATGGGGACAGTGCCCATAATGTCTGTAAAGTGCTGTGGAATTAATGGCGCTACATAAGTGAGAAAAAAAAATAAAAATGAATACTGCCCTCTGCTACTCACAAAGCCTTGCCAACATATGTAACTTTGAGTTCCAACATTTTGTGACATCACACACCAGTTGGTGAGCTGGAAGTTGCAAACGCTGCTGAAGCACTGCCAGGGCGGTGAAAGCAGTAGCTAACTTGCAAAAATGGGCACACATGCGGTATACTTTTGCAAGCAGATCTGGGTAGGTTTTGAGAAACCGCTGAACCACTAAGTTGAGCACTTGGGCCAGGCATGATGCATGTGCAAGTTTGCCAAGCTTCAGAACCACCACCAGGTTACAGCCATTGTCACACAACCATGTCTGGCTGTAGGTTTAGGAGCGAGAGCCACAGATCAGTCTGGTCTGTTAGACCTTTCAACAAGTCTGCGCCGGTGTGCGGTTTGTCAAGCAGATTAGCTTCAGCAGAACCTGTTGCTGCTTGGCCAAAGCAGTGATGCAGTGCTTCCAGCTTCCGACTGATGTTGACGTTTCGGAGACGGGGGGTGAGGAGGAGGAGGTGCAAGAGCTGCTGTAGAAGGTGGGGGAAACCCTGATTGAAGCAGGGCCCGCAATCCTTGGCGTCGGTAGCACATGTTCCGGCCCAGGGACTGACTGGGTCCCAGCTTACACAATATTCCCCAAGTGTGTTGTCTTGGAAATGTAGCATCCCTGGCCACAAGCACTTGTCCACATGTCCATACTTAAGTGGAGCTTCCCTGTAACAGCATTGGTCAGGGCATGGCTGATGTTATAGGATGTAACAGCATTGGTCAGGGCATGGCTGATGTTATAGGACATGTGCTTGTGGAAGGCAGGGACGCCACACCGGGAGAAATAGTGGCGGCTGGGTACTGAATACTGAGGGACGGCCACCGCCATGAGGTTGCGGAAAGCCTCCGTCTCTACAAGTCTAAACAGCAACATTTTCCAGTGCAAGCAGTCTGGAAATGTGGTAGTTTAGTATTGTAGCCTGTGAGTGGGTGGCTGCATATTTACACTTGCATTCCAAGGACTAGGGTAGAGACAAATGAACGCTGCACTGGGACAAGGACGTGGCTGCTGACGGTGGTTGCAAGTGTGCAACGACAGGTTCAGGGTGGGAGGCATCTTCGCCTGTGTTATGGACAGGGGATTGGCGTGCACATAGAACCTCGGAAGAGGCAGTGGTGTCACCCGCAGACACTGTTTCTGGATCCTGGTGTTCGGCCCAACTAGTCATATGCCTCAGCATGCTGGTGGTGGTCAGGCTGGTGGTTGTGCTGCCACTGCTAACGCTGGCATGGCAGATGTTGCAATGGCCTTTTTGGGGTTAACTGGACAGTCTTTAAAAAAAAACACCAGACTCGGAAAGACCTAACCCTTGGACCGGTAACTTCCCTTGTATTGGTGTTCTGGGGAACAGTTGCCTGCCTTGTGTCTCTGGCCACCCCACTGTCTCTTCCTGCCTGTTGTGGTGCTATGGATCTCTCCCCCTCTGTGCTGCTGTCCTCGCTCTGCATGTCACATTCCCAGGAAATGGGAACAGGAAAACGCTCTGCATGTCACATTCCCAGGAAATGGGAACAGGAAAATGGCTTCTCGCCTGTGTGAAATTTCTCGTGTCCTTCAGAACCGTTGGCTTCGTCATCTGCCATAATAAGGGTATGTGCACACGATGCAGAAATGAAGCAGAAAATTTCTGCATCATTTCTGCATCTCCCTGGCAGAAAAAACGCATGCAGATTGTGCATGTGTTTTTCCTGCAGAATACATGCGGATCCACATGCAGATTCACATGCGTTTCCGCATGCAGATTGACAAGCGCTTTCCAGGCGATGTTAGCATCACCTGGAAAGTGCTTGATAACTAGGTCACACTATATAAATCCATGCAAACAGCATGGATTTATACAGTGTGAACCGAGAGAGTGTATATACTTACCTCCGATGGCCCGCGCTGTCCTGCTCAATCTGTTCTCCCTCGCCGGCAACTTTGAATTGAAAGACCTGCCGACGTCAGCGTCACGTGACCCGTCACATGACTCTGACGTCACCGCAGGTCCTACAACTCACTGCAAGTGCCGGGAACCAAGCGGGAGCGCTGCGCGGGCCGACAGATGGTAAGAATACATTTATTTTTTATTTTATTCTTCTTTTACAGCTTTTTTAATGGTACCTGGGTGTGGATGAGACTCTCCTCTCCTCCACACCCGGGTACCATCCGCACATTAGAACGCACCAATTACGCAAGTACAAATGCTGTCTTGCGGAATTGGCGCGTTCTAATGCAAGTCAATGGCGGCGAAATCGCCGCGTTTCCGCAAAATTAATTGACATGCTGCGGATTTTTGACCACAGCGTTAACGCTGCGGAAAAATCCGCATCATGGGCACAGCACATGCGGATTTCAATTGGGGAACATTGCTTCCCTTCTACCATGCGTTTTTCATGCGTTTCCGCGGCGTTTACGCAACTGCAAAAACGCCGCGGAAACGCATGAAATACGCATCGTGTGAACTCAGCCTCAAGCTGATGTTATGAGTTTTGAATAATATTTACCGTCAGTAAAATATTTATATAAATAGAAATAATTCCATATGAATTGCAAGGTATGTAACAAAGTTCTATTATTAATTGACTAAAGAGTAATTTACATGGGAAGATGGTTGTAAAACAATCAATTGTACTAATGTTCATTCTCCATCTTTGCCCAGTATAAACATCCAATGACAGACAATAAAGCATTTGTAATTTGTCATTGATCGCATGTTTTTTACGAGCAGCACTTCCTCGTGTGGAATAAGTGGATGTTTTAAGAATAAAAAATTGCATAAGAGGATGGAAACAAAGTATTTCTATAATCACAATGAATATAAATAAGCCCAAATCAACTTCCAATAATCAATTAGGGATAATATCTGCAATTGTGAAATGACCCTTGAAGGTGCTGTCGGCTACTATAATAATGATAACCTATACTTAGGATAGGTTGTCAATAATCATAGTAGAGAACAAAATGGAGATTTTCTGTTTTTGTTTATTCCTCCCTTTGTTCAAAGAGCCATAACGTATTTTTTCCATCCCCGTAGCAGTACGAGGGCTTGGTTTTTGCAAGACGAGTCATAGTTTTGAATGACACCATTTCTTTTTCCATTTAATGGACCGGAAAATGGTGAAAATAATGTGATAAAACTGCACAAATAAATGAAATTCTGCAATTATGGCGTTCATTGTTTGGTGTAAATGACCAGGCAGAATGATTCTCCAATTTAATGAAATAGAAAAAATAGTGGCACTCACCGGACTTTTCAAAATCCAAAGTCTTTATTTAACGACACATTAAAATTGGCTGCAGGCAGGGAGAGAGAGAGCATGTCTGGAGTCCTCCAGACATGCTCTCTCCCTCCCTGCAGCTGATTTTAATGTATCGTTAAAAAAAGACTTTGGGTTTTAAAAGGTCCGGTGAGTGCCACTATGTTTTTTATTTCATTCAATTCATATATCTGTTTTTGTGAGCACCCGGTACCACCAGGTTGAATTGCTCAAATCCAGGATTGGAATGGTTTAATACATATTGGTATTTGGTGCCAGCTAGTTTCTTTATTCCAGAAGAATGATTCTGCAGGTCAGTATGATTCTGGCAATACCAATTTTTTTTTTTTTTTTTTAAATGACCAAAAAAACAAAATCAGTAAATAAAAAACATTTGCTGATGTTGCAATATTCCACATCTCTGTTATAAGCTGCTGGTACAATGAGACAATTCCCTTTCTACAGGATTTTACTGAATCTCCACCTAGTTCACTAATCGTCTGGAGCAGCGATGGATATAATATAAAACACTAAACAAGATGAATCCCCCCATGAGCTTTGTTACGTGTTATTGGTGATCTATCATCTCGGTCTCTTCCTCCTGGTCCCTGGCGACATTCTTAGCGCTGATTGTCCATCCTCAAATCATCCTGTTATTTGGGTTCCTATCTCCATATTCTATGGTGGGTAAAGTAACCTGATAGGAGTCTAATCTCAACTAATGGCCCCTCACTCCTAAAATTGGGCAAATACTTTCCCCAAAACAATAATGACAGCAGATGATGAAGATATCAGGCCCGTTCACACTTCTATTTCATGACAACATCCAGGTCACCAGGAGGCAGGAAGTTACTTTGGTCATGCGCAGTGCATGACCAAAGTAATGTCTCCCTGTGTGTAGCGCTGACAGGCTGCATGGCTGCTGCTCTCTATGCCATGCAGCCGATCAGGCTGCAAAAAGTAAAAGTCCCATAGTGGGACATAGTGTAAGAGTAAACAAAAAAGTAGAAAAGCAAAAAAAGTAAATAAAAATGGTGCAGCTGAAAACATCATCTTGTCCCACAAAAAAACAAGCCACCATACAGCTCCATCATCCAAAAATAAAAAAGTTATAGATCTCAGAAAAAAGCGATGCAAAAAAAATATTTTTTCTAGAAAATAGTTTTTATTGTGTAAAAGCGCCAAAACATAAAAAAAGATATAAATGTGGTACCGCTGTAAATGTACTGACCCGAAGAATAAAGCTGTCTTAACAATTTTACCACACGCAGAGCGGCATAAAAAAAAACCCATAAAAGCAATTCCAGAATTGCTGTTTTTTGTTTATCCTGCCTCCCAAAAATCGGAATAGAAAGAGATCAAAAAAGTCACATGTCCGAAAATGGTACCAATAAAAACAAGCAATTACATGACTCTGTCGGTCAAAATATGGAAAAATTATAGCTCTCAAAAAATGGCGATGCAAAAACTAGTCTTTGCAAAAAAAAGCATCTTTAGTGTGTGACAGCTGTCAATCATAAAAACCCGATATGAATCTGGCATCGCTGTAATCGCACCAACCCGAAGAATAAAGTTGTCCAATCACTTATACCACACGAGGAACGGTGTAAAAAAATGAACTTTAGGGTTAGGATTGTATTAGGGTTGGGGTTAGGGTTGTGTTAGGGTTGTGCTAGGGTTAGGGTTGGGCTAGGGTTATGGTTGGGGTTAGGGTTGGGGATGGGGTTAGGGTTGGGCTAGGGTTAGGGTTGGGCTAGGGTGGAGCTAGGGTTAGGGATAGGGTTGGGCTAGGGTTAGGGTTGTATTAGGGTTGGGATTAGGGTTGTGCTAGGTTTAGGGTTGTGCTAGGGTTAGGGTTGTGCTAGGGTTAGGGTTGGGCTGGAGTTAGGTTTGGGCTAGGATTAGGGTTGGGGTTAGGGTTGGGCTAGGGTTAGGGTTGGGCTAGGGTGGAGCTAGTGTTAGGGTTGGGCTAGGGTTAGGGTTGGGGTTAGGGTTGGGGTTGTATTAGGGTTGGGGTTAGGGTTTGGATTTTTTCAAAAGTAAAGAAAAAAATGATGACGATATGGCGACCAGTGTTGAGCGCAAGTGCTCGCTACTTGAGTTTGCATCGGGTGCTCGTGTATGCACTGAGTATCGTGGGTGTTCGAGTGACATGCTCGAGTCTCCGCCCCATATGCTTCACGGCCAAAAAAACATTGCTGGGATCGCCTGCCATGCACGAGCGATCCCCGCATGTTTTTTTTTGGGTGTCTAACAACTGTGAAAGATGCGGGGCAGGGACTCGAGCATGTCACTCGAGCACCCGTGATACATGGTGCATACCCGAGTACCCGATGCAAACTCAAGTTGAGAGCACTTACGCTCAGACTAATGACTAGAGATGAGCGGTGTTCGACTAGAACTGTTCGCCAATCTCAAATTCGAGCTGTTTGGGGTGGTGTTTGAGCCGTTCGACGAACGCGAACGATTTGCAAAAAATTCGACTGTTCGAGGTTATGTTCGATAACTGTTCGTGCACCAAAAGCGTGTCCTGCATGTCTGGCGCTATTTAGAGCACCAATCATGCAGGGATTGTCTGCCACTCACTGTAATGCCACAGCCATGGTGGTTGTGGCATTACAGTGATTGCCCAAATCGATGGGAACAGTGCTCACAGTGAAACATGAAAAGCGGGCAATTCAGCAGCGGCATATATCGGTACCCGACAATTTAGAACAGAAATAATACTGCATCACACATAGATTAGATAGATAGAAACATGTCAGTCACATATATAAGAAGTACAGTGACATTTTAATAGCTAGTAAAGGCTAGGTCTTCAGCTGGGGGCTGATATTAGTAGCCTGGGAAGCTCCGTGGGTATTACCCCCTTCCCAGGCTTCAAACATCTGCCCCAGCCGTCTGCTTAACCTCCGCTAGAGACTAAAACACTGTCACTGTACTTCTTATATATGTGACTGACATGTTTCTATCTATCTAATCTATGTGTGATGCTCTATTCTTTCTGTTATAAATTGTCGGGTACCGCTGCTGAATTGCGCGCCGGCTTTTTAAAGACACGGTGCATGAAAACACTATTATTTTTTTAAATAAATCCTTTAACACTAAATGACAAGTACAGTAACCAACACTGTCACTGTACTTCTTATATATGTGACTGACATGTTTCTATCTATCTAATCTATGTGTGATACTCTATTCCTTCTTGTCTAAATTGTCGGGTACCGGTGTATGCCGCTGCTGAATTGCCGGCCGGCATTTTTAAAGAGAGTGTCTTCTGAGCAGTTTGTCAGCTTTTGGACACCTTTGAAGGTGTTTTCTATGTGTTTTTGTTTGCCTGCCATTGGTTTTAACGGTGTTCGACGGTGTTCAACGGTGTTCTAAGGTGTTCGACGAACAGTTCCACGAACATCCCGGTGTTCGATGAACCGAACCGAACCCGAACACTACGGGGGTGGCTCAACACTACTAATGACAACTTATTCAATATGATGACCTAATGTTATCAAATTCTGTCGTACCTCTGGGTTCAAAATGTACACTATACCCCTTGAAAAAATCCTTGAGGGGTCTAGTTTCCAAAATGATGTCACTTGTGGGGGGTTTCCACTGTTTAGGCACATAAGGGGCACATCCGCTAATTATTCAAGCAAATTTTACATTCAAAAAGTCAAATGGTGCTCCTTCCCTTCCAAACCCTGCCGTGCGCCCAAGCAGTGGTTTTCCCCCACATATGGGGTATCGGCTTACTCAGGAGAGATTGCACAATTAGTTGCATGGTGCAATTTCTCCTGTTACCCTTATGAAAATGCAAAACTGGGGGCTGAAAAACATTTTTGTGCGAAAAATGTGAAAATTTTATTTTCACGGCTCCATGTTATAAACTTCTGCGAAGCATCTGGGGGTTCAAGGTGCTCACCACACATCTAGATAAGTTCCCTGAGGGGTCTAGTTTCCAAAATGGTATCACTTATGGGGGGTTTCCACTGTTTAGGCACATAAAAGCAACATGGCGTCCGCTAATTATTCAAGCTAATTTTAAGTTCAAAAAGTCAAATGGCGCTCCTTCCCTTCTGAGCCCTGCTGTGCGCCCAAACAGTGTTTTTTCCCCACGTATGGGGTATCTGCGTGCTCAGGAGCATTTGCACAACAAATTTTGGGGTCCATTTGACGCGCCCCCTGGGCCATATTCTTTAGGGGAATACCCGGAGCCGGATCAGATGGGGGTTGTAGTCTCCGAGTGGCTGTGACCCGGTCCGTGCCCAGGGTGTCAAGCTCAGAGTATGTGGCAGTCCTACAGATGTTACAAAGTTCGTTATGTCGACTACGCCACCCGTTGGATTGCGGTCACTACGGCCGCCGCTGCAGCAGGGTCCGCTGAGGCTGATGGTGTTGGTGCAGCTTTAGATAGTATAACCCCCAACGGGAGGGGTATGGCCTCAGGGGGTCAGGTGCAGAGGATGGGGGTTGTGGTGGTGCAGCGTAGATGATAATTAAAGACAGAGTCGGGTTGTGCAGTTCAGGGTGTTTACTTACTGCAGATATTCCGGTCACTCCGGCCTTGAGTGACCACCCGAGCCGTGCTGCGTCCACCAGGTCCTGGATTCAGCCAACCCCCAAGCAAGTCCGGAGCGTGTCCCTGAGCCCTCCTTCTTGTCCTTTCTTCTGGCCGTCCCCACCAGGGATCCACCTAGGTCCAGCTCCCTCGGGCCTTCTGTTGGGAGACCCTTGGCCTTGGGTTCCCTGACCCTACACGTGGTTTGCCTTCAGGGTGGATGTGGTGGGTGGCCGTGGCAGATCCTGCCCACGGCCTCCGGTCTCTGGCTGAGGTATGCTTTAGCCCCCACCAGTTTGGGATCCGGTACCCTGTTGCCAACTCTTCACCCTAGGGTTGTACTTGGGTTCTCAGAGTTCCTTCTGTCTCCCCCTCTGGGTCTTTCTTGCTCTCCTCTCTCACTCTTGCTCTGGGGCTGCTCTGCTCTTCTGCTTTCTTCCTCTGACTCTGCAAAAGGCTGACTGACTTCTCTCAGACTGACCCTGATCTTAGATGGTGCCCACCTTAAATACTCCCTCTATGTGTGAGCTCAGGTGACCAGCACCCAATGAGCTCCTAACCTTACCCAGGCTGCTCCCCCTATCTGCCCCTACACTACTGGGATGTACCACCCCCCTCCCACTCCAGCCAGGAACAGACTCGGTCGTACCTGCACATTTCTAAGTGGGAGTACCGTTGGTCTGTTCCTCGGAAATGGGATGTGTGTAGTGCATGCAGCTGACTGAGCTCAGTTCCACACTCCATCCTTACCCGGGAGTGGAATACCACACCTCTGGGTTGAGGTGCAATACCCCTGTAGCAGCCGAATCCTCAGGGTGCTACATTCCCCCCTGGTAAATCACAGCACGTCCTCGGGCTGTAAGATATAAAAACACCAAAACATACAATTTTTGCATAAACAACATAATAAAAACATATAAAACATATATATCAGCAATAAAACTTTTTTCATAAATAACATTCTCGTAGACTTCTCTTGCTTCTAGCTCCTCCTCCGGACACTGTGCAACGTGTGCCCGGGAAAAGTGCAACAGTTTCTCTAGAAAAATGGTCTTCCTATAAAACCGGTAGGGGGCGCTTTAGGAAGCGCAACTATATACAAGGGGATATGGCCGCTCTCAGTCCTCGGCCAGGTATTTAGGAAAGGGATGACCGCTCTCAGTCCTCGGTCAGAGGGATTAAGGGAAATACGGGTAACAGTTCAATTTTCTGGTCCCAACGGGGACTATAATAGCAGCAACGGTTCACTGTGGCCCGACGGGCAACTATATACAGCTTCTACTCTGCTGTACTCAACGACGACGTCCTCCTGCTTTTTCTTTGTGATTAACTTTAGCTTCAGACCCGTCCGGGTCCTCTTGCTCCTCCTCACACCGCAGCTCCTCCTCCGTCAGGCGATGCACATGGAGGGCGTAGGGTCCTTTGGCACACTTGTGCCGGGTGAAGGTGACCTCGTCCCCTATATACAGGTCACGTCCTCTGTGTCCCTCCGGTAGGTGGGACTCAACGTCTCTTCTTGTCACGAAGACGTCGCCTGGGGTGCGGTGATCTCGGATGAAGCCCCACCCGTGCTGCATATTGAACTTGATCACAGTCCCGGTGGAAGGGGGACCATGAGCTGCACGGGGACTCCTCCTGGCCCGGCTCTTCTGCTCCGCGCTCTTTATTTGGGCTTGTTGTTCTCGGACCCGCCTCTCTCTCCGCTCCCTCTCAAAGACCTCGAGCTGCTGGCGGCAGCACTCTGCACGCTCCGCTGCAGCTGCCCGGGTCTCCTGAGTGAACCCCATGAGGTCTTCTCCGGTGGGGTCCCACTCAAACTGGGTCTCTTCTAGCGGGGGCGAGATCCTCTTTATGGGCTTTGGAGCCGGGATCAGGGGTTCGTCTAGGGGTCTCTCTTTCCGGAGTCGGGGATGGTGAAACTCCGGTGGCCATATAAAGGGCTGCCCATCCGGGCACGTATGTTGGGCGAACAGATCTTCTCCCAGATGTGGCACTCTTGGTTTTATGGGCGCGGTGGTGGTGGCGCCCGGGTTGCCCAGGCCTTGCGGCCAGGCCTGGGGCACCTGGAAAGTGAAGGGCACCGTAAGGACGGCGGCGCCCTGGGCTACTTGGCCCTGCGACCAGGCCGGTGGCTCCGCGGAGGTAGGGGGCGCTGTTGGTATTGCGGCGCCCGGGGGTACTAGGCCTTGCGACCAGGCCGATGGTACTTCCTGCTTGGTCACGCTCGGGGTCGAGGCGTATGACGTCACAGGGGTCGCGGCTCCCGTTTGAGGCCTAGTCTGCGGCGGTGACGTTGCAGCGACGGGCACGGCAGGGGATACTTCGGGCTCTGCGACGGGGAGCTGGGGCAGGTACGCGGTTTCCCGGCTTGGGGTAGAGACGTCCCCTTTACCTGCCTCCTTTCGTTCGGCTCCCTTCTCGGCGCCGTCTCCGGCCTTCAGTCCTCCTGCGCCATCCTCAGAGGCGGTCTGTCTCCTCGTCTCGGGTGGCGTGCTCCGCTGACGGGTTCTTGTCTGCTGGGCCATCTCTCGGCTCCACTCCGCCAACGTCTCTCGCTGCACCCGGGCCATCCTCCGTGCGAGGCCCTCCAGCGCAGTCTGTGCACACTCCCGATCTCGGGGGAGCTGTGCCAGGACCTCCACTAAGCCTAGTGGGGTCGTTGCTTCTAGCAGACTCCTGACCAACGGGTCGGTGCTGCTCTGCTCTCCTTGCGTTGTCTCCAGCAGGCTCCTGGCCAGCGGGCCGGTGCTGCTCTGCTCTTCTTCCATCTCCGGGTAAGCTTCTTCTGGACTCAGCTCCAGGCTTCTTGTCTCCGGGTGCGCTCTCTCCAGACTGCTCCAAGCGACACCCATCTTTGCTCTCTTCTTCTCAGTCCTCCCACTTCGAGGGCGGTCCCGGGGCCACTTGGTGATTGTCAGCTCCAGGGGCAGTTCTTTCACGCTGACAGACACCTCTAGCATCACAGTCTCTGTTGGTGGGGGCGGTTTCCACTTTTGGCGCCATGTTCGGTCCTGGCCCACGATGGGAGGCGGCCTCTTGCCACCCTCTGGCACGCCCATAATGGCGTCCGCTCTTCCAAGGCGGGAAACCTTTGGAAATGGCGGGAATCGTCTCCCAGTGGCGGGAAACTCTGCAGATGGCGGGAAAAAGCTGTTAATGGCGGACAACCGGCGGGAATCGATCTGTGATGGAGTCCGATGGCGGGGACCCTCCGGAACCGGCAGGAGACTTCTTTTTGAGGTAAACTTGTTCTTTTCTTCAGGCACGCAGTACCCGGGTGTTGCGGGCACGTAATCCTGCCGACTACGCCAAAGTTGACGCGCCCCCTGGGCCATATTCTTTAGGGGAATACCCGGAGCCGGATCAGATGGGGGTTGTAGTCTCCGAGTGGCTGTGACCCGGTCCGTGCCCAGGGTGTCAAGCTCAGAGTATGTGGCAGTCCTACAGATGTTACAAAGTTCGTTATGTCGACTACGCCACCCGTTGGATTGCGGTCACTACGGCCGCCGCTGCAGCAGGGTCCGCTGAGGCTGATGGTGTTGGTGCAGCTTTAGATAGTATAACCCCCAACGGGAGGGGTATGGCCTCAGGGGGTCAGGTGCAGAGGATGGGGGTTGTGGTGGTGCAGCGTAGATGATAATTAAAGACAGAGTCGGGTTGTGCAGTTCAGGGTGTTTACTTACTGCAGATATTCCGGTCACTCCGGCCTTGAGTGACCACCCGAGCCGTGCTGCGTCCACCAGGTCCTGGATTCAGCCAACCCCCAAGCAAGTCCGGAGCGTGTCCCTGAGCCCTCCTTCTTGTCCTTTCTTCTGGCCGTCCCCACCAGGGATCCACCTAGGTCCAGCTCCCTCGGGCCTTCTGTTGGGAGACCCTTGGCCTTGGGTTCCCTGACCCTACACGTGGTTTGCCTTCAGGGTGGATGTGGTGGGTGGCCGTGGCAGATCCTGCCCACGGCCTCCGGTCTCTGGCTGAGGTATGCTTTAGCCCCCACCAGTTTGGGATCCGGTACCCTGTTGCCAACTCTTCACCCTAGGGTTGTACTTGGGTTCTCAGAGTTCCTTCTGTCTCCCCCTCTGGGTCTTTCTTGCTCTCCTCTCTCACTCTTGCTCTGGGGCTGCTCTGCTCTTCTGCTTTCTTCCTCTGACTCTGCAAAAGGCTGACTGACTTCTCTCAGACTGACCCTGATCTTAGATGGTGCCCACCTTAAATACTCCCTCTATGTGTGAGCTCAGGTGACCAGCACCCAATGAGCTCCTAACCTTACCCAGGCTGCTCCCCCTATCTGCCCCTACACTACTGGGATGTACCACCCCCCTCCCACTCCAGCCAGGAACAGACTCGGTCGTACCTGCACATTTCTAAGTGGGAGTACCGTTGGTCTGTTCCTCGGAAATGGGATGTGTGTAGTGCATGCAGCTGACTGAGCTCAGTTCCACACTCCATCCTTACCCGGGAGTGGAATACCACACCTCTGGGTTGAGGTGCAATACCCCTGTAGCAGCCGAATCCTCAGGGTGCTACACATTTTTTCCTGTTACCCGTGCAAAAATAAAGTAACATTTTCGTGAAAAATGTTAAATGTTAATTTTTTTCTTCTCCATTCCAAAAATTCCTGTGAAGCACGTGAAGGGTTCATAAACTTCTTGAATGTTGTTTTGAGTACCTTGAAGGGTGCAGTTTTTAGAATGGTGTCACTTTTGAGTATTTTCTGTCAAAAAGGCCCCTCAAAGTCACTTCAAATGTGATGTGGTCCCTAAAAAAATGGTTTTGCAAATTTTGTTGTAAAAATGAGAAATCGCTGGTTAACTTTTAACCCTTATAGCTCCCTAATAAAAAAAAAATTGTTTCCAAAATTGTGCTAATGTAAAGTAGACATGTGGGAAATGTTATTTATTAACTATTTTGTGTGACATATCTTTCTGATTTAAGGGCATAAAAATTCCAATTTTGAAAATTACGAAATTTTCAAAATTTTCGCCAAATTTCTGATTTTTTCACAAATAAACGCAAGTGATATCAAAGAAATTTTACCACTATCATGAAGTACAATATGGCTGTGTGCCCACGATGCATTTTTTAAGCAATTCTGCTGCAGAAATGCTTAAAAAACGCTTGGTAGAAGGCCTGCCATGGTCCGCAATGATAATCCGCATGTGCTGTGACATGCTGCGGAAATTTCAGCTGCGGATTATCATTGCGGAAAAAAACGCAGCACTACCAATTATTTTGCAGAAGCGCTGCGTTTTCGTCGCCATTGACTTGCATTACATAGTACATAGACATAGTTTGTAAAGCCGAATAAAGACTTGCGTCCATCAAGTTCGACCTGTAAGTTCTGTAGTTGCTAAAGTTGATCCAGAGGAGGGCAAAAACCCCAAATGATTTAGCCAATCTTCACCTGAGGAAAAATTCCCTCCCGACTCTGAAACCAGCAGTCAGAATAAATCCCTGTATCAACCTACTATTTTATTCTATTTTTAAGTATATGCAGAAATCTGCCTGGTATCTAGAAAAGCATCCAGTCCCCGCTTGAACTGGTGTAGTGAATCCGACATTACCGTCTCCTCACTCAGTGAATTCCATATTCTCACTGCTCTTACCGTAAAGAACCCCTTCCTATGCTGGTGCTGAAACCTTTTCTCTTCCAGTCTTAGTGAGTGCCCTCTTGTTACCGTAATATCCCTCCTTTTGAACAAATCCCGGGCAAGGTCTCTATACTGTCCCCTAACATATTTGTACACATTTATTATGTCCCCCCTCAACCTTCTCTTTTCCAGGCTGAATAGTCCTAGTTTTGCCAACCTCTCTGGGTATTGCAGTCCCTCCATTCCCTTTATTAATTTTGTTGCCCTCCTTTGTACCTTTTCAAGCTCATTTATATCGTTTCTATATATTGGGGCCCATAACTGAGCACAGTATTCCAAGTGTGGTCTGACCAGTGCTTTGTACAGTGGAAGAACAATGTTCTCATCCTTTGCAGCTATACCTCTTCTGATACATCCCATTACCCTGTTTGCCCTTACAGCAGCGGCCTGACTTTGGGCACTCCAATTTAGTTTGCTATCAATCAAGATGCCCAAGTCCTTCTCCATCTCTGAATTCCCCAATGATTTCCCATTCAGTGAGTACTGGTGACTTCCATTTTTCCTTCCCATATGTATGACCTTACATTTCTCCTCGTTAAACCTCATTTGCCATTTAATGCTCCACCTACCCAGCTTATCCAAATCCCTCTGAAGGTCTTCACTATCCTCTTTTGTATTAATTGTTTTACATAACTTTGTGTCATCTGCAAATATTGATATTTTACTATTTATCCCGTTGACTATGTCGTTAATAAAGATATTAAATAACATTGGGCCTAGTACAGACCCCTGTGGTACCCCACTAGTGACGCTTACCCAATCTGAGTATATTCCATTTATAACCACCCTCTGCCTTCTATCCTTTAGCCAGTTAGCTACCCACTTGCAGACATTTTCCCCCAGCCCCATCATTCTCATTTTGTATACCAACCTATTATGTGGCACGCTATCGAACGCTTTTGAGAAGTCGAGATACACGACATCCACTGGTTCCCCCTGATCTACTCGAGAGCTAACCTCCTCGTAGAAGTCAATCAGGTTTGTTTGGCAGGAGCGATTCCTCATGAATCCATGTTGGTTCGGGGTTAATAGATTATTAGCGTCAAGATGCTCCATGATTGCCTCATTAATAAAGCCTTCAAAAATTTTGCCCACAACGGACGTCAGACTCACCGGCCGATAGTTTCCGGCGTCACTTTTTGCTCCCTTTTTGAATATTGGCACTACATTCGCCTGTCGCCAATCAAGTGGTACAGACCCAGTCTCAACAGAGTCCTTAAATATAAGATATAACGGTCTGTCTATCACATTACTTAGTTCCCTTAGTACCCGTGGGTGTATGCCATCAGGTCCTGGTGATTTGTTTATTTTAATGTTACTGAGGCGTTTCTGTACCCCAGCTTGGGTTAGATTTGTCATACTTAGTGGAGGATTAAGCTTGTCACTTCTCATTTCGCCTGTTAGTTCTTTTTCCTTTGTGAAAGTTGACGAAAAAAAATTATTTAATAGATTAGCTTTATCCTCATCTTTCTCTATGATTTTGCCTTCATCACTTTTTATCGGTCCAATATTATTCGATTTAATCCTTTTACTATTTATATACGTAAAGAACAGTTTGGGATTTGATCTACTTTCCCTAGCAATACGTCTCTCTGTTTCCTCCTTTGCTATTTTTATTTGTTTTTTGCAGGTTCTCGTTTTTTCCTTGTAACACATTAGTGCCTCCTTGCTGTTTTCCTGTTTTAATCTCTTGAATGCCTCTTTTTTGCTATTTAACGTCCCTTTTACGTTCTTATTCAACCATATTGGTTTCCTCTTATTTCTGGCCCTTTTATTCCCATACGGTATATACCTCTCGCACTGAGTATTCAGAATTCTTTTGAAGGTTTCCCATTTACTATTCGTATTTCCTTGATTAAGAACTTTGTCCCAGTCTATAAGCTGAAGGTTTTCTTTCAGCTGATCAAACTTCGCCCTCCTAAAGTTTAATGTTTTAGTTGTTCCCTTATTGATAACCCTACTGAAGGGCATTTTGAAATTGATAATATTATGATCGCTATTACCTAGGTGCCCCCCTATCTGTACCTCAGTTATTCTATCAGGCCTATTAGTCAATATTAAGTCCAACACTGCCTTCCCTCTCGTTGGTTCCTGCACTAGTTGGGAGAGATAATTATCCTTGATATTTGTCAAGAACCTTTTTCCTTTCTGCGATCTACAGGTTTCTGTTTCCCAGTCAATATCCGGGTAGTTGAAGTCCCCCATTACAATCACCTCATTATGTTTTGCTACTTTGTCTATTTGTCCTAATAGCAGTTTCTCATTCTCCTCTGTTATATTGGGTGGCTTATAGCAGACCCCCAGTAATATTTTATTATTATTTTTTGCCCCCTCTATCTCTACCCACATGGACTCGACCCCCTCTTCTCCCTCTCCTATATCTTCCCTTAGTCTGGGCTTTAGACGTGACTTTACATATAAGCAGACTCCTCCGCCCTTCCCCTGTTTCCGGTCCCTTCTAAATAAACTATAATCTGTTAAATTTACCGCCCAGTCGTAGCTATCGTCTAGCCAAGTCTCTGTTATACCTACGATGTCATACCTCTCCTCCGATATAAGCGCCCGCAGCTCATCCGCCTTATTGGTCAGGCTTCTTGCGTTGGTCAGCATGCAAGATAAAACTTTGGGGTTATTTAGCATCCTATTCTTCTCTAACGATCTAACTGTACTATCCCCACCCCCCTCTCCACCCTCATTATATTCACTTCTCCCCTTCCCCCTTGCTTGCCTCACATCCCACCTATTTCCTTGGTTTCCCCCCCCCGTCTCTAGTTTAAAAACTCCTCCAACCTATTAGCCATCTTCTTCCCCAGCACCGCTGCACCCTCCCCATTGAAGTGCAGCCCGTCCCTACGGTAGAGCCTGTAGCCGACAGCGAAGTCGGCCCAGTTCTCCATGAACCCAAACCCTTCTGCCTTGCACCAACTCTTTAGCCACTTATTCACCTCCCTAACCTCCCGTTGGCGCTCCTGTGTGGCTCGCGGGATTGGTAGTATTTCTGAGAAAACTAACTTGGAGGTCCTTGCCCTAAGCTTCCTACCTAGATCCCTGAAATCATTTTTAAGGACCCTCCATCTACCACTCACTTTGTCATTGGTGCCAATGTGGACCATGACCGCTGGGTCTTCGCCAGCCCCACCCAGTAACCTGTCAACCCGATCCGCGATGTGCCGGACTCGAGCGCCAGGGAGGCAGCACACCGTTCGGCGATCCCGGTCTTTGTGACAGATTGCCCTGTCTGTCCCCCTAATAATAGAGTCACCCACTACCAGGACCTGTCTAGCCTGCCCTACACTTCCCCCCTCCCCCTCATTACTGGAGCATACACTCCCCCGGCGGTCAGAGGATCTGTCGTGCTCCAATAATGCCGGTTCTGAACCAGCCTTCCTATACTTCTTCCCTCTATCCCTTCTAACCGTTACCCAGCTCCCTGCCTGTTTAGCCTGCGCTTCCCCACTAAGCTCCACCCCCAGTGTTGACCCATTGAGTGTCTGCTCGGTGAGCAGCAAACTCCGTTCCATGTTGTCGATGCTCCTCAGTACCGCTATCTGAGCACTTAGATCCAGGATTTGGGCTTCCAAGTGCACGATATGCTCACATCTCTCGCAGCAGTATGGATCCCTGAGCGGTAGCTCAGGGAATGCATACATTGCGCAAGATGTACACTGCACGGCTCCGGCCAACTTGGACGTCATTCTAAATATGGGGATACAGTCAGTATATATGTACAAGTACAAAACACAATTATTTATATATAGGTGTATGGACGGGGATCAATTAGGGATGTGCAAGTGTATCGATTAGATATCGGCGCGGGATCAGTTAAGTATGGACGGGGGATCAATTAAGTATCAATTAAGTATGGACGGGGGATCAGCTGAGTGGGTCAGGTGGATTAATTAAGTGTGGACGGTGTGTCAATTAACTATGGACTGGGATCAATAAGTATGGACTGGGGAAATAATTAATTGTGGACTAGGGATTCAATCAATTAATTATGGACAGGGGGTTTAATTAAATAGGATGAGGGGTAAAGCAAAAAAATAGGTATGGACGGTGGGTCAATTAACTAAGGACTGGGGATCAATAAGTATCAATAATATCAATAAATATGGACTGGGGAAATAATTAATTGTGGTCTGGGGAATCAATCAATTAATTATGGACAGGGGTTAATTAAATATGGTGGGGGATAAGGCAAATAGATAGGGACTGGGGATGAGTAAAAGTGGACAAGGGGAATCTATTAAATAGGACAAGGGGGATCAATCAATTATGGGCTGGGGGGGTCAATCATTTAAATGTGGTCATGGGGATCACTTTAATATGGACGGGGGGTGGTCGGGGATCAATTAAATGAGGACGGGGGGGTCAATTTAATGTGGTCAGAGGGATCAGTTAAATATGGACGGGGGTGTTCAGGGGAATCAATTTAAATATGGACGGGGGGTAATCAATTAAATATGGACTAGGGAATACAATACAATTACAATACAGATACAAATACAATACAGTACAGTACACACTTGGGTTCAGTAGGGCCGCTTATCGCGGCCTCCTGCCCCTCACTCACCTCCTCTAGGGACGCTGCACGCTATCACAGCGCGCTTGTCCCTCCGGTCGCCTCTTACCGGTCCTCCTGATCACCTCCTGGTAACCACCACCTGGCACCCTCCGCTGGCCGGCACTGCACGCTGCCACAGCGCTCTCTTGCGCTCGTCCCTCCGGTCGCCTCCTACTGGTCCTCCCGGTCCGCTCGGTCACCTCCGCCTGGCTCTCCTCCCTTCCCATTAGAACGCATGGAATCCGCATCACTGGATCTGTAGATGCGCATTCCATGCGTTTCAATTTGCGGATGGTACCCAGGTCTGGAGAGGAGGAGACTCTCCTCCGGACCCGGGTACCATAGAACCTGTAAAAAAAAGAATAAAATAAAAAATAAATATTATACTTACCTTCTGATGGCCCGCGGTGTGCTTGTCTGTGCTTGCCGGCAGATCGCGGTGGACTAAAGGACCTGCGCTGACGTCATTTAGTCATGTGACGGGTCACACGACGCTGATGTCGCTGGTCCTTCAGTGTACCGCGAGCTTCCGGCAAGCCGAGACGCACTGAATAAAGACTCCGGGGGCCATCGGAAGGTAAGTATGATATTTATTTTTTATTTTTTAACATTCTTTCGGTCACACTATATAAATCCATGCCGGTTGCATGGATTTATATAGTGTGACCAAGTTGTCAAGCACTTTCCAAGTGATGCTAAAATCGCTTGGAAAGCGCTTGACAACCCGCAGGCGGAAATGCATGTGAAGAACGCTTCACATCCGCATGTTCCTGGCAGGAAAAACACATGTACAATCCACATGTACAATCCGCATGCGTTTTTTCTGCCAGGGAGATGCAGAAACGCTCAGGAAAAAATCCGGAGCATTTCTGCATCGTGGGCACATAAACTATGTCACGAAAAAAACAATCTCAGAATCAGTGGGATCCATTGAAGCGTTCCAGAGGTATTACCTCATAAAGTGACAGTGGTCAGATTTGTAAAAATTGGCCCAGTCATTAACGTGCAAACCACCCTCGGGGGTAATGGGGTTAATGGCCAAGCACTCCTTCTCCACTACGCTATAATTTTTCTTTGCCGGGGTAAGTTTCCTACTCAAGTAGGTGACTGGATGTTCTTCTATGTTCACCTCTTGCGACAGGACTGCTCCTAACCCTATCTCAGAGGTGTCCATTTGCACAATAAAGCCGTTCCTAAAGTTGGGATTGATAAAGATGGGCTGATTGCACAGCGCCAACTTCATGGACCATAAAGTGTCCTCCGCCTGAGGATTCCACCAAACCATGACCGACTTCCGTCCACTTAAGAGTTCGGTCAGTGGTGCCGATCTCCCAGCAAAATTAGGTATAAACCGTCTATAATATAAAATGATAGAGAGGAAGGCTCTGACCTGTTTTGTAGTAAGAGGCTGGGGCCAGTTTTGAATGACTGATTTTATTTATTTGGGATTTGATAATCCCATGGCCAATCACGTACCCCAAATACTGAGCTTCCTCGAGACCGATCGCATGTTTTTATGTATTCGCTGTCAAGCCTGCGGCTCTGAGCGAATCCACTACCGCTTGCACCTGGCACAAGTGGGTACGCCAGTCACTACTATAGATGATGATATCATCTAAGTATGCAGATGTATACTTCTGATGGGGCTCTAACACTATGTCCATCAGCCTCTGACTAACCCAAAAGGCAAGACAACATAGTGATAGAGACCCTCTGGTGTAACGAAGGCAGTCTTTTCTTTGGCTGACTCTGTCAGAGGCACCTACCAGTAACCCTTGGTTAGATCGAGCATCGTGAAGTACTGGGCCTGTCCCAGTCTCTCCATCAGCTCATCCACCCGGGGTATTTGATAAGGGTCAAATTTTGACACCTCATGCAATTTCCAAAAATTGTTACAGAACCGTAACCATCCATCCGGCTTTGGAATCAGTACAATGGGACTAGCCCACTCACTCCTGGACTCCTCAATGACTCTTAACTGGAGTATCTTCTTTACCTCGTCCGAGATGGCTTGCCTCTGGGCTTCTGGCACCCGGTATGGTTTCATTCGCACCCTTACCTGAGGCTCGGTGACAATGTCATGCCAGATCACTGATGTGAGACCAGGCGGTTCTGAGAATACGTCCATATTCCGCTGCACTAATTTTTGAGCTTACCGTCGCTGCTGTTTTGAGAAACTTTTACTAATCTTTACCTCGTTCACAGTCTCTTCCCGGACCAGTGTCGGAGGGACCACAGGAGATGCAGCTGTAGTCGCTTCTGTAACCAATAGTGTTGAGTGATACCTTCCGATATCAGGAAATATCGGATCGGATTGGATCGGGCCGATACCCAAAAAGTATCGGATATCGCCGATTCCGATCCCGGAAACCAATGCAAGTCAATGGGACACAAATATCGTAATGAAAATAAACCCTTTCTTTCCTTGTAGGTTAATTCTACATGAAGGAAAACAGCTAACAATAATGTAGAATGTATTGGGGGAGGTGGTTGCCCAAATCGATGGGAACAGTGCTCACAGTGAAACATGAAAAGCCGGCAATTCAGCAGCAGCATACACCGGCACCCGACAATTTAGAACAGAAAGAATAGAGCTTCACACATAGATTAGATAGATAGAAACATGTCAGTCACATATATATGAAGTACAGTGACAGTGCTGCTTACTGTACTTGTCATTTAGTGTAAAGGATTTATTAAAAAAAATAACAGTGTTTTCATGCACCGTCTCTTTAAAAAAGCCGGCCGGCAACTCAGCATCTGTACCCGACAATTTAGAACAGAAAGAATAGAGCTTCACACATAGATTAGATAGACAGAAACATGTCAGTCACATATATAATAAGTACAGTGACAGTGTGGCTTACTGTACTTGTCATTTAGTGTAAAGGATTTATTTAAAAAAATATTAGTGTTTTCATGCACCGTCTCTTCAAAAAAGCCGGCCGGCAATTCAGCAGCGGTACCCGACAATTTATAACAGAAAGAATAGAGCATCACACATAGATTAGATAGATAGAAACATGTCAGTCACATATATAATAAGTACAGTGATAGTGTTGATTACTGTACTTGTCATTTAATGTTAAAATAAAGGATTTATTAAAAAAAAAATTGGCGTGGGGTTCCCCGTAATTTTAGTCTCTAGCGGGAGTTAAGCAGACGGCTGGGGCAGATGTTTGAAGCCTGGGAAGGGGGTAATACCCACGGAGCTCCCCAGGCTACTAATATCAGCCCCCAGCTGAATACCTAGCCTTTACTAGCTATTAAAATGGGGGACCCCCCCCCAAAAAAATGACGTGGGGTCCCCCCTATTTTAATAGCTAGCAAAGGCTAGGCAGCCAGCTGGGGGCTGATATTAATAGCCCAGGAAGGGTGCCATGAATATTGGCCCCCTCCCAGGCTAGAAACACCAGCCGTCAGCCGCCCCAGAAATGGTGCATCCATAGGATGCGCCAACTCTGGCACTTAGCCTCACTCTTCCACGCTGCCCTGGTGCAGTGGCAGGGGGTAATAGTGGTGGGGTTCATGTCAGCGCCAGCTGCCATGAAGCCCAGGTTAGTAATGATGGGCGTCTATAAGACACCCCCATTACTAACCTACAAAGTGTTAAAAAGAAAAAACACACACTACACGCAGAAAAAAATAATTTATTTGAAATAAAACACACCATTTTATTTAATTCTTAGTTTACTAAAAAAAAAAAAAATAGTTACCTGTCCACGTTCCTGCGCTGATCTCCCATGCACAGCTGTCACATCTGGAGATGGTGACAGCTGTGCATGGCTGCTGTAAGCTCACGCTGCCGGGAACACGTCCGCTCCCGGCAGCGTGAGCCCCTGACTGAGGTCACCGGAGTGCATTCAGTCAGCGCAACTCCGGAGACCTCCTTTACGGCACTGCTGTACCGTGGGAATTTCTCACAGTACAGCAGGGCCGTAAAGGAGCTAACCGGAGCAGCGCTGCCTGAACTCCGGCGAACCCGCTTATGCAATGACGGGACTGCTTTACGGCCCTGGCATTCTAGCGGCGGCAGCGGTTTAGAGCGGTCACATTTTATGTGGCTGCTCTAAACTGGAGATCTTCGTGGGACACTCGTGGACTACTACGGAGGGGTAATGATAAGGTTGTGGTTTATTATTTTATATTTTATTACAGGAGATCGATGGCTTCGGGGAATTAGGTGTCTAGGTGAGTATAGGTGTAGTTTTTTATTTTTTACTTTATTTTAGGTGGCGATCGGCGGGGACAGGTAATGTATGAACTAATTTATTTTAGGTAACCACTGGCCACCAATGACATGTATTTAAAATTTATTGGGGACCAAAAACAAATATATATGGGGGCCTAAAAGAATAAAAGATGTATAGGGGCAAAAATAACATATGGGGCAGTTTAAATAGCAGGATCAGGCTGATGGGAACTACTGCTCCCATGAAGCTGATCCTGCTGGCACGAGTGGACGGGGGACAGACATAGGCCGATGGGAGTAGTAGTGTCACATTGGCCTATGTCTGCCTGCATGCAGACACCCGCAGACATCCCACACACATCGCGCACACCCGCAGACATCGCACAGACACCGCGCACACACCCGCAGACATCGCACAGACACTCCACACACATCGCACAGACACCCCGCACACATCGCACAGACACCGCGCACACCCGCACAGACACCGTGCACACCCGCACACACCCGCAGACAACGCACAGACACCCCGCACACACTCGCAGACATCGCACAGACACCGCGCACACAATAATCATGACGGGTCTGATGGTCTGGGAGGTGAGGCTGACCTGTGCGGCCGTGGGAAAGTTCATGTGAGTTCATGCAGTCAAGCATGAACTCACATGAACCCTCTGAGGGCACCGCGGCTACTTCAAATGAACAGCTGATCGGCATCACCTGATTCCTCAGCTGTTCATTTGAAATAACCGGCGGGAAAGCGCAGCACAGGACGGGAAAGCCGGCGGTGAAGTCTTTTCACTGCCGGCTTCCCCGCCCGGGTCCTTCACTCCCCGCTCCTTGGTGCTGCGCTCCCTGCCCGGTCCTAACTTACGATCAGGATGGGGCGAGCGGAGGATCGGGGTGGGAGGCTGCGGGGAAGCAGTATGGGGCTGTGTGATTGTTTAAAAGCCGGCGGATTTTTACCGCCCGCCGGCTTTTAAACAATCAGGAGAATTCTCCCACGCTGGGATGGCATTCTGATGACAGGCTGGATCGCAGCTGAGCGCTGCCATCCAGCTTGTCATCCTTCAGAGACACCGCAGAGCGCAGGCATTATGGGAACTTCCGATTCCGGTATTCGATATTGTAAAAATATCGGAACTCAGTATCGGAACTCCGATACCGTGAATATCGGCCGATACCCGATATTTCAGTATCGGAATGCTCAACACTAGTAACCAAACATTCTCGGTCTTTCCAAGCCTTTAATAGATTGACGTGGTAAATCTGCTCAGGTTTCCTCTTCTCGGGCTGATACACCCTGTAGTTCATGTCCCCAGTTTTTTCTCTGACTTTATAAGGGCCTTGCCACCTGGCCAAGAACTTAGTTTATGCGGTGGGTACCAAACCCAACACTCTATCCCATTGTTTAAAGGACCTAACTGTGGCCTTGCTATTGTAACCTCAGCTCTGAGCTGCCCTTCATTCAGGAGATTTTCCTTTATGATAGGCATGATGGAAGTAATCTGGTCCTGCATACCCGCAATGTGCTTTATAATGCTTTTATGAGGGGTGGGCTCCTGTTCCCATGTCTCTTTGGCAATATCCAGCTGGCCCCTGGGATGTCTACCATATAATAGTTTGAATGGAAAGAACCCTGTGGGAGACTGCGGTATCTCCCAGATGGCGAACATTAGATATGGCAACAACATATCCCAGTCCCTCCCATCTTTAGCTACCATAAACATAGATTTCAGGGTCTTATTAAATCTTTCTACTAGACCATCGATCTGTGGGTGGTAGACTGACTTGCGCTACTGTTTGATCTGGAGCAGTGTACACAATTCTTTAGTGACCTTGGACAAAAAAGGAGTCCCCTGATCCGTAAGGATCTCCTTTGGTAGCCCAAGGCAGCAGAACGAAACAAACAGCTCCCGGGTAATACGTTTTGCCAAGGTATGACAAAGAGCAATCGCTACCAGGTAACAAGTCGCTTAATTCACTACAACCAAAATGTTTTAGTGTCCAGAGTTGATTTCACTATTGGCCCTAGAAGATCCATAGCAATCCGCTCAAAAGGTACCTCTATAACAGGCAGAGGAACCAGTGGACTATCGAAGCTTACTGTGGGTGCGGTCAGCTGACATTCTGGGCATGACTCACAAACCTCAGAACCTCGGCATCAACCCCGAGCCAAAAGTACCACTGCAGAATACGCTCTTGCGTTTTTTCAGCTCCCCGATGAACTCTCAGCACGTGTTTGTGGTCCATCTCAAGCACCTCCCGGCAGTATGATTGGGGCACTACCAGCTGTTCTATTATTTCATCACAGATTTTGTCAACCTGGTATAATGACTCCTGGTTGACCACCATACAAGGAAAAACTGCTTGTGCGCCAGGTTTCTGTGCCACCCCATTTATCATTATTACCCATTCCTGGGCTAGTGTGGGATCCTGGAGCTGAGCTGTCCCAAACGTACCCCATTGACTCGCCCAGAGGGATGGGAACGACTCGATACCCGGGCCTTTGCCTGGCCTTGAGGATGTCGCGGTGGTCGGCTCCCGGGCCCGTACCCTGGGGTCAGCTTTTAAAAGGGGATTATTTGTTAAATCTATGAAAGTTCGTGACGCCACCTGTGGTTTCTGGTGAGAATCACCAGCGCTGCGGCAGTCCACTGAGGCTGGCGATAAGGCAGCTCGATGGTATAGCTCCCCACAGGTGGAGCTAGGCCTCAGGGCAGCATACGGAGAGGGGGATGCAGGACAGGCGAGACCCAGCCGGGTCAGAGCAAGAATGGGGACGGACACAGTACACACTTCAGTACCTTTTACTGATGGAAATTCAGGCACGTCCCGGAGCACTGTAGGGTGAGGGGTGCACGTCCGGATTCTCCCCAGAGAGCGGGTGTAGGGCCTCCTGTCTCTTACCTCTCTGTAGTAAGTTTCTGACCTGCCTGGAGCTAGGCCTAACTTGGTTTCTGTTCTGAACCTGCTGACTTGGTGATAGGGCTTTCTGTTGGAGATCACTCTCCCTATTCTCTGGGGTCTCCGTGATTCCTGACCCTGGTACGTATCAGCTTTCGGTGATCCTGGGACATGTAGTTCGCCAGGGGTTCTGGTTGTTTTCTAGTGGTCATGAAGATCCACGTAGACTCTCGGACCCGGTGTCTGGAATATTCTTCGGGGTGAGCAGGTTAAGCTCCTCTGCCCCCTATATTACTCACTTTCCACTCGCCTTCGGCCCCGCTCGGGCCCTCACTAGGCTACACACACTGCAGCCGGGATGCTGCTCTTCTTCGCCGCTCTCAGAGCGTCTGCACACTCCTAGCTCTCTATCCTGAGCTCTGTGAGTTCTAGTCTGGACTCACTCTACAGACTGTACTGAACTCTTTCTGCAGGAACTTCTAGGCTCTGGCTCGACTGCACTGACTCCTTCTGTGTCTGAGCAGGAACTCCCTAGCTGCTCTGTACTCTAGCAGGCTAGGAACTGAACTGCCTAGCTCCACCTTCCCTATTTATATCCCTAACGGGCTCCCTCTGGTGGTCTGAGGTGGAAGTTGGAGGTATGTGTATGCTGTGGGGGCCTCTTGTGGAGAAATCCGGCAATACACCCCTCTAGGATCTGTGGTACCAAGCGCAGCTGGGCGCCACATTCCCCCCTAGCAAAGCTCAGCACTCCCGGGCTGAAGTACATTTTATAAACCAATAAACATTAACAATCTTCCCTTTATGGGAGGCACATTTCTTAAACGTTGCATAACAAAAACATTATAAACATATAAAATATTTTCAGCAGTTCAATAATGGTGCTCCTTCCGGCGAAGCACCTGTCCATGATAGGCTGGCCCAGCCGGGTCATCAGCCGTAGATGGCGGGGGTTTGCTCTCCTCCCCCACCTTGTGGACATTCAGGGCCATGGGTATGACAGGGGTTACAGGTCCTGCTGACGGGGCGGCCGCTTCGGCCTGCTCGGTGCCGAGCTCGGGTTGAACATCAGGGCGGTTAACCGGTATTCCGGCGTCGTGCTGTTCCTCGGACATTCTGGCGCCCCCCTAGCGAACTGTGACCTAACTTCTTTTCTTTTCTTCCGGTAGGCCGCAGCTCCGCAGGTGACGGTCTCTTTCAGGACCTTGCGTCGCTTGCGTCCTACGTCAGAGCGTTCAGCGACGCTCCTTCCAGGACCTGGCGCTTCCTGGTTTGACGTCGAGGTGTGGGGCGTGTCCGGGGCTTTGCGCGCTTTTGCAGGTACGCCCCTCAGTTTTCCGCGGTTACGCCCTTCTTCTCACTCGGAGGCCCAAAAATGGCGGCAATCTTCACCACAGTTTAACATACACAGTTTTTAATTAAAGGCGCACAGTACCTGGTGGCAAAGGGCATAACAATCCGTCATTGCAGCGGGCACGCGATCCTGTTCGCGACGCCAGGAAAGATGACTCACCCAGAGGGATGGGGACGACTTGGTACCCAGGCCTTTGCCTGGCCTTGAGGATGTCGCGGTGGTCGGCTCCCGGGCCCGTACCCTGGGGTTAGCTTTTAAAAGGGGATTATTTGTTAACTCTATGAAAGTTCGTGACGCCACCTGTGGTTTCTGGTGAGAATCACCAGCGCTGCGGCAGTCCACTGAGGCCGGTGATAAGGCAGCTCGATGGTATAGCTCCCCACAGGTGGAGCTAGGCCTGAGGGCAGCGTATGGAGAGGGGGATGCAGGACAGGCGAGACCCAGCTGGGTCAGAGCAAGAACGGGGACGGACACAGTAGTCACTTCAGTACCTTTTACTGATGGAAATTCAGGCACGTCCCGGAGCACTGTAGGGTGAGGGGTGCACGTCCGGATTCTCCCCAGTGAGCGGGTGTAGGGCCTCCTGTCTCTTGCTTCCCTGTAGTAAGTTTCTGACCTGCCTGGAGCTAGGCCTAACTTGGTTTCTGTTCTGCACCTGCTGACTTGGTGATAGGGCCTTCTGTAGGAGATCACTCTCCCTATTCTCTGGGGTCTCCGTGATTCCTGACCCTGGTACGTATCAGCTTTTGGTGATCCTGGGACATGTAGTTTGCCAGGGGTTCCGGTTGTTTTCTACTGGTCATGAAGATCCAAGTAGACTCTCGGACCCGGTGTCTGGTATATTCTTCGGGGTGAGCTGGTTAAGCTCTTCTGCCCCCTATATTACTCACTTTCCACTCACCTTCGACCCCGCTCAGGCCCTCACTAGGCTACACACACTGCAGCCGGGACGCTGCTCTTCTTCGCCGCTCTCAGAGCGTTGGCACACTCCTAGCTCTCTATCCTGAGCTCTGTGAGTTTTAGTCTGGACTCACTCTACAGACTGTACTGAACTCTTTCTGCAGGAACTGCTAGGCTCTGGCTCGACTGCACTGACTCCTTCTGTGTCTGAGCAGGAACTCCCTAGCTGCTCTGTACTCTAGCAGGCTAGGAACTGAACTGCCTAGCTCCACCTTCCCTATTTATATCCCTAGCGGGCTCCCTCTGGTGGTCTGAGGTGGAAGGTGGAGGTGTGTGTATGCTGTGGGGGCCTCTTGTGGAGAAATCTGGCAATACACCCCTTTAAGATCTGTGGTACCAAGCGCAGCTGGGCGCCACACCATGATACTTCCAGCTCCGGAACTAATGTGGCCTCCTCAACCTCTCCTGCCAAGACCTCAAGGGGAAACTTATCGGGATTACAATCTGTCCCTATTATGGTGACCCCTACAGCAGGTATCCCTGACTCAGGATCTTCGGGTTCAGCACCCGGATATACCTTTAGCTTTGGAGGGTTCATTTTGATCTCCCATATTGAGCAAGTCTCTTCCCAAAACAGTCCCACATGGAAGGGTCTTTACCACTCTGTCACGCTGTCTCTGCGTACTGGAGGTCAGGGGCCTAAGCTGACCCTAAGCTGGGGCCCTGACTAATCCCTCTACCTGGAGGTACTGTTAAAGGTACAGAGGTCCAGGCCGCCAGCGTAACCCCTACCTCCTGAGGATCCCTGCACCTCAGTAATCTAGTCCTGAGAAGGACCCCGATCACAACAATAGGGGACAGGAAATAATATGCCAACACTCAGTACTTAGACGAACGAGACAGTACAAGGGTCAAACCAAAAACCACCTTGCATACAAAAACTACTCACAACAACAGAGGGAACACCAACGGGAAAGGAGATAAATGATAAAGCGAGGAAGGGAAAAATCACACCAAATACACTTAGCTCAGAACTCCAAAACACCACGATCCGCTCTGTATGAAATGCTTTCACCGACACTTCCCTAACAGACCGGCAGGCATTTGAAGGAGTCCCACTACAGCAGCATTGATTGCAGCTGGGCGAGGCTGGACCTCGTCTAGCACAGAGAGAGAGAGAGTTAACTCCCTCACTGCCGAAAAACACAAAGCACCAAAAACTCAGCTGCGAGAAGTCAGGCTGTGTAATCGTGACGATCTTCGTGGCGACACACCCGTGACAGTACCCCCCCTTCTACGAGGGGCCTCCGGACCCTCAGGGCCAGGTTTATCCGGGTGAGTCGTGTGGAAGGCCCGAACTAATCGGTCTGCATTAATATCCGACGCAGGAACCCACATCCTCTCCTCAGGACCATATCCCTTCCAATGAACCAGGTACTGAAGGGACCGGCGATTAAAGCGTGAATCGATGACCCTCGATACCTGGAACTCCAAGTTACCATTGACCACCACTGGAGGGGGAGGTAAAGGTGACGGTACCACCGGCGCCACATACCTCTTAAGCAACGATCTGTGGAACACGTTGTGAATTTTAAACGTAGGGGGGAGGTCAAGACGGAATGCCACCGGATTAATTGACTGATCCTGTACGGCCCGATGAACCTGGGACCCAGTTTCCAGGAGGGAACCTTAAGTTTTATATTCCTGGTAGACAACCATACCCGATCGTTCACACTTAGGTCCGGACCAGACACTCTCCTCCTATCAGCCATACGTTTGTATCGGTTCCCCATAGTATTCAGATTATTCAGTACCCCTCTCCATACTGAAGCGAGTGATGAGGAAAATCGTTCCTCCTCAGGAACCCCCGAAGAGCCCCCCCTACTGAAAGTACAAAACTGGGGGTGACAACCATATGCCCCAAAAAACGGGGACTTACCAGTGGACTCGCTCCGCCTATTATTAAGAGCAAACTCTGCCAGAGGTAAGAAAGAAGCCCAGTCCTCCTAGTTCTCTGACACAAAACACCGGAGATATGTCTCCAAGCTCTGGTTCATACGTTCCGTCTGACCATTGGTCTGATGATGAAAAGCCGATGAGAACGATAAATGCATCCCCCGCCGTATACATAACGCCTTCCAGAATTTGGACACAAACTGAGAACCCCGATCTGACACCACCTCGGAGGGTACCCCGTGAAGCCTCACAATCTCCCCAATGAACACCTGCGCAAGAGTTTTAGCATTAGGAAGAGCAGGAAGAGCGATAAAATGTGCCATCTTGCTGAACCTGTCCACTACAACGAGTATGACCGTTTTACCCGAAGACGGCGGGGGGTCCGTAATAAAGTCCATAGACAGATGAGTCCAAGGACGCTCCGGGATCTTCAAAGGTAAGAGGGCCCCAGACGGACGGGTATGTGAGGTCTTAGAGCGCGCACAAACCCCACAGGACGCGACAAAAGTTACCACCTCCTTATGTAAGTTAGGCCACCAAAACCGACGCGAGAGGAGATCCACCGTTGCTTTACTCCCCGGGTGTCCTGCCAAAGCTGAGTTATGGTGTGCCTCGATCACCTTTTGTCGCAACTGATCTGGAACAAACAGTCTCCCCGGAGGTCCAACAGGGGCGTCCCTCTGAGCCTCCAATACCTCCTCCTCAAGCTCAGAGCATACTGCCGAAACCACCACCCCCTCCTGAAGGATAGGAACCGGGTCGTCCGTATTCCCGGCCCCAGGGAAACTACGAGATAAGGCATCCGCCTTTACATTTTTTGACCCAGGACGATATGTAACGACAAAATTAAACCTGGTAAAAAACAATGACCACCTAGCTTGTCTGGGATTCAGACGTTTTGCGGACTCCAGATATAGCAGGTTCTTGTGATCGGTGATGACGGTGACCGGATGGACTGCCCCCTCTAAAAAATGGCGCCACTCCTCAAAAGCTAACTTAATGGCCAAGAGTTCCCTATTGCCGACATCGTAATTCCTCTCAGCGGACGACAATTTTTTTAGAGAAAAAGGCGCACGGATGCCACTTACCAGGGGACGAACCTTGTGACAACACTGCTCCCACCCCTACCTCGGAAGCGTCTACCTCTACAATGAATGGCTGTGACGCATCAGGTTGAATGAGTATGGGTGCCGAGGCAAAACATTTTTTCAAGGAGGAGAATGCTTGACAAGCCTTGTCAGACCACCTAGAAAAATCCGTCCCCTTTTTAGTCATGTCTGTGAGAGGCTTAACCATGGAAGAGAAATTCCGAATGAACTTCCGGTAATAATTAGCAAACCCCAGGAAACGTTGTAGTGCCTTAAGATTCTCTGGCCGATCCCACTCAAGAACTGCCCGCACTTTCCCAGGGTCCATACGAAAACCGGACGCTGAAACCAGGAAGCCTAAAAACTGGAGTTCCTGTACGGCGAACACACACTTTTCCCATTTGGCATACAGTTTATTATCCCGCAAGATCTGTAACACCTGCCTAACGTGCTCCTGATGAGACACACCAGATCCGGCGAGTAAATTAAGATATCATCCAGATATATGACAACAAACTGTCCCACCAGGCGGCGAAAAATGTCATTAACAAAGTGTTGGAACACCTCCGGGGCATTAGTCAGACCGAATGGCATGACAAGGTTCTCATAATGCCCCTCCGGAGTGTTAAACGCCGTCTTCCACTCATCCCCCTCCTTCATCCTAATCAGATTGTACGCCCCCCTGAGATCCAACTTAGAGAACCATTTGGCGCCCACGATCTGATTAAAGAGATCGGGAATAAGTGGGAGCGGATATGGATCTCGGACCGTAATCCGATTAAGTTCACGGAAATCCAGGCAAGGGCGAAGGCCTCCATCTTTCTTCTTAACAAAGAAGAACCCCGTGGCCACCGGTGAAGATGAAGGTCTAATATGCCCCTTAGCCAGACTTTCTGAAATATAATCCTTCATGGCCTGCCTCTCAGGACCAGAAAGGTTATACAACCTAGCTTTAGGTAACTTGGCCTCAGGGAGCAGTTTTACAGAACAGTCATACTCGCGATGAGGAGGTAGTTCCTGACACCCTTTCTCCGAGAATACATCCTCAAAGTCCGCCAGAAATGGAGGCAAGACCCTAGGAGTAACCGCACCGATGACAGTATTCATGCAGTTTTTATTACAGAATTTACTCCATTGGCTTATCTCTCTGGATTGCCAATTAATAACCGGGTTATGCTTAGTTAACCAAGGAAGGCCCAACACTATAGGAGTAGGAAGACCCTCCAACACGTAGCAAGACAACAGTTCTTTATGTATCGCCCCCACTTGAAGTTTTACGTTATGCACAGCTTGCAAAAAACTTCCCTGACCGAGAGGCCTGGCATCGATCGAGAATATGGGGATGGGTTTAGCCAACTCACTCAATCGCATACCTTGAACCCGGGCAAACCGAGCGTCCACCAGATTAGCCCCGGCCCCACTATCCAGAAGAACAGATATCCTCTCAGTTCTCGTACCCACCACCACCTCCGCCGGTACGAGAAACTGAGACGAACCTAGGGACGAAATACCTACTCCCAGATTGCCGTCCACCACACAACCTGGGATCAACAGTTTTCCGACGACTCTTCACTCTGCAAGGGACGGGATGGACACCCCCCAATAAAATGTCCCTTTCTCCCGCAGAAGAAACACCTTCCTGTCTTATGGCGCACCACCGGTCCCCTCCCCCGAAATGATGTCCCTCCTAATTGCATAGGCTCCTCTGGACTGACCAGGGGAACCACCATATGAGGGGACCTTGTAGGAGGTGGAGTCATCACAGGGGGTGGAGTTATCCCGCACCTCTCCCGAAGCCGTCTGTCAATGCGAATAGCAAGGGCCATAGCGGCTTCCAGTGACGCGGGAGAGTCATACTGTGCCAATACATCCTTTAATTTGTCGGATAAACCTTGACAAAACTGGCTCCTAAGAGCCGGGTCATTCCACTGGGTGTCCGTGGCCCACCTACGGAACTCCGAACAGAATTCCTCCGCCGGACGATCTCCCTGCTGGATCCTACGTAACTTAGATTCAGCAAGGGAGATCCGATCCGGGTCATCATATACGAGACCCAGAGCTGCAAAAAACCTATCCACTGACTGGAGAGCCGGGGAGCCCGGGGGAAGAGAGAACGCCCAAGATTGTGGGTCCCCTTGTAGGAGCGAGATGACTATTCCCACCCTTTGTTCTTCACTCCCCGATGACCGAGGCCGCAGCCGAAAGTACAACTTGCATGCCTCCCGGAAAACAAAAAACTTGTCCCGCCCCCCAGTGAACCTGTCAGGGAGAGCTACTTTAGGTTCTGGTCCGGCTTGCTCCTGGGGATATAAAACCTTAGACCTAACGTCCGCCAGCTCCATGGACAAACTCTGCAACTGCCGAGCTAGACTGGCTACTGGATCTATGGTAGCTGGAGAGAATCTTAGTTGGTCGGTGAAAATGTCACGCTGTCTCTGCGTACTGGAGGTCAGGGGCCTAAGCTGACCCTAAGCTGGGGCCCTGACTAATCCCTCTACCTGAAGGTACTGTTAAAGGTACAGAGGTCCAGGCCGCCAGCGTAACCCCTACCTCCTGAGGATCCCTGCACCTCAGCAATCTAGTCCTGAGAAGGACCCCGATCACAACAATAGGGGACAGGAAATAATATGCCAATACTCAGTACTTAGACGAACGAGACAGTACAAGGGTCAAACCAAAAACCACCTTGCATACAAAAACTACTCACAACAACAGAGGGAACACCAACGGGAAAGGAGATAAATGATAAAGCGAGGAAGGGAAAAATCACACCAAATACACTTAGCTCAGAACTCCAAAACACCACGATCCGCTCTGTATGTCTGTATGAAATGCTTTCACCGACACTTCCCTAACAGACCGGCAGGCATTTGAAGGAGTCCCACTACAGCAGCATTGATTGCAGCTGGGCGAGGCTGAACCTCGTCTAGCACAGAGAGAGAGAGAGAGTTAACTCCCTCACTGCCGAAAAACACAAAGCACCAAAAACTCAGCTGCGAGAAGTCAGGCTGTGTAATCGTGACGATCTTCGTGGCAACACACCCGTGACACACTCCCACTGTATGTTTAATCTCCCCACACGGGGTAGAAAAGGTAACCTCCACCGTCGGATACTCCCGGAGGTCTCTGTGTATACACATGACCCCGATTTTCCGACCAATGGGGTTTTCCCAACCAATGACTCATGGACAAGTGGCACTAGGCTCCCTGAGTCCAAGAGAGCCTCCGTCTGGTACCCGTTGACGCCTACCTGGCACAAATGGGGTTCACTTCGTGTGGCGTTTGTAACCGTGGTGCAAACAGTCTGGGCATACATAGATACCCATCGAGTAAACCCGCAGTCCATGGGCTCAGCAGTCAGGTGGGAGTTGGCAGCCCCATGTCCTGGCCATTGGCAGCTCCAGAACCTGATGGCGGTGGCACTTCTGGTTTGCAAGATCGGTTTAGGGGACACTGAGCTCCTCCCCTCGAATGTGGCACGGTTTGGACTAACCCCAGCAGAGGGTCGTATTCCTTTCCCAGGCTCCTGGACTTGCAGGGCCCGGTGTGAAACTAACAGTGGGTCAGAGTCCCGTACGAAGTCCTGGGTGGCCACTTAACACTCGATCAGGCTAACCACCTGATCCAGGTTGCTCGAGTCTTACCCAGCACTGTATGGCTACCGGCAGAGTTCGCAACAACCGGTCAATGACTACCCTCTCTATTATCTGAGCTGGGCTCAAGGTCTCAGGCTGGAGCCATTTTTTTTACTAACTGCAACAAGTCATACGCCGGCAACCTAGCGGGTCGGGCCTCCACGAAGGACCCCTGGTACACTCCTTGTGCCCATATGACTCGCCCCCTGGGCCGTGAGGCACTCGGATCCGGGCAATAGGGGAACGAAGGGGGTAGTAGTGGCGACCCGGTCCGTGGCTCAGGGTGGTCAGACCAGTGGTAGTCCCTTTATAAGTTTCAAGTGATGTCCGACTACGCCACCCGTGGATTGCGGTTATTAGGAACCGCCGCTGCAAGGTAGACCGCTGGGGCTGATGATGTATGTAGCTGGGATGGTGTGACTCCCCACGGGAAGTGTGCGGCCCCAGGGCAGTGTAGTGGATGGTGGGAGTGATGGTGGTGAGAGTCCCGGTACCAATAGTGCTGGAGGCGCAAAGGAGCACACAGACAACAAGTTACAGTCCAGGGTCTTTACTCACAGTTCATTTGTTCCAGGTCACTTCTGTACAGGTAGTGACCACCCAAGCCGCGCTGCGTCCACCAGGTGTGGGGCTCGGTCAACTCCCAGGCAGCTCAGAAGTATGGCTCAGGACCCCCTTCAATCCTTCCTCTGGCCTGTCTCACCAGTGACCCACTTTTGTCCAGCTGCCACGGACTTGTGCGGTTAAACGTGGATCCCGTTCTCCGCTGTCCTTTATGGTGCCTTCCTAGCAGGTTTGATGAGGTGCTGCACCAATAAATGGTCACAGCCTCCGGTCTTTGGCTGAGGGTTGTTTCTCCTCCACCAACTTGGGATCCGGTACCCTTAATCTGCCTGACCCTTCACCCTGTATTCTCGTGGGTTCTTAGGGTCCCTTCCACCTTCTTGCTCCTGAGCCCTTCTGTTTCTCTCTCTTCTTCTTCTTTTCTGTTCCTTCTTCTTCCCCTTTCTCGTGGAGCTGGGCTGAGAAGAAACCACAGCTCCCCTTCACCTCCTCTCTCTCTCCACTCCACTCTCTTCCTCGGCCTCTCCCTAGGCCCACTCTGGAGTAGAGCTCCTACAGAGCCTCTACTCCCTGTCTTCTCCTCTCTCTGCACAGACTGTCCTGTGTCCTAAGATGGTGCCCACCTTTTATACCTCCCTCTAGCCATGAGCCCAGGTGACCAGCAACCAATGGGCTCCTACCTACGCTCAGGAACCATCCCCTATCTGCTCCTACATCACCGGGTATTCCTCCCCCCTCCCCACTCCAGCCAGGAACATGGTCTGTCGTACCTGCATTTCTGTCTAATGGGAGTACCGTTGAGCTGTCCCTCGGAAATGGGGTGAGTGTGCTGTATGCAGCTAACTGAGCCCTGGTCCATACTCCATCCTTACCCGGGAGTGGAATATCACACCTCTGGCAGAGGTGCAACACCCCTGTAGCGGCCGAACCCTCGGGGTGCTACATTCCCCCCTGGTAAACCACAGCACGTCCTTAGGCTGGAAAAGAGCAAGAACAGTTAAGTACAGGACATGCAAAAACTTTGTAAAACATTTCACATCAGGAAACAGGCAGCACGGTTCAGTTCCCTTTATGGGAAACACTTTTCTTTTCTTGTTACACTATTATAAAACACGTACTAATACTTCTGGAACTCTTTTGACATATAAACATTATAGAAAACATTCACAACACTATTTAGCAGCATATAAAAACTTTTCATATAAAACATTTACAAGAAAACATTTTCAAAAATACATTCTTGTATCCTGGCGGCGGTGCAACTTGCGACCAGGTGTGCATTCTTCTTTTAAGTGCAGGAACCTTGGCAAACTTGTAAACATGAGGGACTCGTTGTCCCGAGGTAGACGTGGTAGTCTTTTTATAAAACCAGTAGGGGGAGCTTTAGGAAGCACAACTATTTACAGGGGATTGGCCGTTCCCAGTCCTCGGCCGGTTAGAAAGGGGGAATGGCTGCTCTCAGTCCTCAGCCAGGTAAAGGAAAGGGATGGCTGCTCTCAGTCCTCAGCCAGGTAGGGGATAAGGGGTAACTTTCACACAGTCAACAGTTCCATAACAGTCCCAACGGGGACCACACTTTACTCTGGAAACAGTTCCAAAAACAGTGCTCTGTACCCTGACGGGTAACTATTTGCACAGGTACTCTGCCACTCGCTAGTAGCGGTGTCCTCCAGACGCTCCTTCTTCCTCCTCATACTGATCTTCAGACCATCATCATCATCAGGGCCAGTATGATGAGCAAATAGGTCCACGCCCAGCGGTGGTATAGTGGGGGGACCCGGTTTGGGAGCAGCGCCCAGGGGCACGAGGCCTTGCGACCAGGCCGATGACGCTTCCTTCTTTACGGCGCCCGGGGTCAAGGGGCGTGGCGTCGGGCGGGGCACGGCCGCGGCGCTCGCCGCTTGAGGCCTAGCTGGGAGCAGTGGCAGCGCGGCAACAGGTGCGGTGAGTGGGGCTTCGGGTTCTGCTACGGGAGGCTGGGGCAGGCTTGCAGCTGCTGGGCCCGAGGTGGTAACGTCCCCTGTACTTGCCTCGGTCCTCGTGGCTCCCTCCGCGACGCTGTCTCCGGCCTTCACTCCTCCTGCTCCGTCCTCAGAGGCAGGCGGACTCCGGGGTGCGGGTGATACCTGCCGCTGGCGGGTTTCAGCCTGCCGGGCCAGTTCCTCCCTCCACTCGATGAGCGCACCCCGCTGCGCCCGGACCATCCTCCGCTCCAGGTCCTCCAGCGCAGCTTGCGCACGCTCCGGATCTCTGGGGAGCTGCGCTAGGATCTCTGCCAGGCTGCAGGGCGGTTCAGTCTGCAGCAGGCTCCGGGCCAAGAGGTTGGTATTGCTGAACGCGTCCATTCCCGGGTGCTGCCTGTCTAGACTGATCCAGACCGCGCCCTGCCCCATGGTTTTCTTCTCTTCCCACCCCCATTGGGGGTGGTCCTGGGGCAACTTGGTGACAATTACTTTCAGGGGCAGCCCCCCCACCTTGATGGACATTTCCACAGCCGCACTCATGGCTGTTGGGGGTGGGCTCCTTCTTTGGCGCCATTCTGGGACCCGGCCCACGATGGGAGGCGGCCTCCTGTGGTCTTTTGGCGCGCACATTATGGCGCTCGTTCTTCTGGGGCGGGCGCCATTTTCAACACGGTCAATTTCAGTAAAACAGTCTCTTTCTCTTCAGGCGCGCAGTACCCATTGTTAGCGGGCACGAAATCCTGCCGGCTACGCCAAAGCTGACTCGCCCCCTGGACCGTGGGACACTCGGATCCGGGCAATAGGGGAATGATGGGGGTATTAGTGGCGACCCGGTCCGTGGCTCAGGGTGGTCAGACCAGTGGTAGTCCCTTTATAAGTTTCAAGTGATGTCCGACTACGCCACCCGTGGATTGCGGTTATTAGGAACCGCCGCTGCAAGGTAGACCGCTGGGGCTGATGATGTATGCAGCTGGGATGGTGTGACTCCCCACGGGAAGTGTGCGGCCCCAGGGCAGTGTAGTGGATGGTTGGAGTGATGGTGGTGAGAGTCCCGGTACCAATAGTGCTGGAGGCGCAAAGGAGCACACAGACAACAAGTTACAGTCCAGGGTCTTTACTCACAGTTCATTTGTTCCGGGTCACTTCTGTACAGGTAGTGACCACCCAAGCCGCGCTGAGTCCACCAGGTGTGGGGCTCGGTCAACTCCAAGGCAGCTCAGAAGTATGGCTCAGGACCCCCTTCAATCCTTCCTCTGGCCTGTCTCACCAGTGACCCACTTTTGTCCAGCTGCCGCGGACTTGTGCGGTTAAATGTGGATCCCGTTCTCCGCTGTCCTTTATGGTGCCTTCCTAGCAGGTTTGATGAGGTGCTGCACCAATAAATGGTCACAGCCTCCGGTCTTTGGCTGAGGGTTGTTTCTCCTCCACCAACTTGGGATCCGGTACCCTTAATCTGCCTGACCCTTCACCCTGTATTCTCGTGGGTTCTTAGGGTCCCTTCCACCTTCTTGTTCCTGAGCCCTTCTGTTTCTCTCTCTCTCTTCTTCTTCTTTCCTGTTCCTTCTTCTTCCCCTTTCTCGTGGAGCTGGGCTGAGAAGAAACCACAGCTCCCCTTCACCTCCTCTCTCTCTCCACTCCACTCTCTTCCTCGGCCTCTCCCTAGGCCCACTCTGGAGTAGAGCTCCTACAGAGCCTCTACTCCCTGTCTTCTCCTCTCTCTGCACAGACTGTCCTGTGTCCTAAGATGGTGCCCACCGTTTATACCTCCCTCTAGCCATGAGCCCAGGTGACCAGCAATCAATGGGCTCCTACCTACGCTCAGGAACCGTACCCTATCTGCTCCTACATCACCGGGTATTCCTCCCCCCTCCCCACTCCAGCCAGGGACATGGTCTGTCGTACCTGCATTTCTGTCTAATGGGAGTACCGTTGAGCTGTCCCTCGGAAATGGGGTGAGTGTGCTGTATGCAGCTAACTGAGCCCTGGTCCATACTCCATCCTTTCCCGGGAGTGGAATATCACACCTCTGGCAGAGGTGCAACACCCCTGTAGCGGCCGAACCCTCGGGGCGCTACACATACATACATATTCACCCCCAGTAGGAAAAGAATCTCACCTTTGAGTTTCTCATAGTCTTGGGCGTCCTCCCGGCTGAGATCAAAGTAAGTCTTCTGGGCATCTCCCATCAGTAACATGTAAGGCAGCAGCGTTTCCACCTGTGAATTTAGCGAGACAGAGATCAAGGCAAGCTGAATGACACGTCCTTTATTGTTCAAATACTGCATACATGAAAATTGCTCACCTCCGGATCGCAGCTGGGGACACGTGAAATAAAGTCCAGTGCCGCTGGCACTTGCACACCCGTTAGGTTCTCGGGTGCTAACGTGTTTGCTCACGTCGCTGGCTCTGGTCTGTGTTAGCTTCACACAGCCAGCATATGTTCACAGCACCTTTAGCTCTGCTACATGTGAAATCCCAAACACAAACTGAAATACCCAAACCTTAACTCCAGGTTTAAATGAAAACCGTGGCCATGGGCCACTTGTAAGACTCGCACTGGAGGGAGAAATCTGTCCCACTACCATCCTACAGATCTCTCCAAAAATAAAACTCAAATACAAGTTTTCCTAAACTGACTTGGTCAAATAACTTGACCCAGTACACACTTAATTTTATTTTCCATGCTAACCACAGCTGTGCCTGTGATTACAATGCACTCCAGTCGTTAAGTATGCTTCTAAGCACATTCTGGGGCACACATAACGTCCCTCACATATGGTTATTCTCACTGTCTCACACTATATTATTTAATGGTGACTACTTACCGGGGCTGTTTCCTGTGGGAAAGTCCCCTTTACTCCAATTCTGCATTTCAAAGCTGTGAAAAAATAATATAGAAGTCAAAAGACGGAAGGAAATGTCATGTGCAATGTTCTAGATGAACGCTTCTGCTACAAGAGCCTTGTGATATGGATAGGGATATACAATTCACTTTGGTAAACTCCACTACAGAGATTAAATTTTTAGATATTCTGGTTAAATGAAACAAAAGTGGCTTTTCTACGTTATATTCCAAGCCGACAGATAGGAATAGCATTCTAAAAGTTGAAAGCCACCATCCTAGAAAATTAGTGGAGTCACTTCCCTATAGTCAGTACTTGAAATTGAAAAGAATAGTCAGTGAGGAAACAGATGTACAGGCAGCATTTGATGGTTTGACAGAGAAATTCATAAATAGGAATTATCCGTTGAGAGTATTAAATACATGTGAAGATAGAGCAAAGCCAATGAACTGCACTGTATTATTATAAAAGGCGTGTTCCAAATGATGTACCAAAAAGGATCCCTTTGGTCTCAACATATTGTGAGGAGAGTCATGGGGTTGCAGAAATTATAAACAAGCATTGGTCGATGTTCGGGAAATGTGAACAGTAGGTTGAGTAATTTATTGTTCCACCACTGTTCTCATACACAGGGCCGGTTTTGGACAAAGTGGGGCTCTGGACAAAAGTTTAAAGTGGGGACTCAAATGCGAACATATTGCACCATCACAGAAACATTTAGGTTGTATTTATATGTGCTGAGTTCAGGCCGTTAAATGAGCGTGATCGGCAATATTGAAGTCGTTCGGTGCTTGTTTCACAGCCTCTTTACATCGGCTGATGAAGAATGATGGGGACAGAACAATCACTAATAGATCAATCTGTCCCCATACAGTATCATGTTATCAGCAGCATATCTGCAGTTTGTACCTGGCAATGTGGTGCTGAGAACAATAAACAATCCATTCACTCAATGAATAGGCAGTAGTGGTGGTCAAACGTGCTCGGATAAGGGGTTAACCGAGCATGCTTGGGTGTTATCCGAGTATCTTCGGCATGCTCATATATTATGTTCGAGGCCCAGCGTCTGCATGATTTGAGGCTGTTAGGCTGCGTGCCCACTATGCGTTTTTCAAGCGTTTTTGCCGCAGAATTTCCGCAGCGAAAACACTTAAAAAATGCTTGGTAATACGTGCCCCATGGTCCCCAATGATAATCCGCATGTGCTGTGCACATTGTTGTGGTTAATTTTTTTAATATCTAGATATCGTTATTAATTTAGAAAAAAAAAATTATAATTTTCCTATCTCTGAAGTCTGCTTGAATGTTTTCTAATTTTACATTGTGGAATGTCTGACTAAGATACTTGTTTCCTGTAAAGTCCTTGACAAGAAGGTTTACGCTGGGCCAAGGGAAATTTGTTACTAATAAGTCTATTTCGGTTTTCTGCTCAGTTGTATGTAACAATGAAGTTCTGTTTTGTCTAGCTAATAAATATGATGAGTCTTTGTTGCCACACAAGAAGACTCTACCTGCTGACAATGCATGTCACATGTATTCTGTCTCTCTTCCTTCATCGATGAAGTATCTTAATTTGAATCTCACTGGCAATGTGAAGACCCTTTGCTGTCTATTCCAAAGTTCTCCTTAAAACAAAGAGGGTCTCCGTAACAGTACAAGGTGTCTGAAACTTGGGATTGTCATAACCGGACCTCCTCTGGACCCGTCAACAAGGATCTCTCTGGGAATTACTGAATAAAATCCGCGGTAAATAATCCCTTGTATTACTACTAATTCAGTACTACCTAGAGGGCTCCAGGATGGGTAATTGGTGGTCCTAACAAGACAATCATTTTTGAACCCTTGCCAGTGATTGAATTTGTTGTCTTATATGTTTCAATGTGGCTTTTAGATGTATGATTAACGATTGAATGAAGGTTGAATGATAATTGAATGAAGTGACGAGTAACCAACCTTGCCCAGCGTGTCGGGATTTGGCACCTCCGCAGTTCTTCTGTATATTTCAGGAGTCGGAGGATTGTTTTATGTTGTTTGTTTTGTCTACGTCATAAATGTCTGGTATGATATTGTAAACTATGAGGATCCTTGAATATGGGACTGAATGATTTTTGATTGACCAATAAGGGACTACGGTCTCTGCTTGATAAGGGACCCTGTTAGGTGTGTTCCTTCACATGTGGTGGAGAGGAAAATCGGTCCGTAAGAGGATCAGGGAAGTGTGATTGCCTATAACAGAGAAATCCTTCATGGTAAGGTAGTACTCTGAGGGTATTGAATTCCCCTCTAAATTGATAAGGGCACCCTCAAGAAAGGGGTAACTGAATGCAGTTTTTAGCCCGAATACAGCAGGGGGATTAATATCAGCGATTGTACAGTGTGCATTGAATGATTGACGTATTGTTAAGTCGTTTTTGATGAATCAGAATCGTTGTCCTCAGTGTCTGTGTTCTGTTTTGTGTAAGCTCAAGAGAGGGAAAATCATAGTAGCTGAAGTTCTTGCTTAGCCTGTATACCCAGACTGGGAAACATATAGTATAAAAAGTAACACTTATTGCAGATATAATTGTCACGCAGTGACTTTACAAGGTGTAGAAGGAAAACCTCTGAAGTGCGAAATGTTATATGATCATGTAGAAATAATTGCAATAGTAGGTGGAGCAGTAGGCTTGGTATTGTTATTTGCTTGGTTGTGTGTAAGAATCTCCCTAGCTCACAGGGCTGGAAAATCTGTGTTAGTACTTCCTTAAAGATCTGTCTTCCGAGGCTCAGAGGAGACTGGGACAGGATCAGATCCGTCTTTCGAGGATCAGAGGAGACTGGGACGGGATCAAATTTAGAGTCTGAGAGGCTCTAGGTGTGCTGAAGAGAGTTCTGCGGTAACTCTGGCACAGTGGTTGCAGTCATGGAGACTGGCAACAGTAAGGAATTGACTAACCTAAAGGGTGTGGCCCCAGTTCCAGCATGTGAGATAGTGGAGAGACTGAAAGGGAAAGGAGCAGTAGAGGGATGTGAAATAATATTGAGGAAATTTGGTATAGGAAAGTGGGGAAATTTGGAGGAGAAGGAATGGGAGAAATATATCTGCAATTGGGAAGGATGGTTGAAAGATAAAAACAAACCAGAGCAGGCTAGGATGTGGTTAGAAGTAGCAAAACGTCTCTCAATGAGTGAACATACATCAGAGGAAACCAGGCATGGAACTGTCTATGTAATCTATGATAGTTTGAAAAACTCTCAAATCCCTGTAGTCTCTGTACCTGATGTAAATTCTGCACCCCGTTCAGCACCCCCGCCTTATGCTGGGTCAATGGCATGGACTTGCAGACATTGTGGTCATCAGAATCCACCTGGGGTTAATTGTTGCAGGTGCTGTGGGTCTTCACACCCAGGGACAACACCCAGGGTGCCTCTGTTCCCTATGAGGACCACTAGTCATGTACAGTTTACTTGATGTGGGAAAACTACCCATCCCTCCAGTGACTGTAAAACTTAAACCAGGTGCCCAACCCCCCTGTTTAAAGCAGTATCCTTTAAGTGCTGCTCAGGATGCAGCAATACATGAGAATGTCCAGGAGCTTTTGTCAAGAAGTCTAGTTATTCCTATAACCTCCCCATTTAACACTCCCCTGTACCCAGTGTAAGGCGGCGGTGTACACACCGTGCAGTAACTCAGGCAGTGACCCAAGCAAGTCCAACATAAACAGCTTTTATTCAGCAACTCACGGTTAAACAGAAAGTCCTCCGGTTCGCAGCCGGGTTAACATGAGTCCATAAACAACAGTTGCCGGGGACAACGGCCACGCCGGGCCTCTCAGAGCCTGACAGGTGCAGAGCCTTCCTAGGCGGTGGTTCAGCCACACTCAGTCCTGCTGAGCTAACCTGCTGTGCTCCTAGCAGGTTGCAACATAGAACAACACTAAACCTTAGTGAAGGAGTTTTAAAGGACCTGTGGCAAGAGCCACTGGAAAACCTGGGTTGGAGGGAGGAGGCCGCCCCACTGCCTCCTGTGACCTCCTCCAAGAAATGAAGGCCCTGCCGGGTTTTACTTAATCTGCCTTAGCCAGGTAGTCTGACCAGGTGATTGCTCACCTTCATTCCTGCATTGCAGCCGCAGCTGTGTCTGTGACTGCAGTGCACTCCAATGGATTTAATAGGTCTCTGTACACATTCTGGGGGATATATAACGTCCCTCGTATACGATTCCGGTCACTGCCTCACACCAGTCAAAAAGAAAACCCCACCTAGACAGCCAGTAGCCTATCGTATAGTACATGATCTTAGGGCAGTTAATGCAGTAACTATAGTGGATACTCCACTTGTACCCAACCCCCATACTCTCCTGAATCAGGTCCCCTCCACAGCCACCTGTTTCACAGTGATTGATTTGGCCAATGCTTTTTTCTGTCTTCTTGTCTACGGAGTGTACCTCTTATTTTGCCTTTACCTACAGAGGTGCCCAGTACGCATGGGCAGTCCTTCCTCAGGGAGCTGCTAACTCCCCTTCCTTATTTTTCACATCCCTGAAGACTGTACTCGATAACTGGTGCCCCTTTGATTCATCCACCATACTCTTGCAATATGTGGATACCTTCTCCTTTGCTGCACCACTGATCAGATATGCCACAATAAATCTCAATCTCTGCTGATATTCTTAGCAAAAAATGGGTGCAAAGCTTCAAAAGATAAACTCCAATTGTGCAAGTCCACAGTCTCCAGGCATTAAGCATCTCAGCCCAGGGAGGATTGAGGCTATACTAAAAATCCCCCTTTGGGCCTAGTCCAATACTGCCGTCTCTGGATATGAAATGCCTCTAGTATTATGGCCCCATTGTTTCAATGCCTCAAAACTGAGCCTTTCACCATTAATTCTGAGGCTATTGATGCATTTCGCACCCTCAAGCTCACTCTTTCTACCTCACCAGCTCTAGGTATACCAAATTATGACAAGTTTTTTACTTTGTACTGCCACGAACAGGCTGGACATGCATCTGGTGTCCTTACCCAAGAACATGGTGGTAGGCAGCGCCCTTTAGGGTATTACTCTGTAACCCTTGATCCAGTCATTATGGGTTCTCCTACTTGTGTTAGAGCTGTGGCAGCTGCTTCAGAACTTGTTAAAAAGACAGAGGACATAGTGTTAGGAAGCCCCCTCACACTTCAAGTTCCTCATGCTGTATCTGAAATACTTCAACAGGCTCAGACCCGTCACCTCTCAGCATCAAGGTTGACAAAATATGAAGTCTCACTCCTTACACCTCCCCATATAACTATCAAACGCTGTGATGTTCTAAATCCAGCTACACTACTACCAGTGGATTTAGAAAAGGGAGGAAAGTATTAGGATGGGGAAGAGGGAGAGACCATGAGCCAAGATTTGCCCCTGTTTTTCAAATTAGCAGATGAGGAAACTCAGTTTGATATGGCACATGAACATGATTGTCAGGCATTGATGGAAGCTGAAATAAAGGACTTGGCAAATATTACTGATGTACCACTCACTAACCCCTCTGCTGAGTATTTTGTAGATGGTTCCAGAGCTTGGGACAGTGAACAAGGACGATTCATCACCGGGTATGCAGTAGTCCACAATGGTAAGGCAATGATACAAGAACCACTCCCCTCCAGCTGCTCTTTGCAAGAGGCAGAGCTTAAAGCACTCGTTGCAGCGTGTAATCTGGGAAAGGGTAAAGAAATTAATGTATTTTCTGACTCGCAATATGCTTATGGTGTTGCACATGATTTTGGCGCCATTTGGCGAAGCCGTCATTTCTTGACCTCTGCTGGCAAACCTATAAGGAATGCGCAAGCGGTAGAGCAGCTACTCACAGCACTTACCCTTCCCCGAAGGGCAGCCATAGTCAAAGTGTCAGCACACACTCGGGAACAAACTCCCCTTGCAATAGGGAATGCTTTGGCCGACCAGGCGGCTAAGGAAGTAGCACGATTACCTCTGACAGAGATACTGGCTATCGCAAGTGCAGGAACCCCAGGAGACTCAGAGTCAGGGAGTGCAGGAAGCCCCTGTTCAAATAAGGAGACATCCCCTGCACCAGTCCCAGTAGCCGTGGATCTCGAACTACTGCAGGTCTTCCAGACCCAGGCTCCCCCCCACGAGCAGAATGCATGGGTCAAAGCGGGTGCCGTACAGTCAGTGTCAGGGGTATGGCAGGTAAACAAACGTATTTGCCTTCCACGCTGCCTGTTCCCCATGATGGCTGCCCTTGCACATTCTCCGGTGCATAACTCAAAGGGTGTTATGTGTGCAGTGGTGCTACAAAACTGGTGTGCCCCAGGGTTCCCGAATACGGCTGCAAAGTATGTTCAAGAATGTGTAGTTTGTGTAAAACATAACCCTGGTAGGCCTATTCGAGTCCCATGAAAATGCACACCAAAACCAGATTACCCATTTCAGAGACTGCTGGTGGACTACATACAGCTACCTAAGGTGGGTAATTATGAATACGCCCTGGTATGCATTGACCTTTTCTCTGGGTGGCCAGAAGCTTGGGCGGTGACTAAAGCAAACACAAAAAACTACTGCTAAAAAAATTGATCAGTGAAGTGGTTTGTAGATATGGGGTGCCCGAAACTATAGAAAGTAACAGAGGAACCCACTTTACTGGGGAACTAATGAAACAAATCATGGTCACGCTTGGGATAGAACAGGCTTTCCATGTTCCCTATCATCCACAAAGTAGTGGGAAGGTGAAATGTCTCAATGGTACCTTGAAACTAAAAATTCAAAAGTGCATGGAAGAAACACACTTGTCCTGGGTAGATTGTTTGCCCATAGCATTGTATTCAGTGAGGACCGCCCCAAGGGAGAAGGAGAAGCTGTCCCCATATGAAATACTGTTTGGTAGTGTCCCTAAGACAGGGTTGTATTTCCCACAGCAGCTGCAGGCCTCCTATGGTTCTCTCACTGAATATGTTCTGGAGTTGCATAAACATTTGACTGTTACTCATAATCATGTTCTTTCCTCTCTCCCAGACCCCAATTGCCTCAGCGGCACTCATACTTTGGTACCAGGAGACTGGGTCGTGGTAAAGAGACATATGAGGAGACCACTGGAGCCCAGATACAGTGAACCATTCCAAGTGCTGTTAACCACTGCCACTTCGGTCAAGCTTCAAGGCAAGGACACTTGGATCCACGCCAGCCATTGTAAAAAGATTTTGAACCCCAGCAGCAGCAAAGATGATGACCCTGTTTGTTTGGACTATGGTGATAGCAACTGTACCCTTTGCCCTAACTCTCGATGAAGTACTTAAAGAGAACTGGGATAACAAACTGATAAAACATCACCAAGTCTTACTCCAAGACATGAACTCTAATGACCGTCCTAAGAACTGTTGGATATGCACCCATAGTCCAATATCCTCCAATACTATGCCTTATTTAGCTATTCCAGTGACTTTGAATGAAATGTTTTACTTAAGTAACTACACTTTTTCTATTAGATTAAGAACAACAAATAAAAAGAAGGCTGTAGGTCTAACTGTAGCTGCTTGGGTGACTGAGCCATGGTTGTTGTTTAACAGGAGTGGTCCACCTCTAAGTCAGATTGAAATGCCTTGGGCGACCAGTCGTATCGACCTCTCCTGTTATCCGAACTTTACCTCTTGCAGCTGTATTCAGATAAAATCCAGAGGGTTTCCTTTCTCTACAGCTGACTATTCAGAGTGTAATGGATCTGCTACCACTGCTACGCAGTGTATAGCGGTTGATGCCACTCTCAATCCTAAGCTTCATTGTGTAAATGTCACCTTGCAAAATCTAATATCAGGTTTTACCTCAAATGACACTCAGTATCAGGGAAAAATTATGGAACATTTAAGCACCACCTTGTTATCTAAATGGATTGCTAGTCTGTTTAACAACACTGCTGTTGGAGCACCAGAGGGTTTGTATATTGTATGTGGACATCAGGCTTACAAGTGGTTACCCAACAATTTCACAGGAGTTTGCACATTGGCCTTTCTGACACCTTCTACTTTTATAGTACAACACACACAAGTGTAGATATTAATGCAATCCCGCTACACACACTGTACAGACGAGCTGCAGATGACAAGCCCAGACCAAATGGTAAACCACATCTTGTAGAAATGGGGGTGGCTAACAAATTTTTTAGTGTCTTATTCATTTACCCATTCATAATGCAAATGTGGGATAAGTTGGTAGAAGCGACTGATTATCTAGATGACCAGATCTTCCAGATTCTTGACATTCTCAATACATCTAATATTGTACAGAAACAACTAATTGCAGTTACTAACCAACACACCATAGTGCTAGATTACTTGACAGCTAGAGAGGGCGGGATGTGTCAGATAATAGGCCCTACCTGTTGCCACTACATAGACCCTGCAGGAAATTTCCAGGTAAAGACCAAGACAGAGATAGTTAGAGAAATGAGGGATGAATGGCTCCAAGAACATCATGTCAACAAAGATTGCTGGTGGAGTGACACTTTCTCATTTCTTAATCCTGTCAATTGGTTCAAGGGTATAGGTGGATGGCTAATGGGTATCCTACAAGGTATTCTACAAATAGGGATTTTGATATTACTAGTGTATATAGTTGCCAGGATTAGTATATTTGCTATTAAGAGACTATGCAAGAAAACACACAAGATTAAGCATCACAGGCCTGCAAAATATAATGCCACTTCTTCTATAAACATATGATGAGATTTACAAGCAAGATATTTGTCGGTGAACGGGATTCGTCCTCTCCAGGCTTTTATAGCATGGGGAAGTAGCTGATGAATAAATTGTTTTGTAAAATATTAAAAAGGTTGTTGTGGTTAATTTTTTTAATATCTAGATATCATTATTAATTTAGAAAAAACAATTTATATTTTTGCTATGTCTGAAGTCTGCTTGAGTGTTTTCTAATTTTACATTGTGGAATGTCTGACTAAGATACTTGTTTCCTGTAAAGTCCTTGACAAGAAGGTTTACGCTGTGCCAAGGGAAATTTGTTACTAATAAGTCTATTTCAGTTTTCTGTTCAGTTGTATGTAACAATGAAGTTCTGTTCTGTCTAGCTAATAAATATGATGAGTCTTTGTTGCCACACAAGAAGACTCTACCTGCTGACAATGCATGTCACATGTATTCTGTATTCATGTATTCTGAAGACCCTTTGCTGTCTATTCCAAAGTGCTCCTTAAAACAAAGAGGGTCTCCTTAACAACATGCTGCGGAAATTTCCGCTGCGGATTATCATTGCGGAAAAATACGGTTACAAAAGAATTTCTGCATTACTCAAGGTTTCTAACAGCACAGTGGCCTCCATAATCCTTAAATGGAAGAAGTTTGGGACCACCAGAAGTCTTCCTAGACCTGGCCGTCCAGCCAAACTGAGCAATAGTGGGAGAAGAGCCTTGGTGAGAGACGTAAGGAAGAACCCCAAGATCACTGTGACTGAGCTCCAGAGATGCAGTAGGAAGATGGGAGAAAGTTCCACAAAGTCAACTATCACTGCAGCTCTCCACCAGTCGGGCCTTTATGTCAGAGTGGCCCGACGGAACCCTCTCCTCAGTGCAAGACATATGAAAGCCTGCATAGAGTTTCTTTAGTCTGTGGCCATTAACTTAAGTGTGGCCATTAGCTGAAGTGTGAGAAATTTGAATTAATCCAGAATAATATGATGCATGCAGACTGTACCTTACCTGCCACCACCGCACTCTAATCAGCATCTCTGTTTATCCATTCCTCTTACAGGTATGTGACCCAGCTTTCCCATCTTGACTTCCATGCAGATTTCTCTATACCTCTGTGCTCCTATTTGCTAATGGTATGTTCTCCAAGCTACACCAGCTACCCCCCAACTTTCATTTAAGACCTTGTTTACTTAACTTTTGACTATCCAGCATCTGTTTCAGCCTTAATCAGCTGATCAAGATGAGCACAGACCACTCCCCTCTGGTTCACAGCTGAATGCATTCTGTTACAAATATATTGTGGGCCAGGAGTCTGTGTCAGACTTTAGTCTGTGGCCATTACTTTAAGTGTGGCCATTAGCTGAAATGTGAGAAATTTGAATTAATCCAGAATAATATGATGCATGCAGACTGTACCTTACCTGCCACCACCGCACTCTAATCAGCATCTCTGTTTATCCATTCCTCTTACAGGTATGTGACCCAGCTTTCCCATCTTGACTTCCATGCAGATTTCTCTATACCTCTGTGCTCCTATTTACTAATGGTATGTTCTCCAAGCTACACCAGCTACCCCCCACTTTCATTTATGACCTTGTTTACTTAACTTTTGACTATCCAGCATCTGTTTCAGCCTTAATCAGCTGATCAAGATGAGCACAGACCACTCCCCTCTGGTTCACAGCTGAATGCATTCTGTTACAAATATATTGTGGGCCAGGAGTCTGTGTCAGACTTTAGCCTGTGGCCATTACCTTAAGTGTGGCCATTAGCTGAAGTGTGAGAAATTTGAATTAATCCAGAATTGAACCTGAAGGGAACTGGATACTTTGTCACAGTAAACAATGTTTGTGTTTGTTTTCACTCTCACCCCCTTAATCCTTCACTTCTTACAACCACCCCTAATCCCTACACCTAGTAAGGAACTCTTCATCTGTCCCTCCATTCTCCCCATCCATCTCACCTCTTCCTCAGAGCTATTCCTTAACATACAATCCTTTATTTCCAGACAAAGACAGCCACCTCATGACCTCCCCTGCTCCCACCTACTAACGCTTTCTCTGTTCCTCCTTACTGCCGGCGACATCTCTCCACATCCCGGTCCTCCTTACCACATCCCTACTGTCACTTCCACCTCCTACCCACGATCTATCCCTAACTCTCGTAACCCTTCTAACCTTATACCCATCCGCCCAGCCCCTGCTTCCCCAGTCCCCCTAACAGGAGCTCTATGGAACGCTCGCTCCGCCAGCAACAAACTTTCCTACATTCACAATCTCTTCATCACTAACAAGCTTTCCTTCCTCGGCATCACTGAAACCTGGCTCACCCCCTCTGACACGGCCTCTCCTGCTGTACTTTCGTATGGCGGATTCCACCTCTCCCATGCCCCCCACCCCACCGGCAAGCACGGTGGAGGAATAGGTTTCCTCCTCTCAGATAACTGCTCCTTCACCCATATCCAACTGTCGCCCTCAATTACTATCCCTTCTTTTGAAGTGCACTGCGTGCCTATCTACTCCCCCTCCAACTGGCTGTCATCTACCGCCCCCCAGGATCAACTACCACTTTCTTTGACCACTTCACCATTTGGCTACTTCATTTCCTCTCCGTTGACATCCCCACTATCCTCATGGGCGACTTTAACATCCCCATTGACACTTCCCTCTCAGCTGCCTCTAAGCTTCTATCCCTCACTTCATCCTTCGGTCTTACTCAGTGGTCTTCCACACCCACCCACAAAGGCGGCCACACACTGGACCTCATCTTCACCCGCCTCTGTTCCCTATCTAACCTCTCTAACTCACCTCTCCCTCTTTCTGACCACAGCCTACTCACATTCTCTTCTCTCTCCTCTCCAGGGCAACAATCCCCACTCCACAAACTTGCATACCCTCGCAGAAATCTCAAACACCTTGACCTATACTCACTCTCTGAATCCCTCCTCCCTCTTACAGACATTAGTTCCTTACATGATGCAGATGTTGCTGCCACTTTATACAACACCACAACCGCTGCAGCTCTCGATTCGGTCGCCCCCCTCACACATACCAAGGCTCGCACAATCAAAAGACAACCCTGGCACACCAGCCTAACTAAAGAACTGCGATGGGCCTCCAGGGTTGCTGAGCGTAGATGGAAAAGGTCCCACTCCAATGAGCACTTCATCGCATTCAAACAGTCCCTCACTACCTTCAAGTCCACACTCACTGCAGCAAAACAAACATACTTTGCATCTCTCATATCCTCCCTGTCTAACATCCCAAAACAACTATTCAACACCTTCAATTCTCTCCTCCATCCCCCAGTGCCTCCTCCCTCTCCTCTTATTTCAGCCGAAGACTTTGCCTCATTCTTCAAGCAGAAGATTGACACCATTAGACAAAGCTTTTGCCTAAAGCCCCCACAGCTCCTCCCCACACCTACTCAACCCTCTTCCTCCAAAACCACCTTCTCCACCATTTCTGAAGATCAACTTTCCTCTTTACTCTCCAAATCACACCTCACCACCTGTAAACTTGACCCAATCCCGTCCCACCTCATCCCAAACCTTACCACTCTCTTCATCCCAAACCTAGCCCACCTCTTCAACCTGTCACTAACAACTGGTGTCTTCCCCTCATGCTTCAAACATGCCTTCAATCACACCCATCCTCAAAAAGCCCTCCCTTGACCCATCCTCTGTGTCTAGCTATCGCCCCATATCATTTCTCCCCTATGCCTCAAAACTACTGGAACAACATGTCCACTTTGAGCTGTCCTCCCACCTCTCCTCCTGCTCCCTCTTCGACCACCTACGATCTGGTTTCCGACCGCACCATTCTACTGAAACTGCACTGACTAAAGTCACCAACGACCTACTAACCGCCAAATCTAAGCAACACTACTCTGTCCTCCTCCTCCTAGACCTGTCATCTACCTTTGAACAGTGGACCATTCCCTCTTACTACAGACTCTCTCATCTCTCGGCATCACAGACTTGGCCCTATCCTGGATCTCCTCATACCTGACAGACAGGACATTCAGTGTCTCCCACTCACACACCACCTCCTCATCTCGCCCTCTATATGTCGGTGTCCCCAAGGTTCAGTTCTAGGACCGCTGCTCTTCTCCATCTACACCTTAGGCCTGGGACAGCTCATAGAATCTCATGGCTTTCATTATCACCTCTATGCTGATGACACACAGATCTACCTCTCTGGACCCGATATCTCCTCCCTACTAACCAAAATCCCACAATGTCTGTCTGCTATTTCATCCTTCTTCTCTGCCAGATTTCTAAAACTTAACATGGACAAACCAGAATTCATCATCTTTCCGCCATCTCATTCAACCCCCCAAATTGACCTATCTATCAACGTCAATGGCTGCCCACTCTCCCCAGTCCCTCAAGCTCGCTGCCTTGGGGTAACCCTGGACTCTGAACTATTGTTGAGCCACCCCCGTAGTGTTCGAGTTCGGTTCGGTTCGTCAAACACCCGTGTGTTCGCCAAACTGTTCGTCGAACTGTTCGTCGAACACCTTCGAACACCGTTAAAACCAATGGCAGGCAAATAAAAACACATAGAAACACATAGAAAACACCTTCAAAGGTGTCCAAAAGCTGACAAACTGCTCAGAAGACACAACTAACACATGGAAAAGTGACAAGTACATATAGTCATGCGAAAAAAAAAGAGGTGGAGGAGTAAAAGGAGGGGGAGACACAGATATAGGCATGTCATGCCCTTCTAAAATCCAAAAAGTGAGAAGCCGACACGTTCAGTCCGCTCCTGCCTGTGCCACCTCCGTGTCGCCGGGTTTGTGCCAGAGCCGCGGTGAACCCTGACGGCCAGCCCCCCTCTCCCAATACTGGTGCCTGTCCGCTGGTGGGTCGAGCGAGCCCCCCTGTGGTGGAGGCAGCTCTAAGCTTTTTAATTTAAATTGTCTCTCTAATTTGAATGAATACACTTTAAATCCATTTACAAGGATCTATTGGAGGGCAAGTCTCATGCCAGCAGCCGCGTAATTCCAGCTCCAGTAGCGTCCACTAAAGCTGCTGCAGTTAAAAAGCTTTTATAAGGATCGAGCTCGGCTGTCCACCGCAAGGCATCCTACTGCCAGTCCCAGCCCCTATGCCTTGGGGTGCCTCCTGATGCTCTTCACTGAGTATCCCGTGGTCCCGAAGCATTTCCTTTGAAAAAATTAAGTGTCCAAACTACAGGTGGTGTAGCTTGCTTAACAGCCGGAATAATCCGCTGACTAGCAGACACTGCTACTAGGCACAAAGTATTTCCTGGGCTAGATGCAGTTAAAAATTTGTAATTAGATACTCTCGTTGGATGCTGAGAAAGCATTCCATAGAGTCTCCTGGCACGCCATATATGATTCTCTTAAAAAGCTTGGGGTAGGGGTCTAGGGGACCCTTTTATAGCCCAAATCACGGCCCTGTATCACAATACGTCACCTAGGCTGAAGATAAATGGAACTGTAGCACCCTGAGGGCTCGGTTGCTACAGAGGTATTGCACCTCACCCAGAGGTGTGATATCTCACTCTCAGGTAAGGATGGAGTGTGGATCAGGACCCGACACCTGCATGCATTACACCACATTGCCGTGGGGCAGGGCGACCAATATGCCTCTGAGATGGGCACGACAGTCCCTGTCCCTGGCTGGAGTGGGGGGAGGGAACACTGAGGAAGGGGAACCCTGTAGTGCAGGAGCAGGGAGGAAGCAGTTCCTGGATGCATTGAGAAGGGAGTATAAAAGGTGGGCACCATCTTAGTTCAGTGCAGAGAAGTCTGAGCAGAAGTGGCAGGGAGCAGGGGCTCTGCATGAGCTCTGCTCCGGAGGCGGGCCTAGTAACAGAGGCCCAGGCCTGGAAGAGGGAGAAGGAAGGAAGAGGAGCGGAGAAGGCTCCAGGAACGAGGAATGAAGGGATCCCAGGGGTGCGGACGGGAGAGTCGCCACCGCACGCCCGAATCCACCTGCGTGGAGGGGTCAGGCCAAAGGGGGAGACCGGTCCCCGAAACTAGTGGAGGCAGGAAACGACCCTCATCTAGAAACCGGAGGCTGTGACATTTTATGTGGCGCAGCCCCTCGCTACACCCGCTAGGAAGGCACCACATAGGGTCAGGGAAACTGGCGCCAAGTTTACCAAGAGGAGGCCCGAGGCAGCCGGACAGAAGGGTTGGTAAGAAAGGCCAGACAAAGGACACACAAAGGGGGTCCTGTGAAGCGCTCCAAAGTTATCTGGGAGTTGTCTGAGCCCCTCACCTGGTGAGCACAGTACGATGTGGGCAGCCGTTACCTGCAGACGTGGTCTGGATAATAAGAACTGTGAGTAAAGGCCCTGGACTGCATCACTGACTCCGTGTCGTTACTGCTGCTGCCCTGCACCATCACCCCCATCCTCCGCATACACTGCCCTGAGGCTATACTCCTCCCGTGGGGAGTTATGCTACGCTCTGCTGCACCCACAACACCAGCCTCAGCGGTCTGCCCTGCAGCGGCGGTTCACTCTGACCGCAATCCACGGGTGGCGTAGTCGGACATTTAAACATCAAAACCACATAAATAGTTCCGCCACTGGTTTGACCACCCTGAGCCACGGAACCGGGTCGCCGCCACGAAGACTACAACCACCAGCATCCACCAAAAAGGGTCCGGCTCCGGGTGTCCCAAGGCCCAGGGGGTGCATCAGAACATTTTCATCACCTTTCACAATCACCAATGGGACAAGGCAGGGATGTCCTCTGTCCCCTCTCTTATACATCCTAGTGACGGAGCACCTGCTCTCATCAATTCGCCATAACCCCAATATTAGGTGGATTGAGGTGGGAGGCACCGAGTACAAGTGCTCTCTATTTGCTGATGATGTCCTAGTATATATCACTCAATCACATATATCCATCCATGCTGTTATGGCTGAAATAGATCACTTTGTTACATGGTCAAATTTTAAAATCAATGCAGCGAAGTCTGAGGCCCTCGATGTCTCCCTCCCCAAATCCATATAGGATTCCATCCAGTCCAACTTTCCCTTTGCCTGGCCCTCACAGGGTATCAAATACTTAGGAATTCCTATTCATAGAGACCTCTCCCATCTATGTTATCTTAATTTTGGGCCCTTTATTGAACAACTCCATACAGACCACGGTTGGCAAGTTAGAACTGTAAGATTCACTACGTGAACCACTGGTGTTTTGTGGAAAAGCACATGTACACTGTGTTCCAAATTATTATGCAAAAAGTGTTTAGGAGAGATAAGGGAAGAATTTGTTTGTTTGTCAGTTAAACTCATTGATGGTGATGTGTGTCAGGGCTCTTTATATCACTGTAAGCAATTGCAGACACATGTGCTAATTAGTTTGGCAGGTGTGTCCAATGAAAGGCAAGACTACTTAAGAAGGCTGTCTCACATTATTAAGCAGCCTACATTTTCTGCCAAAATGGGAAAGAAAAAGGATGTGTCGGCTGCTGAGAAGCAACAAATTGTGGAGTGTTTAGGTCAAGGCATGACTACAATCAACATTGACTACAATCGGGATGAAGTGTCTTGGCAATCAAGAAGTATGTAGCTGATTGACAGTACACACGTGTGCGTGCTGATAAGGGCAAATTGAGGACTCTTTCCTACAGGCAATTATGTCAGGTTAAAAGAGCAGCGGCAAAAAAGCCTTGTCATAGCAGCAGACAAGTTTTTGAAGCTGCTGGTGCCTCCAACGTCCCCCGAACAACAAGATGCAGGGTCCTTCAGAGGTTTGCAGCTGTGCATACGCCATCCTGTCGACCTCCTCTATCCACTTCACACAAGCAGAAACGGCTCCAGTGGGCCAAACATTACATGAAGACTGATTTCAAAACTGTTTTGTTCACGGATGAGTGCCGTGCAGCGCTCGATGGTCCAGATGGATGGAGTGGAGGATGGCTGGTTGATGGACACCCCACGCAAACACGGCTACAGCGCCAACAAGGAGGAGGTGGAGTAATGTTTTGGGCTGGAATCATGGGGAGAGAGATTGTCGGCCCCTTTAGGATCCCTGAAGGCGCTAAAGATGAACTCCATAATGTATGTGGATTTTCTCAAACAGCACTTCCTGCCATGGTTCAAGAAGAAGAACCGTGTATTTCACAGCAAGATCATTTTTTTGCATGATAATGCACCATCTCATGCTGCACATAAAACATCTGCATCTCTGGCTGATATGGGCATAAAAGGGGACAAACTTATGGTGTGACCCCCATGCTCCCCTGACCTCTACCCCATTCAGAACCTCTGGAGCATCATCAAAAGGAGTGTCTATGATGGCGGGAGGCAGTTCACATCTAAGCAACAGCTCTGGGAGGGTATTCTGTCCTCATGCAAAACAATTGAAGCAGAAACCATCCAAAACCTGACAAATTCAATGGACGAGAGAGTTCAGAAGCTCCTTTCGAACAAGAGGTCCTATGTGAAAATGTAACATCACCTAGAATAAAGTTTTGAGTTGAAAACTGTTTGATTTCAGTTTCTAATAACCTGCTAATGCTTATAATTTCAAAAATGACCATTTTTTTGGTCTTTATTAAAATGAAAAGGTTGATCGAAAAGTTTGGGGGATCTAAGAGTGTGGCAACCCAGTAGTCATGATTACTTCGAATTCTGACAATATGAGGGTCATGTTGCAGGTAGTGCAGCAAGAAGGCACTTATGTTTCTTGCGCATCTCGGAGCCCCAAAATTATTTTCCGGGCTAGATGCAGCTAAAAATTATTATTAATTTTAAATCTGGTGGAGCTTAGTATAGATGGCCTAATAGGATCAATGCTGCACACTGCTACAAAGCCCAAATTATTTTCCAGTCAAGATACAGATAAACATGATTAGTAATTTTAAATCTGGTGGAGCTTATTATAGATGGCCTAATAGAATCAGTGCTGCACACTGCTACAAAGCCCAAATTATTTTCCAGCCAAGATACAGATAAACATGATTAGTAATTTGAAAGCTTAAAACGGTTGGTAGGGTGATTTTAACCAATCATCAAGCTTTTACTCTCCCCAGGATGACACAGGGGTAGAAAAGTCGTTTCGGATCCATGATTTGTTCATCTTTATGAACGTGAGTCTGTCTACATTATCAGTGGAGAGCCGCGTGCGCTTATCTGTCAGCACACCACCAGCAGCGCTGAACACACGTTCAGACAGAACGCTGGCTGAGGGCATGACAAGATCTCCAAGGCGTAAGTGGCTAGCTCCGGCCATTTATCCAGATTGGAAGCCCAAAAAGAGCAAGGGTCCAGTGACACAGTCATGGCTTCAATGTTTACTTGGAGATACTCCTGTACCATCGTCTCTAGGCGTTGACTATGTGTCAGACTTCTTGTCTCCTGTGGCCTTGCAAAGGATGGGCTAATAAAGTGGTGAAATGATTCCGCAAAATTGATGTTACCAGCAGATACTGTGGTTCTGTTACGGTTTGAGTGCTGAACACTTGACGGTCCCACGGTTGGCAAGTTGGAACTGTGAGATTCACTACGTGCACCACTGGTGTTTTGTGGAAAAGCACATGTAAGATTCTGCAACAGTCTCTGCTGATACTCCTGCATGCGTGCATCCCTTTCTATGGCAGGAATAATTTCTGCAAATTTACTTTTGTACCGGGGATCTAACAGTGTGGCAACCCAGTAGTCAGGATTATTTCTAATTCTCACAATTCGAGGGTCATGTTGCAGGTAGTGCAGCAAGAAGGCACTCATGTGTGTTGCGAATCCAGAAGCACCAAGTCCCTGTTGTGTTGGTGGCGAGGTAACAATCATGCTTCCTTCCTCTGTCCTCTCCCCCCAACCTCGCACAACAGAAATGTGATCAAGGTCTCCCTCATCTGATGAGTCTTCCATCAGTTCGTCCTCCACTTCTTCCTGGGCTCCTGCATCTTCCTCACTAGTTTGGCTGCTACCATGCGTCCTGGTAAAACCATCTCCCCCACCCTCACATGCTTGCCGCCTTGGTGCTGCCGACCGTCTGTACCTTGCAGATGTTAGCCCTTCCGCATACAACTCCTCCTCCTCTACTTCCTCCACCTCCTCTTGTGCCACCACCTGACTCCGAATTCTGTTTAACATGTGCTCCAGCATGTAAATCACCGGAATAGTCATGCTGATAATGGCATCGTCAGCACTAAACATCTTCGTCGCCATTTCAAAACTGTGCAGAAGGGTGCATAGGTCCCTGATCTGAGACCACTCCTCCAGCGTGATTTGCCCCACCTCTGGATCTCGTTGGCCCAGGCTATACGTCAGAACGTATTGCACCAGGGCTTGTCGGTGCTGCCACAGTCGCTGCAACATGTGCAGAGTTGAATTCCACCGGGTAGGCACATCGCATTTTAGCCGGTGAAGTGGCAGGCCCAACGACTTCTGTAGAGATGTAAGTCGCTGAGCTGCGGGATGCGAACGGCGGAAGTGAGCACACAGCGACCGTGCCCTCTGCAGAAGGCCATCTAGTCTGGGATAGTGGGCTAAAAATTGCTGGACAACCAGGTTTAACACGTTAGCCATACAAGGCACGTGTGTGACATTGCCCCGGCGAAGGGCCGCACCCAGGTTTACAGCATTGTCGCACACGGCCTTCCCTGGTTTCAGGTCCAGTGGAGAATACCATTCATGAAATTGGTTCTCCAGAGCTGACCACAACTCCTCAGCTGTGTGACTCACATTTCCCAGACATTTCAAAGTAAAAACTGCCTGATGACGTTGAGCCCTACTGCCAGCATAGTAAGGAGGTGTGCAGGATCCCTTCTGCGCAGTTAGAAAGCTTGTGGCATGACCAGACAGGCTTTGGGTGCAGGTGGAAGACCGAGAGGAGGTTGAGGAGGCAGAAGCAGTGGAGGAACTTTGACATAAAGAGGATTGACGCACAACTCGTGGGGACGGCAAGACTTGGACAGCAGCCCCTTGTCCTGCTGTCACCATAGTTACCCAGTGCCCAGTCAGCGACATGTAACGCCCCTGTCCATGCCTACTCGTCCAAGTGTCTGTGGTGAAATGCACCCTGTCACACACAGAGTTTCTCAAAGAAGCGGTGATGTTGTGTACGACATGCTGGTGGAGCGCAGGCACACCTTTCTTTGAGAAGTAGTGCCGACTGGGCATCTGGTACTGGGGCACTGCGACGGACATAAGGTCTCGAAAATCCTCTGTGTCCACCAGGCGGAAAGGCAGCATTTCTGTAGCCAAGAGCTTGCAGATGGTGAAATTCAACCTCTTAGCTTTCTCATGGCTAGGAGGAAATGGTCTTTTACTTGTCCACATCTGAGGGACCGAGGGCTGGCTATTGTGCTTAGACGGGGTTGATAAGGGTGTCCCCGGCAAACTGCCGGTCTGTGAGGAAGATGCAGGCGGACATGTTAGGTTGCCTTGATCCAAAGGTGGTGCTATCGATGTCGGACAGCGCTCAACACCAGCTGGTGTTACCACCTCCAAAGAAAATGATGACCTGCCAATCAAGCTGGCTGTTGCGGGTAAAGAGGTGGCAGGTCTGCGCCCCAAAACAGGTGTGACTGCTGTCCCCCCAGTCACAGAGGATGAAGAGGCCGCGGATGCACAAGATATGGCAGACGGTGGTTGGCCCGGCCGGCTAGGCCGCATTGTAGCACACTGAGCTTCCCACTGCAACTTATGCTTCATGTCCATGTGCCGGTTCATGCATGAAGCACTCAAACTATGTATTTTTTGGCCTCTACTTAGCTTTTGCTGACAAATGTTACAGATAACACGAGTTGGGTCATCTTTATCGATCTGAAAAAATGCCCAGGCTATGCAAGGCTTAGCACCCATGCGACCTGAAGAGCCACCACGACTTGTGGTGAGAGGCAGAGTTGTGTTTGAGGATGCAGTTGTTGACGTGCTTCCAGTACTACGTCTCTGTCCAGGAAGGCGCAACCTAACCTCGTCGTCACTAGCATCTTCCTCCACCTCCTCTGCTGACCTCATCTCTTGGCTGACTGTGAGTTGACAGTAAGTGGGATCTCCAACCTCATCATCATCACCCTGTGCGTTATCACACCCATCGTCCTCAGAGCCAACCTGTTCCAGCCCTGACAAAAAACTAAAGTTGTCGCTCCAATCAGGTATTTGAGTCTCATCATCGTCTTCCTCATTGTCTCCACCAACAGTAGTTACAGTTTGGGAATGAGGGTCTACATTATGGTCAGAACCTTCTGCGTCTGGTCCTGGATCCGACTCATAAAGATTCTGGGCAACAGTGCAGATCATTTGCTCGTCTGGATTCACAGAAGCGCTGGAGTCGACCTCTGATTCCCAGGCTATAGTATGAGTAAACAGCTCTGCAGACTCAACCATCTGTTCTACCTCATACTTAGACGGGCAGCTGGAGATTTGGGAGCTGTGAGGAAGCAAGTGCGATTGGGGTGACACCTTTGAGGACTGGAGTATTTGTGATGTTGAAGTTGATGTGGAGGAGAGCCCACTTAAAGGAGCACTTGATATCCGTTGAAGCACCTGCTGTTTTTGTGCCTCATCTGGAATTTGTAGCGATTGGCGTGGCCGTAAGAAAGGGATCTTATCACATTGTCCGCTAAAAGAAGTAGACATTTTAGTTTGGCTGGAAGATGGTCTTTCTTCTGCAGATGTTACTGTTGCTTTAACACCTACCCCACGGACACAACGTTTTTTCCCCTTCCCAACACACCTATTCCCCTTTCCACCAGCAGCAGGCCTTTTTCCACTCATTTTGGTGGTTAACTAATTCACAACTCTGGAGTTGTTTGCACAAAAAAACAATGGATGGGAACCGAGCAGAGCTGAGTGGCCAAACTGTGGTATTAGGCCAAAACTATTGGCTGGGTTAGATGCAGAAAAAAATTATATTCAATTTGCAACCTGATGGAGGTCAGTATACATGGACTAATAGAACAAGTCCCACACACAGCTAGAAGCCCAAATATTTTTTCAGAGGTAGATGCAGAAAAAAATTGTATTCAGTTTGCAACCTGATGGAGGTCAGTATAGATGGACTAATAGAACAAGTCCTACACACAGCTAGAGGCCCAAATATTTTTTCAGAGGTAGATGCAGAAAAACAATATATTCAGTTTGCAACCTGATGGAGGTCAGTATAGATGGACTAATAGAGAAAGTCCCACACACTGCTAGAAGGCCAAATATTTTTTCAGAGCTAGATGCAGACAAAAAATTATTTTTAATTTGCAAACTGATGGAGGTCAGTATAGATGGACTAATACAGAAAGTCCCACACACTGCTAGAAGGCCAAATATTTTTTCAGAGCTAGATGCAGATATAAATTATTTTTAATTTGCAACCTGATGGAGGTCAGTATAGATGGACTAATAGAGAAAGTCCCACACACTGCTAGAAGGCCAAATATTTTTTCAGAGCTAGATGCAGAAAAAAATTATATTCAGTTTGCAACCTGATGGAGGTCAGTATAGATGGACTAATAGAACAAGTCCCCCACACAGCTAGAAGGCCAAATATTTTTTCAGAGGTAGATGCAGATAAAAATTATTTTTAATTTGCAGCCTGATGGAGGTTAGTATAGATGGACTAATAGAGAAAATCCCACACACTGCTAGAAGGCCAAATATTTTTTCAGAGCTAGATGCAGAAAAAAATTATATTTAGTTTGCAACCTGATGGAGGTCAGTATAGATGGACTAATAGAACAAGTCCCACACACAGCTAGAAGCCCAAATATTTTTTCAGAGGTAGATGCAGAAAAAAATTATATTCAGTTTGCAACCTGATGGAGGTCTGTATAGATGGATTAATAGAAAAAGTCCCACACACAGCTAGAAGCCCAAATATTTTTTCAGAGGTAGATGCAGAAAAAAATTATATTCAGTTTGCAACCTGATGGAGGTCTGTATAGATGGATTAATAGAGAAAGTCCCACACACTGCTAGAAGGCCAAATATTTTTTCAGAGCTAGATGCAGACAAAAAATTATTTTTAATTTGCAACCTGATGGAGGTCAGTATAGATGGACTAATAGAGAAAGTCCCACACACTGCTAGAAGGCCAAATATTTTTTCAGAGCTAGATGCAGACAAAAAATTATTTTTAATTTGCAACCTGATGGAGGTCAGTATAGATGGACTAATAGAGAAAGTCCCACACACTGCTAGAAGGCCAAATATTTTTTCAGAGCTAGATGCAGATAAAAATTATTTTTAATTTGCAACCTGATGGAGGTCAGTATAGATGGACTAATAGAGAAAGTCACACACACTGCTAGAAGGCCAAATATTTTTTCAGAGCTAGATGCAGAAAAAAATTATATTCAGTTTGCAACCTGATGGAGGTCAGTATAGATGGACTAATAGAACAAGTCCCACACACAGCTAGATGCCCAAATATTTTTTCAGAGGTAGATGCAGAAAAAAATTATATTCAGTTTGCAACCTGATGGAGGTCTGTATAGATGGATTAATAGAGAAAGTCCCACACACTGCTAGAAGGCCAAATATTTTTTCAGAGCTAGATGCAGACAAAAAATTATTTTTAATTTGCAACCTGATGGAAGTCAGTATAGATGGACTAATAGAGAAAGTCCCACACACTGCTAGAAGGCCAAATATTTTTTCAGAGCTAGATGCAGACAAAAAATTATTTTTAATTTGCAACCTGATGGAGGTCAGTATAGATGGACTAATAGAGAAAGTCACACACACTGCTAGAAGGCCAAATATTTTTTCAGAGCTAGATGCAGATAAAAATTATTTTTAATTTGCAACCTGATGGAGGTCAGTATAGATGGACTAATAGAGAAAGTCCCACACACTGCTAGAAGGCCAAATATTTTTTCAGAGCTAGATGCAGAAAAAAATTATATTCAGTTTGCAACCTGATGGAGGTCAGTATAGATGGACTAATAGAACAAGTCCCACACACAGCTAGAAGCCCAAATATTTTTTCAGAGGTAGATGCAGAAAAAAATTATATTCAGTTTGGAACCTGATGGAGGTCTGTATAGATGGATTAATAGAACAAGTCCCACACACAGCTAGAAGCCCAAATATTTTTTCAGAGGTAGATGCAGAAAAAAATTATATTCAGTTTGCAACCTGATGGAGGTCTGTATAGATGGATTAATAGAACAAGTCCCACACACAGCTAGAAGCCCAAATATTTTTTCAGAGGTAGATGCAGAAAAAAATTATATTCAGTTTGCAACCTGATGGAGGTCTGTATAGATGGATTAATAGAACAAGTCCCACACACAGCTAGAAGCTCAATATTTTTTCAGAGCTAGATGCAGAAAAAAAATATATTCAGTTTGCAACCTGATGGAGGTCAGTATAGATGGACTAATAGAGAAAGTCCCACACACTGCTAGAAGGCCAAATATTTTTTCAGAGCTAGATGCAGACAAAAATTATTTTTAATTTGCAACCTGATGGAGGTCAGTATAGATGGACTAATAGAGAAAGTCCCACACACTGCTAGAAGGCCAAATATTTTTTCAGAGCTAGATGCAGAAAAAAATTATATTCAGTTTGCAACCTGATGGAGGTCAGTATAGAAGGACTAATAGAACAAGTCCCACACACTGCTAGAAGCCCAAATATTTTTCAGAGGTAGATGCAGAAAAAAAATATATTCAGTTTGCAACCTGATGGAGGTCAGTATAGATGGACTAATAGAACAAGTCCCACACACAGCTAGAAGGACAAATATTTTTTCAGAGGTAGATGCAGATAAAAATTATTTTTAATTTGCACCCTGATGGAGGTCAGTATAGATGGACTAATAGAGAAAGTCCCACACACTGCTAGAAGGCCAAATATTTTTTCAGAGCTAGATGCAGATATAAATTATTTTTAATTTGCAACCTGATGGAGGTCAGTATAGATGGACTAATAGAGAAAGTCCCACACACTGCTAGAAGGCCAAATATTTTTTCAGAGCTAGATGCATAAAAAGATTATATTCAGTTTGCAACCTGATGGAGGTCAGTATAGATGGACTAATAGAACAAGTCCCACACACAGCTAGAAGCCCAAATATTTTTTCAGAGGTAGATGCAGAAAAAAATTATATTCAGTTTGCAACCTGATGGAGGTCTGTATAGATGGATTAATAGAACAAGTCCCACACACAGCTAGAAGCCCAAATATTTTTTCAGAGGTAGATGCAGAAAAAAATTATATTCAGTTTGCAACCTGATGGAGGTCTGTATAGATGGATTAATAGAGAAAGTCCCACACACTGCTAGAAGGCCAAATATTTTTTCAGAGCTAGATGCAGACAAAAATTATTTTGAATTTGCAACCTGATGGAGGTCAGTGTAGATGGACTAATAGAGAAAGTCCCACACACTGCTAGAAGGCCAAATATTTTTTCAGAGCTAGATGCAGACAAAAAATTATTTTTAATTTGCAACCTGATGGAGGTCAGTATAGATGGACTAATAGAGAAAGTCCCACATACTGCTAGAAGGCCAAATATTTTTTCAGAGCTAGATGCAGAAAAAAATTATATTCAGTTTGCAACCTGATGGAGGTCAGTATAGATGGACTAATAGAACAAGTCCCACACACAGCTAGAAGCCCAAATATTTTTTCAGAGGTAGATGCAGAAAAAAATTATATTCAGTTTGCAACCTGATGGAGGTCTGTATAGATGGATTAATAGAACAAGTCCCACACACAGCTAGAAGCCCAAATATTTTTTCAGAGGTAGATGCAGAAAAAAATTATATTCAGTTTGCAACCTGATGGAGGTCAGTATAGATGGATTAATAGAACAAGTCCCACACACAGCTAGAAGCTCAATATTTTTTCAGAGGTAGATGCAGAAAAAAAATATATTCAGTTTGCAACCTGATGAAGGTCAGTATAGATGGACTAATAGAGAAAGTCCCACACACTGCTAGAAGGCCAAATATTTTTTCAGAGCTAGATGCAGACAAAAAATAATTTTTAATTTGCAACCTGATGGAGGTCAGTATAGATGGACTAATAGAGAAAGTCCCACACACTGCTAGAAGGCCAAATATTTTTTTCAGAGCTAGATGCAGAAAAAAATTATATTCAGTTTGCAACCTGATGGAGGTCAGTATAGATGGACTAATAGAACAAGTCCCACACACAGCTAGAAGCCCAAATATTTTTTCAGAGGTAGATGCAGAAAAAAATTATATTCAGTTTGCAACCTGATGGAGGTCTGTATAGATGGATTAATAGAACAAGTCCCACACACAGCTAGAAGCCCAATATTTTTTCAGAGGTAGATGCAGAAAAAAAATATATTCAGTTTGCAACCTGATGGAGGTCAGTATAGATGGACTAATAGAGAAAGTCCCACACACTGCTAGAAGGCCAAATATTTTTTCAGAGCTAGATGCAGACAAAAAATTATTTTTAATTTGCAACCTGATGGAGGTCAGTATAGATGGACTAATAGAGAAAGTCCCACACACTGCTAGAAGGCCAAATATTTTTTCAGAGCTAGATGCAGAAAAAAATTATATTCAGTTTGCAAGCTGATGGAGGTCAGTATAGATGGACTAATAGAACAAGTCCCACACACTGCTAGAAGCCCAAATATTTTTCAGAGGTAGATGCAGAAAAAAAATATATTCAGTTTGCAACCTGATGGAGGTCAGTATAGATGGACTAATAGAACAAGTCCCACACACAGCTAGAAGGACAAATATTTTTTCAGAGGTAGATGCAGATAAAAATTATTTTTAATTTGCACCCTGATGGAGGTCAGTATAGATGGACTAATAGAGAAAGTCCCACACACTGCTAGAAGGCCAAATATTTTTTCAGAGCTAGATGCAGATATAAATTATTTTTAATTTGCAACCTGATGGAGGTCAGTATAGATGGACTAATAGAGAAAGTCCCACACACTGCTAGAAGGCCAAATATTTTTTCAGAGCTAGATGCATAAAAAAATTATATTCAGTTTGCAACCTGATGGAGGTCAGTATAGATGGACTAATAGAACAAGTCCCACACACAGCTAGAAGCCCAAATATTTTTTCAGAGGTAGATGCAGAAAAAACTTATATTCAGTTTGCAACCTGATGAAGGTCTGTATAGATGGATTAATAGAACAAGTCCCACACACAGCTAGAAGCCCAAATATTTTTTCAGAGGTAGATGCAGAAAAAAATTATATTCAGTTTGCAACCTGATGGAGGTCTGTATAGATGGATTAATAGAGAAAGTCCCACACACTGCTAGAAGGCCAAATATTTTTTCAGAGCTAGATGCAGACAAAAATTATTTTGAATTTGCAACCTGATGGAGGTCAGTATAGATGGACTAATAGAGAAAGTCCCACACACTGCTAGAAGGCCAAATATTTTTTCAGAGCTAGATGCAGACAAAAAATTATTTTTAATTTGCAACCTGATGGAGGTCAGTATAGATGGACTAATAGAGAAAGTCCCACATACTGCTAGAAGGCCAAATATTTTTTCAGAGCTAGATGCAGAAAAAAATTATATTCAGTTTGCAACCTGATGGAGGTCAGTATAGATGGACTAATAGAACAAGTCCCACACACAGCTAGAAGCCCAAATATTTTTTCAGAGGTAGATGCAGAAAAAAATTATATTCAGTTTGCAACCTGATGGAGGTCTGTATAGATGGATTAATAGAACAAGTCCCACACACAGCTAGAAGCCCAAATATTTTTTCAGAGGTAGATGCAGAAAAAAATTATATTCAGTTTGCAACCTGATGGAGGTCAGTATAGATGGATTAATAGAACAAGTCCCACACACAGCTAGAAGCTCAATATTTTTTCAGAGGTAGATGCAGAAAAAAAATATATTCAGTTTGCAACCTGATGAAGGTCAGTATAGATGGACTAATAGAGAAAGTCCCACACACTGCTAGAAGGCCAAATATTTTTTCAGAGCTAGATGCAGACAAAAAATAATTTTTAATTTGCAACCTGATGGAGGTCAGTATAGATGGACTAATAGAGAAAGTCCCACACACTGCTAGAAGGCCAAATATTTTTTTCAGAGCTAGATGCAGAAAAAAATTATATTCAGTTTGCAACCTGATGGAGGTCAGTATAGATGGACTAATAGAACAAGTCCCACACACAGCTAGAAGCCCAAATATTTTTTCAGAGGTAGATGCAGAAAAAAATTATATTCAGTTTGCAACCTGATGGAGGTCTGTATAGATGGATTAATAGAACAAGTCCCACACACAGCTAGAAGCCCAATATTTTTTCAGAGGTAGATGCAGAAAAAAAATATATTCAGTTTGCAACCTGATGGAGGTCAGTATAGATGGACTAATAGAGAAAGTCCCACACACTGCTAGAAGGCCAAATATTTTTTCAGAGCTAGATGCAGACAAAAAATTATTTTTAATTTGCAACCTGATGGAGGTCAGTATAGATGGACTAATAGAGAAAGTCCCACACACTGCTAGAAGGCCAATTATTTTTTCAGAGCTAGATGCAGAAAAAAATTATATTCAGTTTGCAACCTGATGGAGGTCAGTATAGATGGACTAATAGAACAAGTCCCACACACTGCTAGAAGCCCAAATATTTTTCAGAGGTAGATGCAGAAAAAAAATATATTCAGTTTGCAACCTGATGGAGGTCAGTATAGATGGACTAATAGAACAAGTCCCACACACAGCTAGAAGGCCAAATATTTTTTCAGAGGTAGATGCAGATAAAAATTATTTTTAATTTGCAGCCTGATGGAGGTCAGTATAGATGGACTAATAGAGGAAGTCCCACACACTGCTAGAAGGCCAAATATTTTTTCAGAGCTAGATGCAGATATAAATTATTTTTAATTTGCAACCTGATGGAGGTCAGTATAGATGGACTAATAGAGAAAGTCCCACACACTGCTAGAAGGCCAAATATTTTTTCAGAGCTAGATGCAGAAAAAAATTATATTCAGTTTGCAACCTGATGGAGGTCAGTATAGATGGACTAATAGAACAAGTCCCACACACAGCTAGAAGCCCAAATATTTTTTCAGAGGTAGATGCAGAAAAAACTTATATTCAGTTTGCAACCTGATGGAGGTCTGTATAGATGGATTAATAGAACAAGTCCCACACACAGCTAGAAGCCCAAATATTTTTTCAGAGGTAGATGCAGAAAAAAATTATATTCAGTTTGCAACCTGATGGAGGTCTGTATAGATGGATTAATAGAGAAAGTCCCACACACTGCTAGAAGGCCAAATATTTTTTCAGAGCTAGATGCAGACAAAAATTATTTTGAATTTGCAACCTGATGGAGGTCAGTATAGATGGACTAGTAGAGAAAGTCCCACACACTGCTAGAAGGCCAAATATTTTTTCAGAGCTAGATGCAGACAAAAAATTATTTTTAATTTGCAACCTGATGGAGGTCAGTATAGATGGACTAATAGAGAAAGTCCCACACACTGCTAGAAGGCCAAATATTTTTTCAGAGCTAGATGCAGAAAAAAATTATATTCAGTTTGCAACCTGATGGAGGTCAGTATAGATGGACTAATAGAACAAGTCCCACACACAGCTAGAAGCCCAAATATTTTTTCAGAGGTAGATGCAGAAAAAAATTATATTCAGTTTGCAACCTGATGGAGGTCTGTATAGATGGATTAATAGAACAAGTCCCACACACAGCTAGAAGCCCAAATATTTTTTCAGAGGTAGATGCAGAAAAAAATTATATTCAGTTTGCAACCTGATGGAGGTCAGTATAGATGGATTAATAGAACAAGTCCCACACACAGCTAGAAGCTCAATATTTCTTCAGAGGTAGATGCAGAAAAAAAATATATTCAGTTTTCAACCTGATGGAGGTCAGTATAGATGGACTAATAGAGAAAGTCCCACACACTGCTAGAAGGCCAAATATTTTTTCAGAGCTAGATGCAGACGAAAAAAAATTTTTAATTTGCAACCTGATGGAGGTCAGTATAGATGGACTAATAGAGAAAGTCCCACACACTGCTAGAAGGCCAAATATTTTTTTCAGAGCTAGATGCAGAAAAAAATTATATTCAGTTTGCAACCTGATGGAGGTCAGTATAGATGGACTAATAGAACAAGTCCCACACACAGCTAGAAGCCCAAATATTTTTTCAGAGGTAGATGCAGAAAAAAATTATATTCAGTTTGCAACCTGATGGAGGTCTGTATAGATGGATTAATAGAACAAGTCCCACACACAGCTAGAAGCCCAATATTTTTTCAGAGGTAGATGCAGAAAAAAAATATATTCAGTTTGCAACCTGATGGAGGTCAGTATAGATGGACTAATAGAGAAAGTCCCACACACTGCTAGAAGGCCAAATATTTTTTCAGAGCTAGATGCAGACAAAAAATTATTTTTAATTTGCAACCTGATGGAGGTCAGTATAGATGGACTAATAGAGAAAGTCCCACACACTGCTAGAAGGCCAATTATTTTTTCAGAGCTAGATGCAGAAAAAAATTATATTCAGTTTGCAACCTGATGGAGGTCAGTATAGATGGACTAATAGAACAAGTCCCACACACTGCTAGAAGCCCAAATATTTTTCAGAGGTAGATGCAGAAAAAAAATATATTCAGTTTGCAACCTGATGGAGGTCAGTATAGATGGACTAATAGAACAAGTCCCACACACAGCTAGAAGGCCAAATATTTTTTCAGAGGTAGATGCAGATAAAAATTATTTTTAATTTGCAGCCTGATGGAGGTCAGTATAGATGGACTAATATAGAAAGTCCCACACACTGCTAGAAGGCCAAATATTTTTTCAGAGCTAGATGCAGATATAAATTATTTTTAATTTGCAACCTGATGGAGGTCAGTATAGATGGACTAATAGAGAAAGTCCCACACACTGCTAGAAGGCCAAATATTTTTTCAGAGCTAGATGCAGAAAAAAATTATATTCAGTTTGCAACCTGATGGAGGTCAGTATAGATGGACTAATAGAACAAGTCCCACACACAGCTAGAAGCCCAAATATTTTTTCAGAGGTAGATGCAGAAAAAAATTATATTCAGTTTGCAACCTGATGGAGGTCTGTATAGATGGATTAATAGAACAAGTCCCACACACAGCTAGAAGCCCAATATTTTTTCAGAGGTAGATGCAGAAAAAAAATATATTCAGTTTGCAACCTGATGGAGGTCAGTATAGATGGACTAATAGAGAAAGTCCCACACACTGCTAGAAGGCCAAATATTTTTTCAGAGCTAGATGCAGACAAAAAATTATTTTTAATTTGCAACCTGATGGAGGTCAGTATAGATGGACTAATAGAGAAAGTCCCACACACTGCTAGAAGGCCAATTATTTTTTCAGAGCTAGATGCAGAAAAAAATTATATTCAGTTTGCAACCTGATGGAGGTCTGTATAGATGGACTAATAGAACAAGTCCCACACACTGCTAGAAGCCCAAATATTTTTCAGAGGTAGATGCAGAAAAAAAATATATTCAGTTTGCAACCTGATGGAGGTCAGTATAGATGGACTAATAGAACAAGTCCCACACACAGCTAGAAGGCCAAATATTTTTTCAGAGGTAGATGCAGATAAAAATTATTTTTAATTTGCAGCCTGATGGAGGTCAGTATAGATGGACTAATATAGAAAGTCCCACACACTGCTAGAAGGCCAAATATTTTTTCAGAGCTAGATGCAGATATAAATTATTTTTAATTTGCAACCTGATGGAGGTCAGTATAGATGGACTAATAGAGAAAGTCCCACACACTGCTAGAAGGCCAAATATTTTTTCAGAGCTAGATGCAGGAAAAAATTATATTCAGTTTGCAACCTGATGGAGGTCAGTATAGATGGACTAATAGAACAAGTCCCACACACAGCTAGAAGCCCAAATATTTTTTCAGAGGTAGATGCAGAAAAAACTTATATTCAGTTTGCAACCTGATGGAGGTCTGTATAGATGGATTAATAGAACAAGTCCCACACACAGCTAGAAGCCCAAATATTTTGTCAGAGGTAGATGCAGAAAAAAAATATATTCAGTTTACAACCTGATGGAGGTCAGTATAGATGGACTAATAGAGAAAGTCCCACACACTGCTAGAAGGCCAAATATTTTTTCAGAGCTAGATGCAGAAAAAAATTATATTCAGTTTGCAACCTGATGGAGGTCAGTATAGATGGACTAATAGAACAAGTCCCACACACAGCTAGAAGCCCAAATATTTTTTCAGAGGTAGATGCAGAAAAAAATTAGATTCAGTTTGCAACCTGATGGAGGTCTGTATAGATGGATTAATAGAACAAGTCCCACACACAGCTAGAAGCTCAATATTTTTTCAGAGCTAGATGCAGAAAAAAAATATATTCAGTTTACAACCTGATGGAGGTCAGTATAGATGGACTAATAGAGAAAGTCCCACACACTGCTAGAAGGCCAAATATTTTTTCAGAGCTAGATGCAGACAAAAAATTATATTCAGTTTGCAACCTGATGGAGGTCAGTATAGATGGACTAATAGAACAAGTCCCACACACAGCTAGAAGCCCAAATATTTTTTCAGAGGTAGATGCAGAAAAAAATTAGATTCAGTTTGCAACCTGATGGAGGTCTGTATAGATGGATTAATAGAACAAATCCCACACACAGCTAGAAGCCCAAATATTTTGTCAGAGGTAGATGCAGAAAAAAAATATATTCAGTTTACAACCTGATGGAGGTCAGTATAGATGGACTAATAGAGAAAGTCCCACACACTGCTAGAAGGCCAAATATTTTTTCAGAGCTAGATGCAGAAAAAAATTATATTCAGTTTGCAACCTGATGGAGGTCAGTATAGATGGACTAATAGAACAAGTCCCACACACAGCTAGAAGCCCAAATATTTTTTCAGAGGTAGATGCAGAAAAAAATTATATTCAGTTTGCAACCTGATGGAGGTCTGTATAGATGGATTAATAGAACAAGTCCCACACACAGCTAGAAGCCCAAATATTTTGTCAGAGGTAGATGCAGAAAAAAATTATATTCAGTTTGCAACCTGATGGAGGTCTGTATAGATGGATTAATAGAACAAGTCCCACACACAGCTAGAAGCTCAATATTTTTTCAGAGCTAGATGCAGAAAAAAAATATATTCAGTTTACAACCTGATGGAGGTCAGTATAGATGGACTAATAGAGAAAGTCCCACACACTGCTAGAAGGCCAAATATTTTTTCAGAGCTAGATGCAGACAAAAAATTATTTTTAATTTGCAACCTGATGGTGGTCAGTATAGATGGACTAATAGAACAAGTCCCCCACACAGCTAGAAGGCCAAATATTTTTTCTGAGCTAGATGCAGAAAAAAATTATATTCAGTTTGCAACCTGATGGAGGTCAGTATAGATGGACTAATAGAACAAGTCCCACACACAGCTAGAAGCCCAAATATTTTTTCAGAGGTAGATGCAGAAAAAAATTATATTCAGTTTGCAACCTGATGGAGGTCAGTATAGATGGACTAATAGAACAAGTCCCACACACAGCTAGAAGCCCAAATATTTTTTCAGAGGTAGATGCAGAAAAATATTATATTCAGTTTGCAACCTGATGGAGGTCTGTATAGATGGATTAATAGAACAAGTCCCACACACATTTAGAAGACCAAATATTTTTTCAGAGGTAGATGCAGAAAAAAATTATATTCAGTTTGCAACCTGATGGAGGTCTATATAGATGGATTAATAGAGAAAGTCCCACACACTGCTAGAAGGCCAAATATTTTTTCAGAGCTACATGCAGACAAAAAATTATTTTTAATTTGCAACCTGATGGAGGTCAGTATAGATGGACTAATAGAGAAAGTCCCACACACTGCTAGAAGGCCAAATATTTTTTCAGAGCTAGATGCAGACAAAAAATTATTTTTAATTTGCAACCTGATGGAGGTCAGTATTAATGGACTAATAGAGAAAGTCCCACACACTGCTAGAAGGCCAAATATTTTTTCAGAGCTAGATGCAGAAAAAAATTATATTCAGTTTGCAACCTGATGGAGGTCAGTATAGATGGACTAATAGAACAAGTCCCACACACTGCTAGAAGCTCAAATATTTTTCAGAGGTAGATGCAGAAAAAAAATAAATTCAGTTTGCAACCTGATGGAGGTCAGTATAGATGGACTAATAGAACAAGTCCCACACACAGCTAGAAGGCCAAATATTTTTTCAGAGGTAGATGCAGATAAAAATTATTTTTAATTTGCACCCTGATGGAGGTCAGTATAGATGGACTAATAGAGAAAGTCCCACACACTGCTAGAAGGCCAAATATTTTTTCAGAGCTAGATGCAGATATAAATTATTTTTAATTTGCAACCTGATGGAGGTCAGTATAGATGGACTAATAGAGAAAGTCCCACACACTGCTAGAAGGCCAAATATTTTTTCAGAGCTAGATGCAGAAAAAAATTATATTCAGTTTGCAACCTGATGGAGGTCAGTATAGATGGACTAATAGAACAAGTCCCACACACAGCTAGAAGCCCAAATATTTTTTCAGAGGTAGATGCAGAAAAAACTTGTATTCAGTTTGCAACCTGATGGAGGTCTGTATAGATGGATTAATAGAACAAGTCCCACACACAGCTAGAAGCCCAAATATTTTTTCAGAGGTAGATGCAGAAAAAAATTATATTCAGTTTGCAACCTGATGGAGGTCAGTATAGATGGATTAATAGAACAAGTCCCACACACAGCTAGAAGCTCAATATTTTTTCAGAGGTAGATGCAGAAAAAAAATATATTCAGTTTGCAACCTGATGGAGGTCAGTATAGATGGACTAATAGAGAAAGTCCCACACACTGCTAGAAGGCCAAATATTTTTTTCAGAGCTAGATGCAGACAAAAAATAATTTTTAATTTGCAACCTGATGGAGGTCAGTATAGATGGACTAATAGAGAAAGTCCCACACACTGCTAGAAGGCCAAATATTTTTTTCAGAGCTAGATGCAGAAAAAAATTATATTCAGTTTGCAACCTGATGGAGGTCAGTATAGATGGACTAATAGAACAAGTCCCACACACAGCTAGAAGCCCAAATATTTTTTCAGAAGTAGATGCAGAAAAAAATTATATTCAGTTTGCAACCTGATGGAGGTCTGTATAGATGGATTAATAGAACAAGTCCCACACACAGTTAGAAGCCCAATATTTTTTCAGAGGTAGATGCAGAAAAAAAATATATTCAGTTTGCAACCTGATGGAGGTCAGTATAGATGGACTAATAGAACAAGTCCCACACACAGCTAGAAGACCAAATATTTTTTCAGAGGTAGATGCAGATAAAAATTATTTTTAATTTGCAGCCTGATGGAGGTCAGTATAGATGGACTAATAGAGAAAGTCCCACACACTGCTAGAAGGCCAAATATTTTTTCAGAGCTAGATGCAGACAAAAAATTATTTTGAATTTGCAACCTGATGGAGGTCAGTATAGATGGACTAATAGAGAAAGTCCCACACACTGCTAGAAGGCCAAATATTTTTTCAGAGCTAGATGCAGACAAAAAATTATTTTTAATTTGCAACCTGATGGAGGTCAGTATAGATGGACTAATAGAGAAAGTTCCACACACTGCTAGAAGGCCAAATATTTTTTCAGAGCTAGATGCAGATAAAAATTATATTCAGTTTGCAACCTGATGGAGGTCAGTATAGATGGACTAATAGAGAAAGTCCCACACACTGCTAGAAGGCCAAATATTTTTTCAGAGCTAGATGCAGAAAAAAATTATATTCAGTTTGCAACCTGATGGAGGTCAGTATAGATGGATTAATAGAACAAGTCCCACACACAGCTAGACGCCCACATATTTTTTCAGAGGTAGATGCAGAAAAAAATTATATTCAATTTCAACCTGATGGAGGTCTGTATAGATGGATTAATAGAACAAATCCCACACACAGCTAGACGCCCAAATATTTTTTCAGAGGTAGATGCAGAAAAAAATTATATTCAGTTTTCAACCTGATGGAGGTCTGTATAGATGGATTAATAGAACAAGTCCCACACACAGCTAGAAGCCCAATATTTTTTCAGAGGTAGATGAAGAAAAAAAATATATTCAGTTTGCAACCTGATGGAGGTCTGTATAGATGGACTAATAGAGAAAGTCCCACACACTGCTAGAAGGCCAAATATTTTTTCAGAGCTAGATGCAGACAAAAAATTATTTTTAATTTGCAACCTGATGGAGGTCAGTATAGATGGACTAATAGACAAAGTCCCACACACTGCTAGAAGGCCAAATATTTTTTCAGAGCTAGATGCAGATATAAATTATTTTTAATTTGCAACCTGATGGAGGTCAGTATAGATGGACTAATAGAGAAAGTCCCACACACTGCTAGAAGGCCAAATATTTTTTCAGAGCTAGATGCAAAAAAAAATTATATTCAGTTTGCAACCTGATGGAGGTCAGTATAGATGGACTAATAGAGAAAGTCCCACACACTGCTAGAAGGCCAAATATTTTTTCAGAGGTAGATGCAGAAAAAAATTATATTAAGTTTGCAACCTGATGGAGGTCTGTATAGATGGACTAATAGAGAAAGTCCCACACACTGCTAGAAGGCCAAATATTTTTTCAGAGCTAGATGCAGACAAAAAATGATTTTTAATTTGCAACCTGATGGAGGTCAGTATAGATGGACTAATAGAGAAAGTCCCACACACTGCTAGAAGGCCAAATATTTTTTCAGAGCTAGATGCAGATATAAATTATTTTTAATTTGCAACCTGATGGAGGTCAGTATAGATGGACTAATAGAGAAAGTCCCACACACTGCTAGAAGGCCAAATATTTTTTCAGAGCTAGATGCAGAAAAAAATTATATTCAGTTTGCAACCTGATGGAGGTCAGTATAGATGGACTAATAGAACAAGTCCCACACACAGCTAGAAGCCCAAATATTTTTTCAGAGGTAGATGCAGAAAAAACTTATATTCAGTTTGCAACCTGATGGAGGTCTGTATAGATGGATTAATAGAACAAGTCCCACACACAGCTAGAAGCCCAAATATTTTTTCAGAGGTAGATGCAGAAAAAAATTATATTCAGTTTGCAACCTGATGGAGGTCTGTATAGATGGATTAATAGAACAAGTCCCACACACAGCTAGTAGCTCAATATTTTTTCAGAGCTAGATGCAGAAAAAAAATATATTCAGTTTGCAACCTGATGGAGGTCAGTATAGATGGACTAATAGAGAAAGTCCCACACACTGCTAGAAGGCCAAATATTTTTTCAGAGCTAGATGCAGACAAAAATTATTTTTAATTTGCAACCTGATGGAGGTCAGTATAGATGGACTAATAGAGAAAGTCCCACACACTGCTAGAAGGCCAAATATTTTTTCAGAGCTAGATGCAGACAAAAAATTATTTTTAATTTGCAACCTGATGGAGGTCAGTATTAATGGACTAATAGAGAAAGTCCCACACACTGCTAGAAGGCCAAATATTTTTTCAGAGCTAGATGCAGAAAAAAATTATATTCAGTTTGCAACCTGATGGAGGTCAGTATAGATGGACTAATAGAACAAGTCCCACACACTGCTAGAAGCTCAAATATTTTTCAGAGGTAGATGCAGAAAAAAAATAAATTCAGTTTGCAACCTGATGGAGGTCAGTATAGATGGACTAATAGAACAAGTCCCACACACAGCTAGAAGGCCAAATATTTTTTCAGAGGTAGATGCAGATAAAAATTATTTTTAATTTGCACCCTGATGGAGGTCAGTATAGATGGACTAATAGAGAAAGTCCCACACACTGCTAGAAGGCCAAATATTTTTTCAGAGCTAGATGCAGATATAAATTATTTTTAATTTGCAACCTGATGGAGGTCAGTATAGATGGACTAATAGAGAAAGTCCCACACACTGCTAGAAGGCCAAATATTTTTTCAGAGCTAGATGCAGAAAAAAATTATATTCAGTTTGCAACCTGATGGAGGTCAGTATAGATGGACTAATAGAACAAGTCCCACACACAGCTAGAAGCCCAAATATTTTTTCAGAGGTAGATGCAGAAAAAACTTGTATTCAGTTTGCAACCTGATGGAGGTCTGTATAGATGGATTAATAGAACAAGTCCCACACACAGCTAGAAGCCCAAATATTTTTTCAGAGGTAGATGCAGAAAAAAATTATATTCAGTTTGCAACCTGATGGAGGTCAGTATAGATGGATTAATAGAACAAGTCCCACACACAGCTAGAAGCTCAATATTTTTTCAGAGGTAGATGCAGAAAAAAAATATATTCAGTTTGCAACCTGATGGAGGTCAGTATAGATGGACTAATAGAGAAAGTCCCACACACTGCTAGAAGGCCAAATATTTTTTTCAGAGCTAGATGCAGACAAAAAATAATTTTTAATTTGCAACCTGATGGAGGTCAGTATAGATGGACTAATAGAGAAAGTCCCACACACTGCTAGAAGGCCAAATATTTTTTTCAGAGCTAGATGCAGAAAAAAATTATATTCAGTTTGCAACCTGATGGAGGTCAGTATAGATGGACTAATAGAACAAGTCCCACACACAGCTAGAAGCCCAAATATTTTTTCAGAAGTAGATGCAGAAAAAAATTATATTCAGTTTGCAACCTGATGGAGGTCTGTATAGATGGATTAATAGAACAAGTCCCACACACAGTTAGAAGCCCAATATTTTTTCAGAGGTAGATGCAGAAAAAAAATATATTCAGTTTGCAACCTGATGGAGGTCAGTATAGATGGACTAATAGAACAAGTCCCACACACAGCTAGAAGACCAAATATTTTTTCAGAGGTAGATGCAGATAAAAATTATTTTTAATTTGCAGCCTGATGGAGGTCAGTATAGATGGACTAATAGAGAAAGTCCCACACACTGCTAGAAGGCCAAATATTTTTTCAGAGCTAGATGCAGACAAAAAATTATTTTGAATTTGCAACCTGATGGAGGTCAGTATAGATGGACTAATAGAGAAAGTCCCACACACTGCTAGAAGGCCAAATATTTTTTCAGAGCTAGATGCAGACAAAAAATTATTTTTAATTTGCAACCTGATGGAGGTCAGTATAGATGGACTAATAGAGAAAGTTCCACACACTGCTAGAAGGCCAAATATTTTTTCAGAGCTAGATGCAGATAAAAATTATATTCAGTTTGCAACCTGATGGAGGTCAGTATAGATGGACTAATAGAGAAAGTCCCACACACTGCTAGAAGGCCAAATATTTTTTCAGAGCTAGATGCAGAAAAAAATTATATTCAGTTTGCAACCTGATGGAGGTCAGTATAGATGGATTAATAGAACAAGTCCCACACACAGCTAGACGCCCACATATTTTTTCAGAGGTAGATGCAGAAAAAAATTATATTCAATTTCAACCTGATGGAGGTCTGTATAGATGGATTAATAGAACAAATCCCACACACAGCTAGACGCCCAAATATTTTTTCAGAGGTAGATGCAGAAAAAAATTATATTCAGTTTTCAACCTGATGGAGGTCTGTATAGATGGATTAATAGAACAAGTCCCACACACAGCTAGAAGCCCAATATTTTTTCAGAGGTAGATGAAGAAAAAAAATATATTCAGTTTGCAACCTGATGGAGGTCTGTATAGATGGACTAATAGAGAAAGTCCCACACACTGCTAGAAGGCCAAATATTTTTTCAGAGCTAGATGCAGACAAAAAATTATTTTTAATTTGCAACCTGATGGAGGTCAGTATAGATGGACTAATAGACAAAGTCCCACACACTGCTAGAAGGCCAAATATTTTTTCAGAGCTAGATGCAGATATAAATTATTTTTAATTTGCAACCTGATGGAGGTCAGTATAGATGGACTAATAGAGAAAGTCCCACACACTGCTAGAAGGCCAAATATTTTTTCAGAGCTAGATGCAAAAAAAAATTATATTCAGTTTGCAACCTGATGGAGGTCAGTATAGATGGACTAATAGAGAAAGTCCCACACACTGCTAGAAGGCCAAATATTTTTTCAGAGGTAGATGCAGAAAAAAATTATATTAAGTTTGCAACCTGATGGAGGTCTGTATAGATGGACTAATAGAGAAAGTCCCACACACTGCTAGAAGGCCAAATATTTTTTCAGAGCTAGATGCAGACAAAAAATTATTTTTAATTTGCAACCTGATGGAGGTCAGTATAGATGGACTAATAGAGAAAGTCCCACACACTGCTAGAAGGCCAAATATTTTTTCAGAGCTAGATGCAGATATAAATTATTTTTAATTTGCAACCTGATGGAGGTCAGTATAGATGGACTAATAGAGAAAGTCTCACACACTGCTAGAAGGCCAAATATTTTTTCAGAGCTAGATGCAGAAAAAAATTATATTCAGTTTGCAACCTGATGGAGGTCAGTATAGATGGACTAATAGAACAAGTCCCACACACAGCTAGAAGCCCAAATATTTTTTCAGAGGTAGATGCAGAAAAAACTTATATTCAGTTTGCAACCTGATGGAGGTCTGTATAGATGGATTAATAGAACAAGTCCCACACACAGCTAGAAGCCCAAATATTTTTTCAGAGGTAGATGCAGAAAAAAATTATATTCAGTTTGCAACCTGATGGAGGTCTGTATAGATGGATTAATAGAACAAGTCCCACACACAGCTAGTAGCTCAATATTTTTTCAGAGCTAGATGCAGAAAAAAAATATATTCAGTTTGCAACCTGATGGAGGTCAGTATAGATGGACTAATAGAGAAAGTCCCACACACTGCTAGAAGGCCAAATATTTTTTCAGAGCTAGATGCAGACAAATATTATTTTTAATTTGCAACCTGATGGAGGTCAGTATAGATGGACTAATAGAGAAAGTCCCACACACTGCTAGAAGGCCAAATATTTTTTCAGAGCTAGATGCAGAAAAAAATTATATTCAGTTTGCAACCTGATGGAGGTCAGTATAGATGGACTAATAGAACAAGTCCCACACACTGCTAGAAGCCCAAATATTTTTCAGAGGTAGATGCAGAAAAAAAATATATTCAGTTTGCAACCTGATGGAGGTCAGTATAGATGGACTAATAGAACAAGTCCCACACACAGCTAGAAGGACAAATATTTTTTCAGAGGTAGATGCAGATAAAAATTATTTTTAATTTGCACCCTGATGGAGGTCAGTATAGATGGACTAATAGAGAAAGTCCCACACACTGCTAGAAGGCCAAATATTTTTTCAGAGCTAGATGCAGATATAAATTATTTTTAATTTGCAACCTGATGGAGGTCAGTATAGATGGACTAATAGAGAAAGTCCCACACACTGCTAGAAGGCCAAATATTTTTTCAGAGGTAGATGCAGAAAAATATTATATTCAGTTTGCAACCTGATGGAGGTCTGTATAGATGGATTAATAGAACAAGTCCCACACACATTTAGAAGACCAAATATTTTTTCAGAGGTAGATGCAGAAAAAAATTATATTCAGTTTGCAACCTGATGGAGGTCTATATAGATGGATTAATAGAGAAAGTCCCACACACTGCTAGAAGGCCAAATATTTTTTCAGAGCTACATGCAGACAAAAAATTATTTTTAATTTGCAACCTGATGGAGGTCAGTATAGATGGACTAATAGAGAAAGTCCCACACACTGCTAGAAGGCCAAATATTTTTTCAGAGCTAGATGCAGACAAAAAATTATTTTTAATTTGCAACCTGATGGAGGTCAGTATTAATGGACTAATAGAGAAAGTCCCACACACTGCTAGAAGGCCAAATATTTTTTCAGAGCTAGATGCAGAAAAAAATTATATTCAGTTTGCAACCTGATGGAGGTCAGTATAGATGGACTAATAGAACAAGTCCCACACACTGCTAGAAGCTCAAATATTTTTCAGAGGTAGATGCAGAAAAAAAATAAATTCAGTTTGCAACCTGATGGAGGTCAGTATAGATGGACTAATAGAACAAGTCCCACACACAGCTAGAAGGCCAAATATTTTTTCAGAGGTAGATGCAGATAAAAATTATTTTTAATTTGCACCCTGATGGAGGTCAGTATAGATGGACTAATAGAGAAAGTCCCACACACTGCTAGAAGGCCAAATATTTTTTCAGAGCTAGATGCAGATATAAATTATTTTTAATTTGCAACCTGATGGAGGTCAGTATAGATGGACTAATAGAGAAAGTCCCACACACTGCTAGAAGGCCAAATATTTTTTCAGAGCTAGATGCAGAAAAAAATTATATTCAGTTTGCAACCTGATGGAGGTCAGTATAGATGGACTAATAGAACAAGTCCCACACACAGCTAGAAGCCCAAATATTTTTTCAGAGGTAGATGCAGAAAAAACTTGTATTCAGTTTGCAACCTGATGGAGGTCTGTATAGATGGATTAATAGAACAAGTCCCACACACAGCTAGAAGCCCAAATATTTTTTCAGAGGTAGATGCAGAAAAAAATTATATTCAGTTTGCAACCTGATGGAGGTCAGTATAGATGGATTAATAGAACAAGTCCCACACACAGCTAGAAGCTCAATATTTTTTCAGAGGTAGATGCAGAAAAAAAATATATTCAGTTTGCAACCTGATGGAGGTCAGTATAGATGGACTAATAGAGAAAGTCCCACACACTGCTAGAAGGCCAAATATTTTTTTCAGAGCTAGATGCAGACAAAAAATAATTTTTAATTTGCAACCTGATGGAGGTCAGTATAGATGGACTAATAGAGAAAGTCCCACACACTGCTAGAAGGCCAAATATTTTTTTCAGAGCTAGATGCAGAAAAAAATTATATTCAGTTTGCAACCTGATGGAGGTCAGTATAGATGGACTAATAGAACAAGTCCCACACACAGCTAGAAGCCCAAATATTTTTTCAGAAGTAGATGCAGAAAAAAATTATATTCAGTTTGCAACCTGATGGAGGTCTGTATAGATGGATTAATAGAACAAGTCCCACACACAGTTAGAAGCCCAATATTTTTTCAGAGGTAGATGCAGAAAAAAAATATATTCAGTTTGCAACCTGATGTAGGTCAGTATAGATGGACTAATAGAACAAGTCCCACACACAGCTAGAAGACCAAATATTTTTTCAGAGGTAGATGCAGATAAAAATTATTTTTAATTTGCAGCCTGATGGAGGTCAGTATAGATGGACTAATAGAGAAAGTCCCACACACTGCTAGAAGGCCAAATATTTTTTCAGAGCTAGATGCAGACAAAAAATTATTTTGAATTTGCAACCTGATGGAGGTCAGTATAGATGGACTAATAGAGAAAGTCCCACACACTGCTAGAAGGCCAAATATTTTTTCAGAGCTAGATGCAGACAAAAAATTATTTTTAATTTGCAACCTGATGGAGGTCAGTATAGATGGACTAATAGAGAAAGTTCCACACACTGCTAGAAGGCCAAATATTTTTTCAGAGCTAGATGCAGATAAAAATTATATTCAGTTTGCAACCTGATGGAGGTCAGTATAGATGGACTAATAGAGAAAGTCCCACACACTGCTAGAAGGCCAAATATTTTTTCAGAGCTAGATGCAGAAAAAAATTATATTCAGTTTGCAACCTGATGGAGGTCAGTATAGATGGATTAATAGAACAAGTCCCACACACAGCTAGACGCCCACATATTTTTTCAGAGGTAGATGCAGAAAAAAATTATATTCAATTTCAACCTGATGGAGGTCTGTATAGATGGATTAATAGAACAAATCCCACACACAGCTAGACGCCCAAATATTTTTTCAGAGGTAGATGCAGAAAAAAATTATATTCAGTTTTCAACCTGATGGAGGTCTGTATAGATGGATTAATAGAACAAGTCCCACACACAGCTAGAAGCCCAATATTTTTTCAGAGGTAGATGAAGAAAAAAAATATATTCAGTTTGCAACCTGATGGAGGTCTGTATAGATGGACTAATAGAGAAAGTCCCACACACTGCTAGAAGGCCAAATATTTTTTCAGAGCTAGATGCAGACAAAAAATTATTTTTAATTTGCAACCTGATGGAGGTCAGTATAGATGGACTAATAGACAAAGTCCCACACACTGCTAGAAGGCCAAATATTTTTTCAGAGCTAGATGCAGATATAAATTATTTTTAATTTGCAACCTGATGGAGGTCAGTATAGATGGACTAATAGAGAAAATCCCACACACTGCTAGAAGGCCAAATATTTTTTCAGAGCTAGATGCAAAAAAAAATTATATTCAGTTTGCAACCTGATGGAGGTCAGTATAGATGGACTAATAGAGAAAGTCCCACACACTGCTAGAAGGCCAAATATTTTTTCAGAGGTAGATGCAGAAAAAAATTATATTAAGTTTGCAACCTGATGGAGGTCTGTATAGATGGACTAATAGAGAAAGTCCCACACACTGCTAGAAGGCCAAATATTTTTTCAGAGCTAGATGCAGACAAAAAATGATTTTTAATTTGCAACCTGATGGAGGTCAGTATAGATGGACTAATAGAGAAAGTCCCACACACTGCTAGAAGGCCAAATATTTTTTCAGAGCTAGATGCAGATATAAATTATTTTTAATTTGCAACCTGATGGAGGTCAGTATAGATGGACTAATAGAGAAAGTCCCACACACTGCTAGAAGGCCAAATATTTTTTCAGAGCTAGATGCAGAAAAAAATTATATTCAGTTTGCAACCTGATGGAGGTCAGTATAGATGGACTAATAGAACAAGTCCCACACACAGCTAGAAGCCCAAATATTTTTTCAGAGGTAGATGCAGAAAAAACTTATATTCAGTTTGCAACCTGATGGAGGTCTGTATAGATGGATTAATAGAACAAGTCCCACACACAGCTAGAAGCCCAAATATTTTTTCAGAGGTAGATGCAGAAAAAAATTATATTCAGTTTGCAACCTGATGGAGGTCTGTATAGATGGATTAATAGAACAAGTCCCACACACAGCTAGTAGCTCAATATTTTTTCAGAGCTAGATGCAGAAAAAAAATATATTCAGTTTGCAACCTGATGGAGGTCAGTATAGATGGACTAATAGAGAAAGTCCCACACACTGCTAGAAGGCCAAATATTTTTTCAGAGCTAGATGCAGACAAAAATTATTTTTAATTTGCAACCTGATGGAGGTCAGTATAGATGGACTAATAGAGAAAGTCCCACACACTGCTAGAAGGCCAAATATTTTTTCAGAGCTAGATGCAGAAAAAAATTATATTCAGTTTGCAACCTGATGGAGGTCAGTATAGATGGACTAATAGAACAAGTCCCACACACTGCTAGAAGCCCAAATATTTTTCAGAGGTAGATGCAGAAAAAAAATATATTCAGTTTGCAACCTGATGGAGGTCAGTATAGATGGACTAATAGAACAAGTCCCACACACAGCTAGAAGGACAAATATTTTTTCAGAGGTAGATGCAGATAAAAATTATTTTTAATTTGCACCCTGATGGAGGTCAGTATAGATGGACTAATAGAGAAAGTCCCACACACTGCTAGAAGGCCAAATATTTTTTCAGAGCTAGATGCAGATATAAATTATTTTTAATTTGCAACCTGATGGAGGTCAGTATAGATGGACTAATAGAGAAAGTCCCACACACTGCTAGAAGGCCAAATATTTTTTCAGAGCTAGATGCATAAAAAAATTATATTCAGTTTGCAACCTGATGGAGGTCAGTATAGATGGACTAATAGAACAAGTCCCACACACAGCTAGAAGCCCAAATATTTTTTCAGAGGTAGATGCAGAAAAAACTTATATTCAGTTTGCAACCTGATGGAGGTCTGTATAGATGGATTAATAGAACAAGTCCCACACACAGCTAGAAGCCCAAATATTTTTTCAGAGGTAGATGCAGAAAAAAATTATATTCAGTTTGCAACCTGATGGAGGTCTGTATAGATGGATTAATAGAGAAAGTCCCACACACTGCTAGAAGGCCAAATATTTTTTCAGAGCTAGATGCAGACAAAAATTATTTTGAATTTGCAACCTGATGGAGGTCAGTATAGATGGACTAATAGAGAAAGTCCCACACACTGCTAGAAGGCCAAATATTTTTTCAGAGCTAGATGCAGACAAAAAATTATTTTTAATTTGCAACCTGATGGAGGTCAGTATAGATGGACTAATAGAGAAAGTCCCACACACTGCTAGAAGGCCAAATATTTTTTCAGAGCTAGATGCAGAAAAAAATTATATTCAGTTTGCAACCTGATGGAGGTCAGTATAGATGGACTAATAGAACAAGTCCCACACACAGCTAGAAGCCCAAATATTTTTTCAGAGGTAGATGCAGAAAAAAATTATATTCAGTTTGCAACCTGATGGAGGTCTGTATAGATGGATTAATAGAACAAGTCCCACACACAGCTAGAAGCCCAAATATTTTTTCAGAGGTAGATGCAGAAAAAAATTATATTCAGTTTGCAACCTGATGGAGGTCAGTATAGATGGATTAATAGAACAAGTCCCACACACAGCTAGAAGCTCAATATTTTTTCAGAGGTAGATGCAGAAAAAAAATATATGCAGTTTGCAACCTGATGAAGGTCAGTATAGATGGACTAATAGAGAAAGTCCCACACACTGCTAGAAGGCCAAATATTTTTTCAGAGCTAGATGCAGACAAAAAATAATTTTTAATTTGCAACCTGATGGAGGTCAGTATAGATGGACTAATAGAGAAAGTCCCACACACTGCTAGAAGGCCAAATATTTTTTTCAGAGCTAGATGCAGAAAAAAATTATATTCAGTTTGCAACCTGATGGAGGTCAGTATAGATGGACTAATAGAACAAGTCCCACACACAGCTAGAAGCCCAAATATTTTTTCAGAGGTAGATGCAGAAAAAAATTATATTCAGTTTGCAACCTGATGGAGGTCTGTATAGATGGATTAATAGAACAAGTCCCACACACAGCTAGAAGCCCAATATTTTTTCAGAGGTAGATGCAGAAAAAAAATATATTCAGTTTGCAACCTGATGGAGGTCAGTATAGATGGACTAATAGAGAAAGTCCCACACACTGCTAGAAGGCCAAATATTTTTTCAGAGCTAGATGCAGACAAAAAATTATTTTTAATTTGCAACCTGATGGAGGTCAGTATAGATGGACTAATAGAGAAAGTCCCACACACTGCTAGAAGGCCAATTATTTTTTCAGAGCTAGATGCAGAAAAAAATTATATTCAGTTTGCAACCTGATGGAGGTCAGTATAGATGGACTAATAGAACAAGTCCCACACACTGCTAGAAGCCCAAATATTTTTCAGAGGTAGATGCAGAAAAAAAATATATTCAGTTTGCAACCTGATGGAGGTCAGTATAGATGGACTAATAGAACAAGTCCCACACACAGCTAGAAGGCCAAATATTTTTTCAGAGGTAGATGCAGATAAAAATTATTTTTAATTTGCAGCCTGATGGAGGTCAGTATAGATGGACTAATAGAGAAAGTCCCACACACTGCTAGAAGGCCAAATATTTTTTCAGAGCTAGATGCAGATATAAATTATTTTTAATTTGCAACCTGATGGAGGTCAGTATAGATGGACTAATAGAGAAAGTCCCACACACTGCTAGAAGGCCAAATATTTTTTCAGAGCTAGATGCAGAAAAAAATTATATTCAGTTTGCAACCTGATGGAGGTCAGTATAGATGGACTAATAGAACAAGTCCCACACACAGCTAGAAGCCCAAATATTTTTTCAGAGGTAGATGCAGAAAAAACTTATATTCAGTTTGCAACCTGATGGAGGTCTGTATAGATGGATTAATAGAACAAGTCCCACACACAGCTAGAAGCCCAAATATTTTTTCAGAGGTTGATGCAGAAAAAAATTATATTCAGTTTGCAACCTGATGGAGGTCTGTATAGATGGATTAATAGAGAAAGTCCCACACACTGCTAGAAGGCCAAATATTTTTTCAGAGCTAGATGCAGACAAAAATTATTTTGAATTTGCAACCTGATGGAGGTCAGTATAGATGGACTAGTAGAGAAAGTCCCACACACTGCTAGAAGGCCAAATATTTTTTCAGAGCTAGATGCAGACAAAAAATTATTTTTAATTTGCAACCTGATGGAGGTCAGTATAGATGGACTAATAGAGAAAGTCCCACACACTGCTAGAAGGCCAAATATTTTTTCAGAGCTAGATGCAGAAAAAAATTATATTCAGTTTGCAACCTGATGGAGGTCAGTATAGATGGACTAATAGAACAAGTCCCACACACAGCTAGAAGCCCAAATATTTTTTCAGAGGTAGATGCAGAAAAAAATTATATTCAGTTTGCAACCTGATGGAGGTCTGTATAGATGGATTAATAGAACAAGTCCCACACACAGCTAGAAGCCCAAATATTTTTTCAGAGGTAGATGCAGAAAAAAATTATATTCAGTTTGCAATCTGATGGAGGTCAGTATAGATGGATTAATAGAACAAGTCCCACACACAGCTAGAAGCTCAATATTTTTTCAGAGGTAGATGCAGAAAAAAAATATATTCAGTTTGCAACCTGATGGAGGTCAGTATAGATGGACTAATAGAACAAGTCCCACACACAGCTAGAAGCCCAAATATTTTTTCAGAGGTAGATGCAGAAAAAAATTATATTCAGTTTGCAACCTGATGGAGGTCTGTATAGATGGATTAATAGAACAAGTCCCACACACAGCTAGAAGCCCAAATATTTTTTCAGAGGTAGATGCAGAAAAAAATTATATTCAGTTTGCAATCTGATGGAGGTCAGTATAGATGGATTAATAGAACAAGTCCCACACACAGCTAGAAGCTCAATATTTTTTCAGAGGTAGATGCAGAAAAAAAATATATTCAGTTTGCAACCTGATGGAGGTCAGTATAGATGGACTAATAGAGAAAGTCCCACACACTGCTAGAAGGCCAAATATTTTTTCAGAGCTAGATGCAGACAAAAAATAATTTTTAATTTGCAACCTGATGGAGGTCAGTATAGATGGACTAATAGAGAAAGTCCCACACACTGCTAGAAGGCCAAATATTTTTTTCAGAGCTAGATGCAGAAAAAAATTATATTCAGTTTGCAACCTGATGGAGGTCAGTATAGATGGACTAATAGAACAAGTCCCACACACAGCTAGAAGCCCAAATATTTTTTCAGAGGTAGATGCAGAAAAAAATTATATTCAGTTTGCAACCTGATGGAGGTCTGTATAGATGGATTAATAGAACAAGTCCCACACACAGCTAGAAGCCCAATATTTTTTCAGAGGTAGATGCAGAAAAAAAATATATTCAGTTTGCAACCTGATGGAGGTCAGTATAGATGGACTAATAGAGAAAGTCCCACACACTGCTAGAAGGCCAAATATTTTTTCAGAGCTAGATGCAGATATAAATTATTTTTAATTTGCAACCTGATGGAGGTCAGTATAGATGGACTAATAGAGAAAGTCCCACACACTGCTAGAAGGCCAAATATTTTTTCAGAGCTAGATGCAGAAAAAAATTATATTCAGTTTGCAACCTGATGGAGGTCAGTATAGATGGACTAATAGAACAAGTCCCACACACAGCTAGAAGCCCAAATATTTTTTCAGAGGTAGATGCAGAAAAAAATTATATTCAGTTTGCAACCTGATGGAGGTCTGTATAGATGGATTAATAGAACAAGTCCCACACACAGCTAGAAGCCCAATATTTTTTCAGAGGTAGATGCAGAAAAAAAATATATTCAGTTTGCAACCTGATGGAGGTCAGTATAGATGGACTAATAGAGAAAGTCCCACACACTGCTAGAAGGCCAAATATTTTTTCAGAGCTAGATGCAGACAAAAAATTATTTTTAATTTGCAACCTGATGGAGGTCAGTATAGATGGACTAATAGAGAAAGTCCCACACACTGCTAGAAGGCCAATTATTTTTTCAGAGCTAGATGCAGAAAAAAATTATATTCAGTTTGCAACCTGATGGAGGTCAGTATAGATGGACTAATAGAACAAGTCCCACACACTGCTAGAAGCCCAAATATTTTTCAGAGGTAGATGCAGAAAAAAAATATATTCAGTTTGCAACCTGATGGAGGTCAGTATAGATGGACTAATAGAACAAGTCCCACACACAGCTAGAAGGCCAAATATTTTTTCAGAGGTAGATGCAGATAAAAATTATTTTTAATTTGCAGCCTGATGGAGGTCAGTATAGATGGACTAATATAGAAAGTCCCACACACTGCTAGAAGGCCAAATATTTTTTCAGAGCTAGATGCAGATATAAATTATTTTTAATTTGCAACCTGATGGAGGTCAGTATAGATGGACTAATAGAGAAAGTCCCACACACTGCTAGAAGGCCAAATATTTTTTCAGAGCTAGATGCAGAAAAAAATTATATTCAGTTTGCAACCTGATGGAGGTCAGTATAGATGGACTAATAGAACAAGTCCCACACACAGCTAGAAGCCCAAATATTTTTTCAGAGGTAGATGCAGAAAAAACTTATATTCAGTTTGCAACCTGATGGAGGTCTGTATAGATGGATTAATAGAACAAGTCCCACACACTGCTAGATGCCCAAATATTTTGTCAGAGGTAGATGCAGAAAAAAATTATATTCAGTTTGCAACCTGATGGAGGTCTGTATAGATGGATTAATAGAACAAGTCCCACACACAGCTAGAAGCTCAATATTTTTTCAGAGCTAGATGCAGAAAAAAAATATATTCAGTTTGCAACCTGATGGAGGTCAGTATAGATGGACTAATAGAGAAAGTCCCACACACTGCTAGAAGGCCAAATATTTTTTTCAGAGCTAGATGCAGACAAAAAATTATTTTTAATTTGCAACCTGATGGTGGTCAGTATAGATGGACTAATAGAACAAGTCCCCCACATAGCTAGAAGGCCAAATATTTTTTCTGAGCTAGATGCAGAAAAAAATTATATTCAGTTTGCAACCTGATGGAGGTCAGTATAGATGGACTAATAGAACAAGTCCCACACACAGCTAGAAGCCCAAATATTTTTTCAGAGGTAGATGCAGAAAAAAATTATATTCAGTTTGCAACCTGATGGAGGTCAGTATAGATGGACTAATAGAACAAGTCCCACACACAGCTAGAAGCCCAAATATTTTTTCAGAGGTAGATGCAGAAAAATATTATATTCAGTTTGCAACCTGATGGAGGTCTGTATAGATGGATTAATAGAACAAGTCCCACACACAGCTAGAAGCCCAAATATTTTTTCAGAGGTAGATGCAGAAAAAAATTATATTCAGTTTGCAACCTGATGGAGGTCTGTATAGATGGATTAATAGAGAAAGTCCCACACACTGCTAGAAGGCCAAATATTTTTTCAGAGCTACATGCAGACAAAAAATTATTTTTAATTTGCAACCTGATGGAGGTCAGTATAGATGGACTAATAGAGAAAGTCCCACACACTGCTAGAAGGCCAAATATTTTTTCAGAGCTAGATGCAGACAAAAAATTATTTTTAATTTGCAACCTGATGGAGGTCAGTATTAATGGACTAATAGAGAAAGTCCCACACACTGCTAGAAGGCCAAATATTTTTTCAGAGCTAGATGCAGAAAAAAATTATATTCAGTTTGCAACCTGATGGAGGTCAGTATAGATGGACTAATAGAACAAGTCCCACACACTGCTAGAAGCTCAAATATTTTTCAGAGGTAGATGCAGAAAAAAAATAAATTCAGTTTGCAACCTGATGGAGGTCAGTATAGATGGACTAATAGAACAAGTCCCACACACAGCTAGAAGGCCAAATATTTTTTCAGAGGTAGATGCAGATAAAAATTATTTTTAATTTGCACCCTGATGGAGGTCAGTATAGATGGACTAATAGAGAAAGTCCCACACACTGCTAGAAGGCCAAATATTTTTTCAGAGCTAGATGCAGATATAAATTATTTTTAATTTGCAACCTGATGGAGGTCAGTATAGATGGACTAATAGAGAAAGTCCCACACACTGCTAGAAGGCCAAATATTTTTTCAGAGCTAGATGCAGAAAAAAATTATATTCAGTTTGCAACCTGATGGAGGTCAGTATAGATGGACTAATAGAACAAGTCCCACACACAGCTAGAAGCCCAAATATTTTTTCAGAGGTAGATGCAGAAAAAACTTATATTCAGTTTGCAACCTGATGGAGGTCTGTATAGATGGATTAATAGAACAAGTCCCACACACAGCTAGAAGCCCAAATATTTTTTCAGAGGTAGATGCAGAAAAAAATTATATTCAGTTTGCAACCTGATGGAGGTCAGTATAGATGGATTAATAGAACAAGTCCCACACACAGCTAGAAGCTCAATATTTTTTCAGAGGTAGATGCAGAAAAAAAATATATTCAGTTTGCAACCTGATGGAGGTCAGTATAGATGGACTAATTGAGAAAGTCCCACACACTGCTAGAAGGCCAAATATTTTTTTCAGAGCTAGATGCAGACAAAAAATAATTTTTAATTTGCAACCTGATGGAGGTCAGTATAGATGGACTAATAGAGAAAGTCCCACACACTGCTAGAAGGCCAAATATTTTTTTCAGAGCTAGATGCAGAAAAAAATTATATTCAGTTTGCAACCTGATGGAGGTCAGTATAGATGGACTAATAGAACAAGTCCCACACACAGCTAGAAGCCCAAATATTTTTTCAGAGGTAGATGCAGAAAAAAATTATATTCAGTTTGCAACCTGATGGAGGTCTGTATAGATGGATTAATAGAACAAGTCCCACACACAGTTAGAAGCCCAATATTTTTTCAGAGGTAGATGCAGAAAAAAAATATATTCAGTTTGCAACCTGATGGAGGTCAGTATAGATGGACTAATAGAACAAGTCCCACACACAGCTAGAAGACCAAATATTTTTTCAGAGGTAGATGCAGATAAAAATTATTTTTAATTTGCAGCCTGATGGAGGTCAGTATAGATGGACTAATAGAGAAAGTCCCACACACTGCTAGAAGGCCAAATATTTTTTCAGAGCTAGATGCAGACAAAAAATTATTTTGAATTTGCAACCTGATGGAGGTCAGTATAGATGGACTAATAGAGAAAGTCCCACACACTGCTAGAAGGCCAAATATTTTTTCAGAGCTAGATGCAGACAAAAAATTATTTTTAATTTGCAACCTGATGGAGGTCAGTATAGATGGACTAATAGAGAAAGTTCCACACACTGCTAGAAGGCCAAATATTTTTTCAGAGCTAGATGCAGATAAAAATTATATTCAGTTTGCAACCTGATGGAGGTCAGTATAGATGGACTAATAGAGAAAGTCCCACACACTGCTAGAAGGCCAAATATTTTTTCAGAGCTAGATGCAGAAAAAAATTATATTCAGTTTGCAACCTGATGGAGGTCAGTATAGATGGATTAATAGAACAAGTCCCACACACAGCTAGACGCCCACATATTTTTTCAGAGGTAGATGCATTAAAAAATTATATTCAATTTCAACCTGATGGAGGTCTGTATAGATGGATTAATAGAACAAATCCCACACACAGCTAGACGCCCAAATATTTTTTCAGAGGTAGATGCAGAAAAAAATTATATTCAGTTTTCAACCTGATGGAGGTCTGTATAGATGGATTAATAGAACAAGTCCCACACACAGCTAGAAGCCCAATATTTTTTCAGAGGTAGATGAAGAAAAAAAATATATTCAGTTTGCAACCTGATGGAGGTCTGTATAGATGGACTAATAGAGAAAGTCCCACACACTGCTAGAAGGCCAAATATTTTTTCAGAGCTAGATGCAGACAAAAAATTATTTTTAATTTGCAACCTGATGGAGGTCAGTATAGATGGACTAATAGACAAAGTCCCACACACTGCTAGAAGGCCAAATATTTTTTCAGAGCTAGATGCAGATATAAATTATTTTTAATTTGCAACCTGATGGAGGTCAGTATAGATGGACTAATAGAGAAAGTCCCACACACTGCTAGAAGGCCAAATATTTTTTCAGAGCTAGATGTAAAAAAAAATTATATTCAGTTTGCAACCTGATGGAGGTCAGTATAGATGGACTAATAGAGAAAGTCCCACACACTGCTAGAAGGCCAAATATTTTTTCAGAGGTAGATGCAGAAAAAAATTATATTAAGTTTGCAACCTGATGGAGGTCTGTATAGATGGACTAATAGAGAAAGTCCCACACACTGCTAGAAGGCCAAATATTTTTTCAGAGCTAGATGCAGACAAAAAATTATTTTTAATTTGCAACCTGATGGAGGTCAGTATAGATGGACTAATAGAGAAAGTCCCACACACTGCTAGAAGGCCAAATATTTTTTCAGAGCTAGATGCAGATATAAATTATTTTTAATTTGCAACCTGATGGAGGTCAGTATAGATGGACTAATAGAGAAAGTCCCACACACTGCTAGAAGGCCAAATATTTTTTCAGACCTAGATGCAAAAAAAAATTATATTCAGTTTGCAACCTGATGGAGGTCAGTATAGATGGATGAATAGAGAAAGTCCCACACACTGCTAGAAGGCCAAATATTTTTTCAGAGCTAGATGCAGAAAAAAATTATATTCAGTTTGCAGCCTGATGAAGGTCAGTATAGATGGATTAATAGAACAAGTCCCACACACAGCTAGACGCCCAAATATTTTTTCAGAGGTAGATGCAGAAAAAGATTACATTCAGTTTGCAACCTGATGGAGGTCTGTATAGATGGATTAATAGAACAAGTCCCACACACAGCTAGATGCCCAAATATTTTTTCAGAGGTAGATGCAGAAAAAAATTATATTCAGTTTTCAACCTGATGGAGGTCTGTATAGATGGATTAATAGAACAAGTCCCACACACTGCTAGAAGGCCAAATATTTTTTCAGAGCTAGATGCAGATATAAATTATTTTTAATTTGCAACCTGATGGAGGTCAGTATAGATGGACTAATAGAGAAAGTCCCACACACTGCTAGAAGGCCAAATATTTTTTCAGAGCTAGATGCAAAAAAAAATTATATTCAGTTTGCAACCTGATGGAGGTCAGTATAGATGGATTAATAGAACAAGTCCCACACACAGCTAGAAGCCCAATATTTTTTCAGAGGTAGATGCAGAAAAAAAATATATTCAGTTTGCAACCTGATGGAGGTCAGTATAGATGGACTAATAGAGAAAGTCCCACACACTGCTAGAAGGCCAAATATTTTTTTCAGAGCTAGATGCAGACAAAAAATAATTTTTAATTTGCAACCTGATGGAGGTCAGTATAGATGGACTAATAGAATGATGCTATGCCCAAAAGATTTTACTTCACTAGGTGCAGTAAAAAAATTGGTATTCTATACACAGGTGGTATATCTTGCAACACAGATAGGCTACTCCACTGACTAACACACTCTGCAATAGGCCAAAAAGGATTAGCTTTGCTAGGTTCAGCCAAATGCTGTGAAAAAAACTTGCACAGCACTGGCACAGACCTGCCTGGCAAAAACTGATAGGAACTGATGTAACCTAGTCCTGAAAAGGACTCCAATTGCAATTAGTCTTTACTCCCACAATCTATCTATTTAAGAGCACAGACCTGCCTGATAAAAGTCGTAGGAAATGCTGTAACCTAGTCCTTAAAAGGACTGCAATCACAACTATTCCCTACTCCCAAGCTATCTGTAGATTTGTGCGAAAATTGGCTTGAAATTAACAAGGTATAGCGCACACAGCAACAGCGGTGCCGTCTAACACGCAGCTGCAGCAGTGAGAAAATGGTGGCGACGGGGAAAATGGCTTGGTCTTATAAGGCAAGGACATGTGACATACACTTCCAATGACACATGCCCTTGCTTGTGTGAAAAAAAGCACTTCGCTCCGTGTGTGCGCTGCTGATAGACTGACAGATTGCACCTCCCCACTGTAAATGCGGGAAAGAGAAAAAAAAATGGAGATCTTCATTATTCCTGCAGAGATCCATCCCCTGCCCCTCCCCCCACCCCGCTGTACACTCAAACTGCGTATTAACATTAATTTTCATCATTACTGAGAAAAAATCCAGTTATGATTTTGGTGCACGAACAGTTATCGAACATAACCTCGAACAGCCGAATTTTTCTCAAATCGTTTGTGTTCGCCGAACGGCTCGAACACCGCCCAAAACAGCTCGAATTTGAGATTGGCGAACAGTTCGAGTCGAACAACGCTCATCTCTACTCTGAACTCTCCTTCAAACCACATATCCAAGCCCTTTCCACTTCCTACCGACTCCAACACAAAAATATCTCCCGGATCCGCACATTCCTCAGCCATGAATCTGCAAAAACAGGAGTGCACGCCCTCATCATCTCCCGCCTTGAGTACTGCAACCTCCTGCTCTGTGGCCTCCCCTCTAACACTCTCGCACCCCTCCAATCTATCCTAAACTCTGCTGCCCAACTAATCCACCTGTCCCCCCTCTATTCCCCGGCCTCTCCTCTCTGTCAATCTCTTCACTGGCTACCCATTGCTCAGAGACTCCAGTTCAAAACCCTAACCATGACATACAAAGCCATTCACAACCTGTCTCCTCCATATATCTCTGACCTAGTCTCCCGTTACATACCCGCACGCAACCTCCGATCCTCACAAGATCTCCTTCTCAACTCCCCTCTTATCTCCTCCTTCCACAATCGTATACAAGATTTCTCCCGTGCTTCCCCCCTACTCTGGAACTCTCTACCCCAACGTATCAGACTCTCGCCTACCGTGGAAACCTTCAAAAGGAACCTGAAGACCCACCTCTTCCGACAAGCCTACAACCTGCAGTAACCACCGCTCCACCATACCGCTGCACGACCAGCTCTACCCTCACCTACTGTATCCTCACCCATCCCTTGTAGATTGTGAGCCCTCGCGGGCAGGGTCCTCGCTCCTCCTGTACCAGTCGCTGTCACATTGTGTTCAAGATTATTGAAATTGTTCTTGTATTATACCCCTTTTTCACATTTAAAGCGCCATGGAATAAATAGCGCTATATCAATAAATAATAATAAAGTTTGCTCAAAAACACATGAAGGACTCCCAGACTATGAGAAATAAGATTCTCTGGTCTGATGAGACGAAGATAGAACTTTTTGGTGATAATTCTAAGTGGTATGTGTGGAGAAAACCAGGCACTGCTCATCACCTGCCCAATACAATCCGAACAGTGAAACATGGTGGTGGTGGCAGCATCATGCTATGGGGGTATTTTTCAGCTGCAGGGACAGGACGACTGGTTGCAATTGAAGGAAACATGAATGTGGCCAAGTAGAGATATCCTGGATGAAAACCTCTTCCAGAGTGCTCTGGACCTCAGACTTGGCCGAAGGTTCACCTTCCAACAAGACAATGACCCTAAGCACACAGCTAAAATAATAAAGGAGTGGCTTCAGAACAACTCTGTGACCATTCTTGACTGGCCCAGCCAGAACCCTGACCTAAACCCAATTGAGCATCTCTGGAGAGACCTGAAAGTGGCTGTCCACCAATGTTCACCATCCAACCTGACGGAACTGGAGAAGATTTGCAAGGAAGAATGGCAGAGGATCCCCAAATCCAGGTGTGAAAAACGTGTTGTATCATTCCCAAGAAGACTCATGGCTGTACTAGATCAAGAGGGTGCTTCTACTCAATACTGAGCAAAGGGTCTGAATACATATGACCATGTGATATTTCAGTTTTTCTTTTTTAATAAATTTACAAAAACTTTTACATTTGTTTTTTTTCAGTCAAGATGGGGTGCAGAGTGTACTTTAATGAGAAAAAAATGAACTTTTTAGAATTTACCAAATGGCTGCAATGAAACAAAGAGTGAAAAATTTAAAGGGGTCTAAATACTTTCTGTACCCACTGTATAGTATAATGCACCCCATAGTCCTCGATAGAGTATAATGCAACCCCCCATACAACATAATGCAACCCACCCCATAGAGCAGGGGTCTCAAACTCGGCTGGGTATATGGGCCACACATGGAAAAAAAATTAATTTGGGGGGCCGCATTCTTTGCAGGACAAAGTGACATTTTTAGTGATACGATTTTTTTTTCTATACACCTTTTGAACATTTTTGCTGTTTTTTTTTAAATAGCTTGTGTCGTTATGGATGTGGTGATAATAAAACATGCACTTACTTTGTTTACTTTAGATATAAAGCAGCATTTTTAGTGGCAAAATATTTTTTCATGCTTTATTTTGAAGTTTTTCTGCCAAAATCTTGTAGTAATGTGCCCCACCCTGGTCTGTATCTTGTAAAGTCCCCCATCTTGTCATAATATTCCATACTGGTCCCCATCTTGTTGTAATGTCTCCCATCCTGGGCCCCATATTGTCGTAATGTCACATACCGGTCCCCATATTGTAGATATGTCCTCATCTTGTAGTAATGTCCCCATCTTCTAGGAATGTCCCCATCCTGGTCCCCCTCTTGTAGTAATGTCCCCAGGCTGGTCCCCTTGTTTTAGGACTGTCCCCAGCCTGGTCCCCATGTTTTAGGACTGTCCCCAGCCTGGTCCCCATGTTTTAGGACTGTCCCCAGCTTGGTCCCCATCATTTAGGACTGTCCCCAGCCTGGTCCCCATCTTTTGGGACTGTCCCCAGCCTGGTCCCCATCTTTTGGGACTGTCCCCATCTTTTAGGATTGTCCCCATCTTGGAGGACTGTCCCTTGTGCCGTTCTACACATACAAGAGAAAAAAAAAAGATTCTTCTCACCTGTCATCCGTTCCCTCGGCGTCCTTTCTGCACCTGTGGCCCGCAGGCACCATAGACCCCAATCGCGGCCTGGTCCAGGAGCTGCCGGCAGGGGTCAATGGTGCCTGCGGGCCGCATGAAGCAGCCTGAAGGGCCGCATGTGGCCCACGTGTTTGAGACCCCTGCCATAGAGTATAATGCAACCCCCTATAGAGTATAATGCAGCCCCCCATAGAATATAATGCAGCCGCATCATAGAGTATAATGAGCCACCCTCATAGAGTATAATGAGCCACCCTCATAGAGTATAATGCAGTCCCTCCATAAAGTAAAATGCAGCCCCCCTCATACAGTATAATGCAGCCAGCCCTGATTATAATGCAGCCCCCTCATACAATATAATGCAGCCACCCCTGATTATAATGCAGCCCCCTCATACAATATAATGCAGCCACCCATCAGAGTACAATGCAGCCCCCCATACAATATAATGCAGCCACCCCATAGAGTATAATGCAGCCCCCCATAGAGTATAATGCAGCCACACCAGAGTATAATGCAGTCCCCACATACAGTATAATGCAGCCCCCTCATAAGAGTATAATGCAGCCACATAGAGTATAATGCAGCCCCCCATAGAATATAATGCAGCCACCCCTCAGAGTATAATGCAGCCCCCCACAGAGTATAATGCAGCTTCCACAGTCCTGCACTGTTATGGCCACCATATATAAAAAAAACAAATAAATACAATTCTTACCTCTTCTCTTTCCCCCGCTGCTCCGGGCTCTGCAGAGCGTCTCAGCAGCTCCATTGCCGGCACAGTGTGGCGCGATGAAGTGACATCATCGCGCCAGATGCAGAGGGGGAATGATGGGAGAGGGAGCGTTACCTGACGCTCTCTCCTCCATGATTGGCTTCAACTGTATGTGTCACAGCTGTCAGCCGTGACACACACAGAGATGGTGGCTCGAATATAGCTGTCAAGCACCCAAGAGTGCTCGGTGAAAGGGTTAACTGAGCGTGCTCGCTCATCACTAATCTAGACACGTTCTCTTGTAACACTACATGATGTATTTGGAATATAGAAATTTATGGAATTTGCACGATGAACTTTATAGATGAAATGGATTTCTATGAACTTGTATGTTGTCATATAACTGAAGCATCTATTTATATTCCAATAGGATAACGCTGCACTGCCTGAAAAACTACTCATTTAGAGCGAAACGTCGCCTTATTCAAATGGGTCAATTAACCACTGAGACTAGGATATCTGAATGGCACCCTTCATCTTTTTTTGGAGATAGATATACAGTGTATATAGATAGAAGATAGATAATAGATGATATACATAGATATATAGACAGATACAATACATACTACAGATATGAGATGATCACATTTGATAAACGTACATTTCTTTCCTCAGTTCGGTTCCTCTGAACCTTCATGTGATGCTCTCTGCTGATGTTCGGCCTCGTTGAAGTATGGAGCGTGATGTACAGAGCGGTTGCAGGCCTCCTTACCTATGAGGCTGTTGAATTCGAGTCATGATAGCCACAGATAGTAGAACTATGGTTCATGGATGTCTGAATTCGCTTTAACACAGAAATGGGAGGTAAAGAGACAGAAGTGTCAGAGGCAGGAGCAGAGCTGTGACTGATAACGTGCCAGAAGTTGCAAAGGAGCCGGCTCGGTGAGGGACTGTGCAGCAGAGCAAATAGGAGGTAATGGTAACCACATAAAATGCTACAGTTAAGAGGTTGATGCAAAAAAAAAAAAATAAATAAATCACAGAGGTGCATATAATCTTTTTAAAGGGAATCTGTCATCAGGTGTTTGCCACCTAATCTGGGAGCAGCATAATGTAGAGACAGAGAACCTGATTCCAGCAATTGGTCACTTACAGGGCTGCTTGCTGTAGTTTCATTAAAAATCATCAGCATTTGCTGCCATGTAGTCCTCCATATTCATGAGCTCTGTATAACCCTGCCCCCACCACTGATTTGCAACTTTTCTGTGTACGCTCTGCATAGGCATAAAATTGTGAATGAGTGGGGTGGGTGGGGTTATACAGGGCTCAGCATTTGAGAACTACTAGGTGTAATTTTCTCAATAGTACAGTAAATGACAAATTGCTGGAATCAGGGTCTGTGCTCATAAATTATGCTGCTCTCACATGGGGTGACAAAACCTGGTGCCAGATTTCCTTTACCATGACAGATTTTTCCATTCACTGTTTTTTTTGTGCATTTGCATCTTCTTTTTATTGCTTAATTTAATTAATTTTTCTTCATTTATTTAATTTTGTGTTGATGTGTGCATGGATTTTAAAAGGGGTTTTCTTTTTAGGTTTATCATATTGGAAGATGTGGTTATTCCTGCCAAGCTGCAGAATAATAATGAAATCTTTTTCAACAAATCCAGAACTAAAACATTTTCTCTGCACCGATTTTGAGGCGACGGGCAGCGTCTGTTCCCCCTTCTCCCACATGGATACCTGAGGGTACACAGACGTCGTCTCGGTTTTATTTTATACAAACACAAAAAGTGAAAAGGAGGAGATTCTCTGGACCCGGCTGGCACAGGAGCGTCCAATACAATAAAAATGTCTCTTAATTCAATCCACTAGGTTCTGGGGAATCTCTGGCCTCGGACTCCTCCTTTGGACTTTCTTCAGACTGTGCAGCCACCGTCTCCTTCGCTTTTCTTAACCTCTCGGCTTCTGTAATAGTCATTGGGTGCAAAGGAAAAAATCCAGCGAGTCCTATAACAGGAGGAAAAATGATAATGATATTATTCAACAATGGAAAATAGATAAAAAAAAACATATTAAACTTTCATACTCTATGACACGGATTTGCCTTCTCTTTCCATAACCCTCCTCCTTCCATTAATCCTATTAGGCAGTGGCACAACTTGAAGCGCGTGGGCCACGAGGCAAAAAAAATCTGTGACCCAACTATCCAGGGTCTTGTTTAGTAGACACAAAGGGCTATGAAAATTCAGCTCGCAGAGGTCCCACCCCACTGGTCACATGCAGCATTTCACCCACCGTGATCCTATACATCAGGGGATCAGCTAAAGAGCTGCACATGAAAATTCCCAGTCCCCCATTTACTAAAGGGGTTAATACATTTGTAAATGATAAAAGGAAACCCTGTTCTTAATTGGGGACAGACCAGAGTCTAAAAGGTGATGGTCCCATACTCCCCAGAATAATGTGCAGTTACATCCAGAAATATTTGGACAGTGACAAACGTTTTGGCATTTTAGCCTTTTACCAAAACATATTCAAGATAAAGTAATATAATCAGTATGGGCTTGAAGGGCAGACACTCAGGTTTAATTTTAGGGGTTTTTGCATCCTAATTGGAGTATGGGTTTAGGAATTACAGCTCTTTAATATGCAACTGGCTTTTTCAAAGGGAGCAAAAGTAATTGGACAATTATCTCAAAAGCTCTACAATGAGCTATATTCCCTTATTAATCCATCATTAGTTAAGCGGGTAAAAGGTCTGGAGCTAATTCCAGGTGTGGAACTTGCATTTGGAAGCTGTGTCTGTGAACCCATAACATGCGGTTAAAGGCGCTCTCAATGGAAGAGAAAACAGACCATTATTAAAATAAGAAAAAAAAAAAAAAAAAAAGAAGAGAAATCCATCAGATAGCAGAAATGTTAGGAATAGCCACATCAACAGCTTGGTACATTCTTAAAAAAGAAAAAGAAGAGCGCACTGATAAGCTTGGGATCTCAATAAGGCCTGGATGTCCATGGAAGACAACAGCTTCCATGGTGAAGAAAAACCTTTACAACATCCATCCAAGTGAAGAACACTCTCCAGGAAGTCTGTGTTTCAGTATTTAAAATCTACCATAAAGGGAAAACGTAATGAGAGCAAATACAGAGGGTTCACTACAAGGTGCAAACCATCATCAGCCTTAAAAATACAAAGGCCAGATTAGACTTTGACAAATAAACATCTAAAGAAGTCGCCCAGTTCTGGAAAAGCAAAACTAAGATCAACCTGCACCAGAACGATGGGAAGAAGAAAGTATGGAGAAGGTTGGAACGGCTCATGAGCCTTGGCACAGCATATCCTCTGTAACACATGGTGGGGTGTAGTGTGATGGCGCGGGAATGCATGCCTTCCTATGGCACTAGGTCACTGGTGGTTATTGATGACATGACCGAAGACAGAAGCAGCCAGATGAATTATGAAGTGTACAGGGGGATACCCTTCATTCAGAGCCAACCAAATGCAGCAAGGATGATGGACTTGGCTTCGCAATACAGATGGACAATGACTCAAAACATAGTGCGAAAGCAAAGAAGTGGAATATTCTGCAATGGCCGAGTCATCAACAGACCTCGGACCCATCGAGACACATTTCACATATTTAAGACAAAACTTAAAGCAGAAAGACCCCACAAACAAGCAACAACAGAAGTCAATGCAGCAAAGCCTCACAAAGGAGGAAGCTCAGCGTTCGGGGAGGTCCATGGCTTCCAGTCCTCAGGCAGTCATTGCCTGCAAAGGATTCTCTACAAAGTATTAAACATGACCTTTATATTTACGGTAAAGTTAATTTGTCCAATTACTTTATTTGATATTTTTGTTCTTCTCCATTAATTAGACCTGAAAGTCTATACTTCAATTGCACCTAAGTTGTTTCATTTTAAAACAAAAACTATGGTCTGCAGAGCTGAAATCATGAAGATTCGGTCACTGTCCAAATATTTCTGGACTAACTGTATACAATCCCTGGCAAAAATTATGGCATCACCGGGCTCGGAGGATGTTCATTCAGTTGTTTAATGTTGTTGAAAAAAAAGCAGATCACAGACATGGCACAAAACTAAAGTCATTTCAAATGGCAACTTTAGGGCTTTAAGAAACACTAAAAGAAATCAAGATTAAAAATGTGGTACTCAGTAAGAGTAATTTTTTTCAGACTAAGCAGAGGGAAAAAATTATGGAATCACTCAATTCTGAGGAAAAAAATATGGAATCACCCTGTAAATTTTCATTTCCAAAACTAACACCTGCATCAAATTAGATCTGCATCTAAAAAGGAGTGATCACACCTTGGAGAACTGTTGCACCAAGTGGACTGACATGAATCATGGTTCCAACACGAGAGATGTCAACTGAAACAAAGGAGAGGATTATCAAACTCTTAAAAGAAGGTAAATCATCACGCAATGTTGCAAAAGATGTTGGTTGTTCATAGTCAGCTGTGTCTAAAATCTGGACCAAATACAAACAACATGGGAAGGTTGTTAAAGGCAAACATACTGGTAGACCAAGGAAGACATCAAAGCGTCAAGACCGGAAACTTAAAGCAATATGTCTCCAAAACAGGAAATGCACAACAAAACAAATGAGGAATGAATGGGAGGACACTGGAGTCAATGTCTGTGACCGAACTGTAAGAAACCGCCTAAAGGAAATGGGATTTACATACAGAAAAGCTAAACATAAGCCATCATTAACACCTAAACAGAAAAAAACAAGGTTACAATGGGCTATGGAAAAACAATCGCGGACTGTGAATGACTGGATGAAAGTCATATTCAGTGATGAATCGCAAATCTGCATTGGGCAAGGTGATGATGCTGGAACTTTTGTTTGGTGCCATTCCAATGAGATTCATAAAGATGACTGCATGAAGAGAACATGCAAATTTCCACAGTCATTGATGATATGGGGCTGCATGTCAGGTAAAGGCACTGGGGAGATGGCTGTCATTACATCTTCAATAAATGCCCAAGTTTACATTGATATTTTGGACAGTTTTCTTATCCCATCAATTGAAAGGATGTTTGGGGATGATGACATCATTTTTCAAGATGATAATGCATCCTGCCATAGAGCAAAAACTGTGAAAACATTCCTTGAAAGAAGACACATAAGGTCAATGTCATGGCCTGCAAATAGTCTTGATCTCAAGCCAATTGAAAATCTTTGGTGGAAGTTGAAGAAAATGGTCAATGACAAGGCTCCAACCTGCAAAGCTGATCTGGCAACAGCAATCAGAGAAAGTTGGAGCCAGATTGATGAAGAGTACTGTTTGTCACTCATTAAGTCCATGCTTCAGAGACTGCAAGCTGTTATTAAAGCCAGAGGTAGTGCAACAAAATACTAGTGATGTACTGGAGTGTTCTTTAGTGTGTTTGTTTTTCATGATTCCATAATTTTTTTCCTCAGAATTGAGTGATTCTATAATTTTTTTCCTCTGCTTGGTCTGAAAAAAAAATTACCCTTACTGAGTACCACATTTTTTAACTTGATTTCTTTTAGTGTTTCTTAAAGCCCTAAAGTTGCCATTTGAAATGACTTTAGTTTTGTGCCATGTCTGTGATCTGCTTTTATTTTCAACAACATTAAACAACTGAATGAACATCCTCCAAGCCCGGTGATTCCATAATTTTTTGCCAGGGGTTGTATAAGCCATGCTTTTTTTCATATCCCATTTCTAGACCTAGTAATCACCGAATAACTTGGCCACCGGTTTGGTAATATGTGCTCCGCAAGCGAGCCAATATTTTATCCGATCTACGTTGAGGCTGAGCAGCTTCTCATTGTAGACATTAGGTAACGGGTCATATGTGCCAAGCTTGTCCAGGTGCTTCCCGTCCCGTGCCCGCTTGTTATGGGCAGCGACAATGCGATAATAGGGTCTATTAGCGCAGCCACCGAGAGCCATTCGGATCACCACGTAGCCTCCATGGTAACGCTTCAGGACCTGTGATGCTGAAAAATAAAAGATCACACACAAGTATTATAGTTTGTGTTATTTATACCCAAGACGTTGAAATAAAAGAAGTTAGAATATCCCTTAAAAGTTATGTTTGAAAACCACCTGTAGCCTACACATGGCTCTACTCTACCAAACAGATTTACAAAGCTCCCTCCAGCAGAATAGTGAGCGCAGCTCTGGAGTATTATACAGGATGTAACTCAGGATCAGTAATGTAATGTATGTACACAGTGACTGCACCAGCAGAATAGTGAGTGCAGCACTGGAGTATAATACAGGATAAGAAATGTAATGTATGTACACAGTGACTGCACCAGCAGAATAGCGAGTGCAGCTCTGGAGTATTATACAGGATGTAACTCAGGATCAGTACAGGATAAGTAATGTAATGTATGTACACAGTGACTGCACCAGCAGAATAGTGAGTGCAGCTCTGGAGTATAATACAGGATAAGTAATGTAATGTATGTACACAGTGACTGCACCAGCAGAATAGTGAGTGCAGCTCTGGAGTATTATACAGGATGTAACTCAGGATCAGTACAGGATAAGTAATGTAATGTATGTACACAGTGACTGCATCAGCAGAATAGTGAGTGCAGCTCTGGAGTATAATACAGGATGTAACTCAGGATAAGTAATGTAATGTATGTACACAGTGACTGCATCAGCAGAATAGTGAGTGCAGCTCTGGAGTATAATACAGGATGCAACTCAGGATCAGTAATGTAATGTATGTACACAGTGACTGCACCAGCAGAATAGTGAGTGCAGCACTGGAGTATAATACTGGATGTAACTCAGGATCAGTACAGGATAAGTAATGTAATGTATGTACACAGTGACTGCACCAGCAGAATAGTGAGTGCAGCTCTGGAGTATAATACAGGATAAGTAATGTAATGTATGTACACAGTGACTGCACCAGCAGAATAGTGAGTGCAGCTCTGGAGTATTATACAGGATGTAACTCAGGATCAGTACAGGATAAGTAATGTAATGTATGTACACAGTGACTGCACCAGCAGAATAGTGAGTGCAGCTCTGGAGTATAATACAGGATGTAACTCAGGATAAGTAATGTAATGTATGTACACAGTGACTGCATCAGCAGAATAGTGAGTGCAGCTCTGGAGTATAATACAGGATGTAACTCAGGATAAGTAATGTAATGTATGTACACAGTGACTGCACCAGCAGAATAGTGAGTGCAGCTCTGGAGTATAATAAGGATGTAACTCAGGATCAGTAATGTAATGTGTGTACACAGTGACTGCACCAGCAGAATAGTGAGTGCAGCTCTGGAGTATAATACAGGATGTAACTCAGGATAAGTAATGTAATGTATGTACACAGTGACTGCATCAGCAGAATAGTGAGTGCAGCTCTGGAGTATAATACAGGATGCAACTCAGGATCAGTAATGTAATGTATGTACACAGTGACTGCACCAGCAGAATAGTGAGTGCAGCACTGGAGTATAATACTGGATGTAACTCAGGATCAGTACAGGATAAGTAATGTAATGTATGTACACAGTGACTGCACCAGCAGAATAGTGAGTGCAGCTCTGGAGTATAATACAGGCTGTAACTCAGGATCAGTGCAGGATAAGTAATGTAATGTATATACACAGTGACTGCATCAGCAGAATAGTGAGTGCAGCACTGGAGTATTATACAGGATGTAACTCAGGATCAGTAATGTAATGTGTGTACACAGTGACTGCACCAGCAGAATAGTGAGTGCAGCACTGGAGTATTATACAGGATGTAACTCAGGATCAGTAATGTAATGTGTGTACACAGTGACTGCACCAGCAGAATAGTGAGTGCAGCACTGGAGTATTATACAGGATGTAACTCAGGATCAGTAATGTAATGTATGTACACAGTGACTGCACCAGCAGAATAGTGAGTGCAGCACTGGAGTAGAATACTGGATGTAACTCAGGATCAGTACAGGATAAGTAATGTAATGTATGTACACAGTGACTGCACCAGCAGAATAGTGAGTGCAGCACTGGAGTATTATACAGGATGTAACTCAGGATCAGTAATGTAATGTATGTACACAGTGACTGCACCAGCAGAATAGTGAGTGCAGCTCTGGAGTATAATACAGGATAAGTAATGTAATGTATGTACACAGTGACTGCACCAGCAGAATAGTGAGTGCAGCTCTGGAGTATTATACAGGATGTAACTCAGGATCAGTACAGGATAAGTAATGTAATGTATGTACACAGTGACTGCACCAGCAGAATAGTGAGTGCAGCTCTGGAGTATAATACAGGATGTAACTCAGGATAAGTAATGTAATGTATGTACACAGTGACTGCATCAGCAGAATAGTGAGTGCAGCTCTGGAGTATAATACAGGATGTAACTCAGGATAAGTAATGTAATGTATGTACACAGTGACTGCACCAGCAGAATAGTGAGTGCAGCTCTGGAGTATAATAAGGATGTAACTCAGGATCAGTAATGTAATGTGTGTACACAGTGACTGCACCAGCAGAATAGTGAGTGCAGCTGTGGAGTATAATACAGGATGTAACTCAGGATAAGTAATGTAATGTATGTACACAGTGACTGCATCAGCAGAATAGTGAGTGCAGCTCTGGAGTATAATACAGGATGCAACTCAGGATCAGTAATGTAATGTATGTACACAGTGACTGCACCAGCAGAATAGTGAGTGCAGCACTGGAGTATAATACTGGATGTAACTCAGGATCAGTACAGGATAAGTAATGTAATGTATGTACACAGTGACTGCACCAGCAGAATAGTGAGTGCAGCTCTGGAGTATAATACAGGATAAGTAATGTAATGTATGTACACAGTGACTGCACCAGCAGAATAGTGAGTGCAGCTCTGGAGTATTATACAGGATGTAACTCAGGATCAGTACAGGATAAGTAATGTAATGTATGTACACAGTGACTGCACCAGCAGAATAGTGAGTGCAGCTCTGGAGTATAATACAGGATGTAACTCAGGATAAGTAATGTAATGTATGTACACAGTGACTGCATCAGCAGAATAGTGAGTGCAGCTCTGGAGTATAATACAGGATGTAACTCAGGATAAGTAATGTATGTACACAGTGACTGCACCAGCAGAATAGTGAGTGCAGCTCTGGAGTATAATAAGGATGTAACTCAGGATCAGTAATGTAATGTGTGTACACAGTGACTGCACCAGCAGAATAGTGAGTGCAGCTCTGGAGTATAATACAGGATGTAACTCAGGATAAGTAATGTAATGTATGTACACAGTGACTGCATCAGCAGAATAGTGAGTGCAGCTCTGGAGTATAATACAGGATGTAACTCAGGATCAGTAATGTAATGTATGTACACAGTGACTGCACCAGCAGAATAGTGAGTGCAGCACTGGAGTATAATACTGGATGTAACTCAGGATCAGTACAGGATAAGTAATGTAATGTATGTACACAGTGACTGCACCAGCAGAATAGTGAGTGCAGCTCTTGAGTATAACACAGAATAGATAAGTGTGCATTAACCACTTTCTAGTTGACAGTTTCATCAAGTAGCCCCTTCATTACCTTTGACGTACTTGTACGTCAGAAGTTGAGTCCCAGCCTTTGCTGCGGGCTCGCACGCCAAGCCCGCATCTTTCCCCGCGCTTGATGGTTGCCTTAATCAGCCATCAAGTGCCTCTAACATCTGTGGGCAAAACGGCAAAAAGCTCCGCCTGTGGCTGTTAATCAGCTAAACGTTGCTGTCAATCATGGACAGCGGCATTTACGATGCGGCAGATGGAAGTGCGTCATTCCTCTCATCCAACCATCATGTGACTGTGGGGTGCCAATGGGTTGTCATGACAGTCGGGAGTCTGCTGATGCCCCCTGTGCCGGTCTTAGGAGCATATGAACGTCGGCTCGTGGCCAGCGTTCACAGGAGATAGTGATTTCTGCTATCTGTAGCAGTACTGATGTTCTGCTATGCACAGCACAAGCAATTGGATGATCCCAACTTCAAGTCTCCTAAGACTAATAAATTCAGCAAAAAAGTTTTAAATTATATGGAAAACATTATATATGGGGGACATTGTTCCCCCCAATACAGAGACACGTGAGCTGTATAGCGCAGAACTACAACTCTCAGCATGCACAGGTGACACACATACTCACATAAATGAACCATTGTAGAGTCTCGAGGCACAAGGAGCTCGGAGCTCACAGTCACCGTCAGCCCCTGAGGTATTAACCCCGCACAACCGTGTCACATCCGCACCGGACCAAGCTCCTCACGGACTGCCCTTCACTCTTCCGCTCTGTACGGACATAGGGCGCCGCCATTAACAGGAAGTCACTGATGCTAACCCGGAAGTAGTTGTCATGGGGACTGTACGATTTCCACCTTATGGGAACCGAAAGTCATTGTAAAAAGCCCAATCTCCTCCAGAGGGCGCCCTAACATCTGGCACCTAAACCTTCTATGACATTGACAGCCGGTTTATGCCCCACTTCCGGTAAACCACCGGAAGTGGGGCATTGTAGCCGGTGTTGGAGTGTGTCCGGCTAGTAGTTGTGCTGTACTGGAGTACTAACATGGCGCTGTGAGTGCGCAGCTCTTGTTACTGGGACATTACGCCTTCGGCTACACCGGGAGCTACGAGCTGGTGCTGGAGGCCGCGCTGATCGGTGAGTGGTGGCTTCACCTGACAGGTGGAGATGATGGCGGACGCGCCCCCTGGTGGGTGTCAGGGGCAGCGCACCGTTCATTACTGCGTGCACAGCGGGAGGGCGGACATTCACTTTTATTATTACTGTATCAACTGAAGAAAATCAAGTGCAAGAGAACAATGGCGACAGCGCATTCCTTCATCTCAGTTATTACAAGACCTATTGAAAGCAAAAGTACTGCGTGTATTGGTTGCTACAGGCAACGGCTCTGTCCGCACCACCACTTGGACGTATAGTAAAATACGCTGCTTTAAGTGTCAGCCCCGATAATGGCGGAGCAGGGGGAGGTAAGTGTTAGCCCCAGCCGGGGATTCAGCTGCCTGTGCTTACGTCACATTGACAGAGCGGAGGCTTCTCTTCCGTTATTTTCTGACAACGGAACGGGACTTCCAATGTCATTCTCATTGACAGCCGGATTCCCGCTGCCTAACTGCTCACTTAATATTTATAGAACTCAAGCAGTGGGAGATCTGCTGTGTGTACATCACGCAGGAGACACGGAGACTGCCGTGTGTGCATCACGCAGGAGACACGGAGACTGCCGTGTGTGCATCACGCAGGAGACACGGAGACTGCCGTGTGTGCATCACGCAGGAGACACGGAGACTGCCGTGTGTGCATCACGCAGGAGACACGGAGACTGCCGTGTGTGCATCACGCAGGAGACACGGAGACTGCCGTGTGTGCATCACGCAGGAGACACGGAGACTGCCGTGTGTGCATCACGCAGGAGACACGGAGACTGCCGTGTGTGCATCACGCAGGAGACACGGAGACTGCCGTGTGTGCATCACGCAGGAGACACGGAGACTGCCGTGTGTGCATCACGCAGGAGACACGGAGACTGCCGTGTGTGCATCACGCAGGAGACACGGAGACTGCCGTGTGTGCATCACGCAGGAGACACGGAGACTGCCGTGTGTGCATCACGCAGGAGACACGGAGACTGCCGTGTGTGCATCACGCGGGAGACACGGAGACTGCCGTGTGTGCATCACGCGGGAGACACGGAGACTGCCGTGTGTGCATCACGCGGGAGACACGGAGACTGCCGTGTGTGCATCACGCGGGAGACACGGAGACTGCCGTGTGTGCATCACGCGGGAGACACGGAGACTGCCGTGTGTGCATCACGCGGGAGACACGGAGACTGCCGTGTGTGCATCACGCGGGAGACACGGAGACTGCCGTGTGTGCATCACGCGGGAGACACGGAGACTGCCGTGTGTGCATCACGCGGGAGACACGGAGACTGCCGTGTGTGCATCACGCGGGAGACACGGAGACTGCCGTGTGTGCATCACGCGGGAGACACGGAGACTGCCGTGTGTGCATCACGCGGGAGACACGGAGACTGCCGTGTGTGCATCACGCGGGAGACACGGAGACTGCCGTGTGTGCATCACGCGGGAGACACGGAGACTGCCGTGTGGGCATCACGCGGGAGACACGGAGACTGCCGTGTGGGCATCACGCGGGAGACACGGAGACTGCCGTGTGGGCATCACGCGGGAGACACGGAGACTGCCGTGTGGGCATCACGCGGGAGACACGGAGACTGCCGTGTGGGCATCACGCGGGGGACACGGAGACTGCCGTGTGGGCATCACGCGGGGGACACGGAGACTGCCGTGTGGGCATCACGCGGGGGACACGGAGACTGCCGTGTGGGCATCACGCGGGGGACACGGAGACTGCCGTGTGGGCATCACGCGGGGGACACGGAGACTGCCGTGTGGGCATCACGCGGGGGACACGGAGACTGCCGTGTGGGCATCACGCGGGGGACACGGAGACTGCCGTGTGGGCATCACGCGGGGGACACGGAGACTGCCGTGTGGGCATCACGCGGGGGACACGGAGACTGCCGTGTGGGCATCACGCGGGGGACACGGAGACTGCCGTGTGGGCATCACGCGGGGGACACGGAGACTGCCGTGTGGGCATCACGCGGGGGACACGGAGACTGCCGTGTGGGCATCACGCGGGGGACACGGAGACTGCCGTGTGGGCATCACGCGGGGGACACGGAGACTGCCGTGTGGGCATCACGCGGGGGACACGGAGACTGCCGTGTGGGCATCACGCGGGGGACACGGAGACTGCCGTGTGGGCATCACGCGGGGGACACGGAGACTGCCGTGTGTGCATCACGCGGGGGACACGGAGACTGCCGTGTGTGCATCACGCGGGGGACACGGAGACTGCCGTGTGTGCATCACGCGGGGGACACGGAGACTGCCGTGTGTGCATCACGCGGGGGACACGGAGACTGCCGTGTGTGCATCACGCGGGGGACACGGAGACTGCCGTGTGTGCATCACGCGGGGGACACGGAGACTGCCGTGTGTGCATCACGCGGGGGACACGGAGACTGCCGTGTGTGCATCACGCGGGGGACACGGAGACTGCCGTGTGTGCATCACGCGGGGGACACGGAGACTGCCGTGTGTGCATCACGCGGGGGACACGGAGACTGCCGTGTGTGCATCACGCGGGGGACACGGAGACTGCCGTGTGTGCATCACGCGGGGGACACGGAGACTGCCGTGTGTGCATCACGCGGGGGACACGGAGACTGCCGTGTGTGCATCACGCGGGGGACACGGAGACTGCCGTGTGTGCATCACGCGGGGGACACGGAGACTGCCGTGTGTGCATCACGCGGGGGACACGGAGACTGCCGTGTGTGCATCACGCGGGGGACACGGAGACTGCCGTGTGTGCATCACGCGGGGGACACGGAGACTGCCGTGTGTGCATCACGCGGGGGACACGGAGACTGCCGTGTGTGCATCACGCGGGGGACACGGAGACTGCCGTGTGTGCATCACGCGGGGGACACGGAGACTGCCGTGTGTGCATCACGCGGGGGACACGGAGACTGCCGTGTGTGCATCACGCGGGGGACACGGAGACTGCCGTGTGTGCATCACGCGGGGGACACGGAGACTGCCGTGTGTGCATCACGCGGGGGACACGGAGACTGCCGTGTGTGCATCACGCGGGGGACACGGAGACTGCCGTGTGTGCATCACGCGGGGGACACGGAGACTGCCGTGTGTGCATCACGCGGGGGACACGGAGACTGCCGTGTGTGCATCACGCGGGGGACACGGAGACTGCCGTGTGTGCATCACGCGGGGGACACGGAGACTGCCGTGTGTGCATGCATCCCGCGGGGGACACGGAGACTGCCGTGTGTGCATGCATCCCGCGGGGGACACGGAGACTGCCGTGTGTGCATGCATCCCGCGGGGGACACGGAGACTGCCGTGTGTGCATGCATCCCGCGGGGGACACGGAGACTGCCGTGTGTGCATGCATCCCGCGGGGGACACGGAGACTGCCGTGTGTGCATGCATCCCGCGGGGGACACGGAGACTGCCGTGTGTGCATGCATCCCGCGGGGGACACGGAGACTGCCGTGTGTGCATGCATCCCGCGGGGGACACGGAGACTGCCGTGTGTGCATGCATCCCGCGGGGGACACGGAGACTGCCGTGTGTGCATGCATCCCGCGGGGGACACGGAGACTGCCGTGTGTGCATGCATCCCGCGGGGGACACGGAGACTGCCGTGTGTGCATGCATCCCGCGGGGGACACGGAGACTGCCGTGTGTGCATGCATCCCGCGGGGGACACGGAGACTGCCGTGTGTGCATGCATCCCGCGGGGGACACGGAGACTGCCGTGTGTGCATGCATCCCGCGGGGGACACGGAGACTGCCGTGTGTGCATGCATCCCGCGGGGGACACGGAGACTGCCGTGTGTGCATGCATCCCGCGGGGGACACGGAGACTGCCGTGTGTGCATGCATCCCGCGGGGGACACGGAGACTGCCGTGTGTGCATGCATCCCGCGGGGGACACGGAGACTGCCGTGTGTGCATGCATCCCGCGGGGGACACGGAGACTGCCGTGTGTGCATGCATCCCGCGGGGGACACGGAGACTGCCGTGTGTGCATGCATCCCGCGGGGGACACGGAGACTGCCGTGTGTGCATGCATCCCGCGGGGGACACGGAGACTGCCGTGTGTGCATGCATCCCGCGGGGGACACGGAGACTGCCGTGTGTGCATGCATCCCGCGGGGGACACGGAGACTGCCGTGTGTGCATGCATCCCGCGGGGGACACGGAGACTGCCGTGTGTGCATGCATCCCGCGGGGGACACGGAGACTGCCGTGTGTGCATGCATCCCGCGGGGGACACGGAGACTGCCGTGTGTGCATGCATCCCGCGGGGGACACGGAGACTGCCGTGTGTGCATGCATCCCGCGGGGGACACGGAGACTGCCGTGTGTGCATGCATCCCGCGGGGGACACGGAGACTGCCGTGTGTGCATGCATCCCGCGGGGGACACGGAGACTGCCGTGTGTGCATGCATCCCGCGGGGGACACGGAGACTGCCGTGTGTGCATGCATCCCGCGGGGGACACGGAGACTGCCGTGTGTGCATGCATCCCGCGGGGGACACGGAGACTGCCGTGTGTGCATGCATCCCGCGGGGGACACGGAGACTGCCGTGTGTGCATGCATCCCGCGGGGGACACGGAGACTGCCGTGTGTGCATGCATCCCGCGGGGGACACGGAGACTGCCGTGTGTGCATGCATCCCGCGGGGGACACGGAGACTGCCGTGTGTGCATGCATCCCGCGGGGGACACGGAGACTGCCGTGTGTGCATGCATCCCGCGGGGGACACGGAGACTGCCGTGTGTGCATGCATCCCGCGGGGGACACGGAGACTGCCGTGTGTGCATGCATCCCGCGGGGGACACGGAGACTGCCGTGTGTGCATGCATCCCGCGGGGGACACGGAGACTGCCGTGTGTGCATGCATCCCGCGGGGGACACGGAGACTGCCGTGTGTGCATGCATCCCGCGGGGGACACGGAGACTGCCGTGTGTGCATGCATCCCGCGGGGGACACGGAGACTGCCGTGTGTGCATGCATCCCGCGGGGGACACGGAGACTGCCGTGTGTGCATGCATCCCGCGGGGGACACGGAGACTGCCGTGTGTGCATGCATCCCGCGGGGGACACGGAGACTGCCGTGTGTGCATGCATCCCGCGGGGGACACGGAGACTGCCGTGTGTGCATGCATCCCGCGGGGGACACGGAGACTGCCGTGTGTGCATGCATCCCGCGGGGGACACGGAGACTGCCGTGTGTGCATGCATCCCGCGGGGGACACGGAGACTGCCGTGTGTGCATGCATCCCGCGGGGGACACGGAGACTGCCGTGTGTGCATGCATCCCGCGGGGGACACGGAGACTGCCGTGTGTGCATGCATCCCGCGGGGGACACGGAGACTGCCGTGTGTGCATGCATCCCGCGGGGGACACGGAGACTGCCGTGTGTGCATGCATCCCGCGGGGGACACGGAGACTGCCGTGTGTGCATGCATCCCGCGGGGGACACGGAGACTGCCGTGTGTGCATGCATCCCGCGGGGGACACGGAGACTGCCGTGTGTGCATGCATCCCGCGGGGGACACGGAGACTGCCGTGTGTGCATGCATCCCGCGGGGGACACGGAGACTGCCGTGTGTGCATCCACCCCGCAGGAGACACGGAGACTTCTGTATGTACATGCATCCCACAGGAGACACGGAGACTGCTGTATGTACATGCATCCCACAGGAGACACGGAGACTGCTGTATGTACATGCATCCCACAGGAGACACGGAGACTGCTGTATGTACATGCATCCCACAGGAGACACGGAGACTGCTGTATGTACATGCATCCCACAGCAGACACGGAGACTGCTGTGTGTACATGCATCCCACAGGAGACACGGAGACTGCTGTGTGTGCATCCACCCCGCAGGAGACACGGAGACTTCTGTATGTATATCACACAGGAGACACGGAGACTGCTGTATGTACATGCGTCCCACAGCAGACACGGAGACTGCTGTGTGTACATGCGTCCCACAGGAGACACGGAGACTGCTGTATGTACATGCGTCCCACAGGAGACACGGAGACTGCTGTATGTACATGCATCCCACAGGAGACACGGAGACTGCTGTATGTACATGCATCCCACAGCAGACACGGAGACTGCTGTATGTACATGCATCCCACAGGAGACACGGAGACTGCTGTGTGTGCATCCACCCCGCAGGAGACACGGAGACTTCTGTATGTATATCACACAGGAGACACGGAGACTGCTGTATGTACATGCGTCCCACAGCAGACACGGAGACTGCTGTGTGTACATGCGTCCCACAGGAGACACGGAGACTGCTGTGTGTACATGCGTCCCGCAGGAGACACGGAGACTGCTGTGTGTGCATGCGTCCCGCAGGAGACGCGGAGACTGCTGTGTGTGCATGCATCCCGTAGGAGACGCGGAGACTGCTGTGTGTGCATGCATCCCGCAGGTGACGCGGAGACTGCTGTGTGTGCATGCATCCCGCAGGAGACGCGGAGACTGCTGTGTGTGCATGCATCCCGCAGGAGACGCGGAGACTGCTGTGTGTGCATGCATCCCGCAGGAGACGCGGAGACTGCTGTGTGTGCATGCATCCCGCAGGAGACGCGGAGACTGCTGTGTGTGCATGCATCCCGCAGGAGACGCGGAGACTGCTGTGTGTGCATGCATCCCGCAGGAGACGCGGAGACTGCTGTGTGTGCATGCATCCCGCAGGAGACGCGGAGACTGCTGTGTGTGCATGCATCCCGCAGGAGACGCGGAGACTGCTGTGTGTGCATGCATCCCGCAGGAGACGCGGAGACTGCTGTGTGTGCATGCATCCCGCAGGAGACGCGGAGACTGCTGTGTGTGCATGCATCCCGCAGGAGACGCGGAGACTGCTGTGTGTGCATGCATCCCGCAGGAGACGCGGAGACTGCTGTGTGTGCATGCATCCCGCAGGAGACGCGGAGACTGCTGTGTGTGCATGCATCCCGCAGGAGACGCGGAGACTGCTGTGTGTGCATGCATCGCGCAGGAGACTCGGAGACTGCTGTGTGTGCATGCATCGCGCAGGAGACTCGGAGACTGCTGTGTGTGCATGCATCGCGCAGGAGACTCGGAGACTGCTGTGTGTGCATGCATCGCGCAGGAGACTCGGAGACTGCTGTGTGTGCATGCATCGCGCAGGAGACTCGGAGACTGCTGTGTGTGCATGCATCGCGCAGGAGACTCGGAGACTGCTGTGTGTGCATGCATCGCGCAGGAGACTCGGAGACTGCTGTGTGTGCATGCATCGCGCAGGAGACTCGGAGACTGCTGTGTGTGCATGCATCGCGCAGGAGACTCGGAGACTGCTGTGTGTGCATGCATCCCGCAGGAGACTCGGAGACTGCTGTGTGTGCATGCATCCCGCAGGAGACTCGGAGACTGCTGTGTGTGCATGCATCCCGCAGGAGACTCGGAGACTGCTGTGTGTGCATGCATCCCGCAGGAGACTCGGAGACTGCTGTGTGTGCATGCATCCCGCAGGAGACTCGGAGACTGCTGTGTGTGCATGCATCCCGCAGGAGACTCGGAGACTGCTGTGTGTGCATGCATCCCGCAGGAGACTCGGAGACTGCTGTGTGTGCATGCATCCCGCAGGAGACTCGGAGACTGCTGTGTGTGCATGCATCCCGCAGGAGACACGGAGACTGCTGTGTGTACAGTACAGACCAAAAGTTTGGACACACCTTCTCATTTAAAGATTTTTCTGTATTTTCATGACTATGAAAATTGTACATTCACACTGAAGGCATCAAAACTATGAATTAACACATTTGGATTTATATACTTAACCAAAAAGTGTGAAACAACTGAAAATATGTCTTATATTCTAGGTTCTTCAAAGTAGCCACTTTTTGCTTTGATGACTGCTTTGCACACTCTTGGCATTCTCTTGATGAGCTTCAAGAGGTAGTCACCGGAAATGGTTTTCACTTCACAGCTGTGACCTGTCAGGCTTAATAAGTGGTATTTCTTGCCTTATAAATGGGGTTGGGACCATCAGTTGTGTTGTGCAGAAGTCAGATGGATACACAGCTGATAGTCCTACTGAATAGACTGTTAGCTGCTTTTTTCTTGCCATAATACAAATTCTAAGTAGAGAAAAACGAGTGGCCATCATCATTACTTTAAGAAATGAAGGTCAGTCAGTGCGAAAAATTGGGAAAACTTTGAAAGTGTCCCCAAGTGCAGCTGCAAAAACTATCAGGGGCTACAAAGAAACTGGCTCACATGAGGACCGCCCCAGGAAAGAAAGACCAAGAGTCACCTCTGCTTCTGAGGATAAGTTTATCCGAGTCACCAGCCTCAGAAATCGCAGGTTAACAGCAGCTCAGATTAGAGACCAGGTCAATGCCACACAGAGTTCTAGCAGCAGACACATCTCTACAACAACTGTTAAGAGGAGACTTTGTGCAGCAGGCCTTCATGGTAAAATAGCTGCTAGGAAACCACTGCTAAGGACAGGCAACAAGCAGAAGAGACTTGTTTGGGCTAAAGAACACAAGGAATGGACATTAGACCAGTGGAAATCTGTGCTTTGGTCTGATGAGTCCAAATTTGAGATCTTTGGTTCCAACCACCGTGTCTTTGTGCGACGCAGAAAAGGTGAATGGATGGTCTCTACATGCCTGGTTCCCACCGTGAAGCATGGAGGAGGAGGTGTGATGGTGTGGGGGTGCTTTGCTGGTGACACTGTTGGGGATTTATTCAAAATTGAAGGCATACTGAACCAGCATGGCTACCACAGCATCTTGCAGCGGCATGCTATTCCATCTGGTTTGCGTTTAGTTGGACCATCATTTATTTTTCAACTGGACAATGACCCCAAACACACCTCCTGGCTGTGTAAGGGCTATTTGACCAAGAAGGAGAGTGATGGGGTGCTACGCCAGATGACCTGGCCTCCACAGTCACCAGACCTGAACCCAATCGAGATGGTTTGGGGTGAGCTGGACTGCAGAGTGAAGGCAAAAGGGCCAACAAGTGCTAAGCATCTCTGGGAACTCCTTCAAGATTGTTGGAAGACCATTTCCGGTGACTATCGGTGAATGTGAATAGCGGTATCAGAGCGCCAATAACAGGGCAAAAATTAATTAAAATGACTGATTTATTAATACACACAACGCGTTTCGGTGGACAAGGCCACCTTCATCAGGTCACCTGATGAAGGTGGCCTTGTCCACCGAAATTCGTTGTGTGTATTAATAAATCAGTCATTTTAATTAATGTTTGCCCTTTTATTGGCGCTCTGATACTACTATTCACATTCACCGATTGTCTTTCTCCCCCTGCTGGGGTGCGGTAGAGCTGGCTTTATTTACCTGTTCAACCACCTGTGGGATGAAGTTAACTAAGACTTACTACCCTAGTTTCCAAGCTGTGCTGCCCTAACCCCTCTGGAACACTGCCGTGAGTGTTGGTGAAGCTGGGCGTCCATCTCGGCGGTATGCGCAACTAACCTGATCACGTGACCCACCACCGTGAGATCAGGATCTGTGAATGCCGCTGCAAGCAGATGACAGCCACCAACAGAGCAGAGCTTGTGCAGCTTTACACTGGGGTTGTGCAGAGGTGCACAACTCCATAAGGTTAGTAGCCATTCCCACACCCCTCTACAAATTGCATTACTGAGTCACCCATTGCGCCCTGTTCTCTCCTTTTTTACATTTCCGGTGACTACCTCTTGAAGATCATCAAGAAAATGCCAAGAGTGTGCAAAGCAGTCATCAAAGCAAAAGGTGGCTACTTTGAAGAACCTAGAATATAAGACATATTTTCAGTTGTTTCACACTTTTTTGTTAAGTATATAATTCCACATGTGTTAATTCATAGTTTTGATGCCTTCAGTGTGAATGTACAATTTTCAAAGTCAAGAAAATACAGAAAAATCTTTAAATGAGAAGGTGTGTCCAATCTTTTGGTCTGTACTGTACATCCATCACACAGGAGACACGGAGACTGCTGTATGTACATCCATCACACAGGAGACACGGAGACTGCTGTATGTACATCACATAGGAGACTCTGAGGCATACGGTGGGTGCCTGCTGTTTTATGCAGCCAGAACTTGCCTCTAACAGCAGTGATCAGAGCAATCTTTGATTTCTTCTGTTTAACTCCTTAAATGCCGCTTTCTGTCTCTGACAGTGGCATTTAAAAGGGGGCCTGCCATTTCAGTTGCCCATTGTCCCCCCCCCCCCCTCCCCCACCATGGCAACCTTTGATCCTGTCGCTGCCATTTTGCCACTTGTGTGCAGCCTGGACGATCATTTTTACTATATTCTCTGATCAAACAATCGCAAAGTCAAGTTCCATAAGGGACTAAAAAATACCATTTTTTTAAAAAATAAAATGAACAGACATAAAAGTTTGAATCGCTCTTCTCTGCTTCGTTTAAAAATAAAGTAAAAACTAAACATGTCTGGTGTCGCCGCTTCTGTAAAAGTCTGATCTATCACTCCACCGCTCCCCTTCATTTTCATTTTTTTCCACATTTTCCATGTTTAGTTTTTGATTATTCTTGTTCTCCTAAAAGATGATTGAACTCATACAGCTTTTTTTGTTTTTAGGCTTCCACTATGAGCACATGATAGGAGAAGCCCCCCGCAGTGGCCATGTTGGAGGGGTTGGTAGCCTGGGTGTTGAACACCTATTTGGGCAAATATGTCAATAACCTGAACACAGACCAGTTGTCTGTAGCCCTGCTGAAAGGTAAAGTGTGATTGTGTCTGTCCTCTGTGTATGCTAATCAATGATCGCTCATGAATATTCATTAGAGGCGTCACCCCTGACCAGTCCTTGTAGAATAGATAGTACAGCAGCTTCCTCTACATGCTGACCGGCCTTGTGACCGTATACACGGCTAGGCAACTCTGGACCTGATTCATTCACCCTCAGAAGCCCACACCTTAACCGTATCGCTACAGGACTAGGTGTCTTGTGGCTTCTTGTCCTGCTGTTCTATTTAACCCCACCCCCACCACTGATTGGCAGCTTTCTGTCAATATACAGTGTACATAGAAAGCTGCCAATCAGTGTTTTGGGTGGGGTTATACCAGGCTCAGCATTTTGACCACTGCTAGATCTGCAGTAGAGAAAATAGTTACTTACTTCGCGGGTTTCCCCGGAGGAAGCTGATGGCGAAACACGCGTCAGGGTGAGGGGACACTGGATCGTCCTCATTGCACAGCTGTGATCTTTTCCCCAACTACCCATAGGTAATCTTGACTCATCCTGATGGAATTTTATAAGTAATCTCACCAAAGTAATGCACATGGGTTTTGGTGAACCCTGACACCAATTATTATATCATTCTGCTCCCTCATACAGATATACCACCTTGTCTTGTGACCTAGCAGTTGATTTCAGCATTTAGCCTTTAGCTCTGGCTCATGGTGTCAGAATATACTGCTATGGAGTTTTCTTTGATGTGTATTTCTGATATTCAATTACATTGTAGTTGGTCACAGGGATCAAAATATTAGGCCATAGATAGGGGGGGTCACAGTACCCTAAACATTTTGACACCCTATTTATGTATGTATTTCCTTCATTGTGGGTAAATCTTTTCTGTCCGTCCCTATATGGTATTCTGTTTTTTTATTCTGTTTTTATCATTATGGTTCAATAAAGATAATTGTTTTTATATCATGGATCACTTCACTACTCAGTCCCTGGCACCATGAGTCTGAGTACTGACCAAATACTGAACCTGTGAATGTGGTTTTAGTATTAGATCCAGGTCAGAACCAGACATATTGCCAAGATATGCCATAAATGTCTGCTAGATGCGGGTCCCACCACTGGAACCTGCAAATGTCTTGAGTTTGGGGCACTGTTGGGGGGCTGTCAGAAATGGGGAGGAGGCGGACATGGATACATGTGTCTCTCCATTCCTTTTTCTAGACCAAACAGAACTTTGGTTACACCAAGATTTCTGATCCTTTTCTGTGAAATGTAATGGTGACCAGTGTCAGGTACATCAGGAGCCTTCCCACTGTACCCAACTGTTGTGCACCTTATTATGGGGTACACGACTGTAATAATAACCTTGGGTGGGATCTGCTGTTCCAGACATCTCTAGTTGTCCCGCCCCGTGCCGGCAAAATTGTCCCGCCCCGTGCCGGCAAAATTGTCCCGCCCCGTGCCGGCAAAATTGTCCCGCCCCGTGCCGGCAAAATTGTCCCGCCCCGTGCCGGCAAAATTGTCCCGCCCCGTGCCGGCAAAATTGTCCCGCCCCGTGCCGGCGAGTGTTCTGATTGGCTGGCTGTAGAATGCTGCATCTGCAGTCATCTTATAGATGGAAACATCATTCCGACAGGACAGGTCGGCTGAGCGAGGGACATGGCTTCAATATTATGTGGACCCTACTCAGGGCCGTATTTACCTCTAGGCATCGGAGGGGGGGTGGGGGTGCAATGAATGAGATAGAAAAGAAAAAAAAAGTAGTTTCCCCCTGCTTCACAGCTGGACCCAAGTGTCAGGATCATCATTTTTATTTGGGGGATATGGGAGGGGGTGGAGGTTCAGGAGGCGCTTACATCCTGTCTTTTCTATTACTGCCTCCTGAGGTCGGGATCCTGAGAATCCATGTTCAGGTGGCCTTTCAGTAGCTAGTCCGGGCATCCACACTGCAGGGTCCTATTGACTATCCTGGTCCTGATTAACCCCAAAAGAGTCCTGAGTCACAGATCTGGGATGCCTTGGACCAGCCATCTTTGTCTCCTGACTCGTTTCCTCTTTTACGATTCATCAGTGGAAAAAAATCCTCTTGACAGCTCAAACAGGACTTTGATGCAGCAGACAGGCTAACATTGGGCTGTGTGCTATGTGCTGGTGCACCTTGGTTATTTAACACACAGACCTCAGGCCCACCTGGTACAAATTGCATCATGTGCTATTCTGGTCCAATTAACAGGCCTGACTAGTGCAAGTATATAGCATGCAGCTCCTGTACGGACACAACACAGCTGCACATTACCAGCTTGTCCTGTCTATGGCGACTCTAAGCTTATATATGGGGGACAGATATGATCAGGACTGATCCACGGATGACTGGAATAGATTGGAAGCAGCGGGCATTCTCTACGCACAATATCAGAAGTGCATGAGAAATCCCTCTATAAACCTTCCTGTCACTACTGTCATCTGCATGCTCTGTACTGGATATATCCCGTTACTGGTTTAACCCTACGTGGTGCCGAGTCACTTTCAGGGCGGGCTAGTTCTATATGAAGTCGAGGATGACAATGCAGGTTCTTCTCAGATCTGTTACCTAACCCTTCTGTCGATGTGTTCATAGGGGCGGTGGAGTTGGAGAACCTGCCCTTAAAAAAAGATGCCTTGAAAGAGCTGGAATTACCCTTCGAAGTAAAAGCAGGTATTGTATGAAATGTGATCACCGGGCATATGAGATCAGTGACCATCCTGCCGTAATGTGACACGGGCAAACTGTGACATTCATGGCGCGCACAGCTGACGTTTAGTTGACACGTTTTGACGTCCTATTTGTGAAGATTTCTGACCAAAAGAATCTAGAGAGGCCATCTGCACCGATTAGGGGCTTGTTTTTAGGAACCATGAGGACATTTTGTACTGCCGGCTACACAAAAGCCAGTTAAAGAGAATCTGTTGCAAGCTTTTCGCCACCTAGTTTGAGATCCGCATAATGTAGGGGCAGGGACCCTGATTCCAGCAATGTAACTTTCTGGGCTGCTTGCTATAGCTTTGATAAAATCACAGTTTTATCAGCAGGATATTATCACTAGAGGACTAGTAAACCTGCTGCCATTTAGTCCTCTATATTCATGATCTCTGTATCACCCCACCCCCACCAGTGATTGGAAGTTTTCTGCCTATGCACAGTGTACACAGAAAGCAGCCAATCAGTGGTGTGGGCGGGTTTATACAGAGCTCGGCATTCAGAGAACTGATATATCTGCAGCAGAGAAAAGTGTCATTTTAGCAAAACTGTAAGTGACACATCACTGGAATCAGGCTCTCTGCCCCTGTATCACGCTGCTCTCAGATGGGGCAGCAAAAACCTGGTGACAGATTCCTTTAAGGAGTGATCGATGCATGCAATCATGTCTGTACCTAGTTACATGTGTACTGCCTCCACCTCAGTCATCGCAGCTCCCCATCTACTATGGTCATCCCACTATGTCCTAGCCTTATCCCACGCGCCTGTGATTAAACCTTTATACTGATGGGATGATACATACACACCACTGTATGTGGCAGCATCCGAGATCTTCTGATCGGTGGGATGTGGGTGTCACATTCCCACCAATCAGACATTGATGGCCTAACCATAGATTGTGACTCTCCATAGGAAAGGCTATAGTAGTGGCCAAACCCTTTAAATGCTAAATTCCACATTATATTGGTGCCCCCAGTTCAGTACATCCACCGTTTTCTTCTAGGCTTTATTGGAAAGATCAGAATCCAGATCCCTTTTTATCGTCCACATTTGGATCCTTGGGTCATCTCCATCTCCAGGCTTCATCTAGTCGGATCTCCTGACAGGCAAGAAGACTTTGAGGAGTTGAAGGAAAAGTTACTGGAGTGCGCACACAAGAAAGCTCTGCTGAAAGCGCTGGAGGAGAAATGGAAGGTAAGTGAGGGCTGATTGTATCCACTGGATCTTCAGGAACAATTTCCATGCCAAACATGTCTCGTCTACGGCAGTGCGACCACTAGGACCCCCATCAATATTGAGAATGTGCCTATGGACTCTCTCTCTAAAGGTTTTCCCATTTCAAAGATTATTACTCCATAGGGATGCAAAAAAGAAAGAAATAGACTGCTGTTTACAGGATGTCCAACATTAGAGAATTCGGTGACTGAGATTTCCACCTACTGGGTAGTACAAGAGCCTTACCCAAGGGTGCTATGAATCCTCATGCTTCAGCTCATTTTTAAGATTTTCCAAATTGCGCTCCCTACTAATCCATTCTGACCTCTGTGCAGTTTCTCCATGTTTTTTCTCGTACTCTTTTTTTTTTTTGCAGAGCGAACAGGAGCAGAAGGGAGAATCCTACTGGTATTCTGTCACGGCCTCCATTGTGACCAGAATTGTGGACAACATTGAAGTAAGCGGAGACATGTTCTCAAACCTTTTTCTCTCATCACTCATCGCTCCCTAACTCCTGCCCCCTGGAGTTGTCCTGAGGTCCAGCGTTCATTGAAATCCCATATATCACCCAGGGGTTGTGTATGCACATTATGTCACTAGAGCAGGGGTGGGAGATTAATTTTCACGAGGGGCCACATGAGAGACTGTGACTGTTGTGGAGGCCGAACCAATAGGCTGAAATTAATTCTGCTCAATATTAATATATTCATTAGAATTATTTCATATTAATAATTGTATCACTTAATACTGAGCAGAAGTATTCCCACACCCACTATATACCGTATGAGCCCACACATAGCCCCCAATATACAGTATGAGTCGACACATAGCCTCCTATGTACTGTATGAGCACACACAACACCCCCTATGTACTGTATGAGCCCTTTATATAAACTATGAGCCCCCCCATTGTATGATCCCACACTCAGCACCTCCTATATATAGTGTGAGCCCACACACAGCCCCCAATATACAGTATGAGTTGACACAGCCTCCTATGTACTGTATGAGCACATACACAACACCCCCTATGTACCATTTGAGCCCTTTATATAAACTGAGCCCCTCACTATATGATCCCTCACTCAGCACCCACTAGATACAGTGTGAGCCCACACACAGCCCCCCAATATACAGTATGAGCTTCCCGCTGAGTGATCCCACACTTAGCACCCCCTTTATACAGTGTGAGCCCACACATCACATTTACTGTTTTAGTCGCCCATGCTGTATCGTGGTTGAAGGAGCCGGCAACTCTTTCCTCCACCATTATATTCACCACTTCCTGCATGCTAAGGATTCAGATAGCAGTGAAATTGAGATGCTGGGCGGGGGAGGGTGGTCTCTTGGAGCATCCTTGAGAACAGTGTTTTCATCCTTCCAGCTGCCTCGGTCCATGGGCCAGACTGGAACAGCCAGAGGGCCAGATATGGCCTGCGGGCCGCACTTTGCCCAGGTCTGCACTAGAGTCATTGCTTACGCCCATTAAGTCACTGTGCATGTGCCACCTCCAGGCTGGATGGCGCCGTGAGGGATGAGTGCTGCAAACAAACACTGGGCCCAATATTCAGCACCAAAAGAGAGCAGTGAGACCCCCCATATGGTGCATGTAGGAGATAACTGGTAGATGGTGGATATTCCCTCTGAAAACTTTTTCGTTGACCACTGAACATTGGGTCTATGTGATATGAACAGCGTGGCTTCCGTGTACAAAGGTTCGACTCTTCAATAATGTACAATTGTCTTTATACTGTTCCAGCTGAAAATTCAGGATGTCCATTTGAGATTTGAAGATGGCGTCACTTATCCTTCCCGTCCGTTTGCCTTTGGAGTTTGCATCAAAAACGTTTCGGTGCAAAATGCCAGTCGTGAGCCAGTAAGAGAACACTCAAAGTTCTGCTTCACGTCACTTGTCTCATCTATTGCATTATTTCTATGTCCTATTGTGTATAAATATGTGACTCTTCAGATTTCATGTTATTCTGTGCCTGATGAAGAGGCCTGAGTAGTCTGGAAAGCTTGCAACTTATCTTTTCAGTTCGCCTTTAAAAGGTATCAACCACTGAGGACTCTCAAATCTAAATATTTTTCTATCTACTGGCTAACACGGTACAAAAATATATATTTTCCGTGTTTTACCCCTGACTCTTTCATTACATCTGTTACATGGCTCTGCTGATTTCCATTCATTTAGTCGTCTGCCTTAAGCTGCATTTACACTGAAGGATAATTGTGAACAAGCGTTCTTAATAATGCTCGTTTCAGCATAATCTTACAGTGTAAACAGGCCGCCGATCACCGGATCTGGTGAAATGATCTTTTGTGCAAATGATCATCATTCTCGGCAGCACATGATTCTGTGTAAGCAAGACTTGTGCTGCCGAGAGCAATGGCAGCCTAAAGGCAAGTAAGCTTGATTTTACTCGTTTTGGTATAATAGTCACAATTCAAAGATCTCCTATTAACCCTTTTGCAGGTGGAGAGATTTATACGAAATAAACAACTGGAAATTGAGGATTTTAGCATATACTGGGATGTTCACAGCACTTTACTGGGTGACCTTCCTCCCGGGGAGCTTCAGGTATACAGGATCCATAATTCCATAATATTATTTTTTTATGGTTACACCAAGAACATGATGTAGAACATCTTGAATCACGATAGTGAAATGTTTCTTGTTTCACCCGCAGGACGCAATGGACAAAAGCATGGAGAGTCGTGAGCACCAGTATATCCTGGAGCCCGTGTGCACCTCGGCACTCCTGAAAAGAAACTGCTCCAAGGAGCCCCTGCGGTCACGGCAGCAGCCACGGATAGAGTGTGACATATGTCTGAAGACCATACCACTGACTCTTTCACAGGTAAACGTGCCTGATATATTCCCATGTCACGACTAGTATTAAAGGGACATCTGTCAGAAGGTCTCTTCTCTCAAATATTTTCTCAACTTCTTGGGAAACGATATGCATTGAGCAGAGTTTTTGCTCCCGTCTTGATCACATTATAAACTGATGCATTCAGACAAGCCAACCATTATAAAAGCGATTATGGCAACACCTGTCAACCTGATGACCTCCCCCAATCCTGTTTGGTTCAGCTATGAATGTATGTATTTTCAATGGGAAAAGAGAAATAAGCCACCGCCACTGCTGCCAGACATCCCTGTTGGTGAACAAAGGATCAATCATGTTCAAAGATTCCACTATACACAACAGATCGTCTCCCAATCATGCCAAAATCAGCAGCTTCTGCAATGTCTTGATTGTACATAGACACTTAAGTCTTACGGAGCGCTGAACGACTATTTTCTTACATTGGGCAAACTAAACTCTCCAACCTTTCTAGTTGAATCGGTGACTGTCAGTGATATATAACTTATTCTTTGAATTAGTAAAGAGGGTTAAAAAAAAAAAAAGTACAATTGTTCATATTTTTTTCATTTTGTTAATCCAGGCACAGTATCAGCAAATTGTGGAGTTTGTTGATGAGTTTGAAAGAAAGGAGCGACAGATGAAGTACAGGAAATGGAGGCCGAAAGTTTCGGTTCTGGAAAAGTAAGCGTCATGGGGTTAGACTCCACTTTAAAATGAAACTGATAAGAAAATGCCTTGGCACAATATTGTTTTACTTTCTGGGCTATAAATCATTTTTGCAATTGGGGTTAATTAAAATGTTACCGCCTTTTGGCTTTTACAGTTTTTGTTCTGTGTTTTCTGAACTCCTCTGGCTGAATTATGACCACATCAAAGTTCAGCTCATCTTTCATGTGATCTGTGGTCATTAGTCAGCAAGGAGGAGGTCAGAAAAATACAGGTAAGAGAGTTACCAATTCCCCCGTTAAAAACAGTTGACAGGGAAACAAACCTGTAAAAGCCAAACTGCTAATTTTTAGTGACCTCTAATTGCAAAAAATTATTTTAGCTCACTAGTAAAAAAAAAAAAATGCACCTGAAGGTGCCCATATGTTTTAACACTGACCATACACTTGGAATATAAATTTTCCAAAGCTACCTATTTCAGCAGTATTAGCCAACTATTTATGTGACCCTCCCAATCGCCTGAAAATAAGAAAAATGCATAAACAGGTAGAGCATCTATTTCAATCTTTATAAAATTACTATATTGGTTGGACTTTGCCCAGATCTTGCAGTTTAGTAAGATCGCCTTGAATTTTTAGATCTCTGACGCTGAATGTATTCGGCTCTGATTACTTCTGGTATAAAAGCAAAAGTTGCCACGCTCTGCTAAATCTTTTGACGAGACCACTGCTTCCAATCGGACCCCATTGATTGATACCAATGAGGTGTCCAGGGAAAAATAAAGCCGCGTACAATGCTGTTTTTTCCTGTTATATAGGATAGAATTTACAGTGGAGCCTCTGACGGTGATGTGAACATAGAATATGGGTGCATTCACAATCGTCTTACTTTTTGGAAGTGATTTTATAAAACTTTTAGCATCTTAGAAAAAAAGCTATCAGTTTCTTACCTAGACTTTGGGGAAAAAAATAACACGTTAATACACTCTGTACATAGGTGGATCCACATCTGGTCCAGTTCTTTTAAGTTACAGCTGCAGAGAGCGGACATTATATAATAGTAGGATATTACACATACAGATATCGTCTAATATAATTTTGTGCTCATTCCCCTGACAGCTGTAGAGAATGGTGGCTTTTTGCACTAAATGCAAACTTGTCCGAGATCCAAACGCAGCGGCAGCGTCTACGCCTGGAGTTCTTGTTACATCGAGCTCGGGACGCCGTGTCTTACTGCAATAAACACTACAATCGTCTGCAGGGCGCGCAGTTATCGGCTGAACACGAGGTGAGCATTGCTACGTTCTGCATTGTGGACTCTATCGGTACCTGTAACTGATATGGTTCTGCCTAATTTGGCATTGGATTCAGAGAGACGCTGCTGTGCAGCTAATAGGATCATTGCCAAGATGTCTGTCCAGCGGCCGATCTGCTTTGAGCACTTTTTAACATCTGAAAAGTAAAGGTATGGCCCTGTTATACTGATTTAATGGATACCTATAGTGAAAAAATACGTAGAAATTTTGGTGCAATATCCTCTTTGTGCATCGGTGTGGGACTGTGGGTAGGTTGTTTGGCTTTGCCACGGCCCCTCCACATTTCTATGAGCCATCTATTTTAAATTTCGTGCTAGTGCCGCCCTTGCCGCTGGCAACGCTTGAGCACACTCATGTCCTGGCGTTCTCCAGCAAAATGACCTAGAGGAGGCGCATGCTCCGATTAACCTACGGCAGTCTCCAGCAAAATGGCGGCATGTGCAGATCAAGATCTCGACTCATCATTGAGCCAAGATCCCAATGTGTGCATGCACAGCCATCTGCGCCATTTTGCCGTAGACCGCCGGAGGGTAATCTGAGCATGCGCTGCTGGCGGCGTCATTTTGCTGGGTTGCGCTGGGTCATAAATGTGCACAAGCGCCGCCAGTGGCAAGGACAGCGCTAGCGCAAAATTTAAAAGAGGAGGTTGATACAAATGCGGAGGGGCTGCTGCAGAGCCAAAGACCCTACTCACAGTCCCGCCCCAATGCACAAAGAGCCTATTGCACAAAAACTAAGGTGAATTAAACAAGAACCAGGCTACGGATTTTTTTCACGACAAGTATCCATTAAATCAGTATAACAAGGCCATTATGGCCATAACTTTACTTTAAGAGGTTAAATCGTGATGACAGGTTCTCTTTAATATCATACTGTGTGGAATGGAGAGACGCTGCATAAGCCACATATATTAATGCACAAAATATTTAATTGTCTGTGACACATTTTCTTTGGCCATTAATTTCCTTGGCATCTGTTGATCTTTTAGGCTGAACTGGATCGGATTGAAGAAGAACAATCTTTTGAAGAACTAAAAATTTTGAGGCAGCAAGTGCATGACAGATTCAAGAAGCAACAGGAACTGGCCGAGGTTAGAGGTTACCGATGACGGGCGCGTCTATATTCTGTCCCCATTTGTGAAGATGGGATTAACCCTTTAAGCTTGTTGCAAAATGATAAATTCAAGGCTGAATAATCTTTCTGTCTGAGAAGCAAACTTTTTACTTATAGAAGTGATTGTGTGAATTATTTGGTGTCAATGCCACTGCTAATCTCCTTTTATATTTCTGCAGAGTCTGCGGGAACCAATATCAGACCCTGCTATTGGCTCCCCAGTGCCCAGTCCTACCGGCAGCCAGGGCAGTGGCATGCTGCAGTACCTCCAATCCTGGTTCCCAGGCTGGGGCGGATGGTATGGCAATCCTCAGGAAGCTAGAGAGGATATAGAACGGTTAACACAAGAACAGCGGCAAGAAGAAAAGTCTTGGAATCCAGAGGACATCTTAGGTGCGTGTCATATCTGGTATATCAGCTATGCTAGGAACGTCCGCTTAACCCCTTAACGACCGCCGATAGCATTAAAATGGCGGCCTTTAAGAGGTCTTATTCCCTCATTACTGTTTTAATACGGCGATCAGGAATAAGGCTGTAGTGCCCCCCAGAGTCCGAAATTCTCTGGGGTCTCAGTTACTGGTGGTAGCTGAGACCCTTGAGAACATGATCAGGGCCTTTTTTTCCAGTCCCCGATCACGTGATTGCCGTTATTCAGTGCATGCACAGTGCGCACGCTGAAATCTGCCGGTCGGTATCCAGCAACAATAGGGAATTTTACCTATTGGTTCCTTTTGATCACTGTGATAGACCCCATCACAGTGATAAAAGCAAAAAAATAGTAAATCAAATCCCCCTTTGTCACCCCCTTATTTCGATAAAAATTTTGAAATAAAAATATATATATTTTTCCATTCTTTGCCATTAGGGTTGAAGTTAAGGTTAGGATTAGGGTTGGGTTAGGGTTAGGGGTTGAGGTTGGGGTTAGGGATTAGGGTTGGGGTAAGGGGTTGGGGTTTAGTGTTGGGGTTGGGGTTTAGTGTTGGGGTTGGGGTTTAGTGTTGGGGTTGGGGTTTAGTGTTGGGGTTGGGGTTAGGGTTTAGTGTTGGGGTTGGGGTTAGGGTTTAGGGTTGGGGTTAGGGTTTAGGGTTGGGGTTAGGGTTTAGGGTTGGGGTTAGGGTTGGGCTTGGGGTCAGGGTTGTGTTAGGGTTGGAATTAGTGTTGTGTTAGGGTTGGGATTTTTTCAAAAGTAAAGAAAAATAAAAATTATGACGATATGACAGCTAGTGTTGAGCGCAAGTGCTCGCTACTTGAATTTGCATCGGGTGCTCAGGTATACACAGAGTATCGCCGGTGCTCGAGTGAGATGCTCGAGTCCCCACCCCACATGTTTCACAGCTGTTATACAGCCAAAAAAACCATGCGGGGATTGCCTGCCATACACGGGCAATCCCCGCATGGTTTTTTCTTGGGTCTCTAATAGTGGTGAAACATGCGGGGCAGGGACTCGAGCATCTCACTCGAGCACCCCTGATACTCGGTGCGTACCCGAGCACCTGATGCAAATTCTAGTAGCGAGCACTTGCGCTCAACACTCACTAATGACAACATATTCAATATGACAACCTAATGTTATCAAATTCTGTGTCGTACCTCTGGGTTCAAAATGCTCACTATACCCCTTGATAAAATCCTTGAAGGGTGCAGTTTTCAAAATGGGGTCACGTGGGGAATTTCCACTGTTTAGGCACATCAGGGGCTCTCCACACGCCACACAGCATCCGCTCTCGATTCCTGCCGTGCGCCCAAACAGTGGTCTTTCCCCACATATGGTGTATCGGCATACTCAGGAGAAATTGCACAACAATTTTTGGGGTCCATTTTCTCCTCTTACCCTTGTGAAAATAAAAGATTGGGGCTAAAAGATCAATTACTCTGTCGCCTCATTGGGGGACACAGGACCATGGGTGTTATGCTGCTATCCACTAGGAGGCGACACTATGTATAATCTGAAAAAGATTAACCGTGGCTCCTCCTCTGCAGTATACACCCCTGGACGGCATCAGCCTTCTCCAGTTTTTGCGTAATGTCCCATAGAAGGCACACCTAAAATTTTTACTCCGTTTTCACCGACGCGATTACAGATGAAGAAAAGTGGGTCTACTACGAGACTCCCGGCATGGCTCCTTCCTCGGCCCCTTATTATGGGGTGCACGGTTGAAGTTGAGATGGCTATTCCACATGTCGCTCCTTCCCCAGCACCTCAGGTGCTGGTTCGAAGTCGAGACCCCCCTCCTTCCCCAATTCCTTTTGGTTTCTGGGTTGAGGTTGAGGCGAGGATATAGCCCCCTGATGGTGACAACAGCACCTCCCTAATCCCCACCTGGGGGTATTAGGTTGAAACGCCTCAGGTAGGGCCTGTACAGGCAGCAGCTCCCAGCAGCCAGCACACTATGGCTGAATCCAGGGACCCCAGCCTTGCTGAGGGCTCCTGTCGGGGCCAGGGGGAGTGCAGGCAGAACACAACAGATGCACAGGCCTCCCTGCGCCCTGTTTCTGCGGCAGCACCAGCTCTACGGTGCCTCAGGGGGACTCTTCACAGGGCCCCCCCCCCCCTTCCATTTATATCCCACCGCTATCCTGCCTTTAAATCCGGGGGGGTCCGGTTCAGATCCGGCCCCCTCCCGGACTTCCGCGCATGCCTGCAGTCCCTTTGGGCATCAGGCATCTAATTTAGGCCGCGGCTTCGGCCTAGCCGAAGCCTCCACCTCCTCTCCCCGGCCCGCCCCCCGGATGACAAACTCTACAGTGTCATAGAGGGGGCGGATCGAGACTGAAAGGGCGCGATTTCACACAGTTCTGCCGCCCTTTTCAGCTCTCCGCCCCCCTTCTTTCTTAACTTTACTCCGGCGGCCATTATCTGCTGCAGGATAAGGGAACATCTCTTCGGGATACAAGATAGAGTTCACTTCCAACCCACCAAACAGACTTTCTTTCTGTTCCCCACAAAACCGCCAGCCAAGGCTTGTGCCTTCCTCCAAGCGGTCTTCTCGCTTCTTCAAGCTGGAGTCATAGTACCGGTCCCCGCGGCCGAGCGCTTCCGAGGGTTCTACTCCAATTTATTCGTAGTCCCCAAGAAAGGAGGCGGCGTACTTCCCATACTGGACCTAAAACAGCTCAACAAATATGTACGGATACGTCACTTCCGCATGGAGTCCCTTCGGTCCTTCATTGCGTCCATGGAAAAGGGAGAATTTCTCACCTCCATAGACATACAAAACGCATACCTGCATATACCAATTGCACCCGCCCATCAGAGATTTCTCAGGTTCGCAATCGACCAGGACCACTACCAGTTTGTGGCTCTCCCGTTCGGACTCGCCACAGCTCCCAGAGTGTTTACCAAAGTCATGGCAGCCACCATGGACGTCCTGCACTCCAGAGGCATAGTAGTCGTTCCATACCTGGACGATCTCCTTATCAAGGCTCCCACCTTCAAGGACTGCGAGCTCAGCGTCTCAATCACAATCGACATTCTGAGTCGCCTGGGCTGGTTAGTCAACCTACAAAAGTCATCACCAACCCCGAGTCAGTCTCTGACCTTCCTGGGAATGCTATTCAACACCTTCAGGGGTCTAGTGCTCCTTCCCAAGGACAAGGCACTGCCTCTCCATCTAGGAGTTCACACTCTCCTCAGCAAACCCCATCGATCTCTCCGGTTTGCCATGAGAGTCCTCGGCAGAATGGTGGCGGCAATAGAAGTGGTCCCTTTTGCCCAGCTTCACCTCAGGCCTCTCCAACTAGCCATCCTCAAGTCATGGGACAGGAACCCTTTTTCTCTCGACAGGGAGTTCCAGCTGACGTTGTCAACCAGGAGGTCCCTGCACTGGTGGCTCAAGCCAACCTCACTAACAAAGGGGAAATCCTTTCTCACAGGTCAATGGAAGGTTCTGACCACCGACGCGAGCCTGACGGGTTGGGGTGCGGTACACCTACACCACAGAGCACAGGGCAAGTGGTCCCCAGCGGAAGCAACCATGCCCATCAACATCTTGGAGATTCGTGCCATCCTCCTGGCATTGAGAGCCTTCCATCACTTACTGGCAGCCTCTCACATCAGAGTACAGTCGGACAATGCCACGGCTGTGGCATATGTGAATCACCAAGGGGGGACCCGCAGTGCCCAGGCGATGCGAGAAATGACACACATTCTCCACTGGGCGGAAGACACAGGTTCGGTTCTCTCTGCGGTCCACATTCCGGGTGTGGACAACTGGGAAGCAGACTTCCTCAGCCGGCAAGGAATGGACTCGGGAGAGTGGTCTCTCCACCCCGAAGTTTTTTGACAGATCTGCCATTGCTGGGAGACTCCGGACGTAGACCTAATGGCATCCCACTTCAATGCCAAGGTCTCCAACTTCATGGCCATAACTCATTACACGCGGTCGCTGGGAGCGGACGCCCTGGTTCAGGACTGGACCCAGTTCCAGCTCCTGTACATTTTTCCACCTCTCCCCCTGATATCCAGAGTGGTGAGGAAGATCAAGCAACAGGGAGTTGCAACCATCCTAATCGCACCGGACTGGCCCAGACGTACATGGTACGCCGACATCGTACAGCTCACAGCAGACGTTCCCTGGCCTCTCCCCGACCGCCCGGATCTTCTGTCACAAGGCCCGTTCTACCACCAGAACTCAGGGGCCCTCAATATGACGGCGTGGCCATTGAGACCTGGGTTCTAACCCAGTCAGGGTTCTCGCCGAACGTCATTGGAACCATGATCAGGGCACGGAAGCCAACCTCGGCTAAGATTTATTACCGTACCTGGAAAGCTTTCTTTACCTGGGGCGAATCTCATGGCCAGACCCCATTCCCTTATTCCCTCCCCAGGGTACTTGGGTTTCTCCAATCGGGTCCGGAGGCCAGACTGTCCCTGGCCTCCCTTAAGAGCCAGGTGTCAGCTCTCTCAGTGCTTTTTCAGAGGTGCATTGCTAACAAGCTGCAAGTAAGGACATTTCTTCAAGGGGTTTCCCGATTGGTTCCCCCCTACAGACGACCGCTAGAAACGTGGGACCTCAACCTGGTGCTGACAGCATTGCAGGAAACACCCTTTGAACCCCTTAGGGAAGTCCCACTCCGCCTTCTATCACAGAAAGTGGTTTTCCTGGTGGCAATCACCTCGCTACGCCGGGTGTCTGAACTGACAGCACTCTCCTGCAGATGGCCCTTCCTGGCTTTTTACCAGGACAAGGTAGTTCTCCGTACGGTCCCATCCTTCCTTCCGAAGATTGTGTCCAACTTCCACCTCAATGAGGAAATTTCACTGCCATCCCTCTGTCCGGCCCCGGTTCATAGAGTGGAGAAGGCTCTGCATACGCTTGACCTTGTCAGGGCATTGCATATCTATGGGTCTAGGACTGCATCCTTCCGGAAGTCTGATTCTCTTTTCCTTCTTCTGGAAGGCGGCCGCAAGGGTCTGCCAGCTTCCAAAGCTACCCTTGCCAGGTGGATCAAATCCACCATACAAGAGGCCTACCGCCTCAAAAATTCTCCTCTTCCAGCAGGTATTACGGCACATTCTACACGTGCGGTAGGGGCCTCCTGGGCCATTCGGCACCAGGCTTCGGCACAACAAGTGTGTAAGGCAGCCACCTGGACTAGCCTACACACGTTTACCAAACACTACAGGGTTCATACCCAGTCCTCAGCAGACGCGAGCCTGGGTAGACGTGTTCTGCAGGCGGCAGTGCCCCAATTGTAGGGGCCCGTCTACACAATATTCGTCCATTGCTTCCCACCCAGGGACTGCTTTGGGACGTCCCATGGTCCTGTGTCCCCCAATGAGGCGACAGAGTAAAGGAGATTTTTGTGTACTCACCGTAAAATCTCTTTCTCTTAGCCTCTAATTGGGGGACACAGCTCCCACCCTGTTGCCCGTTCCGGGCCGTTATGTTGAGTTCTCATATTGTTTTTGAGCTCGTACATAGTTGCCTTCTTATAGGCATGGTTATGTTATCCATTTTACGTTCCTCCTAATGCTTTTGCACAAAACTGGAGAAGGCTGATGCCGTCCAGGGGTGTATACTGCAGAGGAGGAGCTACGGTTAATCTTTTTCAGATTATGCATAGTGTCGCCTCCTAGTGGATAGCAGCATAACACCCATGGTCCTGTGTCCCTCAATTAGAGGCTAAGAGAAAGAGATTTTACGGTGAGTACATAAAAATCTCCTTTTTGTGAAAAAAGTTTGATTTCTAGTTTTCACGTGCCTACGTTATAAACTTTTGTGAAGCACCTGGGGGTTCAAGGTGCTCACCACACATCTAGATAAATTCCTTGAGAGGTCTAGTTTCCACTGTTTAGGCACATCAGGGTCTCCCCAAATGCAACATGGCATCCGCTCTTGATTCCAGCCAATTTTACATTCAAAAAGTCAAACGGTGCTCCTTTCCTTCCGTGCTCTGCCGTGCGCCCAAACAGTGGTTTTCCCCCAGTTATGGGTTATCTACATGCTCAGGAGAATTTGCACAACAAATATTGGGGTCCATTTTCTCTTGTTACCCTTGTGAAAATAAAAAAAATTGGGGTCTGAAGTAAAATTTTTGTGAAAAAAGTGAAATGTTCATTTTTTCTTTCTACGTTGCTTCAGTTCCTGTGAAGCACGTGAAGGGTTAAGAAACTTATTGAATGTGGTTCGGAGAACCTTGAGGGGTGCAGTTTTTACAGTGGTGTCTCTTTTGGGTATTTTCTGTCATATAGGCCCCTCAAAGTCACTTCAAATGTGATGTGATGTCCCTAAAAAAAAAAAAAAAAAAAAAATGGTTTTGTAAATTTTGTTGGAAAAATGAGAAATTGCTGGTCAACTTTTAACCCTTAGAACTTCCTAACAAAAAAAAAAAAATTGTTGCAAAAATTGTGCTGATGTAAAGTAGACGTGGGAAATGTTATTTATGAATTATTTTGTGTGATATATGTCTCTGATTTTAGGGCATAAGAATTCAAAGTTTGAAAATTGCAAAATTTTCAAATTGTTCTCCAAATATCCGTTTTTTTTCACAAATAAATGGCAGTTATATCGAAGAAATTTTACCACTATCGTGAAGTACAGTATGTCACTAAAAACACTCTCAGAATCAGTGGGATCCGTTGAAGCTATTAACTCATTGTGTCACTGGTCAGAATTGTAAAATTTGGCTTGGACATAATTGGCTCCATCACAAAGGGCTTAAAGGGGTTGTCCTTGGAGACCCATTATTAATTGGCCAAAAGGCGGTGTAAACATTTAAAAAAAAAACTGGGACATTCTGGACCTCGGCTGCTGGTGTCCCCCTCTTGTCTCCTGACTTCCTCTTCCAGTGGCAGCCAACGTCGCATTGCTGGAGGAGAAAGCCAGTGGACCAATGGGGGACACCAGATTCTGTGCAGAGAAGAGGTCTGGTAAGTGAGTATGGTTATTTAATTTTTACACCTCCCAAGGCCCTTTAATAACGCCTATCATAATGTACAGCCCCTTTAAACTTTGTTCATTTTTCTCTTGTCGATTGCATGTCTTTTTGCGAATAGACCCCTCTAATAGAAGTCAAAGTAAATGGAGAGAGCCACAGACTTGAGGCGGCTGGGGCCAGATATCTATAATATATACTGTTGATATGCCATTATTGTGTACGGTAGGGATATCCCTTTACTAACAGGATGCGGGTGTCCTTACAAACATTTATTTTTTATTTTTGTTCTCCAGGAACTGAGGAGTTTTTTGATCCCACGTCTGATGCTGCAAATCTGAATACATTTACAAAAAGAGATCACGTGTTTGTCAAACTCAACTTCCACCTGGAGGGAGGCACCATCACGCTGCTACACAAGGAGAAAAACGGATCCCAGGCCAAAGAGGCCGCCTTCATGCAACTGGAGTTCTCAGGTATTTGGTCATTATAATTGATCCTCTAATTAGCACATCATGAGATATATGCGGTGTGCTGAGCCTGGGATTAATACTGGTCTATGATATGATCCAGTGTAAATATCTGTTTAAATGCAACCAGGGCTCAT